>NC_073744.1:105682265-106317265 GCF_029784135.1 Toxorhynchites rutilus septentrionalis
TTTTCTGGTACAGAAGCTTTTTGTTCTGTACACATGATATGCCAGTGTGCGCTTGCTCTTTGCAGTGGCGGCAGGAGTGCAACTGTCCCTTATACACGACAAACGCTTGCTCTCCGTCGATGGTTACCCACGAATCGATATTCCGCTTCACCAACATACGAGCAGACCATATGCCGAGCGGTATGCCTTGGGCTTCGTTGTTTTCGCCCCATGATACTTCTCGGATCGATACTACATCACCGAATCCAGAAAGAAAATCGACGACCTTCCTTTCCGACGATCTTCGGGGAGATCGTAAACACGTACTTCGACGCTGCCATCTTCCAGCGTGATACGAAGTGTGTGTTTTTTCCCATCACTCTCCACCTCATGCTTCCCGTCATGTTCGTCAACAACTTTTTGTGCGAGTGCTAAGTCGCTAACTTCTACGAACGCACACGCATCTCCTCTGTGGCACTGGAGTCGCTTGATGTCCTCCATCTTCAATCCGAGAACCGAACGACAAAAACCAATTAACTTTTCGACCGACGGCTTGACGGCGAGCTGGGAATAGTCTATTTTGAACGTGTTTTCTCGCCTCATCGCGGAACACTTTTCACGCGACGCGGCACAGTATATTCAAATAAATTTACAACGGTGGTATGCTTCACTCGTGATAAGCGCAATCAAAATAAACGTCTGCATGTCTCAAAAGCTGAGCGGAGTATAAAATCCTTATTGGATTCATCTTTACATTCTAGTTGGCAATGTAATATTAAATTATTTATAAAGGGGCGCTGCATCTCCCCCTACTCAATGAGTTTTAGGGGAAACTAGAAGAGTTTTCCCTAAAATTGGTTCGTAAGGCTTGTTTTCTGTAATTTTAATAATTGTTTTGCTATCTTTTCGTCAATTATGTAAAAGTGTATAATTTCGTCACAATACATTCTTGATTTGTGTAAATATTTAGATTCACATATTGTTATTAAAAAGACTAATCTACCTTTTTCAATTGCATTTTTTTTTTTGAATTTTTCCTAATTGTAAATATAATGTAAATTGTAAATTGTAGTTTGTAATTTGTAATGTAAATTGTAAATATAATATATATTTGTAAATATAATGTTTTCTTTTTCAAACATTTGCATAAACTCTATAATTTTTATTTTATATAAGATTCTCACTGTTCACCGGCTACTCCTCTTCCGCTCCGTATATCCGTCGACTCGTGACTCGTCAATTGGTTGGTCTCTGGTACTAGGTGTGAGTTGCCGCTTGTCTCCTTCCGCGTTGCGCCGTTTCATCCGTCTTGATTCCATTCCTGAACAACCTTTTAGAACGGTACTTTAGTCCATCACATCTTCCATCGTTGAAATGAAATTCAACGTTTGCCAGCTTTTTTTATTTTTCTTTTCTTCTCTGGTTGTAGTGATTGAAATTTCACCAACCTTGGCTTTTCATTCATTTCAATATAGTCTCAATTGGTTCATCCTTAAATATAATTTGCCTCCTGTTCACCTTCATCTGGATCGGAGTTTTTCTCTTTATCATCATCATCATTCACGTGAAATGTAGTGCGCCCAGGCACTACCTCCATTACGGAATTCCAGTTCCCTCACGAATTGAACTGCTTTTACTTCCATTTCCTTAGGATCATATTCTCGATAAACTCCACGTTTTCCACGACTCTCGAATTGCTACTTGTTTTCGCTCCGTCGTCCCACAGCACCCAACACCATTGACCTTCCGCATGACTCGTCGTCCTCTTCTTGTGACCATTCAGCTGGGATGCCGAATCGTTCTTCTTCCCTTCAGCGCTGTGCTGAGTTTTGTCCTTGCCACGCCTGGCCACGTCTCGCTCCTCGTCGGAAATCCATTCGGAACCATGGAAATCGATCATCTTATGATATATAATTATACAATTTTCTTGTTCATACATTGTTTTGTCTATTTTTTTAACTTTGTCAATTTTTTTTTTCGTATTTCTAACTTTTAAGCAAATTGTCAATAAAATTTAATACAGTTTTCAAAAGTGTTTAGCATATACATATATCACTTTTATAATACTAACAATTTATCGATTACTTTCATCTCTATCATTAACTCATTGTTTTTTCATAATTTCTCTCTTTATCTTTTTTTCCATATCCAGTTATTAAACTATATATATATATATATATATATATATATATATATATATATATATATATATATATATATATATATATATATATTTATTTTTTTTTATCTTTAACCTTCTTACCATTCCTCTGTTGACAGACAGGTATCTCTCTTCCTCTTCTTCACGGATATAGAATGTCACTTCAGTCCCGGTTTTGAAAATAAACTGTGGATGCGGTCTCTCTCCCCTCTTTTTGTAGGTCCTAGGTGGGATCTGTGAAAATACTTAGATTGTTCTATTTAGTATAGGCAGGAAAAAATAAAATGAATTTTACACCAAAATATAGTAGATAACATGTTATTGTAGATATTGTAGATAGCATATTACCTATTTTTCTTTATATATGAGAGGTTTACCTCTTTACTTTTATATTTTCGCTTATATTACTCCTTTTTCATAATGGCACATTATAAATACATTTCTTTTTCATCATTTGATATATTCATTTACATTCCGGGGCGCCTTCCTTGTTCATTCATTCCGTATCTACTCATTCATCCTTTTCATACAATAAAGTTAGAACAATGTGCCATACAAATTTTTATTTTTTTAATTCATGTTTTCTCATTTCAAACCATGTTGTTGGTGATTGTTTTTTTCTCGATTTATCTCTTTTGGTTCGAACATTTGCTTTCTATTTAAGTTTTACGTTTTAAATAGTTTTTTTTTTTATTTCTATGCTCTTGATACGTTTCTTTTTTTCTTTCATTTTGAGAGTGTGCATATACTCCTATTTTTACATTTAATACTCACTTTTATTTTTTTTTTCATTTCATTATCATTCATTTATTTTCATATATATTTGGGGAATGTTAATATACCTCTCTCAAAATTTTCGCTTTCTTTCATATATATGTTTTTCATTAATTTGAATTTCCTCGTTTTATTAGTGTCATTTTTTTCAATCTCACTTTTATAAACACTGAGGGAAGAAATCACGCACATGAAAATGCACACACACACATACACACAATCGATAATTACTTTTTCCTATATAATGTTATTGTATTCAAATATTTCAATCATGCATCATTCATTCATACTGGGACGTGTCCCTTGTCTTGTCATTCTCATTCATCTCATTCAAATAATTGAAATATTGGAAAAAGTATATTGTTTATGTATTGTGAACCCTTTATATCTCTTCTTTCTATTTTTATACAGCCGAGAATCGTGTTTACCGTAACAGAAATAGCAATATTATTCTGGGTTTCCAGCTCATCGGTACATTCAAAAACAATTATTGCGATTGATGGACGCATTTTTGTTATAGATTAGCTGTGGGTGTCTATGATCCTCATTATATATTTCTAATAAATTACTTGATATATTTTGTCATCATATATCTTCTCTTTTAAAGCTTCTAGTATTGAATTTTTCTGCCTCTTCATATTTTCATCATTATTCTCCCTATTTATTAATCTTCTTTATTTTTTCTCTATTTCTTCATATAATTTTTTTTAATCTTCGTTTACATTTTAATTTTTTTAATCCCTTTTCAAAACCCTTCATATTTATTTCCTTTATCTTCATATAAACAGATTTTTCATCAATTAAATGTACCATTTTCTACTTTTAAAAACCCCTTCACATTTTTTTTTCAATCATTAATCTTCGATTTTTCTTCCGTTTAATTTGTTCTACCCTGTATTCTTTTCACTATTTATCTCTTCAAACGCTTTTTCCAACTGTTTGTCTTCAATGTATCATTATTTTTTTTTCTTTCAATTTAATCATTCCTTATCCCATTAATTGTGTCTTCAATTTATATCATTCGCTTCACTATATTTTCCTTCTTTTATTCTTTTCTTCTTATATACTAGTGAATTGTTTTTACCTTCACAGAAATAGAAAAACTATTCTGGTTTTCCAGCTCTTCGGTACATTCAAAAGCTATTTTAGCGATTGATGTACGCATTTTTGTTATAGATTAGCTGTAGGTAATACGATATCAGGTATATATCTACTTTTCCAATTAGTTCCCTATATATATTTTTTTTTATATGCTTTAATTATTATTAGCCCATTAATTATTTATAGCCCATTACCCGTACCATATATACATTACTTCAAAAATGATCAGTTTGCTTGCTAAGAAGTTCGAACCTCATTTTGAATTACCTGAATTCATGAGGTTCATCAGTTTTTTTCATTTAAAAAAAATGCAACCCGATGTACTTTTATTGATGGAAAATTGCCCTGTGCATCACTATAGAAATGCAAATTTTTCGATGATCGGTTGAATCATGATTTTGTTTCACCGCCGAATGCAACATCTGTTGTCCATGAAAATGGTAAATGGACAAAAAAATCGATTGTAATTACAAAGATGACGTAAAGAATGAACGTATAGGAGTAAAAATTTAAAAAGTATCGATTCTTGAATAAGCGAATTATTTGTATCTAAACTGCCATAAAAAACAATTAAAAAAATGCCATAAAAACTCGAATTCGTGATTTTTCGTATCAAAAACTCCATCAATTTTTATTTATTTAGTTATTTGTTTTCAATATTAATGGTCATACTCGCCTTTTGCTTTGAATTGATAAGAAAACTGAAACTAATCATGGAACTCACATGTTTGTGTTATTATCAATATTGATTATGTTATGCTCATAGTATGTTTTCCAAATTGATTCATCAACCAACTTTCCCATTTTCTTAAATGTTATGCATGGATAGTTATATATTAAGCATGGACAGTTTTTTTTTTTTTTTTTTTTGGTGTCAGGAGTAAGGTCCAAATCGAAATATTTCCTTGAACAAATTATTAACTTTAACTCTGTAGCTCCGCAATTCTAAATAGAAATTAAAAATGGCCATTTCTCCTCAAAGTTCCCCCAAAAAGTCTTATCGACCATTATTTTGAGCTTTCTCAGCTTCATAAAAAATTCTTTGCGCAATATGATTATTTTTTTTATCTACTTTATCGACATATTTTCCCTCCTTTTCATTGATATCCCTAATTTTTGCATTCTTTGATCCTTCATTTTATTTTTAACATATATTTTTGGAGGGTATGAATTCCTCTCCTATTATTTTTCTTTGATACTTTGTTTTGTTTTATTTTTTTCTAATTCGATAATATCTCTATGACCCACATTTAAAGTTACTTATGAACTTTTCAGCAAGTATTGAGGCATACAAGTCCTTACAGGAATGAATTCCTGGTTTTCCAGCCCTTCGGTACATTCAAAAGCTAATATTGCGATTGATGGACACATTCTTGTTATAAATTGGCTGTAGACATATATGGCTCAACCTTTTGCAATTATTTGAAATCCCACATCGAAATGTGTTTGTGGAAAAGAAAATCACACATGTTTGAAATGTCGATAAGCACAGTCCCATGTTTCCCCGTGCATACTATTAAAGTATGGGAGATATGATAGGTTTTCCAAAAAGAATGAGCAGTTCTTACTGAATCGAAGCAAAACAATATTGCTAGATGCAATGTTCATCGTAAAAGATCCAGCAACTATCAACAGGACTAAAGTAGTTGTAACAGAAAATGTGTAATGCAAAAGTTGGATTAAAAAAATACAGCGTGAACTAAATTTAAATGTGATATTACTTCCAGCGGATTTCGAATAAAAGATAATGGAGCTTCTTGACTAATTGTGGTCTATGAAGTTATCAATGAATTACTTAATTTCCACACTGGCGACCTGAGTATCTTACTCATCCATTGTTACCTTCAAGCATTGTAAATGTACGAACTAATAATTCTGCTTCGCAAAAAACACAGATTCTTTCGTCAAGTGTAACACACTCATTGGTATATTAAATTGCCGTAGATGGATTTGGAACTCATTTGCATCATGAGTATGGATTTGTATATTTTTTTCGTTATCATAGCTGTTACATATACAAAAATGCACTAAATTTATCTGTTTCGCGTATTTTCTCGCAAATCTTTTATGAGGAGATCAATTCTGAAAACCTAATCTGTCTCCTGAATTTTGAATTGTTGTTTAATGTTTTTATTTTCAGTGTCAATTGATTAGAGTTGAGTTCATTATTCTAATTTGTTGCTAGCGATTCACAAAAAACACATTCGTCATAACTTATTATTCAAATAATGAAAGAGCGTTTCAAACGGAAAAGTGTTAAAAATAGTTTTATATATAATTAGTGTTACCGGAATTGATGCTTTTTGTGGTCCCCTTATCCAGAATCCTGTCAAAATTTCGCCTACTTCCAATATTGGCATCCCGATAGCGCATTAGTCACGTTGGCTGCTTCATAGACCTTTTTCTCCAATGACAACGTCGAACTCAACAACTTCACCAACTTTAACTGAACGGACGGCTTTATTCGAATTGTTTCGAGCAATTACAGACTGATGTATTCGTTCATACATCTTCTTGGGTATCATCTCGAATTAAGAAACCATATCAACTTTGCACGTTTAACTATTTCACTACACCAGTGGCTATTATTTCCTTCTGTTGATGTATACCGACGATTTATTTTTGGCTGGGATTTGCTATTCCGGTTGCTGCTGTTCTTGCACACTCACCGCGTGTTGGTGAGCCATATTGGTATAGCCCTTCCTGCTGGCTCGATTTCTTCCGATTGGCAAGAACACAAATGTTATTGATGCACTACTATATGTCTATTTCAAGATGTGATCGAACTGTTATGGTGTAAAAATTAACGTTTTGAATTCTCATTAATAAGCACAATCAGATTTTTTCACACATTTTTTTGTTTTTAACGTCAAAATCAACGTTTTGATGTTCACATTAGTCACAGTCACATTTTTTCCTTAACTTTTTCACCAAGTTAGCCGTGGGTTGGCCGCTGTTCCCACTTGAACAGCGGCCACCGCTGTCACCACAATGAACGAACCTGGCCGGGCGGCCTAGGGCACTGTCTTTTAGTTATGAATAAAACACTTTCTGGATTTTCTACTCCAGGAGATACTACCGTCCGCCTCCCTGGCTGATGATTGACTCCCTTTTATTTTTCTGAATCATCCTAACGAAACCTAACCTATCCTAATTTCTACCGACTGAACTCTAAGGTAGAGTTAGCCTATTTTACTACCTACTCTACTTATATTTCTATGATTCATGGAATTTTCTATTCGTATGGGAAATTCCGACATTCTTATTTGAAAATGCTTATTGGATTCATCTTTACATTCTAGTTGGCAATGTAATATTAAATTATTTATAAAGGGGCGCTGCATGAGTAAAGAGAAGGAGTACAAACCGATAAATGGTATGTACAGCGCACAACAATTTTTTTTCCCTTGTTGGGTGTGAACCACAGCGTCCATTAGTTTGAACTATTGTGGTATGTCCCATTTTTTGTACTACGCTTCAAGCTTATCTACTGCTTATTGATGAAGAAGTAGACTGAAAACTATAGCGAGATAGGTGCCAATCAGGAATAATCTGTTTGATAAAATTTATAGTCCTGATCGGCGACACAGACCAAACTTCCTTGGGCTCCAGAATAGCCTTATCAAGGTGTTGAAGTCTGCGTCTTGTTAGTGCTCCGCATTTGCAGAGCAAATGTTCCGAGGTTTCGCATTCGGCATTACAAAAGCGACAAATATCATCTTGCACTAAACCTATGTTTTTGAGATGGTATTTACTCGGACAGTGTCCTGTTATAAGACCAGTGAATGTGCTGAAGTCTATCTTATTAAGACTCAGCAATTGTTGAGTAATTTTAATACTCGGCGTGATAAATTTTTTTGACTGGTTGAGTTGTACAGCCATCCAGTTGGCCATTACTTCCCGGTCTTCCCATTTCTTCAGCTCACTCTTCAACACACATTCAGAAATTCCACAGAATGGTCCTGGACCAGTGAAGGGTGAGCTTGAGCCGCGTTTTGCGAGTTCATCTGCTTGTTCATTTCCCTCTATACCGCAATGGCCAGGAATCCAGTACAGTTGTACCGAACTTCTCTGACACAGTTGTCGTAAAAGGCAAATGCATTCCCAGACAATTTTTGAATAGCACTTGAAATCATTGAGGGCTTTAAGTGCTGCTTGACTGTCTGAGAAGATGCAAATGTTAGCATGTCTATAATTTCTTTTAAGGCAGACATTTATACATTCTATTATTGCAGCTACTTCTGCCTGGAAAACTGTTGGCCAGTTCCCCATAGCTACAGAATTTTTTATTCTGGGACCATACACTCCAGCACCTGTTCTGTTACCCATTTTCGACCCATCGGTATAGAACAGGATTGAACCATTACGAACATCGGGACCACTCTCATCCCATACTGAACGAGAAAGTTCGATCACTCTGTATGGAATGTCATAATTGGTCCTTGGTTCCATCCAATCGCTGTTCATCTCTGAGGTTGGTCCAACGGGTAAGAGATTCAGGATGCTCAAGTGACCAGTTTTGTCCCCGTCTAATATTTTTTTATATCTTTTTAGCTTTAGAGCGCTTCTATTAGCATCCAGCTGAACATGTTGACCCAAAGGTAACAAGTGAAGGATAGCCTCCAATGCCTTTGAGGGTGTGCTTCGCATTGCTCCTGTTACAGCAACGCATGCCAGTCGTTGGAGTTTGTTTAGCTTTTTTGTAGCTACAGTCTCCTTAGTCTTTGACCACCATACTAATGAGGCATAGGTTATCCTAGGCCGAACAATTGCTGTATAGACCCACATAACCATTTTTGGTCTAAGGCCCCATGTTCTGCCTATCATTTTAGAACATGCCCATAGGGCAATGTTGGCCTTACTGATAATTGCATCTAAGTGTGCGTTCCAGTTTAGTTTAGCGTCTAGGATTACGCCTAGATATTTCACTGAAACGCTGAATTTTATTTCCTCTCCTCCAAGATATAGAGTCTGCAAATGCAGTTTCTTCTTTTTGGTGAAAGGAACAATTGTTGTTTTTGAGGGATTTATGCTCAGACCTTCTTTGATACACCATGATTGTGTAAGGTTTAAGGCCATCTGCATCCTGCTCGATATCACATCGTCGAATTTTACGGCTCCGAGGTGATTTGTCTATTTGTGAGCATGCCTTTGATCCATTCGACTATGCAGTTATCGAAATGTCTTCTTCTCATAGCCTGTGCCATTGATACATAAGAAGCATTGTCAAAAGCCCCTTCGATATCAAGAAACGCACATAATGCAGTTTCTTTTGACGAAAGAGATTTTTCAATTTTAGTCACAAGCGTGTGTAACGCTGTGACTGTGGATTTGCCTGATTGATAGGCAAACTGGTATTTAGATAAAGGGCATTTGGACATGAATACAGACTTTATGTATTCATATAATACTTCGGTAAGTCTAATACTTCTGAGGGAGATTTTGTGAACGAACCGTCGTCCTTTTTGAGGGAACCTAGCCCGTTCGAGTGGTCTTTTGCAAGAGTCGTGCTTAGTCTTGCAACGACTGGGGTACTTTCAATGCTTTCGCAGTTATTTACCCAAGATTTTCGTTTAGATCGTCTTAGTTCTCTGTTATATTCGGTTAGGGCACTCCTATATTGAGACCATTCCGAATTAATTTTAGCTCTGTTGAACAGCTTCCGCGCTGTTTTACGTAGCCGCTCGTGCCTTTTGTTCCACCATGAAACGTTTCTTGTCGAAGAAACTCTCTTAAGTGAACAATTACTGTTGTAGACAGAAACTATCGTATCATTTAATTCTTTTGAAGTTGATTCGAGCTGTTGAATCGACCTTATTCTTGTGTTAAGAGTTTCTGACTCTAGTTCAAGTGAATATCGTTCCCAGTTGGTTTTTCTTGGGTCACGATATTCTCTCTGTACTGTCAAGCCACCATCCCATTCGAAGATAATGTGTCTGTGATCAGACAAAGACGCCTCTTCCGAAACGTGCCAGTTGTGTATTTTCGAAGAAATTACCGGACTGCACAGTGTTAGGTCCAGGACTTCTTGTCTGATAGCGTTTATAAACGTTGGTTCATTGCCTATATTGGCAATGTCAATGTTGTTTGAAGAGAGATATTCTAAAAGACAGTCACCTCGACTGTTTATGTCAGTACTACCCCACAAAGTGTGATGAGCGTTGGCATCACAGCCGATGATGAAGTCTTTTTTGATTTCTCTGCAATAATTTACGAACGCCGCAACCTCTTGAGGAGGTGCCTCAGGTACGTCACCAGGGAAATTAGCCGACGCAATTATTATGTCGGATCTTCCCTTGGCGGTTGGTATCTCAACTCTGATCGCGACGATGTCCCTTTGAATGAACTCTGTTATAGGAAAGCATTTAATATTTGCTTTTACTAGAACAGCAGTTCTTGGGGAGTCATGCTTGTCGTCGTAGAATAACTTGCATGAACCAGTATGAATACCAAGTATTCTTCCTTTGTGGACCCAAGGCTCTTGAATTAAAGCTAAATCCATAACGTCTTCAATAAACCTCCTAGACAGCACGCTAGACGCTGCTTCAGCGTGATGGAGATTTATTTGCAGAACCTTAGTGTTCTGCGTTATTTTCGACCGCTCGTTTTGTTCATTTGGATGTGGATTATTCATAGAAGTCCCAAGAGTCTCGCGGTAAAGAAGGTCCACTGCATCAGTGACCGGCTTAATGCAGCAAGGGCAGACGATACTGTGGAGGGTGCCCTGGTGCTCCACAGGCTCCGTTAACGGCAAGGTTTAAAACCCCCCCTACCATTCATCCCTCGGCACGGGTCGCTTCACACCTTGGTTTAGGGGTTTATCCATTACTTCCTTTCCATAATAACCATGGATAACAGTTATTACAACCATCCTCTTTTTCTGGGGCTTTGGACCCACTGCTCTGGTTTCTCAATAATTTCAGGTTCTTATTCGGACATGCTATTATTGAGATCCGTCATTCGCAGGCGGAGTTGCGCACAACAGTTAATAAATGACTTATCGATTTCGTCACCTCCAAGAATATGGCCGCACTAGTACTTTCTTCCAGTGCGAATTCTTTCACACCTGGAGTTCACAGCTGAAGAAAAACAAATCAATTGGAGAAGATGACATCGGAGCGGAACTTTTTAATATAAACCGAAAAAGTTGGTATATTGACTGATTGCAGAATTTGAGAAACAGAACAGAACGTGATACATGAGAGAGAGAAAAGAATTAATTTTGGGGGTAGTCACTTCAATATGCAATGAAGTCCATTTGACGGGGAAGAATTAAATGAGATAGTCGAGTCGTGGAGTGAAATAGTAACTAAACGCCCGAATGACAGGTGAGTCATGATGACGGAGAAACTGCTGGAAGAAGCCAAAACTCATTTCCAATTGAATACGAGGCAAATTTCTTCATATTATACCGTGATACTTCTTGATGAAGGCGGAAACTTCCAACAGGCACTTCGTACTGTAGTTATTGACAGGGTTTATTGGCGGAACAATGTTGTGAATATGATTCAATCTCTTCATTGTAAATGAATTGTAAATGAATGAATCAAAATAAATCCGTTATACTTGGTCAGAATTTGGTCGTACAGTTTCCTTGCACGGTTTTTGGCAGTCAAGTTCTGTCTCAGCATCCTGTTGTGATGTTTGCTGGCGCATGGTCCGAGCTACTGAAATCCTTCTCGCATACAGCTTCACCGAACTGTACTGTGCAACGCAGTGAACCTTCTCGTCAAACCAGAGATCCCAGGATTATTTCGGATTGTCCTGATTTTCTACGTTCAAAGTTTTGGGTCATGTGCTTAACTTGCTTGCTTTGCTCGGTTTGTTGGATGTCGGTCCAATGTTTCCCGGTAACGTTTGAGCGCGGTATTTACAATTGATTTTGGAATTTTTTGCGATTTTCGCGATCATTTCTTCTATCTTTTTTATGACTTTCTCGTTCCTGCTCTGATAACTTTACAATGCGGTTATCAACCCTGATCAATTTTGTACCACTAAGTAAACATTCCGAAGTGTCACTACCTGAGCATTCGTATAAAAATTGTAAAAAGAGGAATATCGTATTTTAATCAAACTTTTTTTATGGGAAAAACTCCTGAACAATCAATGCAGTGGTTGACGAAATGTTATTCCACTTCTGTTCCTTCAAGAACAACAGTTTATCGGCGGTTCAGTGAATTTAAAATGTGCACCGTAGGTGCACCTCGCTCTGGAAAGTCATAGAAGCTATGAATCTAGAAATCGTGAAACAAGTGCATCGACTCGTTTTGAAGGATCGTAAAGTGAAGTTACACGAGTTAGCTGAGACCGTAGGCATTTCCAATGAACGAGTGGGATACATTTTGCACGAAATTTAGGACATGAAAAAGCTATCCTCGCTATGGATTCCGCATTTGCTGACCGTCGACCAAAAACAGCGGCGCGTTGATGATTCAACAGCCGGTTTTGCGTCGTTGAAGCGTAATCGAGTGGACTTCTTTCGACGTTTTGTGACAATGGATGAAACGTGGATGCATTACCACACTCCTGAGTCCAATAGGCAGTCTGCAGAGTGGCTGACAAGCATATCTCGAAGACTTAGACGTACTTAGTACCACACAAAGGGAATCGAAATGTTGGGAACTTGCTATATCGAGTGTATTGTCCTCGAAGGAAACTATGTTGAGGAATAAATACAGCTTTGCCCTGAAAACGATTGTTTTCGTTTAAAATCCCGATACTTTTCAGCCCATGTAGTATAGACGACGAAACGTACATAAAAATGAATTTTGAGCAGCTTTCTTGCAAAAAATTTATTCCACTGTGACTCAACGGTTTTGCTAACAAATTCTCCATGGGATAGACAGCCATGGGTTTTCTTCCATGTATCTGTGTTTTGATGCATGAAACAAAACCCCTGTGAAGTTTTTACCAGATTTGGCTTGGAAAACACATTTCTTGAAAAAGCGTTCGCCGTGCAAGATCTACTATTAAGACTCACTGGTTTTCCGAGAAAATTATGCTTTATTTTAAAAATCGTTGAAACATGTAATTTTATGTTCAGTCCATCGCAAGACTTTACTTTATTTTATTTTCCCATATTGAACTTCGCACTGCACTGAATTTCAAGCTTGCTCTACTGCCGTTCTACGCATAGTTGTCCCATATTACTTTTTGACAATTTTCACTTTTCTTTATAAAATGACGTTTTTATGCCTAATCTTCCGGAAAAACACAAAAAAAAGTTATTGTTTGTTACCAGACTTTGAAAAAACAACATCAAGCTCAACTGTCTCATGTTGATATTCCAAGCATAACTGTCCCACCATGTATTTTTTGTGGATCCATAATACATGAATCGGTTCAGGTCAGTGTTGTAAACAGTCGACATTTCTCTCAACCATCACATACTGCCCTTGCTCAAGAGTTACGGCTCAATATGTATTGCGAATGTAACCAAGAATGCATTGCTCGGTTCTAACAGTCACATCAGAAATAAACGCACGGCCGCAAACACGACTATCAATTGAACGTTTTTATGTTTTCTCTTTCTGTCGACCGTACCCAGAAGAGCGATGAAAATATGCTATTTCCATTCTACCATTCGTGCTCATAACCATCCCTCAATTTCGGCTAATATGACTGTAGTTTTAATGTCATTTGACATTAAAACTGCAATGGTGTGCATTCTTTTTCTCCCTTTATTCTGCATTCAAGCGTAGCTGCACATATACATCCACCTGCTCACTCACACATCTATACACGATGGATGGTATTCAGACGGATTGCTATATCAAAGCAACCGTTGAACTCTCCCCGATAGGGGTATAAAATAAGCACTTGATAAAGTGCGAATGTGTTGAATGAACGTTTTCAGCGGTGAGCGTTCCCCGTGAACACTGTTGTTTATTACGGGGCGATGGATATCAAATGTATAGGACGAAAAAAAGCCGAAATGTCATATGACATTTTCAGTTCGACGGTTGTTTGACTGTTCATTTTATGATGTTCATTAATGACACAGCACATACGTCTCCATGAACAGTCATACGATGGTGACACTGGTTCAGGTACAAGAATTTTAAATCACGCTTGCAGCAGGCTACTCATTTCTGGTTTGAAGGAACAAACTAATTCATAAACAAATAAAGAAATAATTTTACAGAACAAGTGTACACCTTATCAGTGAATGCCTAATAACAATAACATTTATATTCTGCAAAGGTGTTACAGATCACTCTCTTCTTCATAAAACGATGTTTTCACGCATAATCATTTGGAAAACACACAACAAACTTATTGTTTGTTCACAGTATTCAAAAAAACAAGATCAAGTTCAATTGTCGCATGTTGATGTTCTAGGCATAACTGTCCCACCATGAATTTTTGAACCTGTAATCAAGCATGATTGATTCAGTGAGGAAAGCTTTTCACATTTCATCAAACAATAGTTTACCGTTTATAAAAAACGTCAGTTGCTGTTTTTGGAACATGGGACAACTATGCGTAGTACGGCAGTCCAGTACTTGCTCATATATATGCCAAGTCCTTAAACTACACCCACGAAGTTCTTCAAATTTTAACTATACATAATATTATATTACATTCAAATCATATACAATCATATATTGCAAGCACTATATTGTTTTCCAGGTCACACTGCTGGGTATTTTATGATATGAAGACATCTCAAGGATGTGAATTTAATATTAGGTTTACATTCAAGCGATGTGCGAAAAAACTGAATCGCTGAAAAGCAGTCGAGGATTGAGTTTCGACAAGCAAACAAATTGGCAGGATGTTCACGCATATGATAGTAGTGACGATGAATTTACCGAGGATAATTTGGTGCAGTTGATAGCGCAAAATCAAAACGTTACGTGTTGTAAGTAATAGCAAACATACTGTACAAATAATACTTTATTCGTAATTCTTTCACCCAGACAACAGATCAGAATATCCAACCGAAAGTGAAAGACGTGGAATGCTCGACTTACAAATCACCACGCATATTCCAAAATCATCAAATCATTATTCTCGGCCATTATATTATACAACAGACAACAACATAGAAATCACCGCTCAGGATCCTTCAAAAAATGGTAAATATTGCATCGAATATTCAACACTGTTCACATATTTAAGTAAATGTTGTTAGAGAACAGTTATCTAGTTGGGGCATCCACTTTCTGTGTATTTCGTTAACATATTCCATACTACCCTCGAATGCGCGATAGCGCAATTTATGTTCTACGTATTAATAATGCGTATTAATATTAATAACACTTCACAAATTATGAAGAATAAGCAGAACTGCAATGGAAAATTACTTGTTTTTATTATTTCATAATCCAATAACAGACTGGATTAGAACCAGTTATATATGAGGTTGCATATTAATTATCGATCGAGTTTTCACTCGCTGCAATAAAGGCCTCCAGACTATTCCGGAGCGCCCGGCAGTTTCTAATAATGTAGCCTGGATTCATTTATCTCCAAGTACGGGTCGAAGTTTGCCTGAGGCTTGCTGTACTCGGGTGGCGTTTAGAACAGGCCTTGACACCATCCACCACATATCCTTTGTCCTGAACGGCGGATGTTCCTGCAACCACTCCCGAGTGCGGTTCGAGGTGTGTTCCATCTTGGTGAAATACAAAATTTGGCTTCTAATCGTACTACTCTTTGATCCACGGAAGAACATACTTGCTTAAAATCCCTATGCACCCGTTTCCGGTTCACCTGCATGGAACCAGCTACGTATTTTCACAAGCCGCAACTTTGTTGGAAGCATGCCAAATAGCCTATTTGAACTGATTGAGATACAGAGCAAGACCTACGTATTTTTACTTGTTGTAATCCATGCGAAATTGTTGTTATTTTTGTAAAACAATAATAAGTTCATGTCTGGCCTTATGGTTATGAAACACCCCTATTTTGGTTTTATGCCTGATCAAAATAATCAACGTTCTGAAGCCAGTCTTATAAACGAAGATAGTTACTAAAATCTACCCTATGCACCGAGCTGTTATAAATCAAAATCTATAAATAGTTATTAAAAAGCAGTATATGACAAATTGATCAT
Source organism: Toxorhynchites rutilus septentrionalis (assembly GCF_029784135.1). NCBI lineage: Eukaryota > Metazoa > Arthropoda > Insecta > Diptera > Culicidae > Toxorhynchites > Toxorhynchites rutilus. The sequence goes on from NC_073744.1 coordinate 105,698,342, forward strand.
ATTTGGATATTTTTTCAGATGATCCAACGTTCATGTCTGCCAGAAGCATGCTAGCCTCGAACAACACATTGACTAGAACGTCACAATCACATAGGAAGAACACGTTGGATCGACGATCAGCATCCACTGGACCGTGTATGTTAACTTCCTCGAGTAGTACAATTTCTTCGGTTAGCAATAACATTGAACGCGATAGAACAGCTAGGGAAACTTCATCCATCCGAACAATGCCAAATGAACCACGATATTACGTGATGGAATCAGGTTTGTTTCAATTTTCTTGTGATTTGTTCGTAATTGTGGATGTCACAAATATTCACCGTAAGGTAGGGTTGAACACTTGCGGTATCCACAACTATTCGTATTGATATGCTTAATGAATGAGCTCTCTTTGATCAATCCGGTTACATAACTGAATCTACCAACCAATCAAAATTTCAGATATTCCTGATGTGCCACCAATAAATCCTACGCCTCCAGAAGTGCCTCCCAGAGCACATTCACTGTACAGTGCTTCTAGCAAAACTAGCACATCCATTTGGAAAAAATCTGATTATGTGTTAAAAATTGATAAAAATGGCGATCAGACACACGAGGAGTACATTCCCCCTGGCCAGCAAGGTATGATAATATAACATTTTGTTTTGAATCATCCCTAACCACTACCTACAAATTGTAGAGTATTTACGGTCCAGTATTTCGAGATCTACTGGTTATGCGCCTGGTTCTCCCACATTCAATAGTACTCAACACAGTAACAGGTAAGCGCAACTTTATATTCAATTTCTGTTACCAAAAGAACAACTATATTCATTTCAAAATTTTGCTTGTAAATTATTACAAAAACGATAAAGTTTATTTAAAAAGCGACAGCAGAAAGGGATTTATCACTAAAATATCACTTGGTTTCAAGTATTTCTATCTCTGAACGCTTCTTACTTCGTTCAGGTTAGGTTACAGCGTTCGAACCTTAACAGATCTGTCATAATGGTCTTCCAGCGAGACAATCACTTACAATCTATAAAAACAACAGCAATATTCAAGCACAGAAAAACTAGCTAGTAAGGTTTTTTTATCCCATTTGTTTATTTTAGGCTCATTAGCATTTTAGCTGTAACAGAGACGAATTTTAATCGTGTACATGTCACATGTTTATCATATCTATAATTAGTACATTACACTGTGGCCATTTTTAGGCCCTTCTATACCATTTTGCATATGGTACATTTACACAGTAGCCAATTAAACGTAAGAGTATTCCTTCTGATCTTCCATTATCCAGTTAGACCACCGGACAGTGGAGACAGTTGATTGATCATTGTTGAGTTATTATTAGAACAGCAGCCCGATGTGTCTTGCAGAGCAAAGCTATGGATGAATCGATCTTATTTCGACCGTTGATCGATCTGCATCGCTGATGATTGTTGCGTGGGCATAGTTATTCTGTTACAACACAAAGATGGTAAATGAGGGCTCTGAGTTTTGAACTCACGATCGATCATTTACTAAGCGAACGCGCAACCAATGTGGCTATGGAGACCCTCTAGCTAGTAAGGTTGACCAGGATTACTTTTTGATGGTTTTTTTATAATAGGAGTACCGATAAGTTTCTTCGTTTTTTTTTCAAAAATTAATGCTTTATCCTGCAAAAATGGTTACATATTTAATATTTAATATATGAATATTGCCCATCGCTAGTCACAACTTTTTCCCATCTTTCTGGCAATTCACGGATTCACGTTGCCCGCCGTTTAGGATTGTCGTAATGGACCCACTTTTCATCGCCAGTAACGATTCGATGCACAAAAACCCTTTCTTTTATGCCGTTGGAGCAGTTGTTCGCACGTGAAAAAACGGCGTTCGACGTCTTGTGGCTTCAATTCATACGGCACCTAATGTCCTATCTTTCGGATCATTCCCATTGCTTTTAAACGATTGGATATGTTTTTCTGAGCTACTCCAAGTGTATCTGTAAGTTCTTGTTGCGTTTGTGATGGATCTTGATCGAGTAAAGCTTCCAATTCTCCATCTTCAAATTTTTTTGGTGATCCGGAACGTTCTTCGTTTTCCTAGTAATTACCACTTTTAAACCGTGCATACCACGTCTGACACGTACGCTCAGTTGGAGCAAGGTCTCCATAAACTTCCACCAAAATGCGATGACTTTCCGCAGCTCTTTTCTTCATATTGAAGTAATGAAGTAACATTCCCCGCAAAAACACTTTCGTTGGTACGAACTTCGACATATTCGAAGTCGCAAAAAACTATGTTGTTTACGCTTCAACTTTTTGACATGTACTGAAAAATACGCGCAATGACAGTAGCTTTCCAACGAATGTCTGGAAATTTGATTCACTGGAATAATAATCATGTTACGCCATCTGTTGTAAAACCGGAGAAATCTACCGGCACACCTAATAGAAATGTTCTTATTTTGGATGGCGATGGAAAAAAAGTAGGTGATATCACCTACTAGGTTGACTTAGGTTGCTAGGTTGATTTAGTAATCATTTGTGTGTTTTTTTCAATAATCACACATCGGATGTGACTCATTGGCTACGATATCGCCACTGTCATTCATTTGTTTTGCTATCATTTGTGTGTATTGATTAAATAATTGATTAAACTAGTAAATGAGTGAAACAATTTACAAATATCAATTTAAATCAAGACAGATTACGTTCTTTGTAGCAAATAAATCTAATGACTAAAGGTGGCCGTACACTGTTTGCCCGGAGGTCAAATATTTGATATTTTTTGACAGATAAAGTTTGATTTGATATTTGTACAAACACTATTTTGTTTGCCACTCTTCAATTTTCAACAGTAGTAAACAATATCAAACACCGAACATGGAAAAAAAATCAACTGAAATATAACAATGTACCGACAGGTTCGAAGAACAGACTGAAAAAATATTTTAGGCATCCAATAATTGAATATTTGCTTGTCGTGTTTTGTGTACAATATATTTGATCAGTACACGTTGACCAAATTTTATCTGTCAAAAAGAGTCAAATATTTGGCTTCGGTCAAACAGTGTATGAGCACCCTAAGGGCCTGATTCTCGAATACACTTCACGGTGGAAACGAAATAAACGGCACGCCATTGAACTACGTTTTACGAGTTAGTGAAGTGTCGAAGATAATAATTTCAGGCAGAATGAGCACTTTTCAAATAAAAAATCATTAATGAAAATTAACTTCTCGTATCAAACTGGTATTCAATGTGAGTGGAAAACTTTGTTTTCTTCATGTGATATAATAATCTCATACAAAAATTTCATCTGAAGATAATTTGATATTATAATGATAAGTCAGAACCTTAGCAAGCCTTGAACGGTAGCTGTCGAATTTTTTCACCTGCTCCAATTTTTGGAAAATTGAAAAATATATATAATTAATATTCGTGCTTTGATATTTTTCCATAACGCTGCTGTGAATAGTGAGTGCAACAAAAAAATTGGAAATCTATACTAAGCAAACAACCCATACAATCGATAAAAAAAAGTCGGTGTAATCGTGATTAAAGAAATCAACCGCACAGTGTTTTAGATCTCACCGTATCGAGGCCTATATGGCCTCTTCCAGCGAGGGCGGTTCAGATGAACCTCCCGGAAGAAGTTTTCCTGAACTCTACAACCATCAAAATGAGTTTGGAGCATTAACAACTTTGCTTATGACAGGCAAAAACCAATCTCCACTTCCAAAGAAACCTCTTCTAATTGCAAAAAGCATTCGAGCACAGGTCGGTCAGATCGAGAGTGCACGGACAGCAGAAAAAGGTACACAATACATTCTTAAAACAAGAAAACCAAATCAGATCGAAGAGCTGCTCAACCTCACTCACTTGTCAGATGGGACAGAGATCGAAATTAAGCTGCACCCTACGCTTAACTCATGCTGCTGTGTTATCGCATCTTGGGACATTGCTGACATGACCGACGATGAACTACTGAGCGAGTTGAAAAGTCAACGAGTAAAAGCAGTGAAACATATAAAAAATACGCCACTTTTTGTTCTGACTATGAATCAATCAACATACCCTAAGCATGTGAAAGTTGGTCTGCTACGAATTGAAACGCGGACGTATTACCCAGAACCGATGCTTTGTTTCAAATGTTATCAGTATGGTCACCCCACACTCAAATGTCCCGGCCCAATAAGATGTTACAATTGCTCCCAAACACATGAAGATGCAAGAGAATCATGCGAAGAAAACTCTCATTGCCTCCATTGTAACGAAAACCACAGACCGTCCAGTCGTAAATGTATAAAGTACAAAGAAGAAAAAGCTGTCATCCAAACAAAAATCGATCTCAATCTCTCGTTTGATGAAGCTAGAAAACGTGTAGCAACTGGACACACTACCTACTCTAAAGTGGCCGCTCAACCTCGCCTTGATCGGGCTAGACTAGATTCACTACACGAAGAAAACAAGAAAAAAGATGAACTAATTGCACTCCTAACCGAAAAAGTTAAGCAAAGTGAAGCGTTGGAACAGAAAATGGATGTAATCCTCAAAGTGCAAGCAGAAAAGAACTACGAATTTGACAACCTACTTAAAACAGTCCAGGAGCATGAACAAGCAAACAAACAGCTTGAAAAACAAAACTCTGCTATGAAACACTACATTCAAAAACTTCAAGAAAAAATCCAATTCGAGACGCGTAGTACCAACAAAAGTGAAACTGAAACTAGACGAAAATCAAAGCGTGTGAATGCTCGAGCATCATCATATCAACACAGTCAGGAAATTTCTCCCGAAAACAACCAACCTCCCTCCAAAAAGTCACAGTTACCAGCAACTTATCAACCTCCTGTATTATACGCGGAAGAACAAGTGGTGGATATTTCCGATTTTGAAATAGTGTTCGATGAAGATTCTTCACCTCACTATGTTCGGAAAACCCAGTAAGTCAACACCAACGCACAACAATCAACCCACCAGACTCAACGACGCAGACGTCATCAACAACAACAACACTAACAACAACCACGCATCTAACTGGATTTTTTTTTGACGTAGGACTACGTCTTTCATTTCTATACCGGGGTGTAAAATCAAAGTTTCGAAAACGAAAGCGTTACGCCGGAGACCGAGATTTTGAGCGTTAATAGCTCCTAAACAACTGAACGAAATGGTATGATAAACACATCATTCGAAAGATAAAATATCTACGCGTTCTATACTTGTTACTTTTTTATCCAAAAACTTGTTTCAATAGTCTTAAAATTGCTTTCAAAACAGGCTATTGAAATCACCAATCGGTATATAAGCGAGCGCCGCTCGGAAATCCACTCAGTTCTAATTGAACAGCGATTGGAGCATGTTGTCGCTGTTGTGGTGAAGCTCTTCGTTTATCATGAAAGCGCGGATGAACGGTGTCACCAAGAGCCTGTTTGTGCACCCTAGGCCAGAAGGGAATCCATCAGGAGGAGAGTGATGCCACAAACGGTTCCCCGGGAAGCTACACACACATACACGCGCGGAATTCTTTCCGTTTGGATGCCATTCAGCATTGAGAAAGATCCGGAAAGATCAAATCATTTCTGGAAAATAATCTGCCAGTTCCTCTGGGAATTCAAAAATACATTCATGTGAAAGAGTTTATTTGAATGTTTTCTATCCATGTAACACTGTGACCAAATATGTTTCAATCAAGTGCTATTAACAGGTGGTTATCAAATTAGTATTAACCACTGGTGGGCTTCTAGTAGCGAGGAAAATGTGGAAATATCTAATCGTTACTGAAAATAATCTGCCAGTTCCTCTGGGAATTTAAAATTACATTCATGTGAAAGAGATTATTTGAATGTTTTCTATCCATGTAACACTGTGGCCAAATACATTTGGTTTTGTGATTTTTCAATCAATCGCAATTAACAGGATAGCTTCTGAAGATTATTCTTCCCCATCAGTAGGATATTTCCGTATCCAATATTGTATGCGCCCGCAATCGATTATTGCTCAGTCGCCAAAAGTTCCGAGCTCAGAGAGTTCATTCCCCTCTAGTTTGCCTTCCAAATTGCCATCGTAAACCACACCTTCTCTCGATTCAATCACACACAAAAAGCATACTTAAGCGATATTCTGGTGGTGAGACACATTCATTTTTCGTGAGGACATCGACAAGACAACATCGTTGCCTAACGTGCTGGAGGAGGTGGACGGCGAAGGATCGACACATACACGCGCAGAATTCTTGCCGTTTGGATGCCATTCAGCATCGAGAAAGTTCCGGAAAGATCTAATCATTTCTGGAAAATAATCTGCCAGTTCCTCTGGGAATTTAAAAATACATTCATGTGAAAGAGTTTATTTGAATGTTTTCTATTCTTGTAACACTGTGACCAAATATTTTTCAATCAAGTACTATTGACAGGTGGTTATCGAGTCAGTATTAACCACTGGTGGGCTTCCAGTATCGAGGAAAATGTGGAAATATCTAATCGTTACTGAAAATAATCTGCCAGTTCCTCTGGGAATTTAAAAATACATTCATGTGAAAGAGTTTATTTTAATGTTTTCTATCCATGTAACACTGTGACCAAATATGTTTCAATCAAGTGCTATTAAGGCAAGGCGCAAATTGAGACGCATATAGCGCGAGTAACTTGGCGCGATATAGCGCCTGTTTTTGTGGCTAATAAAAACAGATAGAAGGGCGCAAATTGGCCAGATGACGCGAGATGGTGGAGCGCTCGTGAGACACGACTCGCGCGACGCTGTGGCTGAACCACAGTTGCTCGTGCTGGTCATGCCGGTTGTGGTAGTTGTGTTGGTGAACAATCATATAGAGCCGTGGGTTTCACACTGTATGCCTGTACTGGTCGGGTGATTGTGTTAGTAAATAAATATATCGCGCAACTCTGTGTTAATCAGTCATTGAATGCGAGTGGCATGTTATTTACACCAAACTGCGACTCAATATGCGCTGCACCACGCTACGTTTGTGGCACGTATGAGTCGTGTTGGTAGTCTCGCGTTCGCTTACGAGCACTATACGCTTCTCAATTTGCGCCTAGCCTAACAGATGGTTATCGAGTTAGCATTAACCACTGGTGGGCTTCCAGTATCGAGGAAAATGTGGAAATATCTAATCGTTACTGAAAATAATCTGCTAGTTCCTCTTGGAATTTAAAAATACATTCATGTGAAAGAGTTTATTCGAATGTTTTCTATCCATGTAACACTGTGACCAAATATGTTTCAAGCAAGTGCTATTAACAGATGGTTATTGAATTAGCATTATCCACTGGTGGGCTTCCAGTATCGAGGAAAATGTGGAAATATCTGATCGTTACTGAAAATAATCTGCCAGTTCCTCTGGGAATTTAAAAATACATTCATGTGAAAGAGTTTATTTGAATGTTTTCTATCCATGTAACACTGTGACCAAATACATTTGGTTTTGTGATTTTTCAATCAATCGCAATTAACAGGATAGCTTCTGAAGATTATTCTTCCCCATCAGTAGGATATTTCCGTATCCAATATTGTATGCGCCCGCAATCGATTATTGCTCAGTCGCCGAAAGTTCCGAGCTCAGAGAGTTCATTCCCCTCTAGTTTGCCTTCCAAATTGCCATCGTAAACCACACCTTCTCTCGATTCAATCACACACAAAAAGCATACTTAAGCGATATTCTGGTGGTGAGACACATTCATTTTTCGTGAGGACATCGACAAGACAACATCGTTGCCTAACGTGCTGGAGGAGGTGGACGGCGAAGGATCGACACATACAAGCGCAGAATTCTTGCCGTTTGGATGCCATTCAGCATCGAGAAAGTTCCGGAAAGATCTAATCATTGCTGGAAAATAATCTGCCAGTTCCTCTGGGAATTCAAAAATACATTCATGTGAAAGAGTTTATTTGAATGTTTTCTATCCATTTAACACTGTGACCAAATATTTTTCAATCAAGTACTATTAACAGGTGGTTATCGAGTTAGTATTAACCACTGGTGGGCTTCCAGTATCGAGGAGAATGTGGAAATATCTAATCGTTGCTGGAAAATAATCTGCCAGTTCCCCTTGGAATTGAAAATTACATTCAAGCGAAAGAGTTTATTTTAATGTTTTATATCCATAAAATATCCATATAATACATTTGGGTTTGTGATTTGTCAATAAAGTACAGTTAGTAGGTTAGCTTCTGAAGATTATTCTTCAGAACAAGGTTTTTCGTATCCTATATTGGATGCATAAAACCTTGTGCCTCCAACGTAACGCTCTCGTTTTCGAAGTCCCCCAAATATTCATTTATTCATTCATTCAGAATGGATTTAGATTCAACTTCAAACAAATGATCTCTAAATCAACGATAGTCCTACGTCACCCTTGCGGTTATACCATACATATAACCCACTTCCTGTTTTTTTTTCCAAAATATATATTTTTATCAAGGCTCATATGGCGTTAGCCTGACAGGGCCGGAGTTCAATATTTTGACAGTTTTTCTTATTATCTATGTTAGTAATATGTAACCGATTACTCGCGGTCGGCTCGAGGTTAGTATTACAAGTGTTTTCGTAATTGTGATGTTGCTGTCTCCAATGCTCTGTACCTGAGCCCGACACGGGATACTTCCTATTGGGATGCAGCTGACCATTAATCAGCAACGCCCCCCTAGTATGTACCCCATATCTAGCGTGGTGCGTCTTCTTGACTCGAGGAATCCAGGATAGAATGGTCACTAACCGGCGCAATCATCAGCTCGTGTAGAGTTGTCATGAGCGGTACAACCTTTGGCTCTTGTTGAATGATCAGTGGACTGCACAACCTTCGGCCCGTGCATCTGTAAAGAGTGTGTGTATGTATTGCCGCGACTAAGTAAAAGTTTATCGATCGGATAGGAGGGATATGAAACGGGGACACAACGAAGGAAACATCATTAAACGTTGACATCGGCGTTTCTGAGGAACAGGTATAGATGAAGCAGAAGATCAGGATCACGGCTACCTAAGATATCCCGGACGGGGATATCCGATTGTCTGCCTTGTGCTCTTAGTGCTCTAGAGAGCTGAGAGCGAGCAGCATGGAACCGGATACACGACCAGACAACATGCTCGATGTCGTGGTAGCCATCGCCACAATCACAAAGATTGTTTGCTGCGAGCCCAATGCGATAGAGATGCGCGTTTAGGTTGTAGTGATTGGACATAAGCCGAGATATCACGCGAATGAAATCACGACCTACATTCAATCCCTTGAACCATGCCCTCGTCGAGACCTTAGGGATAATCGTGTGTAACCAACGACCGAACTCATCTCCACATGCGCTGCCAACTTACGAGCGTATACTGACGAGGAATGTGGAAAAATTCATTATAAGCAATTTGCCTTTCAAAAAGAGTGCCTTCTAAAGCGCCCACCTTAGCTAGCGAGTCCGTTTTCTCATTCCCCGGAATCGAGCAATGAGAGGGAACCCATGCTAAGGTAATCTTGAATAATTTTTCGACTAAAACACTGAATAGTTGTCTTATTCTTGTTAGGAAATAAGATGAGCGTTTATCAACCTTCATTGAGCGGATTGCCTCTAATGAGCTGGGACTGTCTGAAAAAATAAAATAGTGGTCGATGGGCAATGTTTCAATGATCCCCAGTGCGTAGTATATCGCACCCAGTTCAGCAACATACACGGAACAAGGATCTTTGAGTTTGAAAGAGGCACTGGAATTTTCATTGAAGATGCCAAAGCCAGTGGACCCGTTTATGAATGAACCGTCAGTAAGGAACATTTTATCAGATCTAACTATGCCCCCATATTCTGCCGAAAATATCGGCGGAATAGAATCTGAGCGTAGATGATCTGGGATTCCATGGATTTTTTGTTGCATGGACAGATCAAAAATGACAGAGGAATTGCAAAAGTATGGGAAGCAAACTTGGTTGGAGATGCCTGGTGAAGGGTGCACGTCGTGGGTAAGGTACTCATGGTATAAAGACATAAAACTTGACTGAGAAGTCAGTTGGAGTAGATTTTCGAAGTTATCAATCACCAATGGATTCATGATCTTGCAACGGATGAGAAATCTGTAGGATAATTCTGTGAACCGAAGAGTAAGCGGGGGTACTCCTGCCAAAACTTGGAGACTCATCGTATGTGTCGAATGCAAACACCCCATGGCTATACGCAAGCAACGATATTGTATCCTCTCCAGCTTGAGAATATGAATCCTGGCAGCTGATCGGAAGCAAAAACTGCCATATTCTAACACTGACAATATCGTTGTTTTGTACAACTGAATGAGGTCTCCTGGATAGGCACCCCACCATGTTCCGGTTATTGTTTGGAGAAAATTGATTCTTTGCTGGCATTTCTGTTTCAAATACGCAATGTGTTTCCCCCAGGTACATTTAGAATCAAAATATACACCCAGGTATTTGAAAAACATAGAGTGTTGGATCGTTTTGCCGGAGAGGTGAAGCTGGAATTGGGCGGGTTCGTGCTTCCTAGAAAAAACGACCATTTCAGTTTTCTCCGTAGAGAATTCAATACCCAGCTTGAGGGCCCACGTGAACAGGTTGTTCAGAGTATCTTGCATCTGGATTGAGACGAACGAAAATGTAGACACTTCCTCACTTTCCGGCCGGGAAGCCCAGCAGGATAACATACTTGTCCAGGACGTTACACCCACACCTGTTAATAGCGAAACCCTCTCTACGACCAGTAAAAGCAGTAGCAGCTGCTCAACGCCAATTAGCACCGTTAGTTCTGCTTCCAACATTGAAAATGATTCCAAAACTCTAGAATTTTCTTCGAACGATGCCTATCAAGAGTATATGCATTTTGTAAGCAAGTCACTTTTTGGTCTTTCGGATCGAGATAATTAACTGCTACGTTTGGTGTAGCTTTCTCGACTGTGCGGCCCAAGTGCCGCACGTTTGGTTTTATTCAATTGTCTTATTTTCTATGTACCTAGCTATTTTACATATAATAATTTCTAGGCGTGGTCAGACGCACTCTAAAGAAAACCATGTGCGGAACATCTCTTCCGTATGCCAGAATTAATAACAAGGAAGACCGGCACCCAGTGGGGTTCTTGCACATGTGTTTACTATTCGTGGCCTTGCCGAGGCTAGCGGCAAAGCGGAAAGAAAGCAAATGTACAATCACGCTTGGTTCGCATCGAGTTACGCAACCATAAATAATAAACAGACCCTTGGCCCAGTAAAGAGGCTTGTAGTCGAACAATACTTATGCTTGCGTTGCTCGGCGTCTTCGTGGGGGATTTATTGTCTTAGGGGCATTGAACAATTTAGAATTTTGTTTATTATCGCGCGGGTGGTCTAGTAGTCATATTACACCTTCCCCCTTTTGGAGATTGATGTAATGACATGGAATTAATCGTACGTATTTAACTAGGGGGTTCGTCTGACCTTACAATTTAAGTTTTTAGCTTTGTTTGTTTTTTAAATAAGTTTTTAGCTTTGTGACATTAAAATTTCCTATTTATTGAGTACTGCATTTTAATGTATAATAGGTGAAATATAATAACAGAAACTTTTTTTCTTTTTAATTATTTTGTGTATTTATTTTATTTATTATTTTGGCTGAACCATAAAAGTAGATTAAAAAATTATAATTTCAAGTGTGATTTTATTTACAATGTTCTTGTTCATGTATTACGTGTAATAAAGTATATTTTTACATTGCTTATGTTTTCACATTAAATGTATGACCCCTTCCTCCTTAGGTGAGGTGGTGCTTGTACATTATTAGTCTATTTTTATGTACAGTGTGTGTTTTCAATAATTTCTCATCCTGAATTGTTACATTAGGATGGTCTATGTTTTTGACTATAAACGGTCCATCGTATATTTTATCCAACTTTTTTCTGTTTTCGTTCGTAAGCATAACTAAATCATTAATATTGACCTCTATGGGGTTTGATATCTTGTTCTGTGCTTCGTTTCTTTTACTTCTAACTCTGTTTATTATTTCCTTAGCTGTGTTGGATGCAAGATTTAATTTATATTGTAATTCTTTGTGGTATTGGTCTATATTATATATTGGTTCGATGTATGTAGCTGATTTCAAATTTTGGGGCAAGTTAGCATTTGTACCAAAAATTAATTCGTATGGAGTATAAGCAAAGTCCGTGTGAGGTGTTGTATTGTTTTTTTTTTTTTTTTTTTTTATAGAGGTGAGGAACGCTCTACCAGCCTTATCTGGGAAGGGTTAACCCAGACGTCGAGTGGGGATCGCACCCACAAAAACCAAGCCCTCTACTCGTTGCCTTATTCCCCCTGGGACCACATCTAGGCGACTACTTCAGGGGGCGGCTATGCTCATGCACTCTTCGAGTTTTCAACGCTGACTAGCGTTGTCCTTCCCTTTTTCTCAACATTTTTTCTCTCTATTCGCTTTTCATTCCACTGCGCTTATGTCCTCTTCGCAGGCATCCATTTACCCGTCGAGACGTGTACCGATTAGGAATTGCCCTCCAACTTGACGCGCAATCCGTCACAGTCACCCTCGCGGGATTTCTCACCTGTCGAGACGTGCACCGATTAGGAAGCGCCCTCCAACTTGACGCGCGCCCCGTCACAATCACCCTCGCAGGATTTCTCTTCCCAGCGGAGTGCCGATTAGGTAGTGCCCTCCTACATGACGCGCACTCCGTCACAGCTACTCTCGTGGGGTATACACCATTTTGATCACGGCTTCATCCTTCGCGGTGTTTCTCCATCCAGGCCACGATCAGGCGTTGCCAGGCAGGCATTTTTGCTGTTCTCCGCGGCAGTATCCGGTTACCTGTCGAGACGTGCACCGATTAGGAAGCGCCCTCCACTTGACGCGCGCCCCGTCACAGTCACCCTCGCAGGATTTCTCTCCCAGCGGAGCGCCGATTAGGTAGTGCCCTCCAACATGACGCGCACTCCGTCACAGCTACTCTCGTGGGGTATGCACCATTTTGATCATGGTTTCATCCTTGATGCTCGCTCCTTCGAAACGTTCGCAGTGTTTCTCCATCCAGGCCACGATCAGGCGTTGCCAGGCAGGCATTTTTGCTCTTCTCCGTGGCAGTATCCGGTTACCTGTCGAGACGTGCACCGATTAAGAAGCGCCCTCCAACTTGACGCGCGCCCCGTCACAGTCACCCTCGCAGGATTTCTCTTCCCAGCGGAGCGCCGATTAGGTAGTGCCCTCCAACATGACGCGCACTCCGTCACGGCGGCTCTCGGGGGGGACTATCCGGTACTACAGCCGTCTCGATTATTCACTCCTTATGGTCAGGCGTTATCCGCATGCTGGTCGGTCCTCCACTTCCGCTGTAGCTCGGACATGATATATACGATTGCACTGTTTACTGCGTTCCAGGTGCCCTCGTCACGACACATTTCCTCCACGATGTTCCCAGCATGAAGGGTAGGCAGCCCCTCACGCACTGTGGTGAATCTGGGACATTCGAATACGATGTGTTCCGGTGTTTCCTCCACATTTCCACACTCCGGACAAAGAGGCGATCTTGCGTGTCCGAACCGGTGCAGATACTGCCTGAAGCAGCCATGACCAGACAAAAACTGCGTTAGATGGAAATTTACCTCTCCGTGTTTCCTGTTCACCCAGCCCATTAGTGTCGGTATGAGCCTGTGCGTCCACCTGCCGTTTTGCGCGGCACTCCACTCTTGCTGCCACCTAGCCATCGACTCCGCCCTCATTAGCTTCCGGATTCCTCTGGTTCCCCTCCTCCTATAGCACTCGCTGTCCTCCGCCAAGATGATGTCTATGGGGACCAACCTGGCTATGACGTAGACCGCTTCTGTTGACACGGTTCTGTACGCACTCGCGACTCGCATCGCCATGAGCCGGTACGTACTATTCAGCCTCTTCGTGTTCCGCTGAGTTTCTAACGCCGCGATCCAGGCTGGACCACCGTAACGTAGTGTCGATGAGGAGACACTAGCCAAGAGGTGCCTCTTGCTGCTGCTTGGGCCAAAGTTATTGGGCATGATTCGTGTCAGTGCATTGATTGCCTTCGTTGCTTTTTTACAAGCGTAGTCGACGTGACTGTTGAAGTTCAGTCGATCGTCGATCTGCACCCCCAGGTATTTTAGGTCTCGCTTCGAGGTTATCGAGTGCTCTCCAATTGTGATTTCTGCACGTTGCACCGCCCTGCGGTTGCTGACAATCAGCATTTCCGTCTTATGGTGGGCTATCTGCAGTTTCACACTTTGCATCCACCTTCCGATCATGTCTATCGACTCGGTCGCGAGCATTTCGACCCGTTCCAAAGATTCCCCTGTCGCGAGAATAACGATGTCATCCGCGAAGCCAATGATCTCCACACCTCTGGGCAGATTCAGTTTTAGTACACCATCGTACATACTGTTCCAGAGCGATGGGCCCAGGATAGAGCCCTGCGGAACTCCCGCCGTAGTTTTAATCTGCGCCTGGCCCGTGTTTGTCTCGTACACCAGCACACGGTTCTCGAAGTAGCTTCTCAGTATTCTACACAGGTAGTCTGGGACTTTCATCGTGTGGAGCGCAGTCGCGATGGCCTCCCAGCTGGCACTATTGAACGCGTTCTTAACGTCGATCGTTATCACTGCGCAGTATCGATTTCCTCTGAGCTTCTGTTTGGATGCTCTGTTGGCTCTTTCGACCACTATGCGAATGGCATCTACCGTGGATCTCCCTTTCCGAAATCCGAATTGATTATCGGACAGTCCACGAACTCCCTCCGTGCATTCCGTCAGCCTATTAAGGATGATTCTCTCCAAAAGTTTCCCAAGAGTGTCCAACAGGCATATGGGTCTATACGATGCTGGACCACCCGGCGTCTTTCCTGGCTTGGGCAGTAGTACTAGCTGTTGTACCTTCCATCGATCCGGAAAGTAGCATTCGTCTAGACACTTCTGCATGGCTGTCCTGAACATATCAGGGAATGCTAGGACTGCCGCTTTCAAAGCTACGTTGGGGATTCCATCTGGGCCAGGCGCTTTCTTCGTTTTTAGGCGTTTGATAACTGCAACTAGCTCATCGTTCGTCACATCTCTGCGTTCGATGCTATCCTCATCCTCTCCATATGGCGTGGGTGGCCAGGTCGTTGGGTCGTGCTGCGGAAATAACCCTTCCATGATAATTTTTAATTTTTCGGGACACATTTCGGAAGGTGTCGTTGGGCCCCTGAGCTTCGCCATCACCATTCGGTAAGCATTGCCCCATGGATTGACGTCCACGTCCCGACATAACTCCCTGAAGCAATTAGATTTGCTCCGCTTAATCGCCCGTTTAAGAGTGGATCTAGCCTCTCTGAATTCCACTCTCCGCTCTTCTCTGGTGTCTATGCTTGACCGTTGGAAACGTCTTCTGGCGCTAAGGCAGTTGGCCCGAAGCACGCCAAGTGCCTCGCTCCACCAATAGGCTGGAGGTCGCTTATACCTGGGTTCCCTTTTTCTTGGCATTGTTATATCACATGCTGTTGCTAGCGTTTCCGTCAGTTCATCCGCGTTCATGTTCAAGACGTCGCTTTCCACGCGTAGTGCTTCGATGAAAAGGTCCTTGTCAAAGGTTTTTGTCTTCCACCTGCGCGGGCATGTCCTATTTATCCGTACTGCCACGGAGTTTAGTTGGCCAATGGTATAACGGATGGCTTGATGATCACTGTGGGTGTATCCTTCACATACCCTCCACCTCATTTTCGTCATTAACGAAGGACTGCAGAAAGTCAAGTCGATGATGGACTCTCGACCCTCTCGGCGGAAGGTACTAGTGGTGCCCTCGTTGCACAGGGCAATATTATTTGCACAATATTATTTGCAAGTCTTTTAGCACGTCATTACAGCTTTTCTTGAAAAGCTGTACATTGCATATTTGGAATATAATGCTTGATAACGCTAGAGCTATCGCACTAATTCTCAATTTCTTGGCCATATTTTCTACTTGTTTCAGTACATTCCCTAGGTTTTCTTCATTATTGCTTGCAATTTTAATTCTTGTCGACATTAATTCTTTTGTACCTGATTTCTTTGTTAGTGCGCACTTAAATTCATGACTCACTTGGTTATCTATGTTCTCGCTAGCGTTTGTTCCGTTTTTCTCCAATACGCGTCCGAATTGGAGTTTTGGTAAGTTATACCATTCGTTTAATTCGACTGCTTCGTATGCTTTGAGTTGATCAGGCTCATTGCTTCCGACAACAGTGGTTCGTTTTTCAGTTTCATTTTTATTCTCGTTCAACTTTCTGGTCATTCCTCTTGTCTGTACCGCTAAAATGTTAATTGATTTCAGCGTTTCTGAATTTATATTAACTCTTGATAGTGCATCTGCTGCAACATTCAGTTTTCCCTGTACGTATTGTACCTCAAAATTGAACTCTTCTAGGTCAAGTCTCATTCTTGTGAGTTTTGATGACGGATTTTTCATTGAAAACAGATAAACCAATGGTCTGTGATCTGTTTTCACAGTGAATTTTCTGCCGTATAAGTATGGCCTGAAAAAAGTAATGGCCCAGTGAATTGCTGTCAATTGTCAATTCCTGTTCTATTGTCGATTTGTTAGCTTCTCCTTTAGTGAAAGCTTTACTGGCATACGCGATTGGTAATTCTACTCCGTCATGGGTTTGCGCTAGGACTGCACCACATGCAGTTTTTTTTTTTTTTTTTTTTTATTGAATCGTTTATTTTTACAGGCTCAGTTACATAAGTTTAAAGGAGCCGAACTCCTATCTGTATTGTTACAAGTATATATAATCATTTTTCATTAATTCTAGTGTTAATGAAGTAGAGAACCGATTACTCGCGGTTTGCTCGAGTTTAGAAGGGTGACATTTTTTTCAGGAAAAGGAAGGGATATAACGATATGTTGACAATGTTCACACTCACATTCGCACTCACATACATCATACTCAATTCTTAAGCCTATCTTATATCTAACATGTATTTACATTTCACCTTATTCTATTGTTAGTAAGAAGGGATTTAATTTCTCGCGAAGGAAAAGGAAAAGGAAAATATAAGGATATAAGGACAATCACATTCTCAAAATGATCTCTCTTTCCACGATTTTAATATTATACGCTTGGACCGTGATGACAGATACGGAGGGGTGCTATTGGGGATCAATAAGTGCCACTCATTTTTTCGAATTGACCTTCCACCTATTGGAGGGATCGAAGCTGTTGCTTGTCATGCAAACATCAGAGGCAAAGACCTCTGTATTGTCAGCTTGTATTGGCCTCCGAGAGCTGCGGTTTGCCGCAAGCAACTTGCTGACATGTGCTCACTCCTTCCTGAGCCACGATTGATATTGGGAGACTTCAACTCTCACGGAACTGCCTGGGGGGAACAGTACGATGACAATCGTTCATTGTTGATATATGACCTTTGTAACAGCTTCAATATGACCGTTTTGAACACTGGGGAAACAACACGTGTACCTAAACCTCCTGCTAAACCAAGTGCTCTTGACCTCTCGCTTTGCTCGAATTCACTATCGTTAGATTGCAAGTGGAATGTAATCCAGGACCCCAACGGTAGTGATCACTTGCCAATCAAAATTTCCATCACCATTGGTTCGAATTCTTCTGAATCTATAAACATGGCATATGACCTCACAAGACACATTGACTGGAAAAAATATGCGGACGCGATTGCTCTAGCCATCAATTCCAGAGATGGTTTGCCTCCATTGGAGGAGTATAACTTCATTTCTCGTTTGATATATGACAGCGCGGTTCGCGCTCAAACGAAACCCATCCCAGGCTCCACTATTCGTCGAAGGCCTCCCAATCCATGGTGGGATAGCCAATGTTCCAAGCTTTATCAGGATAAATCGAATGCATTTAAAGCTTTTCGGAAACGTGGAACCCCTGAAAATTTTCAAACGTATTTAGCCCTTGAGAATCAGTTCAAAAATTTGATCAAAGGGAAAAAACGTGCTTATTGGCGAAATTTCGTGGGAGGTTTATCACGAGAAACGTCAATGAAAAAATTATGGAAAGTGGCTCGAAACATGAGAAATCGCTCTTCATCGAATGAAAGCGAGGAATATTCACATCGATGGATTTTTAATTTTGCACGGAAGGTTTGTCCTGATTCCGCACCTGTGCAAAAAATTGTTCGAGGTATACCACAAGATAGGTACGATCTTGATTCCGAGTTTTCGATGGTAGAATTCTCTCTTGCTCTCCTTTCTTGTAACAATTCTGCTCCGGGATCGGATAGAATTAAGTTCAACTTGCTGAAAAATCTCCCTGATGTGGCGAAACATCGCTTGTTGAATTTATTCAATCAGTTTCTGGAGCATAATATTGTTCCAGATGATTGGAGACAAGTGCGAGTTATAGCTATTAAAAAACTCGGAAAACCCGCGTCCGACTTCAATTCGTACCGCCCAATAGCAATGCTGTCTTGTATACGGAAATTGTTGGAGAAAATGATCTTATTTCGCCTTGATCGTTGGGTTGAAACGAATGGCCTACTCTCAGATACACAATATGGGTTCCGCAGGGGCAAGGGGACGAATGATTGTCTTGCGTTGCTTTCTTCAGAAATTCAAATGGCTTACGCCGAAAAAAAACAAATGGCATCAGTATTCTTGGACATAAAGGGGGCCTTTGATTCTGTTTCAATAGAGGTTTTGTCAGACAAATTACACTCTCGGGGTCTGCCGCCTCTATTGAATAATATGTTATATAACTTGCTTTGTGAGAAACATTTGAACTTTTCTCACGGAGATTCGGCAGTAAGTCGGGTCTCTTACATGGGACTCCCCCAGGGCTCATGTTTAAGCCCCCTTTTGTACAACTTCTACGTAAGCGACATTGACAATTGCCTTACACAAAATTGCAGCCTAAGACAACTTGCAGATGATGGAGTGGTGTCTGTCGTAGGATCAAACGAATCCGACCTGCAAGGACCCTTACAAGATACTTTGAACAATTTTTCAACCTGGGCCATTGGGCTAGGGATCGAATTCTCCACGGAGAAAACAGAGATGGTGGTTTTTTCTAGGAAGCATAGACCAGCAAAACCAAAGCTTCAACTTTTGGGTAAACCGATCACTCATGCTATGTCATTCAAGTATCTTGGGGTCTGGTTCGACTCCAAATGTACTTGGGGGGCCCATATTAGGTATCTGAGTAAAAAATGCCAACAAAGAATAAACTTTCTCCGTACAATTACCGGCACCTGGTGGGGAGCCCATCCCGAAGATCTTATAATGTTGTATCGAACAACTATTCTCTCAGTGATGGAGTATGGCAGTTTCTGTTTTCAATCAGTTGCCAAAACACACCTCATTAAACTCGAGCGAATTCAGTATCTTTGTCTCCGTATCGCGTTGGGATGTATGCCCTCAACGCATACCATGAGTCTCGAGGTTTTGGCAGGCCTACTCCCACTAAAAGATCGCTTCAATTTATTATCTCTTCGGTTCTTCATCCGGTGTAAGGTCATGAACCCATTGGTGATCGGAAATTTTGAGCAGCTGATCGAGCTAAATTTTCACTCCGGATTCATGAGTTCATATCATGAATTCATCTCCATGCAGGTTGATCCTTCTTCGTATATTCCCAACCGTGTTTGTTTCCCTGACTACATCAATTCCTCTGTGCATTTTGATCTGTCCATGAAGCAAGATATCCATGGATATTCAGATTACCAACGATCGAGGATCGCTCCAACGATCTTCGATGAAAAATATAGGGGTATCAATTGTGATAATATGTACTTTACTGATGGGTCCACTATAAATGAGTCCACAGGATTTGGAGTGTTCAACGAATTTTTTAGCACCTCACACAGTCTTCAGAATCCTTGCTCAGTGTATATTGCTGAATTGGCAGCAATTCATTGGGCGCTGGACAGCGTCGCCTCACGACCTGTTGAACACTATTACATTGTAACGGATAGTCTTAGCTCTGTCGAAGCTATCCGTTCAGTGAGGCCGGAAAAGCACTCGCCGTACTTCCTTGAGAGAATACGAGAAATTTTGAGTGCTTTATCCAGACGCTGTTATGTCATTACCTTTGTCTGGGTCCCTTCACATTGCTCCATTCCGGGTAATGAGAGGGCTGACTCATTAGCAAAGGTAGGTGCAATTGAAGGCGATATTTATCAGCGTCAAATCGCCTTCAATGAATTTTATTCTTTAGTCCGCAAAAATACCATCGCTAACTGGCAACGCAAGTGGAATGAAGATGAATTGGGCCGGTGGTTTCACTCGATTATCCCTAAGGTTAGCCTCAATCCGTGGTTCAAAAGTCTGGAATTGAGTCGGGACTTTATTCGCACCTTCTCCCGACTCATGTCCAATCACTGTTCTTTAGATGCACTACTCTTTCGTTTCAATCTTGCCAGCAGCAATCTCTGTGTTTGTGGCCAAGGTTATCGCGACATCGAGCACGTTGTTTGGTCGTGCGAGGTGTATCTGGTCGCCAGATCGAATTTAGAAAACTCCCTTCGGGCCCGAGGAAGACAGCCCAATGTGCCGGTGAGAGATGTGTTGGCTCGGTTAGACCTTGATTACATGTCCCATATATATGTTTTCCTTAAAGCTATCGATCTTCGTGTGTGATTGTCCCTATGTCCTTATACCCTCCTTTCCTTCCTTTGCGGGTAATTCGTCCCCTTGCTATAAATAGTAGAATAAGTTGAAATGTAAAAAACACTATAGATATACAAACAGATTTAAGAATTGAGTGTTCATCAACATTGTTACAGTTTCCTTATACCCCATCCTTCTCCTAAAAATATGTCACCCTTCTAAACTCGAGTACACCGCGAGTAATCGGTTTTCCACCTTACTAACCATAGATGTAAGAAAATTGTTTATATATATATAGTTTTAAAATTATATTTAAGAATTCGGCTCCTTTAAACTTAAGTTACTGAGCCTGCAAAAATAAACGAATTAATAAAAAAAAAAAAAGGACAATCACACACGAAGATCGATAACTTTTAAGAAGACGTATATTTGGGACATGTAATCAAGGTCTAACCGAGCCAACACATCTCTCACCGGCACATTGGGCTGTCTTCCTCTGGCCCGAAGAGAGTTTTCTAAATTCGATCTGGCAACAAGATACACCTCGCACGACCAAACAACGTGTTCGATGTCGTGGTAACCTTGGCCACAAGCACAGATATTGCCATCGGCAAGATTAAAACGAAAGAGTAGCGCGTCTAACGAACAGTGATTGGACATGAGTCGAGAGAAGGTGCGAATAAAGTCCCGACTCAAGTCCAGACTTTTGAACCATGGTTTGAGGCTAACCTTAGGGATAATCGAGTGAAGCCACCGACCCAATTCATCTTCGTTCCACTTACGTTGCCATTTAACGATGGTATTTTTACGGACTAAAGAATAAAATTCATTGAAGGCGATTTGACGCTGATAAATATCGCCTTCAATTGCACCTACCTTTGCCAATGAGTCAGCCCTCTCATTACCCGGAATTGAGCAATGTGAGGGGACCCAGACAAAGGTAATGACATAACAGCGTCTGGTTAAAGCACTCAAAATTTCTCGTATTCTCTCAAGGAAGTACGGCGAGTGCTTTTCCGGCCTCACTGAACGGATAGCTTCGACAGAGCTAAGACTATCCGTTACAATGTAATAGTGTTCAACAGGTCGTGAGGCGACGCTGTCCAGCGCCCAGTGTATCGCTGCCAATTCAGCAATATACACTGAGCAAGGATTCTGAAGACTGTGTGAGGTGCTAAAAAATTCGTTGAACACTCCAAATCCTGTGGACTCATTCATAGAGGACCCATCAGTAAAGTACATATTATCACAATTGATACGCCCATATTTTGCATTGAAGATCGTAGGAACGATCCCCGATCGATGATAATCTGGAATTCCATGGATTTTCTCCTTCATGAACAGATCAAAATGTACAGAGGAATTGATGTAGTCAGGAAAACAAACACGGTTGGGAATATACGAAGAAGGATCAGCCTGCATGGAGATGAATTCATGATATGAAGTCATGAATCCAGAATGAAAATTTAGACCGATCAGCTGCTCAAAATTTCCGATCACCAATGGGTGCATGACCTTACACCGGATGAAGAACCGAAGAGATAATAAATTGAAGCGATCTTTTAGTGGGAGTAGGCCTGCCAAAACCTCGAGACTCATGGTATGCGTTGAGGGCATACATCCCAACGCGATACGGAGACAAAGATACTGAATTCGCTCGAGTTTAATGAGGTGTGTTTTGGCAGCTGATTGAAAACAGAAACTGCCATACTCCATCACTGAGAGAATAGTTGTTCGATACAACATTATAAGATCTTCTGGATGGGCTCCCCACCAGGTGCCGGTAATTGTACGGAGAAAGTTTATTCTTTGTTGGCATTTTTTACTCAGATACCTAATATGGGCCCCCCAAGTACATTTGGAGTCGAACCAGACCCCAAGATACTTGAATGACATAGCATGAGTGATTGGTTTACCCAAAAGTTGAAGCTTTGGTTTTGCTGGTCTATGCTTCCTAGAAAAAAACACCATCTCTGTTTTCTCCGTGGAGAATTCGATCCCTAGCCCAATGGCCCAGGTTGAAAAATTGTTCAATGTATCTTGTAAGGGTTCTTGCAGGTCGGATTCTTTTGATCCTACGACAGACACTACTCCATCATCTGCAAGTTGTCTTAAGCTGCAATTTTGTGTAAGGCAATTGTCAATGTCGCTTACATAGAAGTTGTACAAAAGGGGGCTTAAACATGAGCCCTGAGGGAGGCCCATGTAAGAGACCCGACTTACTGCCGAATCTCCATGAGAAAAATTCAAATGTTTCTCACAAAGCAAGTTATATAACATATTATTCAATAGAGGCGGTAGACCCCGAGAGTGTAATTTGTCTGACAAAACCTCTATTGAAACAGAATCAAAGGCCCCCTTTATGTCCAAGAATACTGAAGCCATTTGTTTTTTTTTCGGCGTAAGCCATTTGAATTTCTGAAGAAAGCAACGCAAGACAATCATTCGTCCCCTTGCCCCTGCGGAACCCATATTGTGTATCTGAGAGTAAGCCATTCGTTTCAACCCAACGATCAAGGCGAAACAAGATCATTTTCTCCAACAATTTCCGTATACAAGACAGCATTGCTATTGGGTGGTACGAATTGAAGTCGGACGCGGGTTTTCCGGGTTTTTGAATAGCTATAATTCGCACTTGTCTCCAATCATCTGGAACAACATTATGCTCCAGAAACCGATTGAATAAATTCAACAAGCGATGTTTCGCCACATCAGGGAGGTTTTTCAGCAAGTTGAACTTAATTCTATCTGTTCCTGGAGCCGAATTGTTACAAGAAAGGAGAGCAAGAGAGAATTCTACCATCGAAAACTCGGAATCAAGATCGCACCTATCTTGTGGTATATCTCGAACAATTTTTTTGCACAGGAACGGAATCGGGACAAACTTTCCGTGCAAATTTAAAAATCCATCGATGTGAATATTCTTCGCTTTCATTCGATGAAGAGCGATTTCTCATGTTTCGAGCCACTTTCCATAATTTTTTCATTGACGTTTCTCGTGACAAACCTCCCACGAAAGTTCGCCAATAAGCACGCTTTTTCCCTTTGATCAAGTTTTTAAATTGATTTTCAAGGTCCAAATACGTTTGAAAATTCTCAATGGTTCCACGTTTTCGAAAAGCTTTAAATGCGTTCGATTTATCCTGATAAAGCTTGGAACATTGGCTATCCCACCATGGATTGGGAGGCCTTCGACGAATAGTGGAGCCTGGGATGGGTTTCGTTTGAGCGCGAACCGCGCTGTCATAGATCAAACGAGAAATGAAGTTATACTCCTCCAATGGAGGCAAACCATCTCTGGAATTGATGGCTAGATCAATCGCGTCCGCATATTTTTTCCAGTCAATGTGTCTTGTGAGGTCATATGCCATGTTTATAGATTCAGAAGAATTCGACCCAATGGTGATGGAAATTTTGATTGGCAAGTGATCACTACCGTTGGGGTCCTGGATTACATTCCACTTGCAATCTAACGATAGTGAATTCGAGCAAAGCGAGAGGTCAAGAGCACTTGGGTTAGCAGGAGGTTTAGGTACACGTGTTGTTTCCCCAGTATTCAAAACGGTCATATTGAAGCTGTTACAAAGGTCATATATCAACGATGAACGATTGTCGTCGTACTGTTCCCCCCAGTCAGTTCCGTGAGAGTTGAAGTCTCCCAAGATCAATCGTGGCTCAGGAAGGAGTGAGCACATGTCAACAAGTTGCTTGCGGCTAACCGCAGCTCTCGGAGGCCAATACAAACTGACAATACAGAGGTCTTTGCCTCTGATGTTTGCATGACAAGCAACAGCTTCGATCCCTCCAATAGGTGGAAGTTCAATTCTAAAAAATGGGTGGCACTTATTAATCCCCAATAGTACCCCTCCGTATCTGTCATCGCGGTCCAAGCGTATTATATTAAAATCGTGGAAAGAGAGATCATTTTGAGAAGAGAGCCAGGTTTCGGACAGAGCAAAAACATCACAATTGAATTTATGAATTAGAAATTTGAAAGTATCCAATTTAGGGATAAGACTACGACAATTCCACTGTAAAACAGTGATATCTCCGACCTCTCTATTTAAATTAGACATCAAGAGAGATAATCATTGCAAGAAGGGGCCATGTTTGCATCAATTGCTGCAAAATTATCTTTAACACTGGAAGCATTGAGATGACAATGGTTCTGATGGAGTCGGAAACGTTAAAACACGTGAAGATTTGATCCACAAGGTCAGTCAACTTTATAAATCCCGATTGGGAAGTTGAACTAGACGGAAAAACAGGGACAGTTGGGGTTTTTGATGTCCCCTCGAGTGCTGGGCCGTTCAAAGGTGAACCATTCCCACGGAAACCAGGAGGAACCTGATTTTGCTTGTCCGCTGCACTCGATTTTTTAGACATGCTAACAGGGGGTATAACCGGTGGGGCTTGTCCTTGAACTTTGGGAGTGGTCACATTTTTGCGCCGGGGATTCCCTTGGAAAATGAACGGTGTGCCCCCGTTAGCTGTGTCCGCTTCCATTTCGTCAACGGGCAACGTGGCGAAGACATTTTGAGTGTTGATTGATTGTTGTTGGGCAAGTGGAGAAGCGCCCTTTAAAATATCCGCAAAAGTGCGTTTTGAGCGTTCCTTCAAAGAGCGCTTCTGTTTCTCCCAGCGACTCTTGTAAGTTTCACAAGCTGAGAGCACGTGTGGGGATCCCCCGCAATATGGACACTTATGCTCAGTCGCACTGCAGGATTCCCCCACATGTTGCTCTCCGCAAGTTGCACAGCGCTCCTTGTTGGCACAATAATCTGAAGTGTGACCAACTGACTTGCATTTGTTGCAAGTCATGGGCTTTGGCACGAAGAGTCGCACAGGCAGTCTCAATTTGTCCACCATGACGTAGTCAGGGAGGGCCGAATCAGCAAAAGTTACTCGAAACGAGTCTGACGGCGTGAATTTCGTTTTTCCCTCTTCTTGGGATACTTTACCTAGTTGGCGACTGTCCAAAATTTTAACGCCCACCAAAGGGAGTCTTTTGAATTTACCAACTCCTTCTTTTATCAATTGGCACGTCAGACCCGTTTCAGTTACCACCCCAGAGATTTCTACGTCATGGGAGGGCACGTAGACACGATACTCTAGGGTGAACCTCTCGTCGATCACAATTGCATTTGCGTGTTTCCGATCACTCACGACAACACGCAGTTTGTTCGGCCTAACCTTAGAGATTTCGACCACGGAGGAATAAAATCTTGCCAGATCTTTCGAAACCTGAATGACATTAATAGATTTTCCTTTAGGTTTGGGCCGGAAAAAAACAACCCATGGACCAGCTCCAGGTGCATCGTTTGGATAGACCTTGACACGAGGAGAGGAAACAACTGAGGGGGAGGACGAGGTCGATTGTTGAGCGGGAGCGGGATCAGTAGGACTGGGAGGCAAGTTCGGGAGTTGAACGGAAGCGGGAGATGGAGGGGGCGAAGAGGAAAAGTTTGCCAATTTTCTTGAGGGGGGCTTGTTGAGGTTAATTAACTCTTTCTCTGAAGAGACATCTTCTGAGGGGGGAACGCGTTTGAGCGACTTCCCAGCCCCCGTTGTAGCTAGTGAGGAGGAAACAGTAGTTTCAATCTCCATTTCAACTTGACCTTCTGCCATTACGGCAGATATGAAATAATATAATTTTGAATTCTTCTATCTTCCTAAACCTAATATATAATTATAGAATCACATTATAAGGAAATAAATTTAGCATTTATTATTCTTATAATCCTTACAAAAAGGTACTTAAACACTAGTGTCTAAATCATGACTGAGGTATCGTTCCTGCTTTCTGATGCTGCCCAGTTGTTCCTTTACCTAGGCTACGTTCTACCTGGTTCTGATGGTACGTTGGTAGTGGTGACATAAGCAATGATGGTGGCTTAGTGATGACGTGGCTTGGTGATAGCGCGGCCTGTTGATAGCGTGACAAGATAGTGATGTCGATACTTGTTGGCTGAGCGTAATCATACGGGTCTGGTGCGTAACTCCTCCGGGGGAAGATTGAAGGACGTCCTCGGACTGTTATTTTGGTTTCGAGAGGGGTTCACTTCCATTTTCAATGGTCACTTTTCATTTTAGAAAAACGATTTTGTCGATAGTCCTTTGATGACGATTATAAATGGAGTAGATGTCGTTTTTCTTCTTCGAAATTCCATTTACCACAATGTTCGGAAAAACATCTTGGAATTCTGAGACATCGCTGATAAACTCCCGTGAATTGTAGTTACCTCATTTGTCTCAAAATGGTTCTCTTCTCATCAAATGTGCCAGGAAGAGTAGTTATTGTTCAGTTATTTCGAGTAAATAATTTTTGTCACGTTGAGCTCTGATATAATGTCTTTCCATTGAGATCTTCTTCAAGAGATTGTGTTTTTCTTTTTTTGTAATGTCCTTGCACGTAGTTTGGTGAACCTTTTTTTTCAGCGCCTGGTGTGGATTATTGAGTAAATCATCATTCTTGGGAAACATGTTTCGGAACTGGACACTCACTATTCATCGATGTGGTTTTGGAAACGATATTTTCTAATTTCTAATATTTTCTAATGACATCGGATGTATGAATTTGATTTGATTCTGCTTGTGTTTTCCTTTGTTTTTATAAATTTATGATAAAAATCAATCCTGAGAAATAAAACCTATTTTCTTATTTTATCTTGTTTAGATAATCTTTTTGTAATTATAATGAATTTTAATTCTAAGAATGTTTATTATGTCTAAAAATTACAATTTACATATTGAAAATTTTTTTTGTGTGTCATGAGCATATTAGTTATATTGCTTAGTTTACAAGCTATTATTTTAAGTTTTATCTCTTAAACCTTAATTTATTAAATTCTTCTTACTATTTCTACATTTAATTCTTCTTACTATTTCTAGATTTTTTTTTTAATTACTTTTATTGAATATTGTGAAATGAGTTATTGGTGTATTGAAGTATTACATTTCTATCTACTATTGCGATAATGTTTTGGTATTTTGGTAATATTGTTGGTTTATTGTATCTGTAAAACAAAATCTGGTCGTTTGAAGTGTGGGAAAAGTGTTTTGATGGTATCTGCTTTGGCGCTGAATATCCTGAAATGAAACAATATCTATAATAATTAATTGGGGTGTTGTAAAATGGGACTGATGGATCAACCGAATTATCATCCGTATTAGTCGTATCATTCATTTTCTGGTTTGCTAGACTATTTCTCTTTTGCTGTATATCATTCACTGTAATTGAAAAAAATTATGTTATTACAGGTAATTTTTATGTGATCTCTGAGTTTTGTGTTTGGGTTTTTTTTTTTTTTTTGAGATAATTATTTGAGGTCAATTTTCGTGAATTAGATGGGTTTTCCAACATTGTGTAGAACTTTTTCGATTTAGGGGGGCAGGTATTTTATCATTGACGGTTCAGTTTCTTATAGTCCTGAACAATTCGGGTTTCACGTTTACCTGACGCGTCTGGGTTTTGTTTTGGGTAGTATCCAAATAGAAGATGGGTTTGTCCAATGGATTTTCTGATTATTCCATTTTCTAAAATTTCCCTCACTTGTTTTTCTACATTCTTTTTGAAGGCGGGTAAGTTTCTGCGGGATGTACCATAGATTAATGCGTTCTCTATTGTCGTAATTTTGTGTTTTATTGTGGGAGTAGAAGTATTTCTTTCGTTTGGTTTCAAAAATGGGTTTCGATTATCCAGGATAATATCGAAGAGACAATCCTTTTCAATTTGAGGCAGGTAGTCTGTGAAGATGATTTTTGATGATTAATGATTGTCAATTGAATCCTTTTTCTCACTGGGAACAGGGTTGATTGTCTCGAAGTTATTGATTTTTAGTTTCAGCGGGGACTCTAGGAGTGGTGGTGTGTTTTATTGGTTATTACCTCAATTGTAGATTTCCCATACTTGAAATTATATAGTCCGTGTTCAATTCTTATTTATCATTGTAACTTTTGACAAGTTGGTACCAACCAATCGCTGTCCTCCAACGTATGGATTTAAATGGTATGGGAAAATGATTTCTCAGAAGGAAGATATTTCTTGAAGGGGTATGAAATGTAATCAATAATCGTAATCGTTTTCGCCTTATTGCTTGCGAGGAATTGTGAACCTAGAATGTCATCAAAGAAATCGTGAATTTTAGTTCAAAGTATTTGTTGTGTACGATAAAAAATGTTAGCTGTAGTCTTATTACGATCTAGCAACAAATTAAAATCTCATTTTCTGGATACGATGTTTTGTCGGTTGCCTTCGAATCGTTTAATGTGTTAATGTTAAACGTCGATTCGGTTTTCATAGACGATACACTATCACTGTACTCATTGTCACACGTTCGTTAGAAGCTGTGAATATGTTGTTTACTGTTGTAATTATTTTTGGGGTTGAAATTGTTCACGTTGATTTTTTTGTCGTTTCCAATTTTGAAATAACGGGTTCGCTTAAACTTATTTACAAAAGCGTGTGCTGATTTCATATTTTCAGGCCTGGCAGCCCATGTATATTCAAAATATGGTTCATTCATTCCTGCTATGAATGCAGCTAAAGCGACTTCTTCGATGGAGGAATTGATCGCTTCCCAGTGTTTGTTATATTTTTGATTTTGTTGTGCTATACTTTAATATTTTGTACTTATTCTTTAATTTTATTATAGTATCGTGTCATTGAAGTTTTCCAGAGTTAGCTTTTATAATAAGTTAGCTCTTGACGGTCGCCAAGGACGTTTATGAGAATTTCTTTCACGCCCTCAATGGTTTGGGGATTTTCAGCCAGGTAAATGATGTCCTTTGCTTTATCTTTTGTTTTACAAACAACGAACAATTACATTGATTCTACGGAGCCATGTTTTTGAAAAGAGTTGAGGTGCATTCAGCTATGGAGGGCCACCCCGAAAGTTGTTTGCAATATCCTTCAAACCATGGGATGGATTTTTTCAGATCGGGAATCTTAAATAACTGGGCGATACTGACCGCATCTTATACAGTTTGTTTCACTACAGTTTTCATGTAACGTTGTGATAGAGCATCCAATAAACTTTACTGTTGAGTTTGCTGCCTTTGCATGCCACTCAGAGTTAGAGCGAACTCTGCCATTGAGTTATTAGCTGTTCCATTTTAATAATCATGAAAAGAAAAAAAAGATCGCCTATATGGTAGTGCGAACTCCCTAGAAGCACACTGAAAGTGTTGATTCGCTTCCGTGAACAACGTAAGGAAATTATTCAAATTCCGCAGACTTATAGCACACTCAACGATGCGTCTATCTGGTAGTGCGCTATCGTATTGGTGTCGATTCACTACAAGAAAGGACAACTAGAATAAAATACTCACAAATTTTGCTGCTGTCATCTGCGTAGGTTCGCAGTGCTCGCTTGCGTCGAGCTTTGTAACAATGCGCTAAGTGTTTGTTGCTACTGTTCCTGATTATGTTTCCTATCTTCCAGCATTTGACCCAGCATAGTAGTTTTAATAATCATAACAATAAAAAAAAATCGCCTATCTAGTAGTGCGAAAACTCTCTAGAAGCACACTAAAAGTGTTGATTCGCTTCCGTAAACATCGTAAGAAAATTATTCAAATTCCGCATACTTATAGCATACTCAACTATGCGTCTATCTGGTAGTACGCTATAGTGTTGGTGTCGATTCACTACAAGAAAGGAAAACTAGAATAAAATACTCACAAATTTGGTTGCTGTGGCCCGCGTGGGTTCACAGTGCTCGCTTCCGATTTAAACTTACATACGAAAGCGTAAGCTGAATCCATGTCTTCAGGTCTGGCAGCCTGTGTATATCCGAATAATGGTTCTTTTAGTCCTGCTATGAATGCGGCTAAAGCGTCCTCTTCGATAAATGCATTGATCGCCTCCCAATGTTTGTTATATTTTTCATTTTGTTTAGCCAAAATTTTAATATTTTGTACTAGTTCTTTAATTTTATTGTAGTATCTATGAACGGACATATTGTCTGTCATTTTGATTTGCCAGAGTAAGCTTTTATAATAAGTTATCTCTTGGCGGTCTCCGAGAGCTTTTATGAGACTTTCTCTAACCTCATCAAAGGTTGGAGGATTTCCAGCCAGACAAATGATGTCCTTAGCTTTACCCTCTATTTTATTAGTGACAGCCGTCACGAACATTTTATATTGGTTCTCCGGAACCAAATCTTTAAAAAGACCTAAGGTGTATTCAGCGGTAGCAAGCCACCCTGAGAGTTGTTTACGATTTCCGTCAAACCGTGGGAGGGATTTGATAGGATCGGGAATCTTAAATAATTGCTCGATACTGACTGCACTGTACGCAGTCCGTTGCACTGAAGACGTGCTCGCATTTCCCAGTGAGAAGCCATCTAGTAAGCGTTGCTGATGCTGATTTTGCTGCTCTCGCATTCCATTCAGCACTTGCGTTAGCCCTGTAATTTGAGCTGTTAGCATGTTAGCATTATTTGAGCTGGGAACATGTGATAAATCCCTTGAGTCGATACTTTGTGTATCCGAATCGGAGTTATTATCGGCAATTTCTAATTCAGTCGATTTTAGTGCTCGCCTTACTCTTCTCAGTGCGTTAAACTTTGGCATCTAGTTTGGATTACCAGTCTAGTTGCACTTGGGATTATAAAAAGGGAAAGAAAATTGCCTATCTGGTAGTGGAATTTTCTAGAAGCACACTAAAAAGTGTTGATTCGCTTCTCAGAAGCGCACCAAAAAAAGGTGTTGATTCGCTTCCCTACCTAACAAAGTTAGGGACGTGAGAAATTATCAAAATTTCTCAAACTTATCTTCTCAACTTGACGTCTATCTGGTAGTGCGCCAATGTTTTGTTAGAAAATAAAGTTAGAAAAATAAAAATAAAATACTCACGGTTTCAAGTCGTGTGCGTGGGTTCGGCTGAACGTTGCTGGTACTCCAGGTGGTGTAGGCGGGGGGATCCACTACTCCTCGACGACGTCAGTTAAATCCTTCGGTCTTCCTGTCTTAGATGCTGCTACTAGCGGGATCGCTTCAGCCAAGTTGGTTGTGCTCGACTAGCCACTTTTTCACTTACACTCACTTCAGCCAATTCCGTACGGCTGCGCCAATTATAGAATCACATTATAAGGAAATAAATTTAGCATTTATTATTCTTATAATCCTTACAAAAAGGTACTTAAACACTAGTGTCTAAATCATGACTGAGGTATCGTTCCTGCTTTCTGATGCTGCCCAGTTGTTCCTTTACCTAGGCTACGTTCTACCTGGTTCTGATGGTACGTTGGTAGTGGTGACATAAGCAATGATGGTGGCTTAGTGATGACGTGGCTTGGTGATAGCGCGGCCTGTTGATAGCGTGACAAGATAGTGATGTCGATACTTGTTGGCTGAGCGTAATCATACGGGTCTGGTGCGTAACTATATATATTATACCTAAATCGCACACCAATGCGAATGAAATGAAACGGTGTCCCAATCGAACCGCGTGGCAATCGCTCGGTACAGCTGCAACGGTAAATCGCACCACCACACGATGATGGAATCGATGACGATGATAAAGCACACACAGCGATGATACGGCACACGCACCGCGCCCGCGGTGGAGAACTTCTTCCTCACGCTGGTTGTGATTGCTGCTCTTCTCACTCGCGCAATAAAGAGAACCCCGTTAGGGCGAAATAACTTCACCAGCCACTGATAACGGTATAGTGGAGAACGGTATAATCTCCACTATATGATAGACGCGAACAAATTTGCGACCGATGTCTTCGGACTGCGCGAGCTGATGCGTCTGTTATTAGAGTAAATTCCCGAGTAAAATCGGGGAATTGTAAAAATTTTGGACTTATAAGGGCATTTTTTAATTGTTCGAACGCATTTTGGCACTCGGTGGTCCATTCGAATGTTGTGTTTTTCCGTAATTGTTTGTTTAGCGGATGGGCAATATCTGCGAAATTTTGGATAAATCTTCTGTAATAATTACAGAATGCAACAAAACGTCTTACTTCGTCTGCACTGGTGGGTGTGGGGAAATTCACTACTGCTGAATATTTTGATTTATCTGGTTGTATTCCAGATGCTGATATATTGTGCCCGAGATACGTAACATCGGGTCTGAAAAATGAGCATTTTTGTGGATTTAATTTCAGATTGTAATTTCGCAACTGTTTGAATACTTTTTCTAGGTTACTTAAATGATGATTCACTGAGCAACCAACGACGATGATGTCATCGATGTACAAAAAGGCGCACTCTGGTGGTAAACCACTTAGGGCTATAGTCATCATCCTTTTAAAACTATTAGGTGAGATATTTAGTCCAAATGGCAGTCTGTTGAACTCATAATGGCCATTTGATGTTGAAAATGCTGTTAGCTGTTTTGAATGCTTGTCTAATTCAATTTGGTGAAAACCAGACATTAAGTCTAGTGTTGAAAAATATTTAGCTCTACCCAGGTGATCTAATATTTCGTCTATTCTGGGCAGAGGAAATTTATCGGGAGTAATCTTTTTGTTTAATTGCCGGAAGTCGATTACTAGACGCCACTTTTTATCTTGGTTGTTGGACTTTTTGGGTACTAAAAGGATTGGGGAGTTGTAGGGCGATACTGAGTGTTGAATTATTCTATTGTCTAGTAGTTTGTTAATCTGATTGCTAATTTCAGAAATTTGTGACTCTGGTGTGCGGTAATTTTTAATATAAACGGGTGTGTTGTCTTGCAGGTGAATTTTTTGTTTGTAAAAATTGTTTGTTGTTAGTATATCGTCTTCTAGTGCGAAAATATCATTATATTCCGTGCATAATTTTGTCAATTTCGCTTGCGCTTGTTGTGGGGTCTGGCTTAGATTAAGTTCTTTAGCCAGTTTGTCATGTCTAATTTTTGTATTTTCGAATTGTGTCGATTTGATATGGTTTATTGTGTAGTGCTCTAAAGGGATGATAGTAGGTTTGAAAGATTTAGGAACGGATACTTCTTGGGTATTAGTGTTGATGATTTTGATGAAAGAGGAGTCAGGGTTTATTATCGAGTTGGCGCAAAAAACGCCTTGTTTAATTTCTTGTGCTACGATTACCGAATCAGCTTGAACTGCTGGTATTTGAATGTTTTTGATGATTTGGCATCTGGCTGGTATGATATAGTGATCGTCCCAGTTATCTTGTATGGGTATTTCAACATAAGTATTGTCGAAGGTAAAGGATAACAACCAAGTTTTAAGGCACAAATTGCATTCATATTTAGTTAGGAAATCGCGGCCTAAAATTCCATCAGTATGTATCGGAAATTTTTGTGTTACCACCTGAAATTGGTGGGGTATTTCCATATTATCCAAAGTTAAAGTGGTATTTGTACTGGCAAGAGTTTCGATTTTTCCCTCCGTCACGCCGTTTATTACGCAGTTTTTGCTATAGTTTACTAGTTGGTCTCTGTCTATTATATGTTCCTTTATGAGGGAGATGTCTGCTCCAGTGTCAATTATGAGGGTGCATGGCTTTTCGCACATGCTCAATTTTATTGTAACAAACATAGAACATGTTATGTTTATGTTATATATATTTATTGTTCGCTTTGAAACGGCCTTTCCCTTAATGTCCTTTCCTCCTGTTCTTGCTCCGGGACGGACTGGAGGTTGTCCGCCGGCGTCCCTGCGTTTCCCGCAATCCGTACAAATCGTGTCGTTCGGTTGGAATTGTTATTTCCACGCTGGCCTCTGAAGTTTTGGGTTCTCTGATAGTTTGGTTGGGTGTATTGGTGGTTTGGTGTTGGTTGATTGAAATTTGGCCTATTCTGCCCATAGTTTTGACGAAAATTGGATGGTTGGTGATTATTATTTTGATTTCGACCCCTATAGCCGAATCTAGTGTTTGGTTGTCGAAAGTTATTGTTGAAGTTTCGACTTTGATTTACCCGCGAGTACGTAAATATGGACGTATTCGGATTATTTAAATTCTCCTCCAATGCTTTTGTCATTGCATCGGAGTATGAACCGAAAGTTCCAGCTCTCACCACAAAGGAAGTTCTCTCGCATTTCAAACCTCTGGCTAAGTACTTTATGCCTTCTTTGGTAGCCATTGACCTGGCAATCTGAGGCGAAATACCCATTGCTATATAAGCGGTTTCCAGACTGAAAACCAGCTTTTCGAGCTCTAGGCAGAACGGTTCTATAGGGCCGATTTGCTTTAGATTTGCCATTTTAGCAATGACTTGCTCCGGAGGGCACGCAGAAATTTTTGCTTGCAATGTTTTCAATATATCGTTAATCGATTCTGGAACTTCGGCAAAAACGTTTCTCGCCTTACCCTCCAATTTTGTTAAGATTACTTGAATTATAGTTGCTCTGTTTTCTGCCGTTTCTATTGTCTTGACTAAATTTACGGCGTCTGTAAATGCCTTAATTTTATCCACGTTTTCATCGAATTGTGGCACAATTGAGGATGTGGTGTTAATAATTTCAAGTAAATTCGCCATTTTAGAACGTCTTGATAATTTTAACGTGAATATAATTGCTAAAACTATTTCTTTTAGCGATCTTGGTTTTCCTTTTTCGATTGTTAATTTGATCGCGTTTAATAAAGAATTTGCTTTTTCAATGCAGATTAAGAGTTCTGGTTATGGTTTGTCATTTAACTTGAATGAAGACAATCTTTTTATATTTTTCACAAGAGCTTCCGCTTCCCTGATACGTATTAACAAGGTGGACTTTCTTAACTTCTTCACGACTTCTTTTTGAATTGTATCGTGAATTGCTTTTAATTGTTGCAGGTTTGTGTATATCTGTTGAAGGACCTCATCCATTCAAAATCGGTTTATTTAAGGAAACGAAAAAAAATAATGGTGAAAAGTTATTCGTACATATGTATAATTGTTACTGTTTGTTTGTTTTTTTTTTTTTTTTAACAATTTAGACAGAGTCAGTTACTGTCGCTAACGTTTTTGCCGCCTTCATGGCTTTCATGGCATGCGCATTCATGCATCCTTTGTAGGCTTTGTATGCCTTGGCTACTAATAACAGTATAGCTATGGCTAAGATAATACAAATAATGGTTCCTTGAGCCTCGTGAACGGTGCTGTGGTTGTCAAGATGGTTGAGTATCTGAACTTGGGCATCGCCCGTGTTTGTAACTGGTTTTGTACTAAATAGTCCCATAATGATCCAATTATGTCAGGAAAAAGGAATTTGTATATTTATATAATACTTTTTTTTTTTTTTGCAAGAAAGGTTATATGGACTATTTTTCTTTGTTTCGTTTTCGTTAGTTTTCGCTTTTCATGGTTTTGTTTTCATTTAATCGAATCTGACTTACTCCACTTTATTTTACTGCCGTCCTCGCTGCTGTCCTCGTTGCTGGCCTTGCTGCTGATTTCGCTGCTGCATTCGACTCCGGGGGGGGGGGTGTCTGGCAGGTGAATCCAGCATCCAAATTGTACGAGATGTAGTGCGCCTGGTTTTGTAGGCTGATGTGCGAACAAACGTTCTACCGTTGTGATATTGTTTCACACGGTGTTGGTAGTGTAGGATGTGTGTGTTATGGACGATGACCACGAAATCACGGGCGGGTCTATTTCACGGTGATCAAATTGATTTTTCCATCAACTGTGTGTTTCTCCACGTTTAGCTTTCTAGATGTAATGTGTCTCACATAAAATCCAGCATCTAATTCCTCGTGCAATCCACGATGTTGGAAAATTAATCCTTCGTAACACTTGATAACTAATTTGTCATATTTGCTGGAGTCATGTTATCCATCTTGTTTTTTTTTTTTCACCATAACTTTTCTTCTATTTCTTCTCAATTAGCAATTGTTGCATATCCACACCAACTCAGGTGCTTCGGACGGGGGAGTGTTTCCGTGTAGGCACAAAAACCGATTATTATTTTTTTCACTCAACGTTCACTCTGTTTCTGCAGCTTGCTTGTTCGTGCTACACTACACTCGATTGTTTCAACAGTTTAACTGTTTTACCGTTACGTTCTTCGGAATGTAACCGCTAGGGTCTAAAAAATGCATTTTAGAATTCACTTTCACACTCGTTCACGACCTCACTGCGGTCCGATGTCACGGTCCCCATGTAAGCAAGTCACTTTTTGGTCTTTCGGATCGAGATAATTAACTGCTACGTTTGGTGTAGCTTTCTCGACTGTGCGGCCCAAGTGCCGCACGTTTGGTTTTATTCAATTGTCTTATTTTCTATGTACCTAGCTATTTTACATATAATAATTTCTAGGCGTGGTCAGACGCACTCTAAAGACAACCATGTGCGGAACATCTCTTCCGTATGCCAGAATTAATGACCAGAACACATGTGTAATGACCAGAACACATGTGTTTACTATTCGTGGCCTTGCCGAGGCTAGCGGCAAAGCGGAAAGAAAGCAAATGTACAATCACGCTTGGTTCGCATCGAGTTACGCAACCATAAATAATAAACAGACCCTTGGCCCAGTAAAGAGGCTTGTAGTCGAACAATACTTATGCTTGCGTTGCTCGGCGTCTTCGTGGGGGATTTATTGCCTTAGGGGCATTGAACAATTTAGAATTTTGTTTATTATCGCGCGGGTGGTCTAGTAGTCATATTACAATTTCCACACACGGTTCCTGACAGTAGATGTTCTCGAATCTCGGAGCAACCCTTCAAAAGCTTTCGATGTGAGGGGCCTGTCCCCACAACCAACTTTACGTGGTTTTTACCAACTGTGGGATCCAGGCGAAGGTTCGAGCTCCCGAATGTCAGCCCCAATGATTCAACATCATTCACCACCACCTACAACGTCTTTTCATCTTTCACAAGCTGCAACTACTACCGGTGAGGGGTCCGTTAACCCCGGGCATTTCCTAACACCGGTCCTGATTGTAGATGTTCCCGTACCTCGGACTGATCCTACAGCAGCTACCGGTGTTGGGGACTTGCCCTTACAGGCAAGTACAAGTAAGCGTTTTTACAACAGACAATTCTCCCCAGCTACCTTCTCATTCTCAGATACTGAATTCAGACGAGTACGAGACAACGAGAACGAAAGTCAGTTCAGCAATATCTCCGAAATCAACACAAATAACAACGAAACTTTCCTTCTTCAATGAAATGTGCAAAGTATATGGCAAAACTATCCCGAATTCAAAAAACTCGCTGATGACAACACTCCAGCCGTTATCTGTTTACAAGAAATGATGACCGATAAAACCAACAACCTTCTATGCAACAATTACAACTGGATAACACACAATCGTCCAGCGAGCCTAGGGAAGGGTATCGCTGGTTTGGGCATTCGGAATGACTTCTGCTACCAAAGCATAAATAATATCACTGATATGCACGCTTGTATTGCCAGAATTGGCGATCCTTGGAACATAACTGTCATTTCGCTATACATTCCAAACAATGCGAACAACGAAAACCTGGTCAACGAGCTCAACGAATTCATAAGGACAAGTGAACCTCCTTACATAATCTGTGGAGATTTCAACGCGAAGCATGAAGCTTGGGATGCATCAACTTCCACTACTCGAGGTCGCAGGATTTTTGAATGGGCTGTTGATAATAATCTTGTCTCGCTGAACAATGGATCACCTACTCATATACACTGCACGTCAGGATCATTTTCATCAATTGATATTTCTTTTGTTTCTGCTGGCCTCGTGTCAAATTTTACATGGTCAGTTGAGCAAGACAGTTATGGAAGTAACCACTTTCCGATTCTCATACGATCCCACAATACGTTCCGCAACATTTACTATCGCAAAAGATGGCTTTTCAAGGATGCAGACTGGACTGCTTTTGAAATGATAATTGATGAAAAAATTCCAGCTGGTGCCACCATGTCGCTAGACAATATCACTACTAACATTATCCATGCCGCATCACTTTCAATTCCAAAATCAAGTGGGAAAATCGGGAAGAGGAGCCAGTTTTGGTGGAACCAACAGATAGCGATGGCGGTAAAAAACCGAAGGAAAGCTTTGAGGAAACTCCGCAAATTAAGCATAGAGAATCCAAGCAAAGAAGCTGCGCGTTTGGAAAATCTAGAAGCAAATAAGCATGCCAGAAAAATTATCACGGAAGCCAAACAATCATCTTGGGAACGATTCGCGGAAATCTTCAATTCGAATACTAACTCGTCGGAATTGTGGCAAAATTACAACAAACTTGCGAAGAAAAAACATACTGGAGCCCGTAGTATCTTCATCGACGGGAAACAAACGGATGACCCTCAGGAAATCGTCGAACACTTTGCCGAGTTCTTTGGGTCAACCTCATCTACAGCCAACTATTCAGAAGAATTTCAACAACTGAAACGAGATCGTGAAAAGCATAACTTAGACTACAGCCTTGAAGTATCCTCACCCCTAGACAAGGATTTTTCAATTGACGAACTACTGCTAGCCCTAGATAACACGAAAGGTTCATCAACGGGTCCTGATAACATCGGCTACCCGATGCTGAAACGGCTTCCACTCCATTGCAAATACACCCTTCTAAAGGCATTCAACCATATCTGGTCTCATGGAGTATTTCCGAATTCATGGAAACAAAGCATCGTGATTCCAATACCAAAATCGGGAAAAAAACAGCAAGGATTATAACCAATTTCGTCCCATTTCTCTGACCAGCTGTATAGCCAAAACCTTAGAAAAAATGGTCAACCGTAGGCTGACTACCCACCTAGAAACAAACGGAGTATTCCACCCACATCAATTTGCCTTTCGTAAAGGTATGGGCACAAGCGATTATTTTTCGGAATTAGACCATGTGATAACGGAAGCAGCAAAAAATCGAGAACATTGTGAAATTGTAGTTCTCGACATGAAAAAAGCTTATGATCGTGTATGGCACCGTCACGTGATGGATAGAATTATCAGCAACCACCTGGGGAAGAACATGATGCGATTCATAAGAAATTTCCTCGCGGAAAGAACATTTCAAGTAAGCTATGGAGGATCGTTATCACGAGCAAAAATTCAAGAAAATGGTGTGCCCCAAGGGTCTGTGCTTTCTGTGTTGGCAATCAATCCTATCTTTGGTGCTGCTCCTAAGAACGTCCGTATGTTCGTTTATGCTGACGATATTGTGGTCGTTGCTACAGGCAAAATGGTCAAACACTTGCGCCTAAAGTTGGAGAGAGCAGTTCAAGCCATCTCGAAATTGGCTTCTAGCGTAGGGTTTGAAATCTCGGTCGATAAGTCTTCAACAATGCATTGCTGCAAACTACAAAACAACCGAAAATGGCACCTTGACGGAGGGAAGATAGACCTGGACGGAGTTGAACTCCAAAGGCCAAAAACCACAAAAATTCTTGGTGTGATATTCGACAGAAGATGCTTGTTCAACAATTACACCAAAAAGTTGATCGAAGACTGCAGAAGTCGACTAAATTTGCTGAAAGCAATTTCTCGGTGGGCTGACAGGAAAACCCTCGAAAGAATTGGATACGCTATTGTTCTCTCCAAATTATTTATGGACTTGAGGTACTCAAGTGGCAAAACATCATCCAACTTACTCCAACCTATAATGCTGTCATTCGGATTGCATCAGGTGCCCTCCGAACAACTCCAATACAATCGATGATGGCCGAAGCAGCACTGCTCCCATGGGAATTTGTGGCAACCTTAACATTGGCAAAAAAGGCTTGTAGAATCATGGAGAGGGAAAAGACTACAACCAAAACAATATGGAAGAAAACCAATCAAGCACTTAATGTTCTAACCAATCAAAAACTCCCGATTATCACAAAAATCCACACTAAGCTAGGTAGACCCTGGTATGAAGCGTGTCCTAAAATCGACTGGTTTTTGAAAAAACGGGTCAAAGCAGGTCAAGGACGTCTGATAGCCCAAAAATTATTTCAATCACTAGTGGAAAAAAAATACGCTGATTACGACCTATGGTTCACAGATGGTTCGTTAGCACAATCCAAAGTTGGAGTTGGAATTGTAGGCCCGAACTACCGACTTAGTGGAAGCCTTGGTAATCAATGTTCCGTTTATTCCGCCGAAGTATTTGCAATTGCGAAAGCTACAAGGCAAATACAAAATAGAAGCGTAATTTTCACAGATTCTGCAAGCTGCTTACAGGAGATAGAAAAAGGGAAGTTGCATCATCCTTTCATTCAAAAAATTGCAAAAGAGATGAAGGATAAACAAATCATTCTATGCTGGGTTCCTGGTCACCAGGGAATCGACGGAAACGAAAAGGCGGATGACATGGCTCGCGAAGGACGAAATGCGGAGGTGATTTGTTCCTCGGTTCCCGCACAAGATGCAGTTAGCTGGTGTAGAAGGATTTTGTGGCAAAAACATCAATTTATCTGGAACAACGCAGATCCGAGAGGCCTAAAACTTATTAAAGGTACCATAACGAGATGGAAGGACAGAAAAACTAGGCGAGAGCAAATAGTACTGACCAGATTGCGTCTGGGACATACTTGGTTCAACAAAAAGCATCTGTTCGAGAGGAAACCTCCCGTGATGTGTGACATCTGTAGCAAACCAAACACTGTGAACCATTTACTACTCGATTGCTGTAAATACGCTATTGAAAGGAGACGAAACGGACTACCAAACAATATAAGGGATATCTTAAGTAACAACAACAATATGGAAGAAAAAGTACTGAAATTTTCAAAAGACATCAAACTATACAATCATATATGAATTACTGTAAACTCACAAAATAAAATTTAATCAATATACAGAGACGAATGCCACATTAGGCAAAGTCTCTTTAAAAAAAAAAAATTATAAGTTTAGTGGGAAACTAATCTCGTATCCAGATGTCGACACCGTATCGTTGTCATCGCGAATACGTTTCATTCCGTTTCCACCGTGAAGTGTATTCGTAGTGTAT
This sequence comes from Toxorhynchites rutilus septentrionalis, assembly GCF_029784135.1. NCBI lineage: Eukaryota > Metazoa > Arthropoda > Insecta > Diptera > Culicidae > Toxorhynchites > Toxorhynchites rutilus. Next base: position 105,739,651 of record NC_073744.1, read on the forward strand.
TCGAGAATCAGGCCCTAAGTCTCACCATCTGTTATCCTTTACGTATGGCATGCGAAATTTCCCTCTGAAGTTATTGCATCTCCCAAGTGTACATACTTCTCTAGCCACAAATTTGCTTGATTTGATAAACTTCAGGCATTCAGTTTCAATTTTCACATGCACGTTGAACGCATATTCTTGAATCGTCGTTATCACAGAAAATGATTGTCAACATTTTGCCTAATCGTCGAACACTCTTGTAGTACGCGTTAGTAAAACGGATTCCAGAGTGCAAAAATGCATGCGGGTACAAGAGTACACGCAGCTTGCATTTATTTTTCAATGCCGATTTTCCTAGGCTCCATGGTTTTAAAGTCTGTGTTAGAAAAACACATTGCGGTCTGCAAAAATGCAAGCATTTTGTCTTTCGAATGAAGTGATTATCATACCATTTTGTTCAGCCGGCAAAGAGGTATTAACGTTCATAATCTTGTTGTTCCGGCGTAACGGCGTTTCGGCTCTCGGCGTAAAGAGAGCGTTTTCGAAACTTTGAACTTACACCCCAGTATAGAAATGAAAGACCTACGTAAAACGATAAAACACAATTCAATGAAACAAATTTTCCATAAATCCTACGTTTATTAGACCTTTTACAAAAATGCTTCGATGCCCTGCCACGAAGGCTTACGTCAGTTGACCAGAACCTTAGGAATGTCCGATGAAAAGGTAAATGTCCGTTGTTCTACAGCACCTCAATGGTCTTGGCGTTCAGCTGCTGTTCTGTTAATACCACGAAAGTATTGGACCTGATCCTCCGTTTGAGACTCACCTGAAAATTCTCTATCGGTCGCTCCTGAGAAACTTTGAGAAGTTTGGCGGTCTTCGAGACAACGTTCATCTTTAGACGGACCATCTCCAGTAAGCTATTGGCTCAACGCTCCAATACCTTGGTCTCCTTCGTTTCTTCGTCTCTTTTTAAATCGTCCTTGATCCGTCGTTAAAAAAAAAGGCCCTTGATCCTGCAACATGGTACGAGGGTTTAGTATTCCGCGAATTTGAGGACTACGGTTCCCAAAAATTTCGAGTACCCGAATATCAACAACAACGCATTTGAAGCCGACATTTACAAACACATCATCAAACATGACACTTTCATCCCGGGACGCAACGATTTTTAGCCACATGGAGGCCCTTTATCCCCTCATCACAGTCGAGCCTACGCTACCACCGATCAGCAGTCGTCCCGGCCCTGTGTTTGGGTATAGAGACGGGGACTTCCACACTGTCGCCACAGGCAAGTACACGTCCGATGTTCGAACGCAATTGATTTTTGTACCTGATACTCCATACGATTCCAGCGAACCGACACCGTCTATTGATCCATCCTCATCATCAGTTTGGATACCGAGAAGCATCCCCGAATCGACCGACCATCCTTTCTCGGTTTATTACCAGAACGTCAGAGGTTTGCGTACTAAAATTGTTCAATTACGATTACTGCTTCTCAGCTGCGATTACGTCGTGCTTGTTCTCACGGAAACGTGGTTGCGATCCGATATTGATAACGCCGAAATTACATCTGCATACACGCTTTTCCGATGCGACCGTAGTAGTCTAACCAGCATTTTTTCTATGGGAGGCGGGGTGCTGATAGCGGTGAAAAAGCACCTGAAATATGAGCATGTTCCACTTCCGAATTGCGAACAGCTTGAACAAATCGCAGTTCGTGTGAAAACCGCACATCGCTCAATGTATATTGTGGCCATCTATCTCCCACCGTGCTCTAGTCCAGACTTATATCTCGCACACGCATACGCAGTGCAACACATAGCGGATCGTTCTTTTGGGACTGACATCGTCATATCGGTAGGCGACTTTAACCTTCCTCATCTCGGGTGGCTTTTCGACGATGTCATAAATGGTTACAATCCATCGAACGTTTCATCCGAGGCCGAGCAGTCTCTTATAGAAAGCATGTTTACTACTGGCTTCCAACAAATCTGCAATCTCGTGAACACGAATAATAGACTTCTGGACTTAGTATTTGTTAATAGGCCAGATGAACTAGACCTCATAGCACCGCCTATTCCAATTTTACTTGTGGACAATCATCACCCTCCTTTTATTTTAATACTTGACGAAAACGTGGACGATTCAGCACCTGACGACTGCAATGAAAATGTGTCATTCAACAACATACTCACCAACATCGACTGGAGCGCTTTAATGAGTGACAGAACCGTGGACGAATCACTTTCGACTTTTTACGATAAGTTGTATCAAGTTTTCATTCAACATGTTCCTCGAAAAAGACGCGCATTTACCTCGGTTATTGGCAAACCATGGTGGACTCCTGAGCTGCGGCACCTACGCAATAAACTTAGGAAAGTACGTAAAAGGTACTTCCGGACGAGAATTGAGAGAGAACGCAACAAACTTCGCGAAGTGGAATCAAATTACAGAGCACTTCTTCTGTCCACCTACGAAAATTATATATCTAGGATTCAGTCGAATGTAAAAAGTGATCCTTCGCTCTTCTGGGACTTTGTGAAAAAACGAAGATCATTCACTCGTATTCCATACCATGTTAAATACGGAGAATCTCATGCAAGCTCAAATGCAGAAGCAGCGGAACTTTTTGCTGCATTCTTTGAGAGTGTGTTCAGCAAAGTGTCGCCCGTTAGTCGTCGCAATTGCTTTGCTAACATTCCATCGTATGACATCGCATTCCCGGTTTTGCAATTCACCATTGAAGATGTGAGGAAATGTTTTGAAGAACTTGACACCAAGAAAATATCGAGTACCGATGGAATACCTCCCTTGCTTCTTAAAAACTGCTCTTCCACCTTGGCGACGCCCATCGCATTTATACTCAACCGTTCACTGCGCGACCGAACGTTTCCGGCTGCATGGAAACGCGCCTCTATTGTTCCGATCCATAAATCCGGAAACTGCATTTATGTCAGCAACTACCGTGGCATATCAATACTGAGCTGTCTGAGCAAGGTCTTCGAAAAGCTAGTGCACAAGGCTTTGTACAACGTGTCAGCTCCAATCATCTCTGATACCCAGCATGGCTTCATGAAACTTCGGTCTACTACAACTAATCTGATGTGTTATGTCACCGCTGTATCCCGTGAAATAGAACTCAGGCGGCAAGTAGACTCGGTGCACATCGATTTTGCGAAGGCTTTCGACACTGTTCCGCATATCCTTATAATCAGCAAGATGAAACACATGGGATTTCCCGATTGGTTTATGGAGTGGCTGTGGTCATACTTATCGGATCGTTCCGCTTATGTGGTGGTTAATTCTTCACAATCTAGACCATTCAATATTACATCTGGCGTACCCCAGGGTAGTGTTCTCGGCCCGCTGATATTCAATCTCTTCATAAATGATTTGTCTTCACTGCTCTCTTCGTCTAAGCTATCTTTTGCCGACGATCTCAAATTTTATCGGAGTATTACCTCGCCTCTGGATCATGCCGCCCTGCAGACGACATAAACACTGTGCTGACATGGTGTGGCGATAACGGTATGCGGGTAAACAATAAGAAATGCAAGATTATCACCTTCAGTCGACGTTATACCCTGCCTACCACGAGTATTCCATGGAAGGGAAATCGCTTGATCGAGTCAAATCCATCTGCGATCTAGGAGTGACCATCGACGCTAAACTCAGGTTCAATGAACACATAGGAATCACGGCCGCCAAAGCTTTCTCTGTTCTTGGATTCATCCGTCGACACGCTTCCGATTTCACCGATGTTCACGCATTGAAGGCGATATACTATTCTCTGGTGCGCAGTATCCTGGAGTATGTCTGGTGCCCGTATCACACATCGCAGATAATCACCATTGAACGCATACAGAGGAAGTTCATACGGTTTGCACTACGTCATCTTCCATGGAATGACCCTGTTAACCTTCCTCCATACTCCGACCGTTGCCAGCTGATCGACCTGGGTACCCTATCCAGCAGACGGGTTTACATACAGCGCTTATTCGTCTTTGACATGCTACGAGGCTACATTGACTGCTCTGAACTTCTGGAACAAATTCCATTCTACGTTCCACCGCGTCGTTTCCGGAGCTCCTCGTTTTTGGCACTTCCCCGTCACAGGACCAATTATGGTTACAACAATCCGTTCGACTCGTGTCTTCGTGCTTTCAATAACGTGAGTGATGAGTTCGATATGAATTTGCCCAAAAGCTCGTTTCAAAGAAGGATTAGAAATATTTTATAATTTATAATTTAAGTAGTTTAAGTTAAGTAATAATTTCAGTCTGTGCGGCTAGGGCGAAGACGGTGATAAATAAATAAATACCAGGTTCTGCCAAAAGACTGCATCCTTCTTCGCCTGATGCTTCCTGATGAAAACTGCCGGCAGCCACCGCAATTCCCGAGAGAAAAAACAGGAAGTGGGTTATATCTATGGTATAACCGCAAGGGTGACGTAGGACTATCGTTGATTTAGAGATCATTTGTTTGAAGTTGAATCTAAATCCATTCTGAATAAATGAATAAATGAATATTTGGGAGACTTCGAAAACGAGAGCGTTACGTTGGAGGCACAAGGTTTTATGCATCCAATACAGGATACGAAAAACATTGTTCTGAAGAATAATCTTCAGAAGCTAACCTGCTAACTGTACTTGATTGACAAATCACAAACCCAAATGTATTATATGGATATTTTATGGATAGAAAACATTAAAATAAACTCTTTCGCATGAATATAATTTTCAGTTCCAAGGGGAACTGGCAGATTATTTTCCAGCAACGATTAGATATTTCCACATTTTCCTCGATACTGGAAGCCCACCAGTGGTTAATACTAACTCGATAACCACCTATTAATAGTACTTGATTGAAAAATATTTGGTCACAGTGTCACATGAATAGAAAACATTCAAATAAACTCTTTCACATGAATGTATTTTTAAATTCCCAGAGGAACTGGCTGATTATTTCCCAGCAATGATGAGATCTTTCCGGAACTTTCTCGATGCTGAATGGCATCCTAACGGAAAGAGTTCTGCGCGTGTATGTGTCGATCCTTCGCCGTCCACCTCCTCCAGCACGTTAGGCAACGATGTTATCTTGTCGATGTCCTCACGAAAAATGAATATGTCTCACCACCAGAATATCGCTTAAGTATCCTTTTGTGTGTGATTGAATCGAGAGAAGGTGTGGTTTACGATGGCAATTTGGAAGGCAAACTAGAGGGGAATGAACTCTCTGAGCTCGGAACTTTCGGCGACAGAGCAAGAATTGATTGCGGGCGCATACAATATTGGATACGGAAATATCCTACTGATGGGGAAGAATAATCTTCAGAAGCTATTCTGTTAATTGCGATTGATTGAAAAATCACAAAACCAAATGTATTTGGTCACAGTGTTATGGCGGGTTTACATTAGGGAGATCTATAGCTATAGATAGATTTATTCACGTGAAAATAGGTGTAAACGGGTGAGAATAAATATGATACACTTATCCGTGGTATATATAACTTGAATAAATTCAGCATATGTAAACGCTTGTGAATTTCTCACTGGTGAGAAATCACTAAAGTTGGATGCAGTTCTACTTTAGGTGAATAAATTCACCGAAAATATGAATATATTCATTATAGAAGTTCACGCTAGTGTAAACGGTTGATGCGATTTCTCATCATATTTCTTCACATGAATATATCACTAGTCTAAACCCACCCTTACATGGATAGAAAACATTCAAATAAACTCTTTCACATGAATGTATTTTTAAATTTCCAGAGGTACCGGCAGATTATTTTCAGTAACGATTAGATATTTCCACATTTTCCTCGATACTGGAAGCCCACCAGTGGTTAATACTAACTCGATAACCACCTGTTAATAGTACTTGATTGAAAAATATTTGGTCACAGTGTTACAAGAATAGAAAACATTCAAATAAACTCTTTCACATGAATGTATTTTTAAATTCCCAGAGGAACTGGCAGATTATTTTCCAGAAATGATTAGATCTTTCCGGAACTTTCTCGATGCTGAATGGCATCCAAACGTAAAGAATTCCGCGCGTGTATGTGTGTGTAGCGATGTCTTCCCGGGGAACCGTTTGTGGCATCACTCTCCTCCTGATGGATTCCCTTCTGGCCTAAGGTGCACAAACAGGCTCTTGGTGACACTGTTCATTCGCGCTTTCATGATAAACGAAGAGCTTCACCACAACAGCGACAACATGCTCCAATCGCTGTTCAATTAGAACTGAGTGGATTTCCGAGCGGCGCTCGCTTATATACCGATTGGTGATTTCAATAGCCTGTTTTGAAAGCAATTTTAAGACTATTGAAACAAGTTTTTGGATCAAAAAGTAACAAGTATAGAACGCGTAGACATTTTATCTTTCGAATGAAGTGTTTATTATACCATTTCGTTCAGTTGTTTAGGAGCTATTAACGCTCAAAATCTCGGTCTCCGGCGTAACGCTTTCGTTTTCGAAACTTTGATTTTACACCCCGGTATAGAAATGAAAGACGTAGTCCTACGTCAAAAAAGCTTAGACATTTCCTTCTTGCTAAACGTCAGCCACAGAAGGACCTTCTTCAGGAACATGATGAGAGAGATATATTCGACGTCATCGCTTACCTCCTTGGTGAGGGACGTGAAGTGCCCGGTCGTTGCGTTCAACGTCAAGTAAATTCGTCAAATTAAACTCTTACATTCCATTGAGCTATGCGGAGGAAATCGTTATCATTATCGGAACAATTAAGGTTAAAATCTTCTATGCAATCGTGATATGAATTTATATTATTTGCCATTTTTATTTATTTGAATAAATGGAGACATAAAACACATGCAATCAAATAAATTTCATTTTTTCGCAATATTGTTACTACACTTTCTTTTAGGTGAAGGAGTTTCCTTTGAAGAAGTATTTCCATTATACCGGCTCACCAACTCAATTAAATCATCCCTAGTTTTTTTTTTCCAAAATATATATTTTTATCAAGGTTCATATGGCGTTAGCCTCACGGGGCCGGGAGTTCAATACTTTGACAATTTTTCTTATTATCTATGTTAGTAATATGTAACCGATTACTCGCGGTTGACTCGAGGTTAGTATTACAAGTGTTTTCGTAATTCGGATGTTGCTGTCTCCAATGCTCTGCACGTGTGCCCGACACGGGATACTTCCTATTGGGATGCAGCTGACCCTTAATCAGCAACGCCCCCTAGTCTGTACCTCATATCTAGCGTGGTGCGTCTTTCTCGACTCGAGGAATCCAGGATAGAATGGTCACTAACCGGCGCAATCATCAGTTCATGTAGAGTTGTCATGAGCGGTACAACCTTTGGCTCTTGTTGAATGATCAGTGGACTGCACAACCGTTGGCCCGTGTATCTGTAAAGAGTGTGTGTATGTATTGCCGCGACTAAGTAAAAGTTTATCGATGGGATAGGAGGGATATAAAACGGGGACACAACGAAGGAAACATCATTAAACGTTGACATCGGCGTTTCTGAGGAACAGGTATAGATGAAGCAGAAGATCAGGATCACGGCTAACTAAGATATCCCGGACGGGGATCTCCGATTGTCTGCCTTGTGCTCTCAGTGCTCTAGAGAGCTGAGAGCGAGCAGTATGGAACCGGATACACGACCAGACAACATGCTCGATGTCGTGGTAGCCATCGACACAATCACAAAGATTGTTTGCTGCGAGCCCTCTATCGCATTAGAGATGTGCGTTTAGGTTGTAGTGATTGGACATAAGCCGAGATATCACGCGAATGAAATCACGACCTACATTCAATCCTTTGAACCATGCACTCGTCGAGACCTTAGGGATAATCGTGTGTAACCAACGACCGAACTCATCTCCACTCCACATGCGCTGCCAACTTACGAGCGTATACCGACGAGGAATGTGGAAAAAATCATTATAAGCAATTTGCCTTTCAAAAAGTGTGCCTTCTAAAGCGCCCACCTTAGCTAGCGAGTCCGCTTTCTCATTCCCCGGAATCGAACAATGAGAGGGAACCCATGCTAAGGTAATCTTGAATAATTTTTCGACCAAAACACTCAATAGTTGTCTTATTCTAGTTAGGAAATAAGATGAGCATTTATCAACCTTCATTGAGCGGATTGCCTCTATTGAGCTTGGTTGAGACTGTCTGAAAAAATAAAATAGTGGTCGATGGGCAATGTTTCAATGATCCCCAGTGCGTAGTATATCGCACCCAGTTCAGCGACATACACGGAACAAGGATCTTTGAGTTTGAAAGAGGCACTGGAATTTTCATTGAAGATGCCAAAGCCAGTGGACCCGTTTATGAATGAACCGTCAGTAAAGAACATTTTATCAGATCTAACTTTCCCATATTCTGCCGAAAATATCGGCGGAATCTAATCGGAGCGTAGGTGATCTGAGATTCCATGGATTTTTTGTCGCATGGACAGATCAAAAATGACAGAGGAATTGCAAAAGTATGGGAAGCAAACTTGGTTGGAGATGCCTGGTGAAGGGTGCACGTCGTGGGTAAGGTACTCATGGTATAAAGACATAAAACTTGACTGAGGAATCAGTTGGAGTAGATTTTCGAAGTTATCAATCATCAATGGATTCATGATCTTGCAACGGATGAGAAATCTGTAGGATAATTCTGTGAACCGAAGAGTAAGCGGGGGTACTCCTGCCAAAACTTCGAGACTCATCGTATGTGTCGAATGCAAACACCCCATGGCTATACACAGGCAACGATATTGTATTCTCTCCAGCTTGAGAATATGAATCCTGGCAGCTGATCGGAAGCAAAAACTGCCATATTCTAACACTGATAATATCGTTGTTTTGTATAACTGAATGAGGTCTCCTGGATGGGCACCCCACCATGTTCCGGTTATGGTTTGGAGAAAATTGATTCTTTGCTGGCATTTCTGTTTCAAATACGCAATGTGTATTCCCCAGGTACATTTAGAGTCAAAATATACTCCAAAGTATTTGAAAAACATCGAGTGCTTGATCGTTTTGCCGGATAGGTGAAGCTGGAATTGGGCGGGTTCGTGCTTCCTAGAAAAAACGACCATTTCAGTTTTCTCCGTAGAGAATTCGATACCCAGCTTGAGGGCCCACGTGAACAGATTGTTCAGGGTATCTTGCAACGACTTTTGCAGAACGACGGGATTAGTACCCGTGATGGAAATAACTCCATCGTCTGCAAGTTGTCTCAGCGTCCAGTCTCTAGTTAGACAATCATCTATATCATTGACGTAAAAACTGTACAAGAGGGGGCTTAGGCAGGAGCCTTGTGGTAGGCCCATAAAACTGTATCGAGAAGATTTCAAGCTGCCATGATTGAAAAACATGTGCTTTTCTGACAATAAATTGTACAGGAAATTATTCAGAATTGGTGAAAGTCCACGATTATGAAGTTTCTCTGAGAGAATTTCCATGGAAACTGAATCAAATGCCCCTTTGATATCGAGGAAAACGGAAGCCATTTGTTCTTTGCGAGCAAATGCGATTTGGATTTCAGAAGATAGCAGCGCCAGACAATCGTTCGTCCCTTTACCTCGGCGGAAGCCAAACTGCGTATTTGACAGCAAATTGTTCGCTTCAACCCACTTGTCCAAACGAAGTAGAATCATTTTCTCTAACAATTTACGAATACAGGATAACATTGCAATCGGCCTATACGAGTTGTGATCGCAAGCCGGCTTGTTGAGTTTTCGTATGGCTATCACTCTCACTTGCCTCCAGTCATGTGGGACAATATTCAGCTCCAGAAACTTGTTGAACAAGTTCAGCAAACGCTGTTTCGCCAAGTCGGGAAGATTCTTCAACAAGTTGAATTTAATCTTGTCCGACCCAGGAGCTGAATTGTTACATGAGAGGAGGGCAATTGAGAATTCTACCATCGAAAAATTCTCATAGTCGCATTGGAGCGGAATGTCGCGTACGACGCTTTGTGCAGGAACGGAATCGGGACAAACCTTTCTCGCAAATTTGAAAATCCAACGGTCAGAGTATTCCTCACTTTCATTTGTATGGTTCCAGCCACGCATTCTCCTAGCCGTATTCCAAAGAGTGATCATAAATAGCGGTCTCCCTTGACAAACCATTGACGAACTTTCGCCAATATCCACGCTTTCTTGCTTTAACCAGACCTTTTAGTTTGGCTTCTAGAGCTTGGTACTTTCGAAACCATTCCACTAGTCCAGTTTTCCGGAATTTTTTGAAAGCGGATGATTTTTCAAGGTAGACCTTTGAACACTCCTTGTCCCACCAAAGTGATGGAGGACGACGTCGGAAAGTGGTAGCAGGAACACGTTTATTTTGAGCTTGAAGTGCGCTTTCGTAAATCAAACTCGATATAAAATTATACTCTTCGAGTGGAGGAAGTTCATGCATTAAAACAAGTGCTTCAGATATTATTTCTGCAAATTTTCTCCAGTCAATATTTTTCGTGAGGTCATACGCAATATCGACTGACTCACGAGAACCTGATTCATTGGCGATCGATAAAATTATTGGCAGGTGGTCACTACCGTGGGGATCTTGGATTACCTTCCACGTGCAATCCAGGGATAACGAAGAAGAGCAAAGTGATATGTCTAGCATGCTTGCCCGTGCAGGAGGGTTGGCTATTCTAGTTGCTTCCCCAGTATTCAAAACTGTCAATTTGAAGTTGTCGCACAGATCATAAATCAAAGTGGCACGGTTGTCATCGTAGAGTGAACCCCATGCTGTTCCATGGGAGTTGAGGTCACCTAAGATTAGCCGCGGCTCCGGCAGTGCCTCGATGATATCAAAAAACTGATGGCGGCCAACCATAGTTCTTGGAGGAATATATATCGAGGCAATGCAGAGGTCTTTGCCATTGATTTGTGTCTGGCAAGCGACAACTTCAATGCCTGTCATCGATGGGAGAGTGACTCTATAGAAGGAGTGACATTTTTTTATCCCCAATAGTACGCCACCAAACGAGTCATTTCGATCGAGGCGAATAATGTTGAAATCGTGGAAATTCAGTTCGTTGGCTGAAGAAAGCCATGTTTCACAGAGGGAAAATACATCACAGTTAGAACTATGAATTAAAAATTTAAATTGATCTAGTTTAGGGATGATGCTTCTGCAATTCCACTGTATTACAGTGGTCAAATCCTTGACCTCTTGCACTGAATCAGGCATCGAGAGAAATGAACGCTGCTAAAAAACCACATTTTTCTTTCAAAAATGTTCTCACAATCGGGAGCAAACATAATACTATGCTTTTAAGAGGGTCATTTATATTTAAAGCATTTAAAATATTGTCCACCAGGTCAGAAAGCGCAAGCAAGCCAGATTGTGGCTGTTGCCTCGACCGCGAAAAAGAAACAGACGTGTTGGGCTCTGCTCCGGGAAGTGCTGAGGACCCCTGGTGCGTAGAAGAACCGCTTAAACCAGGAGGTACTTGCTTCGGTCTATTCTCAGCACGTTCGATACGAGGTTTCATTCCAATTTGGGAAGTTTCGGTCTTCTTTCTGGGGAGCGATGGAAAAGAAGTAATTTTTCTTTTCCTAATGGCACCCTGCGATGTACCGGAACTTCCTGCATTGGGAGCGTCAGCAACAGGCTCGTCGTTCTGCAGAATGGAGTAGGGATTGTCCTGAGTCGTTGAAGCGGAACTCTTAAGCATTTCTGCATAAGTCCGCTTGGAACGTTCCTTTAAGGAACGCTTGAGTTTTTCCCTTCGTTGTATGTACACCGGGCATTGAGAAAGATCATGTGGAGCCTCGTCGCAATGAAGACACTTGCGCTCTTTTGCGCAAAAATTCCCATCATGACTCTCTCCACAATCTGCGCAACGTTGTTTATTGCAACAATAGGCGGCCGTGTGACCGAGTTGCATACATTTGTTGCATTTCATTACCCGGGGTACAAGCAACCAAACAGATAAACGAAGTGCACCTATTGCAACGTAGTTTGGAAGAGCGGAACCCTCAAATGTCACACGAAATGAGTTTGTCCGATTGAGAACTCGTTTGTCATTTTTAAGTGACACAGACTTCAGTCGATCGCATTCAAGAATCTTCACACTTTTAAGTGAGGAGTTCTTGAAGCGACCGACACCATCGAGTATCTCTTTTCGAGTCAAACCCTTTTCGTTTATTACACCGTCTATTTCAACGTTGCAACAGGGTACGTATACGCGATACTCAATCGCAAAGAGATCACAGCGCGTTATTGCATTCGCTTGGGTCCTGCAAGAGACGACAACTCGTAATTTGTCTGGCCCCATCCGAGTAATTTCAGTAACTTTGGAAAATTTCTGCGTTAGTTCTTTTGAGATGCGAATGACATTAAGAGGTTTTGATTTTCGTCTAAAGTATACAATGAATGGACCTTCGAATCCCTCCGGGTATTCCTTTAGACGAAAATCATGTTTTTCATCAATTTCCTCATCTTCAGAACTTTCTACTTCATACACAGAATTTTCCTCCTCAACGTCTGCTTCATCCTCCTGCTCTTCAGGAGGTGGGTCAGCATCAGAAACATTCAATGACGTGGATGGGGGATCCTCCCCGCCCTCAGCCATAATAATAAATTAGTCACCTGTTCGATGTGAACAGTATAGAATAATAATAAAAAAATAGAAAAAAATAAATGAGTAAATAAATTATATTTGTATTCAAGGTATATATAAATTATATTTATTTCAATTTTTTATTGTATAAATTCAAAAATGAAAAAAAGTTTCAACAAAAGTTCAACGGTAATGTAAGAAAAATGTACACCCCTAATGCCAACGCTTGTCGATTTGGTAAATACAATGTTGGACAATGGTGTAAATCGTACACAGGAGGTTGAAGGAATGATAAATGGAACAATAGAAAAATAAACTTCTACTTGCCGCTGCTGTGTAGCGTGTGATGAATGTGTGTTGATCTGAACTGGATCCTCAGCGTCTCGATCGTGCACCACTTTTTATTGAGCTCGCTTCACTCGCAAGCGCTGATGAAAAAAAGCACAATATAAATCTGCGTGAAAAAAAAACACCGTTATCGGATCGATTCTCAAACTTGTCCGATCAGCTCGCGAGTTCTCGAACGATTGTCCCTAGTTTTTATTAAATCTGGCTTAGAATTCTCATATTTTTTAACTAATACATTCGTTTAAGAAGGTGAAAGTGGCTAACCGAGATTACAAGCAAAACACGTCCCGAAAGCTGTATATGAATTTGCTCACAAAGCTCGACTGCGTCGTCCATACGACGAAACTTATGTGAAGGCGGATTTCAACCAGCTTCCGGGACAGGATTTTTATACCGCATCAGGAAAAGGGAAGGTGGCTGAAATTTTCAAAACCATCGAACTATCAAAGTTCCCGAAAAAATACGTCGTCTGACAGGCATTACAGAAATTTGAGTCGAATGAGGAGATCATCGCCGCCACGGAGGCCTACTTTGCAGATCTCGAAAAAACGTATTTTTCAGATGGATTAAAGAAGTTGGAGCATGGTGGGTCAAGTGTTTCGAGCTAAAAGGAGACTCTGTTGAGAAATAAATCGCCACTTTTCCAAAATGTTTGATTTTTTGTAAACTAAGTACTTATCGGACTGTCCTCGTATATATAAGCGAAGAACCCTGTCTTATCAGAGCTGAACAAGTTCATAATGCTTCAGTAGATGTGGTTAGCGAATAACGAATATGAGCCCAGCGTTGACTTGGGTCGACTTCCATGATTTATTTGTTCATCTTCAACATAAAAATTGACGGCGCCAGTGGTTGTGTGGTTAGCGTAACAGCCTCACAATCCGATCGGCCTGGGTTCAATCCCAGCTGGCGTCGTTGGGATTTTCTGAGGCGAAAAATCTCTGGTTACGTCTTCCTTCGGAGGGGAAGTAAAAGAAGTTGGCCCGGCTCATGAGTTGTTGAGTCTGATAGGTAGGAACAGGTGGAGTCGCCTCCCTGTTGTCGGTGATTGGCACTAAAAAGTGGCGGAAATAGGCCGACGAAAAATAAGCGAAGATAAAAAAAAAAAAAACATAAAAATCGTACAGATATAATGAACTACTAAGTCTAAGCCTAAACACATTCTTTGATATACCAAAGTCAAACATATAAGACACTTCATTAAATTTGCTACAACAGACGTTCAACGGATTGTTCATACCATAGGCGGTGATTCGATCGGCGGAGAAATTCTGATTGCTGCGTCACTCGAACAGTGTGTTCGTGTGTTGAAACGAACAATCGATGCGATCTGTCAAGACGTCAAAGACGAGTAATCGCTAAAGAAGCACTCGTCTGCTTGTTAATGTTGGCAGGTCAATCAGGTCAATCCTATCGCTCCAGATGAGATTCCGAAGAACATACCGAATAAAATGTTTGTACCCCATATTCCAACACACTACGCACCAATGAGCAGTACAGCGTTTTCAAACAATAAATATCTTCAAAGCATTTCGAGTTTCGTTTGATGAAACCTAGCATGCAGTATGCCTTCGCAGTGACTGGTGCAATGTGTTCCGTGAACCTTAGTTTGCTGTCTTCGAGGATTCCCAGACCCCTTAGGATACTCGTACGCTTCAAACCTGTTGTCGCCATTTTATAGTCGAAGTCAATCGGTGTACGTGTGCGGCTGAATGAAATCACGCAACATTTGCTGACATTAACATCCATCCCGTTCAAACTGCAACATTCCAAAATAGTGTCGGCGTACAACGTACAACGTACAACAGTTTACTATCGTTGAGACCTCTCGAAAAAAATTTAGATTGTCAGCATACATCGATTTTGGTGATTTCAGTGTTATCCATAGGTCGTTAATAAAGAGAACGAAGAGCAACGGCTCCGGATTCTACCTTGAAGGACTCCGGAATGTATCTGGAACGGGACAAAGAAGGCATCACCAACTTTCACTGTAGAACATCGTCCAGTAAGGTATGATAGAATCCATCGTGTTAGTCACTCTGGAATTCCTATTCTCTTGAACTTCTCAGCAGCTAGTATGTGTGGCACTTTGTCGAAGTCAACATACACAGCGTCGACTTGCTGCCATTTCTTCATTTTGTCCACCAGAGTCGATACGAAGCTTAGCAAGTTGGTTGTAGTCGAGCGTTTTTTCATAAAACCATGTTGATCGCCAGAGATCATGCATTTCGTAGACTGGTAGAGCACATCATGTACCATTCCTTGGAAGACCTTCGGTAAACAGCTAAGAATGGAGATCCCACGATAGTTCTCTACATCGTTGATCGACCTCGACTTATGGATTGGTGTGATCGAGGCGGATTTCCATATAGTGGAAAAGTACTTCTCACTAAGAGAATGGTTGAACAGAATGCTTGCCGGAGAAGCAAGAGAGCTCGTACACTGTTTGATGAAAAACAGCGGTAATTGATCTGGCCCAGGTCCTTTTGATCAGCCGATAGATTGCAGCTTAAGCAGGACTTCGTGTGATGACCTTCAGTCAAAGGTGGTGAGTTATTACTTGACACACTTTGAAAGAAGGACGAAAAAACAGATTCGAGTCCTGCAACGTGATGGCAGCGATTCCCCGTTAGCGCATGTTTTGAGGTATAACTTTCGACGTTTTTCGATCGTTCATGTAGTTCCAGAATGATTTCGGGTCCGCTTTCACATTATCTTCAATGCGATGAATGTAGCCATGAAAAATTTGGGGTTTGGCGGTAGAATAGTCAGTCTGCGGTCATATCATTAGGGTACTCTTGTGCAGGCCTGTTGATAACAAAAAAAATATAGGAGGTTATGTTCAAGACACAACCGCATTATTGACGTAGAACTACGCTGTAGTTTAATTCAAGTTGCTTGTTTATAACTGCGGATATTATTTTATAATGCTAAGAAAATTTTAAAATAACCATTCTACCAGTTTGGTCGCCCTCAAATGTTTTTTTATTGTAGAATCATTTGACGATAATTATTTGATAATACATTTTGTGTTCGCAGAACACAAAATGCACGAGATGAGCGCAGCTGTCATCCTTAGTGGAGAAAGTTTTGCTACTGCCAAGCGAAACCAAATCACATACAAAATTCCAGAACGACATTTACTTTCTTTGTGACTAAATAAACGAAATAAACTATCTGTTAATTTCAACAACCTCGAAAAGAGTAGCACTGCTTCATTATGATAAAGATTAGCGCAAATGCAATCCTAGTTGAAAGCAGTTTTGTGACTGGCACGCGAACCCATTATAACTTATTGTATAACTTGGTATTCCCGAAATAATTTTTGGTGCACAACCTTAACACCTGCTTCACCATAGCGTCAGTTCAAGGCATTGATGACAGAAAACAAACAATGTTAGCTGCTTGGAAAAAGGCTGAATATTTGCCTCAGCAAAAATTGATTAAAGGGTGTGTCACATCAAATTGCATCACGGAAAAAACGCTGTAGAAATTTCATTTTTAGGAATTATATCTTCAGCTTTCGCTTATAATCAGATAAGAGTGTATAGATCACGTTGACCATGCTTCACTGTCAATTTTTCGTAAATTTGGAAAAATGTCGTCGAACGAAAAAGAGCGTCGTGAATTAATCCTGTGCACTCATTTCGAGAATCCGGAGTTGTCACATCGGGACATCGGTAAGATGCTGGGAATCGTCGAATCCACGGCCAGCAGAGTACTAAAACGATACTTCGAGAACCTAACCATCGACCGGAAGGTGTAGAACGGCAAAAATGGATGCTCCGTCAGTGAAAACGATCACAAGCGCGTAGTTAAGCAGTTTAGACGTGATCCGAGAAGTTCGGTCCGGGATGTCGCCAATAAGCTGAATTTGTCAAGTTCATTCGTCCAGCGGACCAAGCAGCGGGAGGGCCTGCGTACATACAAAGTTCAGAAGGCTCCTAACCGCGACGAAAGGCAAAACATGGTGGGGAAGACGCGAGCCCGGAAGCTGTACACCGAAATGCTGACGAAGCCGCATTGCCTGGTAATGGACGACGAAACCTACGTCAAAGCGGACTTTCGTCAGCTGCCGGGCCTGTTGTTCTTCTCAGCAGAGGACAAATTCAGCGTTCCGGAGGAGATTCGCAAGCAGAAACTATCCAAGTTTGCCAAAAAGTACATGGTGTGGCAAGCGATCTGCTCTTGCAGAAAGCGGAGCGCCCCCTTCGTGATGACCGGCACGGTAAACGGGCAGGTTTACCTTAAGGAGTGCCTACAGAAGCGCTTACTACCACTATTGAAGCAGCACGAGGGCCCGACCATGTTCTGGCCGGATCTCGCTTCGTGCCACTATTCAACGGGACGTGTTGGAGTGGTACGAATCCAACGGGGTCACCTTCGTGCCAAAGGAAATGAACCCGCCCAACGCGCCGGAGCTTCGCCCAATAGAGAAATATTGGGCGATTATGAAGCAGGCCTGAAGGATTTTCAGTTCATTTGTCTCTAGTGTTCAAAAAGACCCTTGGAAAACTCGACTCTTTCCTCATATTACTCCTCCGCCTCCATTGCCTTTAGAAAGACACTCGATCCCTCTCCATCCAGATCGCCCAGCAAGGATGTTGTCTAATCGGTATCCTCACTAAGAATGAGTTTGCCTCAGTGAGATCAACTGTTTATACCCTAGGCAAATATTCCCCTTCGTTCTTCTTCTTTTCCTTTGTTCACGGAGACTTTACATCTTACGGTTTCCCCTTCTTTGCTCGTCGATAAGTTGCTCGTTATTGACAACTCTGTTCGGGGAAGCTCACAAATAGACAGAACAAATATATGAGGAAATGGTAACGCTTCCAATTTTCATCAATTAAAAGCATATACAGGCTATGGGATTGTAATGTATAGCATATTGAACAAATCTTAGGGAATTTCCGATTCGTTTGGTATGTAAATCGCCAAAATCCGTTCGCGGCAAAAATAGTTATTAACGTTAACTTTATTTCATAAAAACGTGACCTGTTTTCTGATTTGGCAGCCTTAATGAAAGACGTAGTTCTACGTCAAAAAATAAACTACAGATATCGGTCGTAAGCTAATAGTAAAAAATGAAGATCATTCCTTACGCGAATTCGATGCTTCATCCGGGATTCCACAAGACACCTGGGGCCGTTGAATTTCCACTTGTACTTCGATGACGTTGATTTTAAGCTGAACCTCCCGCGCTTATCATTTCTCGACGATGTGAAAATTCACTTTAACTTGACTGCCGATGCCTGCCTACTTCAGCAACAGTTGGACAGCTTTGCCATTATTACCTATTCAAGAAAAAAGGAACCGATCTTGTTCGATTATAAACTCTTGGGTACTTCCATCGAGAGACAGAAAACTTTCGTTTCAGCAGCACATTTTGTATATTGTTGGCAAAGATTATAGAAATATGGGCTTTTTGCTTCGAATTGGTGAAGACTTCAATGACATCTATTGATTGAAGCCTTTGTACTGATCGTTGATGCGTTCGACTCTTGAGTACAACCATCAAGTTTGGTGTCGATAGAATTAAAGATTACAGTGCAGATTTGAGCGCTTTGTCTTTAATACTTACATTTCGAAAGAATGGCGTAAGTGAGATTTGAACTCGTTACCTTTGCTTTAGCGTGAGAGGTACGGATGGTACCACTACGCCAGATCGCCTCCACTTTAGATACAGCATTCGCCGAAATGTTGCCCGAGCTATGTTAGTGTCTGATGTCCTGACGACGAGAATAGAGTAGGGGAAAGTAGGTAAAGACGGACACTGTGGGTAAGATGGACACTTTTAATATTTCATTAACTAAAATTTTTTGAAATATTTTAGTTATGCAAATACTTTCAATAAAGTGTATCAATACTTTCGAGACACACTGTTGATTTTCAGCGAGCGAACTATCAAGCTTGTAAACAAAACAAAAATTATCTTCGCGGGTGCACCATTCGATGTAGTTTTACTCCGTAGAAAACAGCGAAAAGTTCGTGATTTTTTGTTTTTTACGTGTTCCTCCAACGGGTAAGTGTTTATTTAGTCCATCATTAACTATCCTGTGATAAATCAGAGGTTTTTCAACGCTTATAGGAAGAGCTACGGTCATTCGAAAAAAATGAGTGGGTTATATCTATGATATAACCGCAAGGTTGACGTGGAACTACCTTAGCTTAGCAATCATTCGTTTGTATTGATTAAATTCTTGATTGAATGAATCAGTTTCCAAATTCAATTGAGTTCAATATATTTGCTCTGTGAGTGAAAAAAATGAACAAATGCCATGTAAAGTCAATTCATTTATTGTGATTGATTGTTCTTCGTTACAAGTAAATTTAATGACGGACCTTTTACGTTTGGTATGATGACTAGAACAAAATATATGTACGGAAGAATTATCAAACGTTTGATGAACCAGCCTAAGGCTGAAAATCTTTCCAATAAAGACAAAAAAAATTATCAAACGATTATTTTATTTTACATTTCCCTCTGAAGTTTACATCCCAAAAGTGTACATACTTCTCGAATCTCGAATTTGCTTGAAACTGGGAAGTTCATTCGCTTCTAGTGTCTGCACGATTTTCCCAGGTTCCTAAGTTTAGAAGATCATGTTAGGACAGACATATTCCATTCTGCACAGAGGCAAGCGAGGACAAAAGTACTCGCAGTTTGCATTTATTTGCAGAGCCGATCTCCCCAGAAACCTCGGTTTTGAAGTCTGTGTTAGGGAAACACATTTCAATCGGAACAAAAATACCCCCGATTTGTATGAATTCGCAATGCCGATTTCCCCACGCTCCATGGATTTGAAGTCTGTGTTAGGGAAACACATTCCAGTCGGAACAAAAATACCCCCGACTTGCATGAATTTGAAATACCGATTTCTCCAGGCACCTTGGTTTAGAAATCTCTATTAGAGAACACATTTCGGTGGGAACAAAAGCTCCCCCTACTTTCATGTGTTCTTCTTCTTCTTTTTGGCTTTAAGAGGGTTTAAACTTTTCAGTTCATTCGCCTCTAGGCTCCTTCGTGTGTTTGCAATGCCGATTTCGCTGCTTGGTTTTAAAGTCTGTGTTAGGGAACATTTTTCGATGAGAACAAAAGTCCCCCTACTTTCATGTATTTGCAATGCCGATTTCCCCAAGGCTGCTTGGTTTTGATGGCTGTGTTAGTGAAACCGTAAATCGGGCCAATCAAAACGATGTAGTTAGGGCGTTTAGATAACGCCTAATATTTTACAGTTATTCAATTGTTTATCTAATGAAAAACAACATTTTGTTAGTTGCGATAGATGCGTAGAAATATTTCCTATCAAGTGATGCAAACATCTCTCCTATCCAGTACGAAATGTTCGAGCTATAAGCATTCGAAATCTTTAATTTTTTCCTGCATGTTCTGTGTTTAGGTTTTCATTTTACCCTCCATATATTCCGGTTAGACGTAGTCCCACGTCAAAAAAGCTGCCAGTTCGGGCAAGACGGACACATTAAGGTAAGGAAAGACGGACATTAGTATTTTCCTAGGGTATTTAACAAAACTTTTTTATTTTACTATAAAGATGCCTACAAATTACAAGCGCAAGAGTAACCGTCAGTCATGGACCCCTCAGCAGTTGGAACAAGCCATTAAGGCTGTAAAAAGTGGATTGTCGGTGAAGACAGCAGCAAGAAGTTACGCAATTCCAAGATCCACACTGATTCGCCACCTCACAAGTTCAACTGTATCAACTCAGCTAGGACCTCTTGATTCCGTATTCAATTCTCAACAAGAAGAGGAGCTGGTACAACATCTGTTGGATTTGGAAAAAAGGTTCTATGGAATAACGATGACTAATGTTCGAAAGCTTACTTTTGATCTGGCCGAAAAAAATGGATTGTCACACCCGTTCAACAAGTCTACCAAGATGGCTGGAAAAGCTTGACTAAGCAATTTTCTGAAACGAAATCCCAAATTGTCGGTCCGTAAACCTCAAGCTACCTCTGCCGCCAAAACAAACTTCAACCGCTTGATGTATCCTTTATGGCACCTTTCAAGACGTACTACGCACAGGAATTAGAGCGTTTCCTACAACAGAATCCAGGTAAAGTCGTCAGCCAATATGACGTTGCCGAGCTCATGAAACCTGCATTCATCAAGGCGGCTACTACGGAAATTGTTGAGAATGGGTTCGAGAAAACAGGAATTTGACAATTTGATCGCAATATTTTTTCCGATGGTGACTTTGCCCCGACCAAGTGAAGAAATAGTATTTCGATGCATTTTTTTCAATGACCCAGAATACATCAATGTTGGAATAAATTTACTAGTATCAACGGTAATTATGATAGAAAAGGACCTGAAGTTTCAATTTGTACAACAACTGTGATCATGAAAGCTATATATGTGTAAAAATTGAGATTACACCTTAGGGTGTCCGTCTTTACATACTTTCCCCTAAAGGGCGAACACGAAATTATTGCGACACATTCAACAGGGCATAACTTTTTTACCATTGGATAAAAATCAACCAAATTTTGCACACTTTCTCATTGATGTGTATTGTCTACATGCTGTCGAACTCGAAGTCGTGTTTTTCGATTCAACGAAAATGAAGGTGAATCAACGCGAGTCGAGAGAACAAATTCTTTCCAAACACCTGGAATTTCCTGACCTGCCACACCGGCAGTTGGAAAAAATGTTGAACATTCACCATTCAACCGTCTCCAGAGTGTTGAAGCGGTTCCAGGAGCGGTTGACGTTGGACCACGACCGGAGAACAAAAAGACGGAGGGAAAGGTGAAGCGGATGATTAAAGCAAATCCAAACGTCTCAAGCCATGATTTGGTTAAAAGATCGGCATGTCACAGAGCTACGTCCAAAATGCAAAGAAGAGAGCTGGACTACATACATAAAGGGTGTGTCACATCAAATTGCATCACGGAAAAAACGCTGTAGAAATTTAATTTTTAGGAATTATATCTTCAGCTTTCGCTTTAAAATCAGATAAGAGTGTATAGATCACGTTGGCCATGGCTGCTGTGTGATGGACGACGAAACGTATATAAAAGCCGATTTTAAGCAAATTCCGGGTTTGGAGTTTTTCACCGGCAAGAGCAAGTTCGATGTGGACGACAAATTTAAGAAGAAGAAAATGTCGAAGTTCGCCTCCAAATATCTCGTTTGGCAGGCCATCTGCTCTTGCGAACTGAGGAGTGAGCCTTTCGTGACAAAGGGCACAGTAAATGGCGAGATCTACAAATCTAAGTGCCTCGAGAAGCGCCTTTTGCCGTTCTTGCAGCAGCACGACGAAGCTCCGCTATTTTGGCCAGATTTGGCATCATGCCACTATTCTAAAAGTGTCCTGGAGTGGTATGAGGCCAATTATGTCCATTTTGTTCCAAAGGACATGAACCCGCCAAACTGTCCGGAGCTGCGCCCGGTGGAGCAGTACTGGGCAATAATGAAGCGGGAACTTCGGAAGAGCAAGAAGACAGTCAAAGACGAGAAGGACATGTTAAGAAAATGGAAAAAACTGAGAAACTGGTACCAGATGACACTGTAAAGACTTTGATGGAGGGCATCAAGCGAAAATGCGTTCAATTTTACACTCAAGGCTCCATCGATTAATTTTTCTTTGGATTTTTGAAGTAAATATATGTATAAAACTACCCTAAAATTTTGATTTGATTGTAATCATTATAAGAAAATTGGCATGACATTGTCGGTGTCGCAATAATTTCGTGTTCGCCCTTTATCCGGCATTGCTCAGTTCATTCCAACTACAGTTGCCAGCAAAAAGTCTATGGATCCGAAATTTCTTGCGTATACCGGTCCGGCGAACAAATTACGGTAGTATATCCGGTCTGCTTAGACTGTTTAACAGCATTGCAGAGGGCTTTGATTTACCTCATGTGGGGAAACTATTGAACGTAATTTTAGGGGAATTTCAGCCAATTCAAATATCATTAGGACATAGATTCAGCCTGTTGATTATTGATAAATAAATCGTACAAATAAGGTTCCCATTTCACCTGGACGTACAATGATTTGGGTTTCTTTGCATGCACGTAAGCTATAATTCATATCATAATTGGCTGCGAGTAAGAGAAGCCGATTTTCTTAGTTGGGTAGTTGTACTATGACTGCTGCGTATTCGTGATTTGTCCTCAATTTCATTCTGTCATTTTAATGGGAGTATCCGGTGGACCGTATAGAGGGTATTAGACCGAGAAAAGAAAGGACTACTATTCACGAAGGTGGCCACAGGTAATTCGATGTCAGCTCGGATTTCGAGGGTTATCGCTGTCACCAAAGAATGATTGTGGGGCGAAGTCGAGGGCACGTAGAAAGAAACTCACATGATCACCAACCGCATCCGGGAGTTACGAGTCGAACGATGTAAACAAATAAGGAACTTCCTTAAGCGAAAAAAAAACAGTAATCCTGTTCACCGATATGAGCATGTTTACCAACGATCCCGTATCAAATTCCAGAACCGATAACTATATTGATTCTATCCCAGTGAAAACTAGAAGTGGGTTATATTTTGATATAACCGCAAGGTGAACGTAGGACTAACGTTGACTTAGCAATCAACAAATAACAAGTATATAAATCTTAGACGTTTCATCTTTCGAAAAAAGTGATTATCATACCACTTCGTTTAGCCAGAAAAGAATTGTTAACGTTCAAAGGGGGAATCGATTCCTCCTCGAAAATACCCAGCGCAAATAGTACCCACTCCCCAACCCCGACAATTGGAATCATCGTTGATCCGGAGCAGGATTATTAACACTTGAGAAGGAATGGATTCCTCCTCGGAATTACACAGCGAAAATAAGACCCCCTTCCCAACAATTCCAACTTCCCAATAACGACGATCGATTGCAGCATTCGTAAACAAATAATTTTATAACGCTGCTTTCATAATTGTGATTTCTTCGATATGTAATATAATATCCACTTTGATCATATCCACTGCACCGTATCATACCATATCAAATCCATAGTCAATCCGAGTACAATAGTACTCGCTGCTTGCATTTCTATGCCAATTTCCCCTGGCTCCATGGTTTTGAAATCTGTGTTAGGGAAACATTCCGATTTGCAGAAACGCATGCGAGTACAAAAGTACCCGCGGCTCACATCTATTTTGCAATGCCGATTTTCTCATGCTTCATGATTTTAAAGTCTGTGTTAGGGAAACATTCCAATTTGCAGAAACGCAAACGAGTACAAAAGTACCCACTGCTTGCATCTAATTTGCTATGCCAATTTCCCCTGGTTCCATGTTTTTAAAGTCTGTGTTAGGGAAACATTCCGAATTCCGGAAACGCAAGCGAGTACAAAAGTACCTACAGCTTGAATCTGTTTTGCAATATTGATTTCCCCCAGGCTTCATGGTTTCGAAGTCTGTGTTAGGGAAACATCCATCCATTCCAGCGATCGTACCTCAATCGTTGCGCAATTATAACTGAGTGGATTTCCGAGCGGCACTCGCTTATATACCGATTGGTGTGATTTCAGTAGCCTGTTTTGAAAATAATTTTAGGGCTACTGAAACAAATTTTTGGATCAAACAGTAACAAGCATATAACGCGTAGACATTTAATCTGTCGAATGAATTGTTTATCATACTATTTCGTTCAGTTGTTTAGGAGCTCAAAATCTCGTTCTCCGGTGTAACGCTTTCGTTTTCGAAAGTTTGAACTTACACTCCAGTATAGAAATGAAAGACGTAGTTCTACGTCAAAAACGTGGTGCACGTCGGCCACGTGACGTATATCTGACCAAGTATCCTGCTAGCGCAATGATGTTTGAATTGGTGGCTTCCGATGGAGAAAAAGGAGCCCGGTGTTCATTCCAGCAAACCTCAGACAAACATTGACCCGAACATGAAGAGGAATGGATCCAGGCTACATTATTGGGACCTGTCGTGCGTTCCGCTAGCGTCTGGAGGCCGTAATTGCAGCAAGTCGAAACTCGACCGATAATCAACATAGTTGAAGACTTTCAGACACATCCCCTTTTTAAATAAATAAAAAAAATCTAAATTTTTGAGAATTTTTTAAATTTTCACATTGCAGGTGCAAATGTTATTACGCATCACCATAATACGGTATTATGGTTCATCATGTGCTTTTTGACCCAAATATGACAAATCTATCTTTTCTCAATCGATCTAATCTCTTAAAACCATCACATGAGTGAGAAGAAACATTTTAAATCAATGCATCATTTAAATGTTCGTTAAGAGCACTCTTTGATTCTGACAATATCGTAAGTTGTGTTTACAGTCCTTAAAGTTTACAGTTTGTTCATTTTTATTGAACGAATTCAACATAATTTTCCAGCAACGTCGATGTCTGCGTGGTTTGCTCTTCAGAATTTTACTAGAGAATAGCATATTGTAATGCATCGGAATCCGGACACTTAAGCGCATGCGATAATAACTTCAACTACTAACAAATATTGACATACCGTAGCATGAAAAATTAGTGTTCCTATAGAATTAGATCATTCATCAAGAAATCATAAGAAATAAGGTGTTGCCGCAAGTCTACCGATCTACTACATCCACGATGGATCTGGTCACCCGGTATCTGGAAACGACGCTTCAAACGGAAACGTCACCTGTCAGAGAGAATGATCGTGACGCAGGGTCGACCAGATCCGGCTGAATTGTACGATCGACCACATTGATCCTGGCGTTAAGTGAAGCGGAGTGAATTTATTTAATTAATTTATTACTACCTAAAAGTAATTTTTTCCTACCATCCCACTTCCGTGGCGATAATTAATTATTCTATGTAGTGCGGTTTCTAACCCTCAAAATTGGATTAATGCACTAAATTGTAAGATGCCTAATATACTTAAATTCGTTATTAAAACCTAATTATAACTTCTTTCTGCAGCTTTGAAGCAGAATAATACATGCTATCAAACATTAGTGAACGGGGTTTTACTTCCGCCAACAATTCTTCAAAGAATTTAAGCCAGACAACGCCGGATGATACTCCACCCACTCCGGGAGTTGTTAAATGCGTGGCCTGCGATGAGAAAGGATCCCGCAACTTTGTCCAATGTGACAAATGCAAATCCTGGTGGCATTTCGAATGCGCTGGCGTCGATGCCTCGGTGAGCGACCGGGAGTGAAAGTGTACTCAGTGCGAAATCGCCCTAAGCGAATCGGGTAAAAGCAGCAAATCCAGCCGAAGCAAATCCTCTGTTGCTGACGATATAAAACGGTTGAAGCGACAGCAAGAGATTGAGCGGAAGCAGGTCGAGCTGGATATGAAGAGGAGGTTTCTGCAACAGGAGCAGGAATTGCTGAACAAGGCCAAAGTAGCTGACGAAACCAGAAGCTAGAACTTTCGGATTAGTCAACGAGGACGCGATCATCGTGTGCAACAGTGGTTGAACAAGACTCCTAATGGTGATGAAGAAGGTGTGGTAGGTGGAGAACCATTACCAGCTGCCTCGCACACCAAAACCAGTGGTCAACAACTACCCTCCGGCACCGGCGATCAGCAGACAGACCCAAAGACGACGAAGTCCGGCAACCATTGCAAATCCGCGAAACCCGCGATGAAGTGATCGAATTGCGAGCGCAGCTGGCGCTTTGTATGCAGCGAATGGACCAGGTTATTAGCCAGCAGTCGGCGAACCAGGTACCACGACAGCCCCCGATAAGTGTGCCCATGTCTACAGGTGCCATTCCTAAGACATATCCTAACCATGAACAGCTAAGTAGACATCAAGCACCCCTACCCGCTGGAAATAAAGGCAGATCCAGATTGTTTGACAGGATAAGTCCTTCCACAACCAATCAATACAATCGTCGCCCATCTCTATGTGAACCACACAGAAACTCGCTTCAAGCTTTTGCGACTGGCCCCATATGGGAAACAATCCTCCTCCAAACCCTCAAGCTTTCCCCCCAAGGCACTCTCAAGCTTCCGCTATAGCCTCGCAACCAGGTCCAACATCGCAACAACTCGTAGCTCGGCAGTCTCTGGCTAGGGATTTGCCAACATTCACTGGGGATCCAGCAGAATGGCCGATATTCATCTCCAGCTACAACTACACGACCGAAGCGTGCGGCTATACGGATGGTGAAAATATGGTCAGGCTGCAGCGTTGCCTGAAAGGCAGTGCGCTCGAAAGCGTAAGAAGTCGGCTCGTGATACCCCGTACGGTCCCACAGGTCATCGAGACACTGCAAATGCGATATGGACGTCCGGAAATCCTCATAGATGCTTTGCTCCAGAAAGTTCGGTCAATTCCACCCCGAGATCGGACCGGCTTGAGGGACTCATCGATTACGGGACTGCGATTGAAGCACTGTGCGACCACATCGTAGCAGCGAACGAGCTGACCCATTTGTCGAACCCTACACTGCTTCAAGAACTAGTAGCCAAGTACAGACGTGGTGTTGGTAACGTAGACCTGACAACGTTCTGTGCTTACATGCAGCAAGTGGTCGAGGATGCCACGAGCGTGCATTCGTTTGAGTCAGACGTAAGAAGGACGCAAGGAAGAGAGCAGAGAAAGGACAAAGTGAAGCAGAAAAGTTACGTCCATCAACATGCGTCCGGAACTTCCGGCTTATCCGAAGCAGCTGAGCAAAAGCCGGCCGACAAGTTTCAATGCGTAAACTGCAGCAAGCAAGGACATCGCATTAAGGATTGCGGAGAGTTTAGGACTCTCAGCATCGATAACCGTTTGCGGAGAATTCGTTCGTTGGGTGTCTGCCAAAACAGCCTTTTCAGGCATGGCCGACGTTCCTGCCGAACTGTTACACGTTGTGGAATATTCGGCAGCCCGCAGCCGCTCTGCCTGCGATGGACGGCGAACACCTCTCGGACCGAGAAATCTTCAATGAGTGTGTCCATCTCCATCTCTGGAGAAGGCAAGGTAAGGAAACACCAAATCGTTAGAGCGCGAACGGTTGAGAGTTTGAATATACCAACGCAAAGCTTCAATTTGGAGGAGGCAGTGAAACGCTTCGAATACTTGATGTACTTGCCTCTGCAGAGTTACCAGAATACTACGCCTAGGATTCTGATTGGACTGGACCAGCTGTCGTTGGCCCTGCCGTTGAAGATCAGGGAAGGAGATAGATCCGGTCCCGTCGCAGCCAAAACCATGCTTGGCTGGTGCGTTTACGGTCAGCAGCAAGAGCAACAGAGCGCCAGTTTCCACATATGTGGATGCACGCATAATGAAGAGCTCCACGAAACGTTGAAGCAGTTTTTCACTGTAGAAGAAGTCGGAACCGTCAGCTCTTCCCTTTCGACGTTGGATCAGCGAGCCCAGCAGCTACTGGAGCAAACAACCAAGCAAGTCGGAGACCATTTCGAGACCGTTGTGGGACAACGACTACATCGAGCTTCCAGACAGCCATGTCGTTGAGCCGAATGAAGTGTTTGGAGCGTCGTATGGAGCGAGATCTGACTCTCAAGGAGAAGGTACATCAGAAGATACGGGAGTACGTGTCCAAGGATTACGCACATGTAGCGACGGACGAAGAACTGGAGACCCCCGACCCCAGACGAGTCTGGTATTTGCCGATAGGGGCAGTGACGAATCCATGGAAACCAGACAAGATCCGCATCATCTGGGACGCGATGGTAGATGGAACATCTTTAAACAGCCTAGATGGCTGAAGGGTCCGGATCAACTGTCGGCGCTGCCTGCCGTTTTGTTCAAATTCCGGTAATTCGGGATAGCGATGAACGCTGACGTGCAAGTATGTTTCATCAGCTTCGGATGGCGGCACGAGATAAACAGTCGTTACGCTTCCTGTTCCGTTTCGATCCAACGCAGCCTCCCATAATCTACGTTATGGACGTAGCCACGTTCGGAGCGACCTGCTCACCGGCCTCGGTACAGTTCGTGAAGAACTTGAATGAAGGGTCCGGATCAACTGTCGGCGCTGCCTGCCGTTTTGTTCAAATTCCGGTAATTCGGGATAGCGATGAACGCTGACGTGCAAGTATGTTTCATCAGCTTCGGATGGCGGCACGAGATAAACAGTTGTTACGCTTCCTGTTCCGTTTCGATCCAACGCAGCCTCCCATAATCTACGTTATGGACGTAGCCACGTTCGGAGCGACCTGCTCACCGGCCTCGGTACAGTTCGTGAAGAACTTGAATGCCAAGGAACATGCCCAGCAATACCCTCAGGCTGCGCAGCGGATAGTCGACAACCACTACGTCGATGACTATCTCGACAGCTTCGGGGATGAAAAGGAAGCGAAGAAGATTGCAGCAGAGGTGGGTACCATCCATCGCCAGGGTGGCTTCGTCTTGAGGAATTGGAACTCGAACAGCAAAGCAATACTAGAGTGTCTGGGGGAACCTGGGACCAACGAGGGCGAGAACATCAACCTGGTCGACAAGCAGCACACTGAGAGGGTTCTCGGAATGCTATGGATGCCAGCGACTGACGAACTCTGCTTCTCGACACACATGAGCGAGGAGATACGCGTACTTATCGAGAGCGGTACTCGTCCAACGAAACGAGAGGTGTTGCGCTGTGTGATGACAGTATTCGACCCATTGGGACTGCTAGCAACGTTCCTGATTCACGGCAAAGTACTCATCCAGGAGTTGTGGCACACTGGAATCAACTGGGACGAGCAAATCCAGGACACTGAGTTGAATCGCTGGCGAGAGTGGGTACAGATTTTTTTTATCCAAAATATATATTTTATTAAGGCTCATATGGCGTCAGCCTCACGGGGCCGGGAGTTCAATATTTTGACAATGTTTGCTTAGACTATGTTAGTAATATGTAACCGATTACTCGCGGTTGACTCGAGGTTAGTATTACAAGTGTTCTCATAATTGGTATGTCGCAGTCTTCGATGCTCTGTACGTGTGCCCGACACGGGATGCTTCTTATTGGGATGCAGCTGACCATTAATCAGCAACGCCCCTCTAGTCTGTACCCCATATCTAGCGTGGTGCGTCTTTCTCGACTCGAGGAATCCAGGATAGAATGGTCACTAGCCGGCGCAATCATCAGCTCGTGTAGAGTTGTTATGAGCGGTACAACCTTTGGCTCTTGTTGAATAATCAGTGGACTGCACAACCTTCGGCCCGTGCATCTGTAAAGAGTGTGTGTATGTATTGCCGCGACTAAGTAAAAGTTTATCGATCGGATAGGAGGGATATGAAACGGGGACACAACAAAGGAAACATCATTAAACGTTGACATCGGCGTTTCTGAGGAGCAGGTATAGATGAAACAGAAGATCAGAATCCCGGCTACCTAAGATATCCCGGACGGGGATATCCGAATCTCTGCATTGTGCTCTCAGTGCTCTAGAGAGCTGAGAGCGAGCAGCATGGAACCGGATACACGACCAGACAACATGCTCGATGTCGTGGTAGCCATCGCCACAATCACAAAGATTGTTTGCTGCGAGCCCAATGCGATAGAGATGCGCGTTTAGGTTGTAGTGATTGGGCATAAGCCGAGATATCACACGAATGAAATCACGACCTACATTCAATCCCTTGAACCATGCACTCGTCGAGACCTTAGGGATAATCGTGTGTAACCAACGACCGAACTCATCACCACTCCACATGCGCTGCCAACTTACGAGCGTATACTGACGAGGAATGTGGAAAAATTCATTATAAGCAATTTGCCTTTCAAAAAGTGTGCCTTCTCAAGCGCCCACCTTAGCTTATCGTGTCATCAGTACATGGGTACAGATGATCCAGTTCATTTCAACAATTCGCATTCCGAGATGCTACTTCGAAGAAGCGACGAATTCCACCTACGAAAACGCACAGCTACATGCGTTCGTTGACGCAAGTCCAGCGGCGTATTGCTGCGTTGTATATCTACGCGTGATGAACTCCGCTGGTTCCGGAGTGTGTGTAGTGGTTGCAGCGAAGACGAAAGTGACACCGTTAAAGCCCATGTCCATATCCAGGCCCGAGCTGCAGGGTTGTGCACTCGGTGCGCGGATTCTGAAGTTCGTCCAGGAAAACCATACAATTCCCATCACGAAACGCTACTTGTGGACGGACAACACTACGGCGCTTTCCTGGATCCGGGCGGATCCACGCAACTATCGACCGTTCGTTGCCCACAGAGTAGTTGAGATTCTGGAGACTACCAATGCGGAGGAGTGGAGATACGTGCCCGGCCGATGAATTGACCAAGTGGGGAAAAGGCCCATATTTCAGTACTGATAGCCACTGGTTCTCGGGACCAGAGTTCCTGCAACACCCAGAAGACTCATGGCCGATTTCACCAGCGATGCCCAGCGTCGAGACGGAGGAGATACGAGCTTCTGTCCTGTTCCACCTCGCGTACGAGCCAGTCATCCAGTTCGAAAGGTTCTCCAAATGGGAGAGATTACATCGCACTGTTGCCTACATGCTGCGCTTTGTCAACAATATCAGCAGAGAGCGTAGCAAAATATCCGGTGATTTGCAACAGGAGGAGTTCCAGGCAGCAGAAGCGGTGATCATGCAACAGGTGCAGTGGCAATCGTTTCCGGATGAGATGGTGATCCTCACGAAAAATAAATCGGTGGCGCGAGGTGACATGCAACCAATTCCTAAAAGCAGCTCCCTGTACAAACTTGTTCCAAGCCTGGACGAAAATGGAGTCATGCGGTAGACAGGACGTATTGGGGCAGCCAAGCAAGCATCCTACAATCTGCGATACCCGGTGATCCTTCCCAAGAGAAGTGAGATAACTTCGCTCGTGGTAGACCTGTTCCACCGGAAGTACAAACACGCGAACGGCCGTTCAGCTTCAGTTGGTTGGACTATTTCGGATCGGTCTTGGTGAAGCAAGGCAGAGCCAGCGTGAAGAGGTGGGTTGCCCTCTTTACCTGCCTCACGGTACGCGCGGTCCACCTTGAGGTCGTGAATAGCCTGACGACTTCATCCTGCATTTCCGCTGTCAGAAGGTTCATCGGCCGTCGAGGGGCACCCGTTGAGATGTTTAGCGACAACGGGACCAACTTCCACGGCGCCGAACGACTACCTAGCAGCAAATCGCTACGGGGCTCTCCGAAACCTTCACCAGTTCGCAGTGCAAATGGTGCTTCATTCCGCCTGGGGCCCCACACATGGGCGGCGCCTGGGAAAGGATGGTTCAGTCAGTGAAGGCTGCAATGGGAGATGCTTACGGGGATGGGAAGCTTGATGAGGGAGGACTTGGGACTTTAGTTGTGGAGGCAGAGAGTATGGTTAACTCTAGGCCTCTGACGTATTTTTCGTTAGACTCGGATTAGGCGGAAGCTCTGACATCGAACCATTTTCTGCTCGGAAGTTCGAGTGAGGCAAAGGTACCGGGTAGAGGCATACGACATCAGCAGCGAAAGCTCCAGGAACTATGGGTGGAAATTCAGGACCAGCTGGACATCTTCTGGAAACGGTGGCTAAAAGAATACCTGCCGGTTATTCGCCGTCAGCCGAAGTGGTTTGAAGAAGCGGCGAAGGAGATCACGGAAGGTGATTTGGTTCTCATCACCGATGAAGCGTAGCGAGTGGATCAGAGGACGTGTAGAGCGAGCGATTCGAGGATCGGATGGGCGTGTACGACAGGCGATCATGCGGACTGCCGGAGGACTCGTGCACAGACCGGTAACGAAGATAGCCTTGCTGGACGTCAAAAAGGACCGTGCAGTCTTGGCCGATGGCAAGATGCACCCGGCGGAGGATGTTGCCGCAAGTCTACCGATCTACTACATCCACGATGGATCTAGTCACGAAGCGACGGAAACGTCACCCACTGTCAGAGAGAATGATCGTGACACAGGATCGATCGAGATCCAGAAGATCGAGAAGACCAGATCCGGCTGAATTGTACGATCGACATCATCGATCCTGGCGTTAAGTGAAGCGGAGTGAATTTATTTAATTAATTTATTACTACCTAAAAGTAATTTTTTTTCTACCGTATGAATTTGTTTAATTGCCTAGTATAGTTTAGTTTATTAACCTACAATTTATTTTTCTAGATCCCATTTCCGTGGCGATAATTAATTATTTTATGAGTGCGGTTTCTAACCCCCAAAATTGAATTAATGCACTAAATTGTAAGATGCCTAATATACCTAAATTTGTTATTAAAACCTAATTATAACTACTTTCTGCAGCTTTGAAGCAGATAAATACATGCTATCAAACATTAGTGAACGGGGTTTTACTTCCGCCAACATAAGGAATAATGTAAGAAATCATGTTATAAATTTGAAATTTTCTTTATTGTGCCGTGATTTTTAATCCGGACACTTTTTTAATCATGATTTTAATTCCAGACACATGTTGTCAGCAGCATTTCTTCGAGAGAAATTATTCATTGGTTATTCTAAAACTTATTAAATGCGTCATAAGTAGCAGCACTAAATGGAAACACTTTTAGTAAAAAAAAAGGTTTTTTAATAAATTTATAATTAATTGCATTTTCACAAGTCCATACAATGCATAATGGTCCAGGAAGCGAATTTAATTATCTAGACGAAAACTGTCTTCGACAAAGTTCTTACATATGATAGAGCGCTCATTTTCATGTTATCAAAAATAAGGTGACCAAATCTTTAGGTGAAATAAAAAAATTAACATGTACCTATTAATCTATTCTCAGATGAGATGCTGAATCGGCGAGTTGACCAGACTCAATTATATACTGATTCGATTATATACAATTTTAGTTTAGAAAAAAAATATGTTGACGTCGGACTACGTCTAACCGGAATAGATGTTTGAATCAATTAATAGAAAATATCTCTACGCATCTATCACAATTAATAAAATGTTTTTTTTCCTTGAGGTGAGCAATTGAATAACTGTAAAATGTCAAGCGCTATCTAAACGCCCTAATTGCACCGTTTTGCTTAGCCCGATATACAGTTTCCCCAACACTGCCATCTAAACCAAGGTGCCTGGGGAAATTGGCATTGCAAATACATACAAGTTGGAGGAATTTTTGTTCCCACTGACATATGTTTTCTTACCAAGGTTTCTTACATTATGTGACGTTTGTTCAAATTATTTACTTACACAGCAAATATGTTGAATTCAATTGAATTCAAAAATTGTTTCATTCAATCAGTAATTTAATCAATGCAAACAAATGATTACTAAGTCAACGGTAGTCCCACGTAAACCTTGCGCTTATATCATAGATATAACCCATCCATTTTTTTATATTTTAAATTTGGTTCATTTGAAAAAACAGAAATATTTCAAAGTTAAGGTAAAAGTTAATTGGTTATTATAAGTACAGTTGAGCAAAAATCGTAATTGAAGATTTTAATTGAAGAATCGCAGGGAATTGGTTAAAATGACATTGTAGCGAAATTAAGAAAGACACAAGTTGGGTATCAAAAATGAAATTGTAGAGGATTTAAAACAGTTTAAACCAACTGAACTCGAAACAAGAAGGAAGATCAATAACTCTGTAATTGTTGAAATTCGAACATATGCGTAGAAGGATATTTTTAAGTCATCTTCTGAATGTACTTTTCATTCCGGGTTGGTGAAACACAAATATTTATTTTGATATTTTACATTTTTTTGTCAACAGCTAGGTACTATGTTTGACACTACACTAAATTGATACAAAAGTAACTGTCAGTTACATTAATTCAACATGCAAAAAATTGCATGGTTTTGATACGATATTGAATGTAATGAAAAAGTGTCCGGATTAAAAAGCATCCGGATTCAAAAGCACTACTGTATCATCAACCTGTGCTACAACTGCAAATAGCTTTGAAATCGCGTGCCGTTTGGTTTCAGACTTCACCGAAGAAAAACAATCCTTTGCTTAACGTTTCAGTAACAGGAACACTTGAAAAAGCACCATACTTCCAATTGAACCTAAGCAATGAGAAAAAAGAGAGAGAAAAAAAAAGACGGGTGGGTAATGTCGGGGACATAACCGGAGTGACGTAGGACTATACAAAGGGGACAGCTCTTGTTAAATATATATTTTAAATATATTGTTTTATTTTCTTCTCCTACGTGAATTGCCAGCACGCTACCTGAAAAATGGATTAGTGTACTGTTTACTCTTTATGAACATGTTGGTGGTTCTGAAAAGAACCTTTGGCGTTGTGTTTTTGCGTTTTTTGGTTTCCCTTTCGACAGTCCCCTCTGGGCTGGTTTTATTGTGGCTCTCCACTGGGCTAGATGCGAATGAACTTCAAAGTTTAAAGCCTCTTAAAAACAAAGAAAGAAAGAATGAAAAATACATTCATTACGATTTGTTCGCTCGTTGGATTCACATGCAGGCTAAAAAGGGTCCTTTTCAGGATCACAAAATTATCTTCAATCTAAAGAGTTTATTGTTTTGTTATCACTCGATATCCCCATCTTGTTCGGCTAAACCTTCCTGTTTAACGATTGCGTTTGCCACTCGCCACAGCGTAATTTCAATCTAGAAGCAATTTAAGAATTGGTGATAAATTTAATAAAAAAAAAAATTTAATCAATAAGCTCAGAACAACTGCCAAATTCACATACTCATCAGATCCTGGCAAACAAATTATGAAAAAATCAATTTGTGTTTTATTATTATTTTGGATAATGTTTTAGAAAGCATTGAACTGTATTTCATAAACTCTTTTTTGGAAGGTTTAATGGCCCTGAAAAGCGCCTTGTTTTATGGAATGGTTCCAATTTAGAAAACTTAGTACTCGTGGTTTTGAAAAAAACCATTTCGAGCGCCCTCGATGCCGCCTTGGATTTGCCACCAAAGCAGTTTGTATAAAGAACAAACTTTTTTCTTCTGCTACCAGCTGCCGTTTTGCGATTGCGATTGCCACTCGCCACTCGCTGCAACTGCCTGTTGTCTTGATGTCCACCGAACCGAATGTGTTCTGTTCCGAATGCGGGTTTTCTTATCGTCGTGAGCAGCTCTGCCAGCTAACTCGATCACTTCGGCGGCCGAAACTATATATCGCCAGCTAGGCTATATAGGCGAAACTATATATCGCCGGCGGCCGAAACTATATATCGCGCTCGGCCTAGCTACCCTTGCGGGGAACTCCAGATCAACACGGTTCGAGCGGGATTTTGCCTTTCCCTTCACTTTTCCTCCTTTACCATGTCCAGACATGGCTGCTTGGGTTGGTTTGTTGATGTGTTGTGATGTGAACCGATGTGGTGTACGGTTTGGTTGAGAATGATCGTTACGGCAGCGGAGCGGGGATTTTTGAGCTGACTGGCTGGCTCGAGAATTACGCATGTGTGAGACTGCGACCAATGTTTCGTTCATTTTTTTTTCTTTTTCCTTTCCAATCGTGCTTCATTCTATTTCGCTGCTGCTCTGGTTGCCCGTTTTGGTCGGTACGATTTGTGGAGCACAAAATGGACCAATAAAAAATGGGCACATAGTGCATTTGGACAATGCTTGATATTTCACAATTATTCAATTATTTATCTCAAGAAAAATGAAATGTTATTCGTTATGATAGATGCGTAGATATATTTCCTATCAAATGATGCAAAAACCTTTGCGATCTATTGAGAAATGCTCGAGTTATAAGCGTTCCAAATCTTGCATTTTTTCCTACTTGTTCAGTGCCTAGATTTCCATTTCACCCCCTATATCTTCCGGTTAGACGTAGTCCTACGTCAAAAGCTGGCTTGAACCAACTCAACCAATGAATAAATTCGTTCATTAATTGAATGCATAGAAAAATAAAATATTGACTGGAAAGCAGAGCTATATATCGCAATGTTCCGGCTAAAAATAAATTCGAGATGCTTGGAATTCTCTAACACGTAAGGAGCATTTCGAGAGAAGCTGAAATCACGAGAGAAAGCAGGACTTCATCATACAGAATAACTATTTTCAGAATTCATTCATGGTTTGCTTCAAGCTTCTTTTTTGCGTTTTTGCGCGTCGCACTGCTTACACGTAAATTCTAACCATGTGTTGAGTTGGTTGAAGCTCATTGCGATTCCACTTCCATGGCATCCGCAAGAATGCTGATGTCGTTTAGTCGTTTTGGAACACCACTACCATATCAGACCTTCGTCGGTTCCCATTCAAAAATATACTTAACTCAAGCAATGATTCGGAAGACGGTTCACGCGCGTCTCGAGCCATGATCTCGACAATTGCTACAAGGAAGCCAACAGATGTTTCATGCTGAATGTATCTTGTATGAAATTTGTTTTCCACAAATGTTAGTGTAGTATTGTATCAAAATTAATGAGTATGAGTGTTGTGTATAGTTCGGCCGATCTGCAATTCCCAGGTTTTCGAGCGATGGTCAGACATTCTCCGAACCGTTTCAGAACATCACAAACCGTGTATTTCGGAAAATGTTTTGCCAACTCTCAAGTGGATGACCGGGACTTTCATTTCGAACGTGCAGGGTCTATGAAAACGCCGAATTGCCGGTGAAACAATGAGTGACTAAGTGAGCTTATCCAGACAATACTACTACTGTGATTCTGTATACCCTTAACATTTTTTTCAGTATTTCAATAATGCTTTGATGGTAGCGTTTTTAATGTATCATTTAGAATCAACGCCTGCGGTATCATCATACATGATTGGCGATGAAGCACAGTCATCTGTGTTGGGGGAGTTCGATAAATCGGCTGCCAAACTTTAAAACCCACGATATCTAAAAGTTTATGTAATTCCAGAGCTGTACAAGTATTTAGAGGTGTAATATTTACCAAGAATGAGCGAATTATTGTTTCGACAGGAAGAATGAAAATCTGTCTATCGTACGAATTTCCGTTGAATGGATTCGATGCGATTTACACCGTTACTACAGAAAGGAATCCGTACTACCGAGCAGTACTTCAGTGTTGAGTGAACCAAAGATGAGTAAAGAGTTTTCAAACAAGAAACATTCCTGAGTTCTTTGGCGAACTGAAATATGAAACCTCATCCATAACCCTTTCGCTACGAGCATCGCCTATAGACGACATCCGCGCGATGACCTGTGTGTACAAGCGTCGCCTATAGACGACATCCACGCGATGACCTGTCTGTACGACCGCCGCCTACAGACGACGTTTTGGTGATACTGCACATCGATCACACCAACGCGATATGCACACTTTTTGGCGCAGTTCTCCGTTCAGTGGTATCGCTCCGACGGAATACACTGCCGTAGCGAAAGAGTTAAAGGTTAGCTTCGAATCAAGTATGACGCCCGAGTATAAGATGTTTGACTCGCGATCAAACATCAGGGAACATGCGGAACAGATTTATGATTGATGACTGCACATTGAGAACTTCCTGATCTCGGGGAAAATTCCGGAATTCAACGAGATGTTGAAGATTGAAGAAGTAGGCCTTGCGAAGTAGGCCTTGAGAAGCTGTCAAGCGCTCGTTGAGAAAATTCTCATGGCATTCCCAAACTAGCTCTCAAGTTGTACAGACGTATTCCAAATAAACTTCCTTCAATTTCAATAGGTTATGGGCTCAGCAAAGGAAGGAATCCCGCAGTTGACCGGACCAAACTATGAAAATTGGTGTTTCCGGGTCAAGCTATACATGGACGCAGTTGATGTATCTTCTGTGCTGACGGGACCAGTTCCGGCTGAAGGCGCTGAGGGTCGTGCGAAGTGGGAGCTAACGAACAAGAAGGCCAAATCTGTTCTTGTGGGATTTATTGCGGATGATGTTCTTGAAGTTGTCCGGGAAAAGGAAACAGCGGCTGAAATGTGGAAGGCTCTGGAAGAAACTTTCGCGAAACGATCGGTATCAAGCCAGACGTTGCTCAGGAAGCAGTTGGCGCAGCTGCGTAAGAAGGAAGGATCGTCCATGCGAGCTCATTTTACTCTTTTCGATGACCTTGTCAGGCAACTCAAGTCCGCAGGAGCCAAAATGGAAGAAGGTGATTTGGTGGCGCAATTTTTTTTAACTCTACCCGATAGTTACGACCCTCTAGTGACGGCACTAGAGAATCTGGCGGAGAAGGACCTGCAGCTGGAGACAGTCAAGCAGCGGCTGCTGGCTGAAGAGAGTAAACGGGCAGATCGTCTGGATGACTCGAATGAAGATAATGGTGCGGCGCTTGTCGGCGGTAGGAAAAATAACCAGAAGAAGTTTTCTGGTAAGTATCACCGCTGCGGAAAGCTCGGACACATGAAAAAGGATTGTCGTTCAAAGAAACCGGAAGGCAGCGCAAATGCTGCGGTCGATAGTAAGGCAGTTGCATTCATGGCAAACGGTGACCAGAGAAAGTCTGAAGCCAGGAAGATTCACTTCTGCGTGGATTCGGGATGTAGCGATCATCTCGTGAACGATGCAAGTCATCTGCAGTCCGTGCGAAAATTCATCATCGTTCATCATCGATGTGGCTAAAAACGACGTGACACTGGTTGGGAAGTTTGCTGGAGAAATTAAAGGTATGTCCAACAAAGGGATTGAATTTCATATACAGAACGTTGTACTGTTGCCGGATCTACGAGAAAACCTGCTCTCGGTCAAGAAGCTCTTGCAGGCTGAAATCGATGTTCTTTTCACTGGTCGTGGAGGTCAAGATCGTGCGGAGTTCAAGAAGGACGGAGAACTGATAGGTGTGGCATATCTTCGTGGAAACTTGTACCAACTGGAATTGGATGTCAGTTCTACGGGAAAAGCTAATATCACTGTGGCCGAAACAAGTAAGTTGTGGCATCGTCGTATAGGTCATGCAAGTCAGCAAGCGTTGAACAATCTGGCGAAGCACGAAATGACTACGGGTTTTGTGAAGAAAATTGAGTCGATTGGTTTTTGCGATACGTGCGTAATGGCGAAGCAGTGTCGAGAACCGTTCGATGGTGTACGAGAACGTGCCACACGTCCGCTAGAGAGGGTTCATTCGGATGTGTGTGGCCCCATTGATCCGCCGACGTGGGATGGATCAAATTACTTCGTGTCGTTCATTGACGACTGGTCGCATTTTGCTGTGATCTATACAATCAAGCGAAAGTCGGATTTATTCCGGTGTTTCAAAGAGTTTGAAGCTATGGCTACTACTCAGTGGCAGACAAGGATTTGCAAGTTAACCGTGGATCAAGGCCGTGAATTCTTTTCGAATGAACAATTGAAATACTACAAGAAGCGAGGCATTCAAGTTCAACCAACGGTAGCTTATTCTCCTCAGTAAAACGGGGTAGCTGAACGTTTCAACCGCACCCTGGTTGAAAAGGTAAGATCAATGTTAATTGATTCAAAAGTTCCCAAGAACATGTGGTCGGAAGCGGCTTTGACGGCGACGTACCTCTTGAACCGTTGTCCCACGGTGGCGTTGGAAGGAAACGAAACTCCTGCTGAGAGATGGATGACTGTGAAACCGGACCTTAACAAGATCAGAATTTTCGGGTGCAAGGCCATGGCGTGGATCCCAAACTAACAGAGGAAGAAGTTGGATCCCAAAAGCCGCGAGACGATAATGGTTGGCTACGCTCCGAATGGATATCGGCTATGGGACAGAGCAACAAGATAAATAGTGATTGCAAGAGACGTGAAGTTCAATGAGGAATGCTTCCCGTATGCAGACCAATTCGATGAAGCATCTGAGGTTCCCTTGGTGATCCCCACATTGTACGAACCAGAGGGAGACGTTTTGAAGAACTCTGTTCAAGAGCTAGATGCAGTTCCTGATTCCGGGACTGATGAAGAAGACGAGTTCGAGGATTTGGAAGAAGGAGAAGTAAAAGTAAACCCTGGGGCGCTCCCTTCGCAACAAAGAAGTGACGACTGTCCGGAGTCAACCACGAGGCATAGCGAATGGGAGCGCAGGCTCCCAGGTAAGTTGCTTGACTTTCTAACTGGATTTAGAGCAACCTATGCTGCTGGAAATTTTAATTCTACAGATCCACCATCATCCTATGCGGAGATCGAAGGGCGTGATGATCAGGACCAATGGTTGGCGGCTGTCCGTGATGAGCTGAAATCCATGGAAAGCAACCACGTGTGGCGCCTGGTGAAACGTCCATCAAAAGTGAAGCCATTACAACCGAAGTGGGTATTCTGCGTTAAAGAAGATGCTGATGGAAATACTGTGAGACATAAGGCTAGGTTGGTCGTGAAAGGGTTTCTCCAGAAACCTGGCCTCGATTATCACGAAACCTATGCACCAGTAGTTAAGCTGACGACGATTCGAGTAGCCTTAGCTGTTGTGTTGCAGAGAGGACTGTTCATACACCAGATGGATGTGAAGACGGCTTTCTTGCATGGTGAGCTTCAAGAGAAAATTTTCATGGCCATACCCGATGGTGTTGAAGCGGAACCTGATATAGTTTGCCAGCTGCAGAAGTCATTATATGGTCTCAAGCATGCTCCAAAGTGCTGGAATGAAAAACTCAATGAAGTATTGTTGAAGCTTGGATTCAAAAGATCACAGCATGATTATTGCTTATACACCCGGATCGACGAGAGGGGGAACGATGATGTCTACCTAGTCATATACGTCGATGACCTGCTGATCATGGGATTAAGGATCAAGACTGTTGAAGAAGTGAAAAAGAAGTTGTCTCAGTTCTTCAAAATGACGGATTGTGGTGAGATGCAACACTTCCTTGGCATGAAAATTGCGTACGATCGGACACCAGGAAAGATGCAATTTTCGCAAGGAGCTAGCATTGAAAAAGTGCTGAAGAAATTTGGTATGAA
The DNA here is from genome assembly GCF_029784135.1 of Toxorhynchites rutilus septentrionalis. Classification (NCBI taxonomy): domain Eukaryota; kingdom Metazoa; phylum Arthropoda; class Insecta; order Diptera; family Culicidae; genus Toxorhynchites; species Toxorhynchites rutilus. The sequence goes on from NC_073744.1 coordinate 105,781,129, forward strand.
TGATTGCAACCCAACAAGAACACCCATGGAGAAAGGATTACAGCTGACTTGCAGTAATACTGGAACCGTTGATGAACCGTACCGAGAAGTTCTAGGCAGCTTAATGTACGTTATGATGTCCACTCGGCCGGACATTTGTTTCCCAGTTGGATACCTTGGACGATTTCAGCAAGAACCGGAACAACTACCCTGGACAGCCCTAAAACGAGTGGTACGTTACATGAAAGGTACGAAGGACATGTTTCTGGAGTTCTCTCATGGCAAGGACGTGGAGCCATTAGTTGGATTCACTGACTCGGACTGGGCGACGGATACTGTGGATAGGAAATCGGTAAGCGGATTCTTATTCCAAGTTTATGGCAACACGGTCTCATGGTCAAGCAAGAAGCATCAGTTCATGTAGAGTTGTCATGTTGTACCGCTCATGACAACTCTACATGAACTGATGATTGCGCCGGTTAGTGACCATTCTATCCTGGATTCCTCGAGTCGAGAAAGACGCACCAGATATGAGGTACAGACTAGGGGGGCGTTGCTGATTAAGGGTCAGCTGCATCCCAATAGGAAGTATCCCGTGTCGGGCACACGTACAGAGCATTGGAGACAGCAACATCCGAATTACGAAAACACTTGTAATACTAACCTCGAGCCAACCGCGAGTAATCGGTTACATATTACTAACATAGATAATAAGAAAAATTGTCAAAGTATTGAACTCCCGGCCCCGTCAGGCTAACGCCATATGAGCCTTGAAAAAAATATATATTTTGGAAAAAAAAGAAGCAAACAACCGTGGCTACCTCCTCCAGCGAAGCCGAATACGTTGCGTTGAGTGCTGGTGTGACAGAAGCAATTTGGTTGACTGGACTCTTGGGCGACCTTGGTGTAAAGATTACGAAACCGATACCTATATACGAAGACAACCGTGGCTGCATTGGGATGGCTCAGAGCCTGGAGTGCAAACGAGCAAAGCACATCGATATCAAACACCATTTCATTCGGGATCACATTGCAGCAGGACGTATACGAGTAGAACATGTTCGGACTGAACATCAGTTGGCGGACATTTTTACCAAGGTGTTGGACATTGGAAGATTCGAGGATCTCCGGCGGATTATAGGACTCCACAATCGAGAGGGGGTGAAGAAGTAGGCCTTGCGAAGTAGGCCTTGAGAAGCTGTCAAGCGCTCGTGGAGAAAATTTTCATGGCATTCCCAAACTAGCTCTCAAGTTGTACAGACGTATTTCAAATAAACTTCCTTCAATTTCAATAAAGATGGATACTAATGGTGCGAACAAAACTTCAATGCAGTCCTGAATGACGAGCGAAGATATTCCGTCTAGTCCAACAGAGACAGAATTCTTGAAACGGAGGCTAGGAGACTATTTCCGTTTTGACACGACCGTTCGCTGTTTTTTTTTTAAGGAAGCACGTTTACATGACTTAGGTCAGGATAGTAGGTGGGAACTGAATTTACTTTGAGATGAACTGAGCGATCGCAAACAACAATGTTCGAAAAATCGGCTGATACTGCGTTCACGTCACAATCCTGAAGTTCTTCGTCCCAGTCTCAGTTAATATTATCAAAAAACGATCATTCCGTCGAAGTCAGCTTTACGATAATCGTAAGAAACGGTGTCTTGTGTACTACAAAACGAACAAGCCTGACGGAAACGTAATGTTACATGCAGCGGTGGATGATGTCTGCATAGTTTGACTAGTGGCTCGAGTGCCTCAAGAACCGAGCAATTAGAAGCAAATTCGCGACTGATGAAATAGAGATCGAGTAATCTATTGTTGTTATTGCAGACCCCTTTCAGTTGCGGAAGATCAGCGGTATTATAGCAGTCCAGCAAATTTGTTACTTGAGTTGTCAAACGGGTTTTTCAATAAGATCGGTACAAAAGTTTTTTTAATAAAAAAAAACGGTTTTGAATATCAAAGAAATTGTTTGGTATGGAACTCGATTTCTTTTACATGGCCACCAGGGTCACGCTTGCAGTTCAGACGCTGGACCCAATTTTCGACGATTTTCAAGCCTAATTCGGCCGATACTGCTGCAATTTCACGTTCGATATTCGTACGAAGTTCAATAATCTTCGCTGGCTTGTTGGCATAGACCATAGACTTGACGTAGCCCCATAGTTTTTGTAGTTTGTAGATAGTAGTTTGTACTATTTTGTTTACTGTTTTCATGTTAAGTGCTAGAAAAGTCAAGAATCTAATATAAATAGATGAACAAGTGTTCTTTTATGCAGAAATCTATGTTTTTAAATAGTGTTCGTAAGTGTATTTGTTAACACCACAGGGCAGTAAACCAAACACAACAGTATATCCGTAATTGGCGTACCTTAACCTGTTCGCTCTTGCTCCGTATGTCAGTGATATGAGGGGGAAGTAAATAAAAACAAAAACAAAAAAAACAGATAAAACCAGTAGTGCGAATATGTTTTTTAATCCAAAATATATATTTTTATTAAGGTTCATATGCGAATATGTTATGAACACAAATTTAATTTTATCAGTGAGATAGTATCGAAAAAGGGTATATATTGAAGGAAAATTCGAATGAAAAGTTCTTTGGCGACAAAAGGTTCATTCCTCCATTGAATAACCTGAAATAGAAATAAAATTGAGAATTAATTAACGATCGAAATTGTGTAGAGCAGGAAAAGCCGACGAATAATAAATAAATTAGTGGACGGTATAAAACGGTTGTAGAGTGCAAGAGGGTAAAGTGGACTACTTCTTGTAAGTTTAAGAGATAGAATTTATTGAATTTGTAAACTAATAAATATAATTATTGCAGTTTGAGCTGCCACAAATCACGGGCTGCTACCAAAATTTAGTTCAATATCCGAACATTCTCAAAAAGAAGTAAAGAGAATTGGACATCTTCAAATCGCTATGGCCAATTCTACACCGCCCGTTCTGGATCTAACGCAGACTCCATGTGCATCGTGTGGAGAAATTTCAACCGAATATGAGGAGATGATTGGTTGCGATGGTTGCCAACGTTGGTACCATGTCCGTTGTGTCGAGCCCGATGCGAAAGAGAAAGACACATGGTACTGTGAAGGAGAATCATGTCAACGGTTGAAGAGGAAGACAAATCGCGCTAAGAAAGCTGGTGACGAATCGGATCACCCGTCAAATCCGACTGTGCGCTTACTCTGGAAAATAAGAAGAAGGCGATGGAAGAGAAGCACAAACGGCTGGAGCAAGAGCTGGAGATGGAGATGAAAATTGAAAAGAAAGAGATGGAATTCAAACGAGCCATCGAAGGGAAGCGGATGCTGATGGAGAATCAGCTGCGCGAAGACGAAGAAGAACAAAATAGAAAGATGCAGGAGGATATTCTGCGACAGCGGAAGGAGCAATTGAAACGAATGGAAATGAGACAGCAGTCGTTTGATCATGAGATGAAGACTATGGACGAAGCGATAGCTCGGTTCCAAAAATCCACGGTTAAAGTAAAGGGTGTGTCACATCAGATTGCATCACGGAAAAAACGCTGTAGAAATTCGCCTAGTAGACCGATCCTTTTGAAAATTTTAGACAGTAAAATAAAAACTATTAAATAACTTTTGGCATTTTCTTTTTAATCATACTTCGAGCCCAAGCCCGTATGCTCGCACCTTCCTCTTTACCCTGTCCATAAGGTTCTGTACAACGTCAGGTTGTAGTTTTTTTTTTGAACAGAAATCCATTTTCTCTTGAAGTCCGCCTCCGATTTGACAACTTTTGGGTTCTTCCGGAGGGCCTGCTTCATAATCGCCCAATATTTCTCTATTGGGCGAAGCTCCGGCGCGTTGGGCGGGTTCATTTCCTTTGGCACGAAGGTGACCCCGTTGGCTTCGTACCACTCCAACACGTCCTTTGAATAGTGGCATGAAGCGAGATCCGGGTAGAAGATGGTCGGGCCCTCGTGCTGCTTCAATAGTGGTAGTAAGCGCTTCTGTAGGCACTCCTTAAGGTAAACCTGCCCGTTTACCGTGCCGGTCATCACGAAGGGGGCGCTCCGCTTTCCGCAAGAGCAGATCGCTTGCCACACCATGTACTTTTTGGCAAACTTGGATAGTTTCTGCTTGCGAATCTCCTCCGGAACGCTGAATTTGTCCTCTGCGGAGAAGAACAACAGGCCCGGCAGCTGACGAAAGTCCACTTTGACGTAGGTTTCGTCGTCCATTACCAGGCAATGCGGCTTCGTCAGCATTTCGGTGTACAGCTTCCGGGCTTGCGTCTTCCCCACCATGTTTTGCCTTTCGTCGCGGTTAGGAGCCTTCTGAACCTTGTATGTAAGCAGGCCCTACCGCTGCTTGGTCCGCTGGACGAATGAACTTGACAAATTCAGCTTATTGGCGACATCCCGGACCGAACTTCTCGGATCACGTCTAAACTGCTTAACTACGCGCTTGTGATCTTTTTCACTGACGGAGCATCCATTTTTGCCGTTCTTCACCTTCTGGTCGATGGTTAGGTTCTCGAAGTATCGTTTTAGTACTCTGCTGACCGTGGATTGGACGATTCCCAGCATCTTACCGATGTCCCGATGTGACAACTCCGGATTCTCGAAATCAGTGTACAAGATTAATTCACGACGCTCTTTTTCGTTCGACGACATTTTTCCAAATTTACGAAAATTTGACAGTGAAGCATGGCCAACGTAATCTATACACTCTTATCTGATTATAAAACCAAAGCTGAAGATATAATTCCTAAAAATTAAATTTCTACAGCGTTTTTTCCGTGATGCAATTTGATGTGACACACCCTTTATCAACAACTAAACAGGTTGATGCCGGTGAAGGAACATCTGGGGAGCAGAAGAAAGTACCTAGCGCGAAGGTCGAGAAATTAACGAATGAAAATTTGCTGAAATTGGAAGCTGCTCAAGATGGAAATGTGGATAAAAATGGCGACATTGAAAATGATTCCGATGATGAATCAGAAGACGAATCGGAGGATACATCCGATAACAGTTCGGAGAAAAGTAAAGAAACGAAAACGAGTGAAATCACGAAGAACGCCGACCGGTTAAGCCAACACGGGCAGGAGCAGGTACGTGCCGCACCCACCAAAACACAGTTGGCAGCGAGAAGTGGAGTGAGTAAAAAGTTACCCATGTTCTCAGGGAAGCCAGAAGACTGGCCGTTATTTTACGTAATGTACCAGGCATCCACTGAGGCCTGTGGATATTCAGATATCGAGAATCTTGTAAGGCTTCAAGAATGTCTAAAAGGCCAAGCCCTTAAGATGGTTCGCAGACAGCTTCTTCTACCGAAATCAGTCCCGAGAGTTATAGAAAGGCTGCGCCAATTGTACGGTCGTCCGGAGCAATTGCTGCAGAGTCATCTGGAGACGGTTCACAGATTGGAACCACCGAAAACTGGCAAGCTAGCTACATTCATCCCTTTCGGAACGGCAGTAGAGCAGCTGTGCGAGCACCTGGAGGCAGCGGATCTCAAACAGCACTTGGTAAATCCTTTGCTTCAAGCCTTACAAGATTCTCGATATCTGAATATCCACAGGCCTCAGTGGATGCCTGGTACATTACGTAAAATAACGGCCAGTCTTCTGGCTTCCCTGAGAACATGGGTAACTTTTTACTCACTCCACTTCTCGCTGCCAACTGTGTTTTGGTGGGTGCGGCACGTACCTGCTCCTGCCCGTGTTGGCTTAACCGGTCGGCGTTCTTCGTGATTTCACTCGTTTTCGTTTCTTTACTTTTCTCCGAACTGTTATCGGATGTATCCTCCGATTCGTCTTCTGATTCATCATCGGAATCATTTTCAATGTCGCCATTTTTATCCACATTTCCATCTTGAGCAGCTTCCAATTTCAGCAAATTTTCATTCGTTAATTTCTCGACCTTCGCGCTAGGTACTTTCTTCTGCTCCCCAGATGTTCCTTCACCGGCATCAACCTGTTTAGTTGTTGATAAAGGGTGTGTCACATCAAATTGCATCACGGAAAAAACGCTGTAGAAATTTAATTTTTAGGAATTATATCTTCAGCTTTGGTTTTATAATCAGATAAGAGTGTATAGATTACGTTGGCCATGCTTCACTGTCAAATTTTCGTAAATTTGGAAAAATGTCGTCGAACGAAAAAGAGCGTCGTGAATTAATCTTGTACACTGATTTCGAGAATCCGGAGTTGTCACATCGGGACATCGGTAAGATGCTGGGAATCGTCCAATCCACGGTCAGCAGAGTACTAAAACGATACTTCGAGAACCTAACCATCGACCAGAAGGTGAAGAACGGCAAAAATGGATGCTCCGTCAGTGAAAAAGATCACAAGCGCGTAGTTAAGCAGTTTAGACGTGATCCGAGAAGTTCGGTCCGGGATGTCGCCAATAAGTTGAATTTGTCAAGTTCATTCGTCCAGCGGACCAAGCAGCGGTAGGGCCTGCTTACATACAAGGTTCAGAAGGCTTCTAACCGCGACGAAAGGCAAAACATGGTGGGGAAGACGCAAGCCCGGAAGCTGTACACCGAAATGCTGACGAAGCCGCATTGCCTGGTAATGGACGACGAAACCTACGTCAAAGTGGACTTTTGTCAGCTGCCGGGCCTGTTGTTCTTCTCCGCAGAGGACAAATTCAGCGTTCCGGAGGAGATTCGCAAGCAGAAACTATCCAAGTTTGCCAAAAAGTACATGGTGTGGCAAGCGATCTGCTCTTGCGGAAAGCGGAGCGCCCCCTTCGTGATGACCGGCACGGTAAACGGGCAGGTTTACCTTAAGGAGTGCCTACAGAAGCGCTTACTACCACTATTGAAGCAGCACGAGGGCCCGACCATCTTCTACCCGGATCTCGCTTCGTGCCACTATTCAAAGGACGTGTTGGAGTGGTACGAAGCCAACGGGGTCACCTTCATGCCAAAGGAAATGAACCCGCCCAACGCGCCGGAGCTTCGCCCAATAGAGAAATATTGGGCGATTATGAAGCAGGCCCTCCGGAAGAACCCAAAAGTTGTCAAATCGGAGGCGGACTTCAAGAGAAAATGGATTTCTGTTCAAAAAAAAAACTACAACCTGACGTTGTACAGAACCTTATGGACAGGGTAAAGAGGAAGGTGCGAGCATACGGGCTTGGGCTCGAAGTATGATTAAAAAGAAAATGCCAAAAGTTATTTAATAGTTTTTATTTTACTGTCTAAAATTTTCAAAAGGATCGGTCTACTGGGCGAATTTCTACAGCGTTTTTTCCGTGATGCAATCTGATGTGACACACCCTTTACAACAACAAGCGTGAGTTGGTGCGCTTCAAGCGAGGAAAGAAAAAGGTTACGCTCAGGACATTCACCGATTTCCTTTCCGAAATAGTCTCGGAGGCCTGCGAGGCGAATGTCAATATGGAACTTACCAAAAAACAGGAAGTGGGTTATATCTGTGGTATAACCGCAAAGGTGACGTAGGACTATGTTTGATTTAGTGATCATTTGTTTTTAGTTGGTTCTGAATAAATTCTGAATGAATGAATAAATGAATATCTGGGGGACTTCGAAAACGAGAGCGTTACGTTGAAGGCACAATATTCAGCAAAAAAAAAGCAATCACACGAAAGTTGTATAATACTTAATACATTGTTTGTATTGTGATATGATTTGTATTCCATTTCCAATAGACAAAATAACTGTTGCATCAAATCAGTCTACATATTTTTTGCGTTCGCTCATCCTTTCTCACAACATCCATTTCTCGTTTGAGAAATTGTTGAGCAAACATCGTTTGCCAGTGCGCGTAGAACGGGAATTACTTCTTAGGATTCATTGCAGCTCTAATAAATTGCCGAAAGACGTGGTCTACGTTAATCGCACTTGATTGAAAAATCACAAAACCAAATGTATTTGGTCGCAGTATTATATGGATAGAAAACATAATAAACTTTTTCGCTTGAATGTAATTTTCAATTCCAAGGGAATGAATGAATGCGTTTCAGGTCAAGTCATGCCAGGTAGTGAATCCCTCGATCCCTCGCCATTCAGCTCGTTCAGTAACGATGTTGGCTTGTCGATGTCCTCACGAAAAATGAATGCGTCTCACCACCAGAATATCGCTTAAGTATGCTTTTTGTACGTGATTGAATCGAGAGAAGGTGTGGTTTACGATGGCAAATTGGAAGGCAAACTAGAGGGGAATGAACTCTCTGAGTTTGGAACTTTCAGCGACTGAGCAATCGATTGAAAATTATATAATTTTCGCGATACGAAACATTTTCCGTTGCGCGTACATACAATATTGGATACGAAAATTTTCTACTGATGGGGAAGATTAATTTTTAGAAGCTTTCCTGTTAATTCCGATTGATTGAAAAATCACAAAACCAAATGTATTTGGTTGCAGTGTTATATGGATAGAAAACATTACAATAAACTCTTTCGCATCAATGTATTTTTCAATTCCCAGGGGAACTGACAGAGTATTTTTCAGCAACGATTAGTTCTTTCCCGATTTTCCTCGATATTCGAAGCCCACCAGTGGTTAATATAAGACGATAACCACCTGTTAATAGCATTTGATTGAAAAATATTTGATCGCAGTGTTATATGGTTAGAAAACATTAAAATAAACTCTTTCGCATGAATGTATTTTTCAATTCCCAGGGAACTGGCAGATTATTTTTTTTCAGCAACGATTAGATCTTTCCGGAATTTTCTCGATGATGAATGGCATCCAAACGAATATACTCCTTTCAGTTTGGCCTGTAAAAAACCTTTCCGAACTCTAATCCATCAAATTTGGAGCCCTGAAAAGAGCCGTTGATTATATGCTAAGCTCATATAACACGCTCTCCTTGGATTCGACGGGCCAGCTGAATGTCCTTGGGCATGATGTGACGCGTTTTGCGTGGATAGCACACAAATTGGTATCTTCGAATAGGCTTCCTGCAGCGTCATTACCGCGGAACTTTGGAAGCGCAAATCGGTTTTGAAGTCCTGAGCAATTACACGAACCAAATGCTGCAAAGGTAGCTTGCGGATCAGTAATTCGGTCGACTTCTGACAGCGACGAATTTCACGCAAAGTTCCCGGTCGATAGCGATGTAGCTTTTTAACACACTTCCTGCGACTGGTGCGCTTATTCGAGCTGCTTTCGTGGTGCCTTACCATCGAAAGACTAACGAGCTGTCTGTTTGGTCCCTCAACAAACGTGTCCTCACTATCAGGAATCGCAATTAGCGAAAATCGTGATGTCGATTATAATTCGATACCGATAGGTGCCATGGGTATGGATTTCATAATGAAGAATATGAAATATATGACATGATGTAGTGAATATATCCCCATATCGAAGAAATCGCTTTGATGAAACTGTTTGCCGTTTGTCGTTTTTAATTGTTTGGAAAAGGCATTATTTTTGCTGAGTAAATTCCAAGAAAAAATCCATTCCTTCTTTAAGCGTGATTCATTCTGCTTCGGATCAACGGAACAGTATGATAATCATTTCATACAAAAGATAAAGTGTGCAAGAGTTATACAGGGTGGGCCATTTAAAGTGGAAGATTAATATCGAAAAACGGCGATTATGACTGGGCACCGAGATCACCTGATTTGACGCCTCCTGACTTTTTTTTTTTATGGGGATATTTAAAATCCAAGGTATACACTGGTAAACCAAAGACCCTGGCTGCGCTGAATAACAATATCCGACAAGAAATTGCTGCCATATCGGCCGAAACATTGGGCAAAGTGATGGAAAATGCCGAAAAAAGGGCACATTTTGCGGTCAAGGCCAGAGGCGGTCATTTACGAGATATCATAATCAAAAAGTAGTTAGAACAAATCTCCTTGGGCCAAAATAAATGAATTTCAAAAAAAAAATTTAATATTCCACTTCTTTACTTTGCTATTGCAAAAACAAATCCTTCCACTTTAAATGGCCCACCCTGTATATTGACTCGAAAAATTGTTTCAATAGCTTAATAATAGCTTCGAAAACAGGTTATTGAAATCATTCGTATCCGTATGTAGCGCGCCCTCTTGGAAACCCATTAATCTTATTGGAATGTGAGATGGGAAAGCTCATATTCACGTCTATGCATTATGCTCTACTCTTCCAATTAATTTCGTTTTTGCAGGCCGAACTGAAAAATTTTCAGTCGAGTTAGTTCTCTTTTACAGTAATGTTTTTGAATCCGAACGCTTTTTAATCCGGACACTTTGCATTACATTCAATATCATATCACAGCCATAACATTTTTTCATGTTGAATTTATGCGATTAATAGTTACTAATATAGTTACTGATAGTTACTTGATAGTTACTTATCAATCGTATTCATTCAACATTCACAAAATGTTGTGGCTGCGGTATGATATTAAATGTAACGCAAAGTGTCCGGATTCAAATACATTACTGTATACTTACTTCGATGTTATTCGTTTCTCTCTCAGGCCAAACTACGAATATAATAAAGAGAGTGGGGTTTTCATTTTATACTTTTATGGTTTATAATATGATGCTTCCTTTGCTTTCGTTCATTTCTTATTCTACTCTCGCACCGTGAGGACTCGTTTCATCGGGACCAAGCAGACAGCTCGTTAGTCTTTCGGTGGTAAGGGACCACGAAAGCAGCTCGGATAAGCGCACCAGTCGCAGGAAGTGTGTTAAAAAGCCACATCGCTATCGACCGGGAACTTTGCGTGAAATTCATCGCTATCAGAATTCGACCGAATTGCTGATCCGCAATCTACCTTTGCAGTATTTGGTTCATGGAATTGCTCAGGACTTCAAAACCGACTTGCGCTTCCAAACTTCCGCGGTTATGACGCTGCAGGAAGCCTATTCGAAGATACCAATTTGTGTGCTATCCATGCAAAACGCGTCACATCATTCCCAAGGACATCCAGCTGGCCCATCGTATCTCCAAGGAGAGCGTGCTATATTAGCTTAGCATATAATCAACAGCCCTTTTCAGGGCTCCAAATTTGATGGATTAGAGTTCAGAAAAGTTTTTTACAGGCCGAACTGAAATGAGCATTCAGCGAAAATCGTGGTGTCGATGATAATTCGATACCGATAGGGGCCATGGATATGGATTTGATAGTGAAGAATATGAAATACATGACATGGTGTAGTAAATATTTCCCCATATCACTTTGATGAAACTGCATTATAAAATTATTTGTGTACGAATGCCGCAATCGATAGTCGACTCTAATTTGCGTTAGGTAATTTCCTCGGAGGACTCGATTCCTCCTTTGAGCATTAATAATCTCTTTCTGGCAATACGAAGTGGTATGAATCACATTATTCAAAAGATAAAATGAAGATGTTTTCTGCCAATTTCCTTCAACCAACCAACATCTCTTTCTCCCGTTTGTCGTTATTGCTTTCGCTAATCCTTTCTCACAACACCCACTTCTCGTTTGAGAAATTGTTGAGTAAACATCGTTTACCAGTGCGCGTAGAGCGGGAATTCCTTAAGATTCATTGCACCTCTAATAAATTTCCGAAAGACGTGGTCTTACTTTGATCGCACTTGATTGAAAAATCCAAAACGAAATGTATTTGGTCGCAGCATTATATGAGTAGAAAGCAAATAATCGCTCGAAAATTACATGATTTTCGCGATGTGGAAAATTTTCCGTTACATCCAACATTGGATACGAAAATTATCTACTGATGGGGAAAAATAATATTCAGAAGCTTTCTTGTCAATTGCGATTGATTGAAAAATCACAAAACCAAATGTTTTTGGTTGCAGTGTTGTATGGATAGAAAACATTAAGATAAACTCTTTCGCATCAATGTATTTTTCAATTCCCAGAGGAACTGGTAGATCATTTTTCAGCAACGATGATAGCAACGAGGGTTCCGCGCATGTATGTGTGTGTGGCGGCTGCTCCGATGTTTCAAGCGGAACCGTGGCATCACTCTCCTCCTGATGGATTCCCTTCTGACCTAAGGTGCACAAACAGGCTCATGGTGACACCGTTCATCAGCGCTTTCAAGATAAACGAAGTTAGCTTCACCACAACAGCGACAACATGCTCCAATCGCTGTTCAATTATGACTGAGTGGGTTTACAAGCGGCGCTCGCTTATATACCGATTGGTGATTTCAATAGCCTGTTTTGAAAGCAATTTTAAGGCTATTGAAACAAGTTTTTGGGTGAAAAAGTAACAAGTATATAACGCGTAGACATTTTATCTTTCGAATGAAGTGTTTATCATACCATTTCGTTCAGTTGTTTAGGAGCTATTAACGCTCAAAATCTCGGTCTCCGGCGTAACGCTTTCGTTTTCGAAACTTTGATTTTACACCCTGGTATAGAAATGAAAGACGTAGTCCTACGTCAAAACCTTTCCACGATAGTCGAACAGGAAAAATCCAAGGTAAATCGAAGGAAAAGGGAGCAGTATTCAATCACAGTGAAACTGGTGGACATCAGAGAAATCTGAACCCATACAAAGTGTGTCAGCGTACAGATCATCGGTTGCGATATTGCCAAGATTTCAAAGCCATGGCATATTGTATTTTAGCCATGTCTCAGTCAAAAGTGGCACCGTTGAAGCATCAATCTATACCGCGACTGGAGTTGATGGCAGCTGTTCTTGGGGCGCGGATGAGCCGAATAATTATAGACTCGTATTTACTGAAAATTGAGCGATGTGCACTGTGGACAGACTCACGCACCGTGTGGAGTTGGATTCGATCTGACCAACACAAATATAAACAATTTGTGGCGTTTAGGATCGGAGAGATACTAGAACTTACACGAGCGACGGACTGGCGATGGATCCCAACGAAGCAAAATATAGCGGACGTCTTGACGAAATGGTATCAAAACAGCGATAAGTAAAACGGGGGTGTATGGTTTACTGGTGCACCGTTCTTGTACAAATCCAAAGAACAATGGCCGACTCTCGATATGCCGATAGAAGTGACTAGCGAAGAAGCCAGAAGAAAAGTTGTTATTCCACGACATTGTAGATGGAGAGCGATGCTCACGATGGACAACTTTGCAAAGAGTGATGGCATGTGTTGTCAGGTTCATCGACAATTGCAAGCGAAAAGTTTTAGGGCTACCAGTATTAACCTTGAAAGCAACGGAAAATCAACAACGTCATATTCTGGTCCCGGTGCTGTCGATACAGCGTCCACTCGAGAGAGACGAGTTTCAAAGAGCACGGATTGTTCTGTGGAAGCAAGCACAATGCGACGGCTTCCCGGATGATATGAATACGCTCGCCCAGAATCTTGACCAACAACCTGGTGAAGTTTCACCAAAGGTGGTGAAGAAAAGCAGCTGCCTCTACAAGCTGACCCCGATTGTGGACAAAGATGGTGTGCTTCGCATGGACGGAAGGATGGAAATGTCGGAAGATATGCCGTTTGATAAAAGGTTTCCGATCATTCTGCCACGAAAACACGCGATGACGGAGAAGCTGATTCAGTTCTACCATGAAAAGTACGGACATGCTAATCGTGAAACTGTGATGAACGAACTTCGGCAGCTGTTCTGGATCCCAAATGCTCGGACCGCCATTCGCCAAGCAACTAACAAGTGTGTGTGGTGTAGGGTACATCGATGTCAGCCACGTATTCCCAGAATGGCGCCTCTTCCGGTGCACCGCGTTACGCCCTATCTGCGACCATTTAGCTCAGTAGGTATCGATTATCTAGGTCCGACAGAAGTTACTGTGGGGCGAAGAAGAGAAAAAAGATGGGTTGCGGTGTTCACCTGCTTGGCCGTACGAGCGGTACATCTGGAAGTGGTGCCTAGTCTTTCAACACAATCCTGCTTGATGGCTATCCGAAGATTCTGTTGTAAGCGAGGAGTACCACAGGAAATATTCTCAGACAATGGGACATGCTTCGTGGGTGCTGGCAACGTACTAAAGAAGATAAATAGCGATGAAGACGCTGGACGATGGACGAACGGTATCCGACGAGGTTCTGCAAACAACGTTAGCGGAAGCTGAGGATATGATTAATACCAGGCCGCTAACGTATATGCCACAAGACTCGGCAGAGGATGAAGCGATCACTCCGAACAATTTTCTTCGTGGGTCGGTAACTACTGCAGACTTGATCATTCAACCACTGAACGCAGCGCAAGCCTTACGAGACACTTACAAACGTTCACAGTACCTAGCGAACCGAATGTGGGAGAGATGGAGCAAAGAATATTTACCAACGATTAATAGACGCACTAAGTAGTTCGAGGAACAGAAACCGTTGCAAGTGAATGACTTGGTCTTCATAGTAGACGGAAAAACACGGAAGAGCTGGATTCGAAGGATTGTGGAAGAGTTGCATCCGGGATCAGACGGAAAAGTGAGACAGGCGTTAGTGCGAACGGCTAGAGGTGGATGAAATAAAGAAAAAAAAACTCACCAATATAATATAAGATAACTACCAATACGGTCGTGATTTCATTCGCGTGATATCTCGGCTTATGTCCAATCACTACAACCTAAACGCGCATCTCTATCGAATTGGGCTCGCAGCAAACAATCTTTGTGATTGTGGCGATGGCTACCACGACATCGAGCATATTGTCTGGTCGTGTATCCGGTTCCATGCTGCTCGCTCTCAGCTCTCTAGAGCACTGAGAGCAAAAGGCAGACAATCGGATATCCCCGTCCGGGATATCTTAGGTAGCCGTGATCCTGATCTTCTGCTTCATCTATACCTGTTCCTCAGGAACGCCGATGTCAACGTTTAATGATTTTTCTTTCGTTGTGTCCCCGTTTCATATCCCTCCTATCCGATCTATAAACTTTTACTTAGTCGCGGCAATACATACACACACTCTTTACAGATACACGGGCCAAAGGTTGTGCAGTCCACTGATGATTCAACAAAAGCCAAAGGTTGTACCGCTCATGACAACTCTACACGAGCTGATGATTGCGCCGGCTAGTGACCATTCTATCCTGGATTCCTCGAGAAGACGCACCACGCTAGATATGGGGTACAGACTAGGGGGGCGTTGCTGATTAATGGTCAGCTGCATCCCAATAGGAAGTATCCCGTGTCGGGCACAGGTACAGATCATTGAAGACAGCAACATCACAATTACGAAAACACTTGTAATACTAACCTCGAGCCAACCGCGAGTAATCGGTTACATATTACTAACATAGTTATAAGGCAAACATTGTCGAAATATTGAACTCCCGGCCCCGTCAGGTTGACGCCATATGAGCCTTAATAAAAATATATATTTTGGATTAAAAAAAAACCACCAATACCGAACACAATTATCAATTTTTCTCATCAGTGTTTACATGTTACTTTAATATACCCTTAGAAAATTCCTCGGTCGAAAACTACTAAATAGATTTGGTAATGCAAAATTAGTAGAATGTACAAATTTTTTGTACATATTGTCATCCCGCATCCCTACCAGAGATTAGTATATTTTACTCGATAACATTAGTAAGCTTGGATATTGTCATATCTGAAAATTGGTCAGAAAAGCGCGTATTAACCATTTTCATTGTTCTCAGAAGGCAATACGGAGGTATAATAAGGATATAATACTGATACGTGCATTTTCGGCGAGGAAATGTAGCCGATATTAGGCTTCCGAATCATGGTTCTGCTTGACATATGTGTTTATTAGTACGGTCGAGAATGACTATAGATTGGTAGTATTTACCAAAAAATTCGTTATATTTACTAATTATTTCTCTCAGTGTAGAGAAAACATATTTTAAATGGAAAAGGTAATTTTCTTTTAAAATGTTCACTTTCTGAGTGTTTGTTCAACCCAATGGGAATTTTACTGCACTAACAGTACCTAATACAATATGTAGATAATATGGGAAATCACTTTTTCTAATATTTCTTCACTTTTCCAATTTTCCTCGCCGTATAAACTTTCCTTGGGTGAAAATGATCACAACAAAACAGGCGGCTTTAACCAAACGACCCATTCTCGAGCAGGAACACACCTTGGTTCATATTTATGAAAATTGGAATAAATCGAGTCATTTTAACACAACTGCTACCAAATACAATTTTACACTTACACTTGTGCTTTGAGAAAAAACATAAGCGCTGTTCTACTTAAAAGTAAGTGAACCTCAAAAAGGTTCAATAACTTAATAGCTCGCTCAGTAGCGCAAATTGAATAACGTTTACAAATAAAGAGTTTAGCAGACATTTTTTGTCTTCATCCATTTTTTCCATCACTCTAGATATCTACACATATTCAAATCGCAGCAACCAAAAACACATATCTCATCCATCCATATGAATTCTAGCGAGAGCATACCACAATAACATAACATACGTATCCAAACGATCCAAACCACTTGCTGCGCTATAATGCGCATGTTGATTTTCGAAATTCGAAAGATGAAGCATCTTTCAAGCAACGGCTCACTGTACCAGGCAAAACAGAGATCAATGCAAAGCAAGATTGCAAAGAATTAGGGGAGAGATGAGAGAATGAGAGTTTATTTTAGCTATTATATCTCTCACGAGTCTCTACCACTGCTCTCTCAGTGTTCATCTCGTATCACACACCTGCAATGTTCCTATCCAGCTCGTAAGGATAATACAACTACCAACACGCAGCTATTCTCAGTCTTGCGGTGAAACGAAATAAGCTTATTATAATTCAGTTTGCTCCATTTCGGCCGAGTTATTAATCGTGAAACAAATCATTTGGTTCATTCGACACATAGGGGCAATACGGTTCTACGGTTTACGGTTCGAGTGACTCTAAACAATTTTGTGAGGATAGCAAAACATAAATGAACAGGTTTTGCTCAGAAACCAACACAGACAAACTCTACCATTGTGTGTGTTGCACATTACTGCACAGAGTGCAGAGAGCCTGTTAGTTTATTCTTCATATTTTACATCAGTATAATTTAGGTTTTTGCATTTAGTGGATATTTTTTCATACGCGGTCGACTTGGAACTATTTTTTGTCTTGTTATAATGAAAATTGCAACATTTCTTCGCGAGGAAGGATAGTTATCAATGGATTGTTTTGAGTGTCCTCGAATAGTTTTCAAAAAAAAAAACAGCATTCCAACCATATGCAACAAACCGAGGAGAAACGGAAAATGAATGCATTAGGATAGTGGTACGATGAGACGGTTGGAAAATTCGCCATCAATGGATTCCATTTATCGTGATCGATTGGAAAATATTCAGTGAAAATTGTGGGAAGAAGAAGGCATGAGCTGAAAATAATCATTCTAAAGAAGAAAGTCGCATCACAAATGATTTTCTCCACAAATTGTGAAGATGCTGTGAATGTGTAAATTAAACCCTCAATTGGTGAATGAAGAAATTATATTTAGCATCCGGTGAATGTACGTTCAAGCGGGTAAAATATAATAAAAGTAGTAAACATCAGTAGCATCAATGGGTTAATTCATGTGAAGCGTTCGTTTTGGAGGATAGCCATCTCTGAGTGCAGTTTGTGTCGTTCCAGAAGAAAGTTTTTTTTATCCAACCATTGATTGTTGCCTCGCTTACATAACGCAGAAAACTCGCAGGATGAAAAATATATTTCTGATCAACATGGATGTACAACCGAATGGATAATCGTAAAGTAGTGTTTGTCGGTAGATGTTCCTCAAATTGACACAGACACTTGATTTTCATCCTTTAACTCTCCGCCTTCGAGACTCTGTGCCTACTTGTCGATTCATTTTTGTATTAGTTTGAATGTACCTATGTAGGACGAAAAGGAACGATATTCAGGTAAAAAAGTATGGAAACAAAATGATGGAGATATGCTTGAGAGTTGTGAGTAAAAGAAAGAAAACTGCACTGTAGCATTGTGGAGAGATGAAAGCACACAAACTATTTCACGTCGTCTTCTTTTGATGTAACATACACCAACAAATTAGACATACTTGCCGATATGTATTAAAAGATTTGAGGATCCAAACTTTTATACGTAATATGAAATATTTCATGTTTATTTATTCAACAGTTCAACATTTATGCGCGTTAATGTCAATGACCAAAAGAATCCTTTTCATGGAATGTATTTAATTGAGTTGCATCTGCGTTGAACTATATCCTCACCAGTTGACTTTTCTTTGATACCCGTTTTATTGTTCCATAAATTTGGAAAATATCCTGGGGCTCTTAATTCCTTTGTCAATACATTAGTCAAAACTCGTTCAATTGAAAACAAAATTTATCTTATTCTACAGTCTTTTTTGTAACAATCAACGAAATTGATTTGAACACTTTGTGATGGGCATTTCGGACACATTACTCTCGCCCTAATCCCATAGCCTTCATCATGCACACGTCTAATATAGCAACATATCGAATTTCCAAATTAACATCAAGCTTCTCCAAACATGTTCTCACACGGAACGGCTCGAAACAAATTTGAATTGACCACACAGCCGTCTGGGGCCCCGTGCGGAGCCGAGCACCAGCAATATAGCATAAGTAACGAAATCAAATTTAAATGAAACGAAATCAAGACTAATTGAATCATATTCTTCGTGGCTCTATGGCACCATTTGAATTCTACCAGGGATAAATCCTATGAATTATTTCGATCGCGAACACTTCTGCTACCGTTATTCGAGTGCGAATATATGGTTTCTTGTATTTTTTCATGAATCTGTTGGTGAATATTGATTCCCTGATATTTGTAAATATATCTGATTGTGGGAATCACATCTAAGTATTTTTTTTAAATTTCAACTAAGAGCTTATTTGTAGGGAGTGTAGATCAAAAAGCTGGTTTCAATTCAACGCATCGTTCAACGGTATTCTACCGACGAGTTTTTTTTTCCTATCGTAGCCTTTCATGCTCAAAGAATCGTTCGTAATTCATCATACAATATCGTCTATATCATGGGTACATTAGTTATTTATTGTGCAATTCATATTTTCAAAGTCCTGTTCTCCGTTTGAATAATGCAGGATACATCAAACATGTGAAAAAATAGCCACGAAACTATTCCACGATGTATGCTATTTATAAATGATTAAATGTGCGGTGCAACGCAATGTTCAGACGTTATGTTATGTGCGATGATCGGAAGGGCGGAGCAATGTGAATATATTTTGTGGCCGTAGAAGGATTCATTCAGTGTTATAAAAACTACGTAGTAGGAGAGGTTGGAGCTTGAGACTGGAAGGCAGTTGTTGCCATTTGACGGTCGTTCTCTGTCGAATACGCAGCAGTCTCATCGTAAGATTTCATCAATCAAAATGACGATGAAATCAATGAAGTATAACGACTGTGACACTATAATGGATGGTTACAATCCGGTGCCGCCGCCGCTGCCCAGACGGGTTCCTCCGGTCAGGAACATATACGCGGAACCATTTGCCACTGAGATAAACACAAACAGGTAAGATTTTCTGATATGCTCGAATATATACCAAAAGTTGTATACTGTAACTACAGTAATCATTCGAAACTGAGCCTGGTTTAACTGGACTGCTCTTCAACTGGGCGACCGTAACTGGGCTTTGAGTCAAAGCAGAAAAAAAGCAGAATTTCGTGAACAGTTGACGTCATATTCAATTTGAAGATTTGATTTGAGTCGCATTCGAATGCAATTTGAGATTTTATAAAAATTGACATTAATTTCACGTGACAAAAAAACTGATTAAATTACAAAAAAAATCCCAACAGGTATGGTACCTGTGGTCGCACTCAATGCAAAACTTCCAATGAAAGCATTTTATTGGAGCGAAAACATTTGGCCTTTTGTTGAAGCAAAACCTTCCTGATTTTTCTGGATTTCCCAGGCTTTTTAGCACGTTCCCTGATACAAATAATTCTGATTTTTCTTGTTTTTCTTTTAACTTTTCATTTTATCAGGAAAAAATTCAAAAAAACTATCAAAAATTACCAATATAATAATTACCAATAATTCACTGAGATTCCAAAATTCTTGTGGTACAAAGCTGTACCTAACTTTATTATCATACATATTACCGGTTGAAAATCGACTTAATAAGCTTTTACAGAATATAAATCCAGAATTATATTCACTACATTTGAAACGTTCTAAGATTTACAAAACAATGCATAAAACCAGAATATTTAACGTTAACATGTTTGTTGCGAAGCTGCTGAGGAACGAGATTGACTCCCCTTTCTTGCTAGCTAATCTAAACATGTATGCTCCAGAACACACCCTACGT
The DNA here is from genome assembly GCF_029784135.1 of Toxorhynchites rutilus septentrionalis. NCBI lineage: Eukaryota > Metazoa > Arthropoda > Insecta > Diptera > Culicidae > Toxorhynchites > Toxorhynchites rutilus. The sequence continues at coordinate 105,801,244 of NC_073744.1, forward strand.
CATCGTGATTTCCTTAGGCTAAAGTGACCAGATGGTCAGAGGTCTAACGCGGGACACAAATAACAAAACGTTATTTATATACGTTATGGGAACATATACCATAGTTTAGCGAGTCTGAACTGATATGTATTATTTTGACGTAGGACTACGTCTAACCGGAAGATATAGGGGGTGAAATGGAAATCTAGGCACTGAACAAGTAGGAAAAAATGCAAGATTTGGAACGCTTATAACTCGAGCATTTCTCAATAGATCGCAAAGGTTTTTGCATCAATTGATAGGAAATATATCTACGCATCTATCATAACGAATAACATTTAATTTTTCTTGAGATAAATAATTGAATAATTGTGAAATATCAAGCATTGTCCAAATACACTATGTGCCCATTTTTGATTGGTCCATTTTGTGCTCCTCAAATCGTACCGACCAAAACGGGCAACCAGAGCAGCAGCGAAATAGAATGAAGCACGATTGGAAAGGAAAAAGAAAAAAATGAGGGAAACATTGGTCGCAGTCTCACACATGCGTAATTCTCGAGCCAGCCAGTCAGCTTAAAAATCCCCTCTCCGCTGCCGTAACGATCATTCTCATCCGAACCGTACACCACATCGTTTCGCATCACCTCACATCAACAAACCAACACAAGCAGCCATGGTTGGATATGGCAAAGGAGGAAAAGTGAAGGGAAAGGCAAAATCCCGCTCGAACCTTGATCTGGAGTTCCCGCTCGTGTTGATCTGGAGTTCCCCGCAAGGGTAGCTAGGTCGAGCGCGTTAGTACCAGTGTACCAGTCCACCTAGCCGGCGTTATATAGCTTCGGCCGCCGAAGTGATCGAGTTAGCTGGCAAAGCTGCTTGCGACGATAAGAAAACCTGCATTCGGAACAGAACACATTCGGTTCGGCGGACATCAAGACAACAGGCAGTTGCAGCGAGTGGCGAGTGGCAAACACAATCGCAAAACGGCATCAGGTAGCAGAAGAAAAAAGTTTGTTCTTTATACAAACTGCTTTGGTGGCAAATCCAGAACAAGCCGGCTTCGAGGGCGTTCGAAATGGTTTTTTTCAAAACCACGAGTACTAAGTTTTCTAAATTGGAACCATTCCATAAAACAAGGCGCTTTTCAGGGCCATTAAACCTTCCAAAAAAGAGTTTAGGAAATAAAGCTCAATGCTTTCTAAAACATTATCCAAAATAATAATAAAACACAAATTGATGTTTTCATAATTTGTTTGCCAGGATTTGATGAGTATGTGAATTTGGCAGTTGTTCTGAGCTTATTGATAGCTGGGGACTTGCCTGATTATTAAATTTTCACCAATTCTTAAATTGTTTCCAGATTTAAAGTACAGTAATCTACAATTAGTTCGACATTTAGCTAATTGGACGGACATGTAATGCGACTTATTTAGTTGGACATTTTTGTAAACATAGAGATCCAAATTATGACCCCACATTGAAAGTCGACACTGTACCACTGTCATCGCAAATGTTCAATTACAGGTTAAAATTACCTCCAATCCGGCACTGAGTGGTGGTAATGCGACGTGCCATTGAATGTAATTTACTGTAAAATATGTCACAAGCTGGATAGGAAGAAATTTTCCAACTGTGAAAGCTGTGGCGAGTGGCAAATGCAATCGCTAAACAGAAAGGTTTAGCCGAACAAGATGGGGATATCGAGTGATAACAAAACAATAAACTCTTTAGATTGAAGATAATTTTGTGATCCTGAAAAGGACCCTTTTTAGCCTGCATGTGAATCCAACGAGCGAACAAATCGTAATGAATGTATTTTTTTGCCATCGCTCCCTTTTAACGCTCATTCGTTCGTCTCGTTGGACTCGCCCCTTTGGCTGAGTCTGCCGATTTGTCTCTATCCTGTGAGTGTGTACCGCTAGAGTATAAAACACGCGGACCACAAAAAAATATCTTGTTTTCTTTCAAACCGTAAACCCGTGTGGTTGTACGGCATCGGCATCGTGTACTCAACAAAGGAGGAAAAGAGAAGGGAAAGGCAAAATCCCGCTCGAACCGTGGTGGTCTGCAATTTCCCGTAGGTGTATCCGCCAATTGCACCGGAAAAGGTTGCTAGGTCGAGCGCGTTAGTACCTGTGTACCAGTCCACCTAGCCGGCGTTATATAGTTTCGGCCGCCGGAGTGATCGAGTTAGCTGGCAAAGCTGCTCGCGACGATAAGAAAACCTGCATTCGGAACAGAACACATTCGATTCGGCGGACATCAAGACAACAGGCAGTTGCAGCGAATGGCGAGTGGCAAACGCAATCGCAAAACGGCATCAGGTAGCAGAAGAAAAAAGTTTGTTCTTTATACAAACTGCTTTGGCGGCAAATCCAGAACAAGACGGCATCGAGGGCGTTCGAAATGGTTTTTTTTCAAAACCACGAGTACTAAGTTTTCTAAATTGGAACCATTCCATAAAACAAGGCGCTTTTCAGGGCCATTAAACCTTCCAAAAAAGAGTTTAGGAAATAAAGTTCAATGCTTTCTAAAACATTATCCAAAATAATAATAAAACACAAATTGATTTTTTCATAATTTGTTTGCCAGGATCTGATGAGTATGTGAATTTGGCAGTTGTTCTGAGCTTATTGATAGTTGGGGACTTTCCTGATTATTCAATTTTCATTAATTCTTAAATTGTTTCCAGATTGAAAGTACAGTAATTTACAATTAGTTCGACATTTAGCTAATTGGACGGACATGTAATGCGACTTATTTAGTTGGACATTTTTGTAAACATAGAGATCCAAATTATGACCCCACATTGAAAGTCGACACTGTACCACTGTCATCGCAAATTTTCAATTACAGGTTAAAATTACCTCCAATCCGGCACTGAGTGGTGGTAATGCGACGTGCCATTGAATGTAATTTACTGTAAAATATGTCACAAGCTGGATGGGAAGAAATTTTCCAACTGTGAAAGCTGTGGCGAGTGACAACAAATCGCTAAACAGGAAGGTTTAGCCGAACAAGATGGGAATATCGAGTGATAACAAAAACACAACACCAAAGGTTCTTTTCAGAACCATCAACATATTCATAAAGAGTAAACAGTGAACTAATCCATTTTTTAGGTAGATAGGTAGGTATTCACGTAGGTGAAGAAAATAAAACAATATATTTAAAATATATATTTAACAAAAGCTGTCCCCTTTGTATAGTCCTACGTCACTCCGGATATGTCCCCGACATTACCCACCCGTCTTTTTTCTAAGTATCGGCACTCAGTTGTGATTTTTCGGTGGTTTAGATTTTGTTTGCGCCTGAAAATCACTCGCTCGCTCAATCAAAGCATTTACGCCTGGCAAGCACGATTCGAATTCTACAATTTTCTTTGAAAAAGAAATTACGAATATTACCGAATGCAATGCTCGATTTTTTTCTTAAATCTTCCGTTTATTAAGCCTAAAACAAAAATTATTCAAGGCTGTTGATTCGCAGCAGCAGCACTGTCAAGTAACTTGATGATTTTTTCATACTGCAAGCTCCACCCCACAGCGAAGGAGTTGGACATCCTGAGGCACTTTGTGTCCGCCAGATATAGCCAATCTGGTATTTACAACATCATATCCCTGCTGCTCCTTAAGCCGGGACATCGAAGCAACCGGCCAAACGGTGAAGGAGAATCTGGTCAAACTGGATATTTTTATGTGGAAGCGTCAGATGAGACCGGCCGTATCTGAGCAGCAAGCAATCACCCAGAAGGAGTAGCTTGAGGTGCTGGTGAAAATCCTCTTTCCGGCCTAAGAAGTGAAAAACATTTTTTTCACTGGTGAAAAACTTCTTTCCCTGCTTATAATGAAAGACGAGACGTACTTGATGCTAGAATTTAACGAATGGCAGGGGATCGGGTACTATACGTTCCCCAGGTAAGCGATGACTTCGAATATATTATCCACACCAAGTTCTCGAAGAAGGTCCTTCTCTGACAGATGAGAAGCGCATGTCCAAGCCGCTCTTCTTTCTAATCATATTGTGAACGGGGAGATATATAATACGAAGTGCTTGCCGAAGTTGGGAAGTTGATGTGGTCTTTATGCCGAACCTGGGGTCAGCCCGTTATGCCAAAAGATCACTGGAGAATGGATCGGCTGGAGGTAAACATTGTCGCGAAGACCGTCAACCTTCTCAACACTCCCCAGCTGCGACCGTTAAAAACTTTTGGGTGAATGGCCAAAATGAAGAGACAGTCGACCACCAAAGCCACGAAAATGTAAAAAAACACGCCGACATACATCTTTTCATCGACCATGGTTGACGTTCCGACCAACTTCCGTAAGACCGCCCAGCGCTTCATTCACGATACTTATCAAACAACTCTCCCTCTTCCTGTCGAGTATACACTAGTTTTTCCGGCTTATTTAAAACGTTAAGCCCTGACCGAGCTAGAGGAACAAGTATGATCTTTTCGTTTGACTCGCGTTGGTCCCTGCGGATCAATAGGGGACTTTTATAAAAATCATTTTCCATTTTTGTTGCTGTCGCTTCCAGTTGACACTCTCTAAACAAAAAGCCCACTGTCGGTGCGATGAAACCAGCTCAACGTATTAGTCTTAGGATGTATTAGAAGCGCTCTTGAACAGTCTGCCAAATAAAAGTATTTTTTTTGAGGTTCATCCATTTAAGAAAATCAACATGATTAGATTGTGATATTGAAATATACTGATATCGCGGGACATTTTCGTTTCTTTTGCCAAACGCGGGACATTTTGTTGAAATGCGGGACTGTCCCGCGTAACGCGGGACGTCTGGTCACTTTACCTTAGGCTCGATTTCCGGAATAGTTTGTATGGCCAGCATGATCCGATGGAGTTTATGTCTGCTACATTCAATAGGATTTTTAACATCTTCGACTTTAATCTCGCTAGCAATGCACTTCGGTTTAGATTAAATGATTATTTCAGAATAAGTTGACACTCGCAATGCGTGTATTTGCGTGTATTTGGATGTCAGATGGATTAAATAAAATAAAATAAAATAAAGAAATAAAGAATGAAAGAGATTAAGTTTGAGGCACAACATTACTTTAGTGAAGATGATGTGTATGTAGAAGCAGCCGCTAAGATGGAGGAATAATTTCAGAGCGTAAAATTATCTAAGAGAAATCTTTGAACTCAATGTGAATATAAGAAGTTGTCCACATACCACGTGTACAACTTTGGGGGGGGGGCGTAGGGATTACGAAATTGTCCACGCTTATCCCCTGGTGAGGGGGTAGGAGGCAGAGATAATTTCCACGTGGACACAAAATGTTTTCTTTTAATACATTACGTCTGATCTGTAAGTTTCTCGTTGATTCGACAAAATCTGCAGTTGCTGTTACTGTGTAAAGAGGCTCTGAGAATGTCGGTCAGACTTCCATACTTCTCTCAGATCGTTGATCTTCTTCATTAAAATCTATATTCTGTGAGTAACGAACACAAATTGTGAGCGGTCGTTTTTTCTATTGTTAGTAGAAGATCATTCATTCCACCAGGATGAAAATATCACTACAGCCTGTTATTATTGTAATAATAACAAATAAATTAATTAAGAATGATCGATATAGTTTTCTTAGTTGTGGGTTTCTATCCAGCTTCTGTTTGCCATTCTTATTGCAAATCGTAACTATTGGAAAAATCTTGGGAAAATTGACAGAAACCACTAGCTACTCTCAAAGCTTTTCTCGAAGAAAGTTATGCTCTGTGTCTGGTGGTATTTGAAAGGAATTCTGTGTTATAAGCTTCCATAAAACAATAAGTTGATAAATTACAATGAAAAAAAAGGTCGCAACTGGAAAAATCGGAGGGCAGGGATCCGTTCAGTATTAATCAATATTATGGGCATCGTGTTGGGCCAGAGTAATGTACGGTCTCATGTCTCTTTGACATTCCGGGAAATAATTTTCGAGTTTGGCTGAAATGCGCTATTCCACTCACCATGGCCACCAGACATAGCACCTTCAGTGTATTAGGTCACTACCCAGCCTAGTTTTTTGTTCTGTAGAAGCGAGATGTATTATTACGATACTAATACGATACCAAATAACAAATATCAGTTCCAAACTTATTTCAATGGGATAATGAATCTGCGGATCAGCTAAGTGGATGGGCTCTGAAATTGGCCACTGATTAACGACTTTGATTTTGAGCGACAATTTAGGTGTTAAACGTTCCAAAATTACATCATACTACAAAAATGTGGGTGAGTCTTAAAATGCACTTACTGTACCATTTTTTAAATTATCGACAAACGTTATTTAAATGAAAATGTGCTTTGCGAACTTGGGATCTGATCTTGGAATGCTGATGAAACGGGAGCTTCACGCAAACGAGTGTGAAGCAATTCCCTGCAGAGCATTTCATAAATTCATAACAACTTTGAGATGCAGGATGTATACCCATTGTCAGAAACAGTTAAAGCACAAAAAAACCTAGCCAAAAACAACATAAATGGAATTGGGAAGAAACTGAAGATCGATACAAAACAACCCAGGTAAAATTACCTGGGAAGTTTGTTTTGTATCGATCTTTGAAGAAGTCAAAGAATAAAGAACAACTACTATGACATTGTGCACCAATGACATAACGCTAAAAAATACGGATTTTGCACCCACTCTCTCCCTAACATAAAGGAAGACATACCCATAAAACATTAAAAGTAACATAAGGTCGACCCGTCACTACTTCATTTTTTGAATGCTATCATATCTTTATTCATTGAACATCATCATATCTTGTTCGAAGATATTCAAATTCAACATACAACAAATATCTTAATACATTGAACAATTTTCGATGTAAAAGCAAACATATTCTGGAAGGATAGAATTTTTAATTTACGTGAAAAATGGCAAATAATTGTGAAAAAAAATTGTGCATTTATCTGTCTATAAAAATTATGCTTTTGTTTTCCTAAAAATCGTCACGATCTTTGCTGACAACCCAATATGAGCTACTCTGATTTATATTTTCATTCTTCCTGATTTTTGAAAATTATATTGGGCAACCCTGGGTACAAGGGAACTTTGATATAACGTACATTTCACTTTTAAAGGTCGTACGTTTTCTTTTTCCAAAATATATATTTTTATTAGGGCTCATATGGCGTTAGCCTTACGGGACCGGGAGTTCAATATTTTGACAATTTTTCTTATTATCTATGTTAGTAATATGTAACCGATTACTCGCGGTTGGCTCGAGGTTAGTATTACAATTGTTCTCGTAATTGGGATGTTGCTGTCTCCAATGCTCTGTACATGTGCCCGACAAGGGATACTTCCTATTGGGATGCAGCTGAACATTAATCAGCAACGCACCCCTAGTCTGTACCCCATATCTAGCGTGGTGCGTCTTTCTCGACTCGAGGAATCCAGGATAGAATGATCACTAGCCGGCGCAATCATCAGCTCGTGTAGAGTTGTCATGAGCGGTACAACTTTTGGCTCTTGTTGAATCATCAGTGGACTGCACAACCTTCAGCCCTACGTTGTATCGGAGCATAATAAAGAACTCAGGAACATAGCTTATATTACTTTATTGTGTTAGGGAAATGTTAGAGAAAAAACATAAATTCCGCTGAAGAATTTTGATTATTGCAGTAATCAGAATTTTTTTTTGACACCAGGTCTAACTAGGGTGTGATAAAATGAACTTTATGATGATGTTTGGCTTTGCCCCGAATTCTTAATCTGAGCTCGATGAATCTTTGTAAGCTATACTTTGTCGTTGGTTTCGACGAGCCTTTGATCAAGACTACAAAAAGGCTGCAGTTGGATCTGAATGTCAGATTTTGGGATTAAGTAGAGGTGAAGATAGTGAATCGTTGCATGTGATGAATCAAACCTTAACGGTATATAGTCAAATGATTTTATTCTTCAGCACACGTGTTCAAGTCATAATGCAGAGCATGTAATGCAAAAATGCAAATTACATATGAAAGTTCAGATTATGGGCTATAGTTTCAGACATGAAACTACAATCAGCTTATTCACAATGCACAATACACTGGATTCTGTTTTTACGCGATCTGCCAATCGTCGCCTTGTTGGGAAGAGAAATTCTGCGAGTACGTATGTGAGTGTGGTTGTGACGATCGCGCTTCGATAAAGGGACAGTTCTTTTTACGCGATTTGCTCGAAATTATGCGATTTTTTACACATTACACAAACAAACAATTCACTGAAGTTCCTCTTGATTTCATTTGATGTTTTACATACCGTTCCAGTTAGAAAGCAAATGTCGATGACTGGTTTTCCTTTCTGATTCAGTGACCGAAAGATTACTGTAATTGTGGATGCTACATAGCTTTCTATCTAGATTACAGTAGGGTGACCATGAAAAAAACGGCTCTAACTTTTATATTTTATATTCTACATCAAAATTGTCTTTGCACGACTTTTAGAGCTTATCAAGGCCAACATTTTGATGATGACCTAACGCAACTGAGAAAATAAACGCAATATCGGCTTTTTATATATATATATATATATATATATATATATATATATATATATATATATATGTATATATATATATATATATATATATATATATATATATATATATATATATATATATATATATAGTATATATATATATATATATATATATATATATATATATATATATATATATATATATATATATATATATATAAATTAACACTTTGGTTATATGAATTTCATAAAAAAAACCATTTTATTTCTCCTCAAACTTTACAACACTACGAACTTAACATAAAACCTTTTGATTTCAAATTTTATCTTAGACTGAGCTCTCCTCCTCAATTCTATCCCTTTTTATTAATATTTATCCTGAGCTAGCAAATTCCAACTATCGTACGATATTCCTTGTTTATTTTGTCGATCGTCATTATTCATCCTCCGGCTGGTTGAAGTTTGTTTATTTATGCAATGTCTTTATCGTTGCCCTTGATGTTGTGGCCGAATTCTGCTGACCGCTGATTTGGTTGCGTTTGATGACTGTTGACTGTAGAACGTGAGAATGTTTACGCTTTGCGATTTCCCGATCGCTGATGGTGTTGACCTTGATGCTGTGTATTCCGCTAATCTAGATTTACTTCAATTGTTGTTGGTTTATTCTTTTTCAGTGATAAAATTATCCAGACTCCTAGGCTGCACGACATTATAAAAAGTAACGAAAATCGGCTGACTAGGCTGGCTTGGAAGATTGTAGAACCAACCCTTTATGCTTGTTTGGCTCTGCTTTGGGAGTTTGTGTTGATAACTTCTCCCCCCTAAGGAAAGATTCGTCCCGAATCTTCTGGTTTTGAGAATTTTCTGGTTTGTAAGAATGAGACAATGTTGGTAATAGCTTTCTATTATCCTCCAATAGTAGTATTTCTGAACATTGTTTGATTGTTTTTGACTTTATTGATATGTTCTCGGTTCTCAATGTTTAATTTGTGTAGCTGAATAATATCAGGTTTTTTCCAGAATGGTTGTTTCATTGATAATTATTCCAATAGTTGGAATAAGGCTTGTTTCATCATAACCTGTTGTCTTTTCTGTATCATATTGTTCATTATTGATAGTAATTATACAGTCTTGAAAACTTATGAGGATCGTGCCTGTCACTGTTCTGACTGCTGATTCGCAGCTGGAGTTAATTGTTATTGGTTGGATGGCATTTTTCACTAGCAATGTGTTTGTATTTATTTGTTTTATTTGCAGAGGTTCTTGAATATCGGTGAATTGGCAAGGAGCGTTACGTCCTTGAAGCATATTGTGAATACATCCATCTTTCGTGATATCAATTAGGGAGTGTTTTTGACAGATTCGGTAATTTTCTATTATTGGGCAGTGTAGTTTGATGACAAATGACGATGATTTGTTTGTAATAGCGATGCAGTAGTTTGATATTACCGTACGATTGTTGTTAGTAATAATTTCGTAATTAACATAATCATAAACTCCTGGTGAAAAGATTGGTATTTTAATGATAAAAAATATTGTTGAATTATTATGAAATACTTCAATATCTAAAAATTCATAAATCTGATCTATATGAGATATTGTTATATTTTGCCTTACTAGTTTTTCCAAAGCAAAGTGTGTTTCATTAACATTCAAAATAGCTTTTGATAAGATTCCGATTTTTGCGAATTGAACAGATTCAAATATTTCTCTTATTTTTCTATCTAAAAGCTCTATGTTAAATAATGTATCATGGACGTGTTGTTTAATTTGAATATCTCTGTTATTGTTATCGATATCATTAAATTTAGATAGCTTTCTGAGAACTTTTGATTGTTGATCGTTTATTTGTTCAATTATCAAGTTGATTCTGTTTTCAAATTCATGATTTATTTTTATTTGCCTCTCATTATTCCCAACAAGTTCATTTATTTTATTTCTTGTCTGGTCGAATGTTTGCATTATGTTGTTTAGGTCATTGTTGTCCAAATTTCCAGTAATTGATTTAATTATGCTTCCTAAAGGGTTCAAAATTCCTCGCTTGGAGCGTTTTATTGGTTTCAGTCTGTAATATGATTCTAAGAGGCTTGTCATTCGAGCGTCTAGAACGTCATTGTATTCAGTAGTTGAGTCATTTAATTTGAGAAGCTTCAAAGTAGTTTGCAATATCTTTATGTTACTTTGAAATTTCTCTACGTCTATTCCGTGGATGTGCAGGTGATATGTTGTCACTATTTTCGCCTCTCTCTCCTTGAATGCTATTATTCCCGAGTGTCTTGATAGGTCCGTAATAGATATTGTTGCCATTGTCATCTGAATGTACCTAAAACGAGATAATAATTTGGTTATTCAAATCTGTTTTATTCTTTGGAAATCCTGCAGAAATCCTTGCGCTCGCTCCAGTGAACCTAAAAAGAAACTGGATTATTAAGAGTAAATAAATCTTAACCTTATTTTCTAATTTTAAATAGTTAAATTCACATAAATATAGGTCGTGTCTCTATGTTTGTCTGAGTCTTTTTATTTTGGATTTGTGTAGTTTTCTGTTTCTTGTGTCTTCGAATGTCTTTGTCCTGTCCCTGGAAACTGTATTTATTTTAAACGGATATTTTGTTTTGCTCTTAATACCTTGTCTAGCAACATACACTGTGTCATTAGGGCAGAGACTCGGTTCAGTTTCTCGATTTTTGTTATGATACTCATTATCTCTTTTTTGTTTTTCTTTGAGGCGAGTAATCGCTTCGTCATAAATTTTATTTCTATTGCTAATAATGTCGTCAATATTTAATGGTCTTTCGTCTCCTTCCTTGATGCCGAAAAATATTTCAACAGGTTTTAAATTTGTGCTGGAATGAATTGTCTTATTGTAGTGAGCCAGAGACATCTGGTATTGATCGACATCTCAATCTGGTATTGATCGTGATTTTATTCATCTTGACATCTGGTATTGATCGTGATTTTATTGGGAATAACATACCGAATTTCGACAATTTATCGACAGCTGTTATGAAAATGTTAGGTTGAGAAATAAAAATGTCTACATGAAGAATGTCCATAGGTTTTTTGGGTATAGGTGTTTGTGCGTAAATTATTTTATATGGGTGTCGCTCATATTTAGCTTTTTGGCATATTTCGCAAATTAAAATGAATCGTCGAAGTGTCTTTTTCATATTAGGAAAATAATAGTTTCTTTTTATTTCAGCAAGATTTTCTTCAATTCCTCTATGAGCTCTGGAATGAACTGTTTCAATTACTTCATTTTGTTCTTCAGAATCTCTTAAGTCAACCAGTATTTTCTGAGAAATGAAAATTTTGAATGTTTTCACTCTACTAAAATAATTTTTATATACGATTTGAACAGTGTTTATCAATCTTTCTGGGCAATAAATACAGTTTGTACGAGAGAAGTCAATTTTTGTTTTGAAAATCCTTATCAGTAGAGGAACATCAAATGTAAGTTTGGTTATTGTATTCCGGAATACTTTTGGGAAAATTTGTTAAAATTTTTCTTCTTCATTTTGACCGATTTTTAGAATAATTTGATTAGAAAAAGAATTCACAGGTTTTTCTGTACATGAAATGTGTCACTCTGTGTCATCTGTGTCACCTGAGTGCTGTGTAGCTGCACAGGATGTTTCGTCTCCACTATTTTCTTGTTTTTCTTCTTCATGCAAATTAGCTTCTAGAGGAATGCGTGATAATCCGTCTGCAACACTATTTAGTTTACCGGCTTTATATTGAATGTCGTAGGAGTAATCCATCAAAGCGATCATCCATTTAGCTATTTTAGTTGATGGATCTTTCAGATTCATGGCACCTGTTAATGGTTTATGATCTGTGAATAAAGTGAATTTTTTACCAAAAAGGTAAGGTCGAAAGTATTTTGTTGCCCAATAAATGGCTAGTAATTCTTTTTCTATTGTTGAATATTTTTCTTCGCTTTTGTTTAATGTTCTCGAAGCAAAAGCAACAGGTCTATCTTTTCCTATTGGCCCTTGTGATAGAACTGCGCCAATAGCATATTTTGATGCGTCTGTCGTGAGGTTGAATGTTTTATTGAAATCAGGGTATTGCAGTACAGAAGAACTGGTCAATATTTGTTTACATTTTTCGAAAGATTCTAAAAATTGCTCTGTATGAATAATTTTTTCGCCTTTTCTTAAACATTTTGATAAAGGCTTCGTTAAACGACTAAAGTCTTTGATAAATCTTCTATAATAACCCAATGTTCCTAAGAATGATTTTATATCTTTTTCTGTTATTGGAACTGGCCAATTTATTATAGCATTAATTTTTTCTGGATTAGGTTTTACTCCTTCTTCATCAACAATGTGTCCTAGGAACGCAACCTGTTTTTGTAAAAAAATCACTTTTATCTAATTGTACCTTTAAATTTGCGTTTTCAAGTGCATTTAAAACTCTACTTAGGTTATTGTAGTGTTCTTGTAGACCTGTGCTAAAAATGATTATGTCGTCCATATAGACAAGACATATCGTGCCAACTAGACCTCTAAGCACAGAGTTCATAAGTCTTTGAAACGTTGCTGGGGCATTCTTAAGTCCGAATGGCATCCGCAAATATTCGTAATGTCCGTCGTCAGTTGAAAAAGCAGTTTTTTCAATGTCCTTCGCATTCATTCCAATCTGGTGAAAACCAGAGGCAAGATCTAATGTAGTAAAATAGGTGCTTCTACCTAATTTGTCAAGAATGTCAGTTATGTTTGGAATTGGAAACTTGTCGTCTATAGTTTTTGAATTCAATTTTCTATAAACCACAACAATTCTCCATTTTTGTTGACTTGAAGCATCTTTTTTCTTGGGTACAACCCAAATCGGAGAATTCCAAGGAGAGTTGGAAGGTCTAATAATGCCTTCATTCAACATTTTTTGAATTTGGTTAGAAACTTCTTCTTTATGGCAATGTGGATAACGGTAACTTTTCTGATAAACAGGTAATTCATCTTTCGTATAAATTGAATGTTTCATTTCTGTGGTATTGGAAAGTGGTTCGCCTTCGAGATGGAACACTGATTGATATTCATTAATTACTTTAAGTAAACTAGGTTTTTCTTCAGAATTCGGATGATCTAATCTTAGATGATCGATTAATTTTCTATATCTTTTACTGTTGGTAAAAATATCAGAATTATTTATTTCTTGGTATGTTTCATATTGTTCGAAATTGTTACATTCTACTTCAAATGGGGAATCCAAACTGAATAATTGGGATGTTTTCGATTTATTCTCGATTGCTATGAAAGCTTTGTGATTTTGGGCTTGGTATAATCCAGAGCAAATGGTTAATTTTGGTAAAATGTCAAGATCATGTTCTATTTAAAAATCTCCATTTTCTATTGAAACTGGAATTTCTATATTCGAAATTGATTGACTTGGTATTTCTTTTGAAATTATTTCAGGGTATTTTTTATATAATTTGAATGTTTCTCCTGCAATTTTTAAAACATTATTCCTTGTATCAATGACTGCACCTAGTTCTTGTAGTGTCTCGTAGCCAATGAGGCCATCGAAAAATTTATGAAATTCAAATACATGGAAAACAAAATGTTTTTGAGTAATCTCAGGAAACGGATTAAATTTTACGAAACTGTCGATCAAATGTTTGCCTGCGATGTTTGAAATGATTGCTGGAGTTGTTAGTTTGCTTGGTGTTTTGACCACTCTAGGGCTCAAATAATTTTTATTAGCACCTGTATCGATTAATAGTTTTAAATCGAATCCTTTATTAGTCTGACGTCTTAGATAAGGGATAAAATTCATGTTTTGGGTTTTGTCCCGAGGACTATCTGAAAATTTAGATGATCTGATACTTCATTGTTTTCTTCAAGTGGTTTTGAATCAAGCGATTTTAATTCAGGTTGTTCAGTTTTTTCAACAAGTTGTTCATAGTCTCTATTGGGATTATAATATTGATCGATTGGATAATAATAATAGGGATTATAAGAGTGTTCATAATAATCTCCTGTAGCTTGTGATTCTTCTATATGAAACTGTGGGTTATTTTGCAAGATAGGAGGTCTGTTCATATAATTTATGCGATTAGTTCGAATAGAGTTATCAATTTTCATTGGTTCAGGTTTTGGTTGGGGTGATGAAAATGGTTTTGGAGCAAAGACATTTTTGTTAGGCACTGGGAGTCGAGGGATGTTTGGAATGTAATTTTGTTGCGGTCTATAGTTGTCAAATGGGTTATAACTTGGAACCCCAAGTTGGATGCATCCTCTGCGGAGTAGGGAAATGATTTTGTTGGAGAGGTGGTCTATAGAAATTATGAGTAATTTGTGGAACTGCTGGATAAAAATTTGAATTATTTGGATGATTTCTGGAAGGAAAATTGTTTTGAAAAACGAATGGTGATTTAGGAGGACGGGGAGGAGTCATATTTCTGAATAGTCCTGTTTTTTGTTGGAAATTTTGCTCTTCAATGCTTGCATCGAAGGCTTGTTTTAATGATTTAGGTTGTCTAGCCCTTACATTGCTTCCAATCGGCTCTCTTATTCCAGCTAAAAATACTTGTAATGCATTATCTTTATATGTTTCAATGCGATCTTTTTTATGCGATTATCTTGAATTTCAATGTTCACATGATTAATTAGATGTGATAGTACATTTTGTACCTTCCCATAAAAGTCTTCAATGGTCCCAATCTGCTGTAACTGAAACATTTCTCTCGTTAGTGTTACTGGATCTCTTTTATCACTATAATATGTAATGAGATTGGTTTTGATGTCGTCCCAATTCAAAGGTGTTCCATATATTTCAAGTATTTGATCAGCTTCTCCTGTAATTTTAGTTCGAATGGATTGAATCCATATATCATAAAAAGGTGTGTTCTCCATTGTTTGAAGAAATGGAATTAAATTGTCTACAGCACGAATAAAAGCGTGTAGTTTAATCGGATTGCCCGTAAAAGTTGGCAAATCTTTTATGGTTTGGGGTGTTTGCATAGATTTCAATATTTTGTCGGCGTTATTAAACATTACTGCCGTTTCGTTTGCACGTCTTTGTTCTTCATCCATTGTATTTGGACTTGGAGGAGGAGTAGACATTTTGAAGTTAAAAAATTAATAAAATAACACACTCACTGAGTTTCGCAAAACTGTATCTAGTATTTAAAGTATTTGTGCTTTTTCACAACACAAAATTAACTTATTTAGTATTACAAAGCTCACTTTTTATTCGTTAGTTTTGTCGTGAATATCAACACTTTTAGCTTTCAGCTTAACACTAGTTCTTTAAGGATACTTACAATATAAAAGGAAAAAGTCCCATGTCCTTTGGGGTTTCCTTCGGGATTTGTAGATTCGTCGTCCGTGGCACTTCCGATGTTAAAACTAGTCACTCTAATGTTCAGTTAGATTTCAACGTTTAACACTTTCAGCTTCGCTTTGTGAATTCCGGTGTGATGTCCATTCACATAGGTTTCACTAACTTAACCACTCGCGACGACTACCGACTGCGCCAATTAACACTTTGGTTATATGAATTTCATAAAAAAAACAATTTTATTTCTCCTCAAACTTTACAACACTACGAACTTAACATAAAACCTTTTGATTTCAAATTTTATCTTAGACTGAGCTCTCCTCCTCAATTCTATCCCTTTTTATTAATATTTATCCTGAGCTAGCAAATTCCAACTATCGTACGATATTCCTTGTTTATTTTGTCGATCGTCATTATTCATCCTCCGGCTGGTTGAAGTTTGTTTATTTATGCAATGTCTTTATCGTTGCCCTTGATGTTGTGGCCGAATTCTGCTGACCGCTGATTTGGTTGCGTTTGTGACTGTTGACTGTAGAACGTGAGAATGTTTACGCTTTGCGATTTCCCGATCGCTGATGGTGTTGACCTTAATGCTGTGTATTCCGCTAATCTAGATTTACTTCAATTGTTGTTGGTTTATTCTTTTTCAGTGATAAAATTATCCAGACTCCTAGGCTGCACGACATTATAAAAAGTAACGAAAATCGGCTGACTAGGCTGGCTTGGAAGATTGTAGAACCAACCCTTTATGCTTGTTTGGCTCTGCTTTGGGAGTTTGTGTTGATAACTTATATATATATATATATATATATATATATATATATATATATATATATATATATATATATATATATATATATATATATATATACATATATATATATATATATATATATATATATATATATATATATATATATATATATATATATATATATATATATATATATATATATATATATATATATATATATATATATATATATATATATATATATATATATATAATATATATATATATATATATATATATATATATATATATATATATATATATATATATATATATATATATGTATGTAGATAAGAAAGTTAGATTTTTTATTTCATCGACAATTTTGGTCACCCTATTTTTGATAACTTAAGAATGAGTCGAATTGTAAATTCTAATTTCCACTTAAATGCACCTTCTGGACCATTGTGCAGTGGCCAGATACAGTAGAACCCCGATTATCCGCGGAATAGTCTGGTACCGTCTCCTCGGATAACGCAATGAAGGACTGAAAATGAAGTGCAAACGCAAAAAAAAAAGATATTCCAGCATGTATTATCAATACAGAAATCATTCAATTTTCATCTGTAAGGTCGTGTATACCACAGGACAGATAATGTGAAAGTCTTGATCAAAACAAATGATCAAGAGCCTGCCACTTTTTGGCAGTTCTATAGGATTACTATAGAGCTCGCTTCAACGGATAATCCGCACCGCGGATCATCCACTCCAGATAATCGGGGTTCAACTGTAATGTGAAAGCCATGACTAATACAAAATTACATGAGCCTACCACTTACTGACGAAATCCGGGAAGACATATCCGGATATACCAATAGAGTCCATTCAAAACTCTCGTCTTTTTACCGCTTGACGGTATCTACTGCGAAGGGTTAATACTTTTCTGGTCATATGCTTGGTGTTACTTATACAGACGTGAAATGTAGCATCCTCAGCATCAGATAGCTAACCTCGTGAACACAGTGCCATAATTTAATGGAACAAGTGCATTGAAGTCGCTTTTTACGCGGTTTTCAGAATTTACGCTAATTTCGGAATTTACGCGGTTTTTTACGTTGATTTTGGAATTTACTCGGTTTTTGTTTACACGGCACGTATTGCCCGCGTAAAAAGTGACTCCAGTGTACAGTATAGTTGAATTGAAAATCAGAGACTGGTTATTCCGAGAACATAGTAGTCATGGATTTGCGAAAACATTCTAGAAACGAAAAGTCCAAGAACTGGTAAGTAGTAAGTAGAGATGTCGGTTAATCGTTCGATTAATTCAAATAATCGAATATCTGCAACTATAATCGAGTAATTTGGTATCGAATAATGAGAAATCAAAATATGAATACATTTAATAGTTATCACAGTAATCGCGATTGATGAAAAAAGAAACCATTTTCGAGGTTAATACATTTTTAGGTCAAGAGTTAGGCTATGGATTTTTTTATCAATCATGAAATGGTAAATTTATCAATATGCTGAAACATCATTTCATTCAAAAACCATGATTCAACTCCATGTTTATTTTACAATTATATTTAATGTAACATTTAAAATTATAATATCATATTCTTTTTTACTATGCAATGTCTGTTCATTATTATTACAAGAAAAAAATATTCGATCGAATATCGAAAATATTCGAATGAATCGAATATTTCAAAATGATCCGACGATTAATCAATAATCGAATAAACGAAAAATTTAGACATCTCTAGTAGTAAGAAGTAAAACTGAAGAGCTGGAAAAAAATAATTTTTGAACAAAATTGAATAAATTATATTGGGTGTGCAACTTAATTCGTTCCGTTTTTTTGCATGATAAACACATTTATTTAAATAAGAAAATTAGTTATTATATTATTCGAATCTTTCTGGCACTTTACGGATTTCGTCGCGAAAGAAGCATTAAACTTTTAAAGGCAAGATCTGGGCTATAGAGTGTGTGAACCAGAATTTCCCATTCACTACTTTTCAAATAGTTTTTAACTCGAACAGCAACATGGGATCAAACGTGTGCAATTTGGTTGGTTCAGGTCAATCACGGAGAGCAACTACGAATTGTACAGTCTACCCAAGCTCAAGCTCAGGCTCAACAGCAACATGAGACCAAACGTTGTCATGATGGAATATTGTCGACTCGTATATTGTCGCATAAGCTGAATGGTTTTCGGCAATAACTCGCTTTAAACGGAACAAATGTTGCCTGCAGAAGTCTCAATTGACCCTCTCAATCCCATCAGATACATAATTCGACAGAATATAATTTTCTTGCTTTTGGTGCGGTTTTGAATCGTTTAGAAATAGCTTGTCGAGCTACTTCCAATGATTATACAAACTATGTTGCGGTTGACATTTGAATCTTGATCGAATAATGTCTCTAATTATTCGTCTTCAATTTTTTTCGCCTTTTGGCTTAAAAAATTAGGTTACCTGGTATTTCTTCTGAGTCCACTTGCTGTGATATGATGTCAATAACAAATGGAATCATGGCAGAGTTCCGATGTTTTTTTTAAGTTTTTCATATTCATTACATGTCTCATATAGAGGGAGATGAGGGAACCAGCCTTGTTTTCATTGTAGATTGTTCGGTCTCTCCCTGCGCTGCAAAAGGAGCGGGATACGAAATGGGTGAAAATTGAAAAATAATTCAAATTGTGCACTGTTGGTAAAAATAGGGTATGGAAAAAGGATTCTCACGTATTAACGCCACCGGAGGGCAATTCTTATTATGCATTTATTTTTTTCATGATTACATTTATTCAGAGGTCGATGTAATAAGATAAGTCACCATCTAACGAGAATAAGGAACCAAGGCGGCCCCAGGCCGCCAAGGTGACGCTATCCGGGTCGGCCGCCGACCCGCCGTCGGAGGCAGCGGCCTCTCGCAAGCAAACCTGTGTTCCACCGATTGTCAGGTTAATTTGAAACATATGAGACGATCCTTTAGTTAGATCAAATTTGCCCTGTTAATTTCGTCTTTGAAGTATGAATGATAATTTCTAAGCAAAAATTACCCGGGCAAACTTAACGCACCAGGGAAACGTATGCCGTCTGACGCTTGCTAACACTCGGTCGGACCTAACTGAAGGACCGTTTCCTATTTTCCAAGCTAACCGGGGAACACAGGTTTGCTTGCAAGAGGCCGCCGCTTCCGATAACCCTCTCCGTCAAATGAAACTACGCGTCAAAGAAAATGAAAGGCATTAACAAACGGGAGGCAGCTCCGAGAAAAATTTAAGTATCAGGGACATACCAGTCGAACAGGACACCCTGTAAAACGCAGAGAAGTTTTTTCATATATTTAATATGTTTATAAATTTAAAAAAAATCGTTTACTGTCTAAAATTTTTCAAGTAGAATATGGATGCTTATCCCCTGTACTATCTCAGACAACACTGTTGCTGTTATTTTTATTATACTATATTCTTGGTCCGTTTTACCCCGGAGAATCAATAGTTACACGTTTTTTTATAGTAGATTAATATACGCTAAATGTCATGCAGAACAACGAAAAGGTAAAATCCATGCAGTTTTTCATATAACAATTTGTATTCTTAAAATATTAGTTCTCGTATCCCGGCTTCCCCTAGCGATTTGATATAAACAATGTAGAGTAACACGGGGTGATTTGGTCATATGGGGTGATTTGGACCACCACTTTATCTCAAAAATCACGGCTCAACTTGGATTTTTTATAATATCATTTCCTTCTATAGTTGAACCGTATGTACCTAAAGTTAAAAAACTTTGGTAAAACTTCACAATTAGAGGGAAACGTTAGCATAAACACAGCAAGTACTTTGATCGTCGAAAAATGTGAGTTTTCCGATAGTCGTTTTAAGGTTTTTCCCGCTAATTAAACAAACTTTTCGTGTATTGTGCTGTAAAGTTCTGTTCGCCTACAGAAGAGGAACAATTTGATGTAGCGAAACTGTAAGTTTGATAACAATAAATGAAATTAATTGCATTTTAATTTTTGCGTGTTGTGTGGGGTGACATGGACACGTTTCTGTGGGGTGAATTGGTCCTACAGGTTTGAGACTTTCCTTTTGTCTAATTGATTCCAGATGCCGCTGAATTACAAAAAGAGGATGGACAGACAACGTTGGAAAAAGGAGGAGCTTGAAAGAGCAACGCAGGCCATCGATAACGGATTTTCTTTGATCAAGCATCAAAAGTGTTTGAAAATGCTCGACCAACAGTGAAAAGATTCATGCAGAATTCGAGATGGTGTCAATCAAACTTTTCTGGTCTGGAATCTGGTCAAGACACCTGGTATCGATCCCAAAACATTGTTACTGATTGTAACATTATCCCAAAATACTTTACATAAACATAAGTATGTTTTTTTCGATGAAACACACACTGGACCAAATCACCCCACAGACGGTCCAAATCACCCCGCATCAAATTTTAATGTCCAAAAATCATCTTTTTTATTTTATGATATATTTGGTAGATTGAAGCTTTATATAATGATTAAACATTATTTATTGAGAGAAAACAAGTGTAGCTCAGTATACAATGTAACATTTTTTATTTAGACCGTATTGGTTTGGAAATATTAGGCGATTTGCTTAGGTGGTCCAAATTCCCCCCTTTTCCCCTACAGAGAATGAATATAAAATCGAAAGTCAGCTTGAATGGACTGGAAGCATTGATATATCAATCTTTAGTTGATGATATAGTATGTAAATAACATTGAGAATAAGGATAGCATTGCAATCTGGGAAAATTTGCTGCAGTCGAAATTGAACTTATTGACATTTGAAATATTTTTCTGATGTCTTGAACTTTCACTTTCCAGCACCAGCATTGAAAAGAATTGTTTGATAGGCGATCATCTTCAGTAGTTTTCAGTTATCAGCACTTGCTTAGTGATCTATTTCCCAAACTTATTGAACCCACAGAGAAGGTTACTGCAAACAAGATTTTCTATTAGGTTCATCGGAAAGATCGCTCGGTTTTTAAAATAAAACAAAATAATGTCCTTTTTCGTAGCTCGACATTATTATATTTTTTTGCTTATAACTTTCCCACCGCAATGGCAATTGATTTCATGATACATTGCGTTACAATAGATAATGGCAGAGCAAAACTGTTTGACATGTCCATGATTTTGGAATGTCACAAACGATTTCAATGTAAAATCAACATATGTAAATATGGATAGCTCTACAATATCTTTATTTGTAAACAATAATGCCGCAGAATTTATGACAGTTAATTGATTCTTGATTTCTTTTTCTTCAACTGAAGTTGATGTTCCCATTTACCAATACTGCTATATTATTCTCATCATACCACATATTCAACACATGTTATTTATAATAGAAGGGTGCTCCGTTTTGTGTATAATTTTCCGTATCCGTTTATTCCCATCATTCTTGGTATACACACTCTTTTCGGTAATATGATACATCACGATCGTGTAGGAATGCATGTTGAGAAGAAGCGTTGATACGTCGCTAAGGTTTTTTTTCCTCTATCTTTGCCCCTAAAAATTGGTACCGTCATCCGAGGGCAAATTGATCACCGGCGTGAAATCGATCAAACGTACTGTCGAAAAGAAATTTTAGTTTTTGGAGTGATTATATAATAAGGTTCTTTTCGTAAATGGTTTCCAACGAATGACTTATTAAGTTGAATAAAAAAAAGACGGGTGGGTAATGTCGGGGACATAACCGGAGTGACGTAGGACTAAACAAAGGGGACAGTTTTTTCTAAACATATATTCTAAATATATTGTTTTATTTTCTTCTCCTACGTGAATACCTTCCTATCTACCTGAAATATGGATTAGTTTACTGTTTAATCTTTATGAACATGTTGGGAGTTCTGAAAAGAGTCTTTAGTGTTGTGTTTTTGCGTTTTTTTACAAATTTTCTAATTCTTTT
The DNA here is from genome assembly GCF_029784135.1 of Toxorhynchites rutilus septentrionalis. Classification (NCBI taxonomy): domain Eukaryota; kingdom Metazoa; phylum Arthropoda; class Insecta; order Diptera; family Culicidae; genus Toxorhynchites; species Toxorhynchites rutilus. The sequence goes on from NC_073744.1 coordinate 105,823,653, forward strand.
CTCACTGTCTTATAGTTGATTCTTGATTTTTTTCTGAAGGCTTTGTACTTATTAAATGTTTAACGCCGGTCATCTTTTTGCGTATACACATATCGTACAATCAAAATGATGGCTGTGATAGGGAATGCATAGGTGGTCATCAGCTCATTCACTATCATATATTTCACTAGCACATTACCGTACCTTAAACTGTGGTTTCGGAGACGAATGAATTGTAAGATTTGTAGTCTCCGCAAACAAAGTAAATAAAAATGAAAAAACTGAGGTTTTGGAGACGAACTCTACGATATGTCGAGAAACAGACGAGTTATAAGCGTTCTGAAAAACCAACAGTGAATAAAGGGCGGAGGACCTTCGGATTGAAGTCCTTTAAAATACGAACAGAGCAGCAGGAAATGCATAGCTCATCATATTGCTCCTTAGTTATGTTTCTATACAATGCAGATGTAACGTCAGTCAATTTTCAACATCAGTTATCAACCTAAGAAAGCAGTTCTTGCTACCGAGAAAATTCGTTAATGCCATCCTGCATACAATGTGTTGTAATTTGAAGCCACTTTTGATTCGGAGACCATACATGGGTTTGTGAAAACTGAATGATTAATTTCAAAGACCTCAACCACCAATAAGTTCAAAAACAAGCATAAACTAAATAATTCAGTTCATATTATATGTCATTGTTCCAATGTGGAAGAAATCTGATCATTCCTAGTTTAACTCTCAACATAAGCAACCCTCGTTGCCATCGTGACGGTGTACGTGGTTAGCGTTGTCATGGACTCTGATGCACATAAACATTACTAATGGAACATGTTGGAAATAATAGTTGAGGGAAATGAGAGAAAATAAAGTGAGTTCATATCCAAGTGTAAAGTACGCGTTTTATTCCGTATAAGTGAAAAGGCCATTTATTTCCGATTCCCTCTGGTGTTGCTGTGGACGTGCCCTTGCACAATTCCTCTAGAAGAGCAGGAAGTGATCCTTATTACTTCAGCTCTCTCAGCATTGACCAGAATTTTTGAGAAGACTTTACAGTCCATAGCTCGTTCCCCCGGTCGGAACATTGGTCCTTCGAGCCGGATCTCGAGCTAGTTTTTGAAGATTGTGATTGGCTATCACTAGTAAACAAAATAAACAGTGAAGTGCGAAAAAACAAATCGTGAACATTAGTGAACAAACCGAAAGAGAAAGAGTGAAAGTTGAAAATGTTACCTCGCACACCATTGAATAGTGGCAAACGGCAAACGCCTTTGAAGATTGTAGAAATGAATGAAGATAGTGACGAAGAGTTTCGAGGCTTTGCACAAACAAAGAATCCGGAAGCAAAAAGGTTGTGTCGCCAGCGTGATCGTGTTCTTTCCAAGGTTAAAAGGATACAAGCTGCCGTGGAAAACCCAGAGAACACATTAAATCATCCGCACCTGAAAGTCTATTCCTCGAACCTGGAATCCGCTTATCAAGAATATTGTAAACTTGATGACCAACTAGCATCGTTCGAAGAGGAGGATCAATTGAACGAAGATTATTCATTCTTCGAGGATCTCTATTTCGAATTGGCAACAAAAATTGAAGCTCTAATGATAAACGTCAAATCAGAACCAAGTGTGCAGTCTTCGATGCAAAATATGCAATCAATTCTCATTCAGCAACAACCTCTGAAGGCCCCAATACCCACTTTTGATGGGCGCTATGAGAATTGGCCAAAGTTTAAGGCTATGTTCTTGGATATAATGTCGAGGTCCAGTGATTCAGATGCGATTAAACTTTATCATTTGGACAAAGCGTTGATAGGTAACGCAGCAGGAATACTTGACGCCAAAACGATAAACGAGAACAATTATCTGAACGCGTGGGACATTTTGAATGAACGGTACGAAAATCCCCGTGTGATCATCGACACCCACATAAGAAGTTTATTATCGCTGAGAAAGATGACTGCTGAAACGTATCGAGAACTCCGTCAATTGGTAGACGATTGCATCAGACATGTGGAAAGTTTGCGATTTATGAAGCAAGAATTAAGTGGTGTCTCAGAACTATTCGTAGTATACCTACTAGCAGCAGCTTTAGATAAAAATACTCGCAAACAGTGGGAAGCTACAATCCAGCGAGGTCAGCTTCCGAATTATGCTGATACCATATCATTTTTGAAGAAACAGTGTAACATATTGGAAAATTGTGAAACCGCATCGACCACTCGAATTCAACCCACAGTGAAACCAATCCTTAATACATCGCCAAGAATAGTCGGTATGAAAAGTTTTGCAACAACAAAGGATTTAAATGCTCCCGCTGCATTATGCGATGTTTGCAAGCTGCCTCATAAGAACTTCCAGTGTGACATCCTGAAGAACATGATAGTTACAGAACGAGTGGAGAAGGTTCGATCTCTCGGAATGTGCTTCAATTGCTTGCGTGTAGGTCATTGTATAAGAAATTGCCCTTCCGACGGAAAATGTTTAAAATGCGGTCGACGTCACCATACCCTGTTACATGATGATGTTGCATCTAGAGAAAAACAATCCAACTATAAATCTGATCCGGAAAGAAGCGTGTCGAATCCAGCTGCTGCATCATTGAGTGATGATGAACCAATAATTCCGGAATCAAGAGTAGCCAACACTATTGCCAATACTTGTTCGATAAGGATCAACCCGAGAAAGAATGTTTGCCTGCTGACAGCGTTAGTGAATATAATCGATAAACACGACAAGCCTCATCCGTGCAGAGTGCTTTTGGACTGTGGATCCCAAATAAACCTAATTTCAAAAGATATAGTGGACAAAATAGGAGCAGAAATATCCCCAGTGAATATTCAGATTTCGGGAGTGAACAACAAGTCCAGCAGAAGCATTGGAAAGGCGAACATCGAGGTTCATTCCAGATGTAGTGATTATCAAACAACACTAGAATGTTACGTGACACCATCAGTTACCGGAATTATTCCAAATGTGAAATTCGACGTGAGCAGCTGGAATATTCCCGCTTGTTTTCAACTTGCTGATCCAGAATTCAATAGGCCAAATACAATAGACATGCTGATTGGTAACGGTCACTTTTTCAATATACTAAAGTCCGGAGAATTCAAGCTAGAGGAGCATTTACCGTCGTTGAGAGATACCCAGCTTGGATGGGTCGTCACAGGAGAATATGCAGAGCAGCCCAAATATTCATCATATCCACTATATTCGCACCCAGTTACCGTGGAACAAGTATACGATGCCATAAAGGAATTCTGGAAAATCGAGGAAGTTTCAACCAAATCAGCATTGTCTTCTGAAGAAGAAGAATGTGAACAACATTTCGCAAGTACCTTTCGAAGAGACCCATCCGGCAGATTCGTTGTACAATTACCATTGAAGGAGAATATCAACCAGCTCAGTGATTGTCGTTCTCTCGCTTTGAAACGATTCTACCTTTTGGAGCAACGATTGTCACGGAATATAAATCTTCGCGAGCAGTATGTTGCTTTCATGAAAGAATATCAGCAACTGAATCATCTCAAACCAATCAACGAACTAAAGGATCATCCTAGCCTTCAGAAGTTTTACCTGCCCCATCATGCTGTGTTGCGTCCAGACAGCTCATCGACAAAATGCAGAGTAGTTTTTGATGCTTCAGCAAAACCGCCGGGAAATGCAATGTCATTGAACGATGTACTCAAAGTGGGAGGTACCATTCAACCAGACCTCATCTCGTTGGTCTTACGTTTTCGCAATCACCGAGTGGCTTTTACGGCAGATATTAGCAAAATGTACCGCCAAATTCAATTAGAACCCAGTCAGACCAGCTTACAACGAATATTTTGGAGAGATAACCCAGGAGACCCGCTCCGCGTCTATGAATTATCAACGGTTACCTACGGTACGGCCAGCGCTCCTTTTTTAGCTACGCGTTGTCTAGTACAGTTGGCACAAGAAGGAAGATCGAGATTTCCATTAGGTGCATCCACGATTGAAGAGGAGTTTTATATGGATGATATGCTTTCGGGGGATAACAGCTTGCAGGAAGCTTTGGAGCGTCAACGACAGGTAAAGGAGTTACTTGCTAGTGGCCAATTTCCAATACACAAGTGGTGCTCCAATAGCCATGTGTTCTTACAGCAGATACCTATAGAAGAACGAGAACAAAGCAAATCTTTGGAAATACAAGGTGCAAATCCGATTATAAAGGTGCTTGGCATAGTTTGGAACTCAGAAACGGATGAATTTCTGTTCGTTCCAAAACCAATGATTTCAACTTCCTCGTCTGAACCGGTTACAAAACGAAAAATTCTTTCGACGATAGCAAGATTATTTGATCCTCTAGGATTCCTGTCGCCATTCATGGTCCGTCTTAAACTCTTGATGCAGCATTTATGGAGAAGTAAACACGCCTGGGATGAAGCAGTCGATGAAGAGGTCCAATATTCCTGGCAACAAATCCAAAAGGCACTTACCGAATTAAATAATATTAAAATTCCTCGGCGTGTAACATGTGATGGAGCTGTGTTTTTCGAGATCCATGGATTTGCTGATGCGTCACAAGATGCTTACGGTGCATGCGTTTATCTACGTAGTGTACTGGCAGATGGGACTGCAAGACTCCATTTGCTCTGCAGTAAATCCAAAGTGGCACCTTTGAAGGAGATGACAATACCCCGTTTGGAGCTATGTGCAGCATTGCTCTTGTCTCGTTTGATAACCAGCGTTTTGCCAGCCATGAAGATGTCCGTAAAGCAAGTCGTTCTGTGGACGGATAGTCAGATCGTACTGGCATGGCTGAAGAAGTCACCAGAGAAATTGCAGCCGTTCGTCAGAAGCCGTGTTGTAACTATTCGAGAAGAAACTAGTAATTTCCGGTGGCAATATGTTAGAACACATGAGAATCCCGCTGATATCGTGTCACGTGGACAGATGCCAGCTGAATTGAGGAAAAACAAATTGTGGTGGCATGGCCCGCCATTTCTTACTACCAATGAGTATGAGCATTCTATTCCTGAGGATATAGTTGAAGAAGAATTGCCGGAAATGAAATTGTGTCAAGCAGTGCTAGTGAAAAGTCAGTCCAAAGAACCAGATGTGTTTCTAAAATACAGTTCCTTTCGAAAATTACAACGAATTGTAGCTCTTCTGTTGCGTTTTAGCAAAAATTGTAAGGAGAAAACGTTCATCAAACGAGAATTTAATCCAATACCGACGATAAAAGAGATGAGGAATAGCTTGGAAACAATCATCCGAGTTATTCAGCATAATGCATATGAAGAAGAAATCGCTCTCGTGAAGTCAGGTCAACCTTGCCGCACAATTAGAAGTCTCAATCCGATATGGGTAGATGAAATTCTCCGAGTGGGTGGCCGCTTAGAACATTCTCAGTTATCTTTTGGAGCTAAACATCCAATGATTATGCCTGGTCAACATCACGTGACTACTCTTCTAATCCGCCAGCTACATGAAGAACATCTACATCTAGGATTGTCTGGATTAATTTCTGTTCTTCGTCGAAGATTTTGGGTGACAAATGTAGCTACCACAGTAAAAAGAGTCATTCGATCTTGTGTACGATGTTTCAAGGTGCGTCCATCACAAACATCTCAACTGATGGGTATGTTACCAGCGTTTCGAGTGAATCCCGCTCCACCGTTTTCAGTTACTGGCATTGATTACGCCGGCCCATTCCTAATAAAGCACGGACTTCGAAAAAATATCCTGTTGAAGGCTTACTTATCAGTATTTATATGCATGGTTACACGAGCGGTGCATTTAGAAGTTGTATCTGATCTATCTACAGATGCTTTTATCGCAGCACTACAAAGATTTGTGAGTCGACGAGGATTACCGCAAAAAATATATAGCGACAATGGTACGAATTTCCGAGGAGCTCATCACGAATTGAATGAATTGTACCGTTTATTTCTAAAGCAGCAGACGCAACATCAAATATCATATTTCTGCCAAGCAAAAGGTATAGAATGGCATTTCATTCCTCCAGATGCACCGGAGTTCGGCGGAATTTGGGAAGCTGCTGTGAAAAGCGCTAAAACTCATTTAAGACGTATAATTGGAACAGCCAAACTAAATTTTGAAGAACTTTCAACTGTTTTTACTAAAATCGAAGCTGTACTAAATTCGCGGCCTATGTTTGTGACCTCATCCGATCCAAATTCAGCGGAAGTTATAACGCCAGCACACTATTTAGTTGGACGCCCACTCACCGCAGTTCCGGAACCTTCTTACGAGAATGTGCAAAGTAATCGTTTAGATAGATGGGAATATCTGAGAAAACTGCGAGACGATTTCTGGAGGTCCTGGAAACATGATTACCTTCAAAGTCTTCAACTTCGAAAGAAAAACCAGAAACTCATGACCAACTTGAAACCTGGAATGGTAGTTCTAGTGCAAAACAAAAATTTGCCGCCATTGCAGTGGAAAATGGGAGTGATCGAGAAAACTTTTCCGGGGAATGATAATTTGGTGAGAGCTGTAGATGTTCGTTGCGATAACACAATTTTTCGTCGTCCGGTTACCAAATTATCTGTTTTACCGATTGAAGACAACACTTCATTGAAATAATATTTCAACGCGGCGGAGTATGTTCCAATGTGGAAGAAATCTGATCATTCCTAGTTTAACTCTCAACATAAGCAACCCTCGTTGCCATCGTGACGGTGTACGTGGTTAGCGTTGTCATGGACTCTGATGCACATAAACATTACTAATGGAACATGTTGGAAATAATAGTTGAGGGAAATGAGAGAAAATAAAGTGAGTTCATATCCAAGTGTAAAGTACGCGTTTTATTCCGTATAAGTGAAAAGGCCATTTATTTCCGATTCCCTCTGGTGTTGCTGTGGACGTGCCCTTGCACAATTCCTCTAGAAGAGCAGGAAGTGATCCTTATTACTTCAGCTCTCTCAGCATTGACCAGAATTTTTGAGAAGACTTTACAGTCCATAGCTCGTTCCCCCGGTCGGAACAGTCATATTATGTCACTTTAGAATGCATTGGTATTGTGAATAACTTTTAATAACTCTTCTTTGAATGGTTTAATGGCCCTGAAAAGCGCCGTGTTTTACGTTGGCTGGTTTTGCCACCAAAGCAGTCTGTATAAACAAACTTTTTTCTTCTGCTACCTGCTGCCGTTTTGCGAATGCGTTTGCCACTCGCTGCAACTGCCTGTTGCTGTCTTGATGTCCACCGAACCAAATGTGTTCTGTTATGAATGCGGGTTTTCTTATCGTCGCGAGCAGCTTTACCAGTCAACTCGATCACTTCGGTGGCCGAAACTATATAACGCCGGCTAGGTAGACTGGTGCACTGGTACTAATTCGCTCGGCCTAGCTACCTTTGCGGAGCAATTGGCGAATACACCTACGGGGAACTGCACACTTGCACGGTTCGAGTGGGACTTTGCCTTTCCCTTAACTTGTCCTCCTTTGTCACGTCCACACGTCCACGTTGCTGCTTGTGTTGCTTTGTCGATGTGATGCGATGCGATGTTGAACGATGCCGTACAACCACACGGGTTTACGGTTTGAAAGAAAATAACATATTTTTTTGGGGTCCGCGTGTTTTATACTCTAGCGGTACACACTCACAGGATAGAGACAAATCGGCAGACTCAGCCAAAGGGGCGAGTCCAACGAGACGAACGAATGAGCGTTAAAAGGCAGCGATGGCAAAAAAATACATTCATTACGATTTGTTCGCTCGTTGGATTCACATGCAGGCTAAAAAGGGTCCTTTTCAGGATCACAAAATTATCTTCAATCTAAAGAGTTTATCGTTTTGTTATCACTCGATATCCCCATCTTGTTCGGCTAAACCTTCCTGTTTAGCGATTTGTTGCCACTCGCCACAGCTTTCACAGTTGGAAAATTTCTTCCCATCCATCTTTGTGACATGTTGTACAGTAAATTACATTCAATGCGACGTGCCGAAGCACCACTCAGTGTCGCATTGGAGGCGATTTTAACCTGTAATTGAACATTTGCGATGACAGTGGTACAGTGTCGACTTTCAATGTGGGGTCATAATTTGGATCTCTATGTTTACAAAAATGTCCAACTAAATATGTCGCATTACATGTCCGTCCAATTAGCTAAATGTCGAACTAATTGCAAATTACTGTACTTTCAATCTGGAAACAATTTAAGAATTGGTGAAAATCGAATAATCAGGCAATTCCCCAGCTATCAATAAGCTCAGAACAACTGCCAAATTCACATACTCATCACTCGCCACTCGCTGCAACTGCCTGTTGTCTTGATGTCCACCGAACCGAATGTGTTCTGTTCTGAATGCGGGTTTTCTTATCGTCGCGAGCAGCTTTGCCAGCTAACTCGATCACTTCGGCGGCCGAAACTATATAACGGCGGCTAGGTGGACTGGTGCACTGGTACTAACGCGCTCGGCCTAGCTACCCTTGCGGGGAACTCCAGACCAACACGGTTCGAGCGGGTTTTGCCTTTCCCTTCACTTTTCCTCCTTTGCCATGTCCAGACATGGCTGCTTGGGTTGGTTTGTTGATGTGTTGTGATGCGAACTGATGTGGTGTACGGTTTGAATGAGAATGATCGTTACGGCAGCGGAGCGGGGACTTTTAAGCTGACTGGCTGGCTCGAGAATCACGCATGTGTGAGACTGCGACCAATGTTTCGTTCTTTTTTTTTCTTTTTCCTTTCCAATCGTGCTTCATTCTATTTCGCTGCTGCTCTGGTTGCCCGTTTTGGTCGGTACGATTTGAGGAGCACAAAATGGACCAATCAAAAATGGACACATAGTGCATTTGGACAATGCTTGATATTTCACAATTATTCAATTATTTATCTCAAGAAAAATGAAATGTTATTCGTTATGATAGATGCGTAGATATATTTCCTATCAATTGATGCAAAAACCTTTGCGATCTATTGAGAAATGCTCGAGTTATAAGCGTTCCAAATCTTGCATTTTTTCCTACTTGTTCAGTGCCTAGATTTCCATTTCACCCCCTATATCTTCCGGTTAGACGTAGTCCTACGTCAATAATATTTTTGTAAATAGCATTTTCGTTTCCATTTTGGAATGGTAAAAAAACATTTCACTATCACCTCACAACGATATTGATAGACGCTAAATCAATAAATTCACACCCAGTCGATACACCATGAGTTGAAAAAATTATCAAAATGTTGCATTTATTATTGAAACAAGTGAACAAAATCAATTTTACAAAATGCATCACGAAAGATAACTTCTTATTCATTAACCAGACAACCTAAATCACTGCAATCGATCCAACTAATGATCGCAGTGGCTCAAGGCTCCTACAGAAGAATTGTTCACTGTTTGCTTTAAATTTTTCGCTAAAAATTTTCTAAACTAACGCTTACGGAAACTTTTCAATGGAAATTTTCATGACGTTTTGTGACCCCAGCACCAGTACTAGTTCTAAAAATAATTTGGTATAAATTAAAGAAAATTCGGAAATATTTACATATTTCTGGAAATCGTGATGAAAATTTTACTTCCATCAAGCCTTCAGCAAAAATGCTTCGACGCCCTCTCGGGTGGCCTTCACGGCTGATACCTTAGCCATGACCGATGAAAATATGAATGTCGGCATGTTCTTCATGCCGACATTCATATTTTCTTCATGTTCAATCTCCTGCAATGATTTAGCCTCCGTATTGACTCGGGTGATGTATTCCATTGGGGACGTCTGTGATTGGTTGACTATATGCACTTTGTGCAACTGTTTGAAGCTCGAACCAGCGTTTCAACTGGCCAATCAAATAGGTTAAAAAATTACCAGTCGTCTTTCACAAGCATCTCCATTCAAGCATGATGAAATATCATTGAGTGATCGGATGTCAAGCCAGGGAAAAAGTTCCATCGTTTTACCTACAATTTTTTTCTCAAAGTCACACAAATAACTACCATTAAGTATTTACAAATCAAATATCCATAATATACAAAGTGCTATGATCTGACAGTAATATATGTGGTATGCTCTTCGAACCTTCGAAGTTCATTACATTTTTACAATTACTATAACCAAAACGTTTTACTACACTCAATCCTTTGTTGAGACATCGCACTAATTTTAAATCAATTAATTTCAACGGTTCACAACGATGTCTCAAAATTATTAAACTGTCAGCACGCGATCTTCTGTACTTAGCCCAAGTGTTGTAGCATTGTGCACGCTACTCTTCAAGCAGTATTCGTTGGTGATGAATGTTGCTGGCTTTAGTCTATTCGTTCTAATAGGCCTCATCAAAACAACCCTACATTATTTTGCTCGTGCGTCAAATTTCAATTTCAATTCCGCCAAAAGTAATCAATTCTATTTCATGTTTCTCGCTTTTATACTTCGCGTTACGCTAAATAAATGCTCAAACTCGGCCGACACGTACTTATTTCTTCTGACAGAATAGAAATCATTCTATCGCGATTTTTTCCTGGTTCCCAGTTCCATCTTTGATTTATACTTTTGAACTTATCAACTGTTCTATTAATTGTATTATTCTATTATCTTATTTTTTAATTTAACAAATGAATTCCGACAGACCCATAGAGAATACCTGAAGTCACAGCAACACAATTATGATATTTTTACGTTTACGTTACGTTATTATGATACTTTTACGTCTATCAGTATCGCTTATTGCGATTATTATTTCTTCTCGTTGGCCATTGTAGCCATTCTCGAAATATTTTTAAAAATATTTCTAATTTATTGTCTTTTTTATAGTAAATAATCCCTTTTAATATTTTTGTCGTGTTATACCGTCATGTTCATGAAATTTTATGAATTTGCTTATAATTTCCAACAACTTTTCAAAATACATCGTTATGGTAAAGACATATGTTTAGGAGTTGCGTTACAAAACATTCGAAGACATGTGGGTTAATACAAAACGTAGCGAAACTAAAAAATCTTTTTTATCTTAATACAAACTTCAATCAATCAAAAAAATTGTTGGAAATTATAAGAAAATTCATAAAATTTCATGAACATGACGGTATAACTCGACAAACATATTAAAAGAGATTATTTACTATAAAAAAGATTATAAATCAGAAATATTTTTTTAAATATCTCGAGAATGGTTGCATTTGGAAGGAGATTGATAATAACCCTTTTTTGTTTTAAATCACATCAGAATTCATAATTTGTGGCTAAGAATGATTGCTAACATACAAAAATTCGAAGTCTCGAAAATTCCTAAAAAATCGATGTTCCACAAATTTCGTCAAAAATAGTTTTACCATCTTGGGCCCATTTTTTAAATTTTCTACATGACTTCTATTTTATATGAAAAAATTGAAAAAACTATGAAAAATACAAATTTTTTGATATCGCAAATTAAAATTTTATTTTGTAAATAAAAAAAAGAGTACTAATTTTTCTTCTCAGTGTATATCTTTTTCAAATTAAGCCAATAATACTCTATAACTCTCTCTAACACACTATTTCGGTACGACTCATATTTTTTGAGATATAAATTATCAAAGATTTTTCTTACTCAAATCGATACGCCCTTTTCAAAAGGTACGCTTGAGTCAAAATATGAACCATGATGATGTATTTGGAAAAGTTGTTGGAAATTATAAGCAAATTCATAAAATTTCATGAACATGACGGTATAACACGACAAACATATTAAAAGGGATTATTTACTATACAAAAGACAATAAATTAGAAAAAAAAATTTAAAATATTTCGAGAATGGCTACATTTAGAAGGAGATTGATAATAACCTTTTTAGTTTTAAATCACATCAGGATTCATAATTTGTGGCTAAAAATGATTGTTAACATACAAAAATTCGAAGTTTCGAAAATTCGTAAAAAATCGATGTTCCACAAAGTTCGTCAAAAATAGTTTTACCATGTTGGACCCATTTTTTAAATTTTCTGCATGACTTCTATTTTGTATGAAAAATTTAAAAAAAATTTAAAAATATGTATTTTGGATATTGCAAATTAAATTTTTATTTTGTAAATAAAAAAAGAGTACTACTTTTTTCTCAGTGTACATTTTTTTCATATTCAATCATCAATACTCTATAACTCTTTCTAAGACACTATTTCGGTACGACTCAAAGTTTTTGAGATATAAATTATCAAAAATTTCTCTTACTCAAATCGATACGCCCTTTTCAAAAGTTACGCTTGAGTCAAGAAATTCCCAATTGCTGTGGAAAACTCATATTTCCTCTAACCCAAACGGAATATACACTTTCATTCGAATCAAAAATACTCATGTTTTGTCATTTGTCGAATTCATTTGGAATTACTCATACACTGAAAAAGACGCGCAATGACAGTAGCTTTCCAACGAATGTCTGAAAATTGATTCATTGGAATAATAATCATATTACGCCATCTGTTGTAAAATTGAAGAAACTTACCGGTACACCTAATAGTTTTGTTCACTATTTGGTTTGCTGTTTCATGTTGAGTGCAAGAAAGGTAATAATCTACTGTAAATGAATGAGCAAGTGATATTGAATGAAGGAATTTCTATTAAAATAAGTATTGAAGTAGTATTCTTAATATGAATTAAGTTTCGATGCATAGTTCAAACTCCGAACAGCAGATGTTGAAAAATACTATTTTCAGGCAAACACAGTAATAATTCACTAATTCACAATTCAAGTCCGGTTCTAGAGCAACAATAGAAGAGGACTTATCACCATTTGTAAACAAATGTTCGTAAGCCCTTTCCTCGCAAATCGTAGGCTACTCTTACAAGCCAATGAAAATAACATTTATTTTTCATCGGGTTTTCAACTAATACCGCAATATTTCTGCACATTTGTGCTTTTCGGAATTTGAGATAAATATAATTAAAAATATTGTTAGTTTTTTACCATGACTATGTATTTGTAAATCAATTTCAATGTAGTCTAAGGGAAAAGGAGGTTTAATGTTATTCAAAAATCAAATTAAGTTAGCGGAACAGTACCATTTTGAATAATGAGATACTATTTAATGCCCAACGAGGCTTTAGTGTTCGGAATTCGAGACAAAACGTTATTAACTGGAATAATTTTCAACTATGCAGCTGTCACCTTCGATCGGTAACGAAGAAGCTTCGCCAGTGTATGGAGTTCGAAAGTAGCACCGACAAACTTTGAAAACTCAGTCGTATTACTCTGTCGCCCTATATCGTATAAGAATTAGTTTTTTCATTCGTTTTTAGTTTATCAAGTTTAACAATCGAAAATTTTTGTGTTTGTGTTTTTGATTGTTGAATAATTTGTACAATGACAGCTTTATTTTCAAGAAGCTAACATGATTTTTTTTCCTTGACTTTCAGACTACAACCAACTTTACAATCAAGTCAGCAGATGACACAGGGTATGTCAAACACGAACACAGGATCACGTTTGGAAGGATCCTCACCTCTCGTAATGCCAGTATTCCCTCTAAGAACGTCACATTCTGGGCATATGCCTCATTATTCGCCATATTCACCTTCAAGGTAATTTTCGTATGTGTATTTTCATGCTTTCTATGTTTTAAAGAAATATATTTGTTGTTTGGGTAGTTGGTGGGATGATGCAATAGCATTCATTGATGTTTTGAGGTTCTGTTTGTATCAATCTTGAGTCATTATTGTTCACCTTTCTCGCCGAAAGCTTGAAGCCACCGGTAGTATGGTTTTCGCGTCTCGACTACCGATAGATTTTATCTGCCTTAGTGTTTATTTTTTGATATCGGGCGTTATCCGTACATTGGAGAAGTGTAATGAAAAAAGTCAACAGCAACCAGCAGTATGAAGAAGATCAGCACGTTAATACACAGATGACAGTGTGAAAACAGGTACCAAATCAATTTTTATTGTTCTCTGAAACATTACCTCAGCTGTACCAGAGGCGAAACAGTTAATCATCTGGATCTTGCAATGCGAACCAGATCTCAGACACTCAAATCATTTATGCTCAAACAGGGACTAGAAGGTCCTACATTGAAAGACATTCCTTTCGAGAACGACCATATCAAGCCCCCATCTAGAACAGAGGTCAAGTGAGCAACCTGTTCAATCAACAATGATGTGTGTCTTTTTTATCGTTTCCATCGGCCACGTTCATTAAGAAATATCTTGAACCTCAAATGTCAGTTTTATGCAAAGCGGCGCATTAGTAATAGTGATCGCTTCATACATAGGTGACTGCGTTTGTCCTGTCGCACTTGAAAATGCAGAAAAGTATTTGAATGATGGTGGGTTCAGATGAAAGGTTTAAACTCGAAAGTCTGCTTATTTCGAAGTGTTGTGTTGCGTGCGGGTTGTGTGGTGTGGGCAAGTTTAGTCATCAGATTACATTATTCACGTTGACTGAAAACCAAAACTGAAAAGAAAATAAGGATACTCGGGATAATATGGAAATTACAATAAATTACCTTCGATAATTCCTCATCCATGCTACTAATGTGAAATAATATACAAAAATTTGAATTTCTTTTTTTGAGATTGTCTACCTGTCCTATGAACAGTTCGTTTTTTTTGCCTAACTCATGACCACGATTTTTTCCCGGCTGTAGACTCGACACCCTGCTTACGGGAAAAGACGAAAAAGAAATAAGTGTAACAGAAAAAAACGTAATGTCACAAAGACCTACTAGAAATATTCTCACGCTTCTCACACTCATTCCCTCTTCAAATATTCGATGTCTCTTAACATCATGCGCCATTTTTATTATAAGTTAGCGAAGTCTCAATCTAACGAGGATAGAGAACCGAGGCAGCCCCAAGCCGACGAGGTGCCGCTATCCGAGTTGGCCGCCGTCCCGCCGTCAGAAGCAGCGGTTTCTCACAGGCAAACCTGTGTTCCACTGATTGCCCGGTTAGTTTGAAACATAGGAGACGATCCTTTAGTAAAGTCTGACAGTTTACGTTTCCCCGATTAATTTTTATTCTGAACTATATTATTCAAAACAGGCCTCATACCACATGCACAGAAAAAAGCACGCTTGCTTTTATAGAATCCAGTACTCCCAATTAAAAACGATGAAGAAATCTAAAACACTGCTATATAACGCAAAATAACTAATCATATATCGTATTCCACATTATTTATTCTTTTTTTCACAGGTTTCACATAGATAAAAGATGCCAACAGAGATGTTCATGGAGATGTTTTAGTTTTGCCTTAATTGTGTTGTCGCTGATTCTCACATCAATGCTGACCTATTTTGCCGGTAAGTATTCTTACTACATATTATTGTATTCAAAGTGCGTTCTAAGGGAACCAATCATTTTTTAAAACATTTTCGTCGAATATCCCGCAACGTATTTTGAGCAAGCTCTAGAATACGCGTGACCCCAGAGCAAGTCGGAGCAAGAAATCTTTGACGAAAAATTCCCCGACCAGAATGGGAATCGAACCCGAACCCCCGGCATGTTAGGTGTGACTCTAACCACTCGACCACGGGAGCACACTGAACCCATAAATACTTATTATTGGTGTTGGAGGTTGGGGAAGTAGGCCACCCCTATACGATGTGCTAGGTGTAGACGTGAATTCAGGAGGTTGGGGTTTAGGGAGTGTGGCTGTATTTACCGTTGGTTGCAGAGTTGGCTGATGATTTACAGGCCTGCTTTTTTTCTTTAGAGTAGTGTATACAGAGCATCCCCTGTAGTTTGCAGTGTGGTTGCCACCGCATTTGCCGCATTTTTTGCATATTTTGCTGTTCTTGGGACTGGGCATTTTTTTTGTCTCGTGGTTGCCCCTGCAAACAACGCAGACTGCTGGGAGGTTGCAATGTTCTTCGGTATGTCCATATTCTTGGCAGTTGTTTCACTGTACAGGGCCAGTCCGTTTGTGAGGCTCTTTGAATATCACTACTCGATTCAAAAGGCAGGTGATTTTAAAAGTTGGACGCACTCCACCAGGATTCAATTTTCTCGATGATGGTTCAAGATCTACTTGGAATTTGGCCCCGTGCGACTTTTGTTTGTTTCCAAATTTGAAAAGGTCACTCACCGGGCAGAAATTTGAATCGAATGAGGAGGTCATCGCCGCCACGGAGGCCTACTTTGCATCCCTCGAGAAAACGTATTTTTCAGATGGATTGAAGAAGTTGGAGCATCACTAGGTCAAGTGTATCGAGCTAAAAAGACTATGTTGAGAAATAAATCGCCACTTCCAAAATTTTTGTTTTTTTTGTAGGCTAGGTACTTATCGGACTGGTCTCGTATATGAATGAAATTGGTGAGTTGGGAAAAAATATTGAGATCTAGCCATAACTAATAGTGGATCGTTATTTTGAATAATCTGTAAATCTCTATAAAAAATCTGTAGAAATGCAAATTATTCTGTAGATATGGTAACCCTGAGTGTTGACTTGTAATGTAATTGACGGCTCCGGGAATAAAACACGAATACTTGGTGTAATTCAATGGAGCATTATAATTGTGGAATTAACCCTTCTCGGTCCGTTGATTACAAGTCAACAGTTCATAATTTACATTTGATCCCTTTCGTTTACTCTCTAATTCATAATTTGTCGTATGTGTTACCAAAGTTTTTTTTATCTGTATTATAGTGACTTTCAACACTTTTGGCTGGTTCGTCACTTTTTACTTCCATTTTTGGAAGAATGATGGGAGTGAGAATTGAACTCGTGATCTTCAGCGTGAGAGGTATGGATGTTACCACTACGCCAGATCGCCTCCTCTTTACCAAAGTTAATAGATCCTATGTTAACACGTTCGTCGCCCAACGCGACGTTTTTGAGTTTCTTGCAGGGCCCAACTTACGAATAAATTATTAAATGAAGATCAAACATAATTTGTAGATATCTTTTACTTGATTGTTTGTTGCAATTGCAATGTTTGTTTTCAATTAAAGGCGAATTGATAACAATAACACATGCCAAAGTCATATTATATGGGTCTTGCAAAAAATCGCAGTACAAATCATTCGTACTATTAATTCGAAAAAAGAATAGTAAAACAAGTATAATATTATGATTATGATTTTATTATTTTTCTTCATAACCTATAGTTACATTTAGGTGCCTATTCTATCAAATTCCTTCTAAAAGTCCTATTCAATTCGAACGAGGAAAGTGTCACCCATATCTGGGTGACGTGGCGACGAAAGTGTTAATTATTGTCTTGAAATCCCTTTTCTCGACTGCTCTGTCCAGTATTCAGCACAAAAATGATTTTGAAATCTATATATTTTCCAGTTGTTTGTATGTTGGTATAGAAACTTTCTATGCCTACTACTTCGTGTATTCATATCCATACGTGGCGTGAACGCGCTTGCAGCCAGGACTGCATACAGTGCATACAGCCTCCTGGGCTGGTTCGTCTCAGCGCAGTGAGAGAAGTACTTCACGTCGGAACTTCCCTTCTTGGTTGGGGACGTAAAGTAGCTGGTTCCGTGCCATCCAGCGTTAAATACGTCTCGTCGTCCATGACGACCGCGATGTTCCGCTTCGCCGGAAAAATTTCATTCTCCATTACTTTCAGTATTTGTTTCTGGATCACAGCTTGCTGTTCCGGCACGGCTGGTCTTGACTTTCGTTTCCGCATGATAATGTCCATCTCCGCTAGGTAATTTTTGACTGTTTGGCTCGTTGCTCCGACCTCCCGTCCCAAAGAATGGAATGGTTTAGCAACCTTTCCATCCATTTTCTGCTTTGATGAACAGCAGCGGTGCTTCAACAAGGAACAACTGGAACAAGGCTTCAGTTCAAAGCTCTCATTCTTCTCCAGAAGTGTAAAGATATTGTATATACAGGAACGGGCGTATCCGGCGGACTCGAAGTACTTGATGATGTCAATTTTCTTCGCAACGAGATGAAGCTCCCAGTACGCACAATCCATGGAGTGCAATTGCTTTACTATTTTCGCCAGAACTTCCGCTTCAAATACTGTTTTCGCCATAACTGATAGCGCTATCAAATTTTGTTTGAAAACTCATAAGTTATGGTAATTGACGATGGACAAGTGGTCTCATCACCAAGTGTTAAGGTGAACGCATGAAAAATTGGTAAAATTTTTCCATTTTTCCTACTGCAATCGGAGGCCACTGAGATCGCTGATTTCTGTAGAATGATCGTACCTTAGATTCGACACATCTCATCAAATTCTGTACAGTAGACGTTGTACACTTCCTGGGCGCTGTTGATCAGTTTTTCTCAATTCTTGAATATGCATTCTTCATGCACACGTCCAAATAAAAATGAGAATTTGAGAATCCTCGTTTTTGCACGATGTTGCTGTTCCGAAATTTGTTAGGGTACTTTCTGCTTCTTGTGAGTTTTCAAATCATGTATTTCCTTGATCATTCCGATGCTGTTATCAAATTTGGTTTACGTCCACTTTTTGGCAGATCCTGCAGGGAACATTCATTGCAAAATTTCTCAATTATTCGTTTCATACTGATTGTATGTTACACCATTCACGACGCAACAATTCCAATTCGAACCGCGGCATCTTCAAAACAACCTTGCAGACGTGAACAAGTGACCTGCTGTTATGATTTTGACAAGTAAACAAAATATGCTTGTGAACAAAGAACTTACATACAAATTGAATAATAAAAGTATTTTAACGTCGTTTTTTTCTATTTCCCAGCAACCAGTTCTTTAAAATCCAACATCGATCCCACCAATTGCATAATAGTGCAAGATGTTAAATCGAGTTCACACGATCAGGCTTCATCAGACTCTTCAAGTTCGAACAATATTGGCGCATTAGCGGGTACGGCTGGTAGCAATGGCGGATCTACCCTTTTGCCAACTGAGGAGTCGCTGCTGACGAGTACAGCAGATCACAACAGCTTCACCACATCTAACTACTACGGCAACAACAATAACATGCACATTAGTCTATCCCAATTCAACTATCAGGAAACTCAGAAAACTCAGGAGCAGCTCATGTCCACACTGGCAGCGCAAAAATGGCCAGCAATCGTGGAAATAAAAGGCTTTAACGATATCCACCGTGCCACGATACCTCCATTCCAGTTCTGGAATGCAGAGTTCCGCAATAAGCACCCCGCTTTCATCCAATTCAACTTTACTCTACCATGGGGCGCTAACTTTGCTGTGTATGGCAGACGGAATGTGGGCCCGAGTATAACACAGTATGATTTCGTCGAGTTTGTAAAAGGTGGACGGATAGATCATCGTTTGCGACGAAAACGGAGTTTATTGAACGATAACATCGCTCTGGACGATGATTTGAACGATCTTCCACAAGAATCGTCCCGTTCAGGATTTCAATCGTCTTTCGAAATCCGTCGGAGTAATGAATTTATATTTGCTGACCTTCATCTGGATCAGGTTGATCAGCATATAATATCGAAACGATCAGCAGACAGCTCCATCCCTAAATTAGACATGGATTCAATGACTGTCAATGTCACAATACTTCAGTATTTAGACGTCGGCAGATGGTTTCTTTCTGTTTACAACGATGAACTCCTGCCGCATAGTATAACACTTGTGGTTGATGAAGCGGAAGGCATAAGAACTACGTGCCCTAATGATTGTTCGGGTAGAGGTTCGTGTTATCTAGGCAAGTGCGATTGCATCGATGGATATCAAGGTCCGGACTGTTCGATAAGTGAGTTTCTCTTCGAATTGTTATTAAATTTCACAAACTGAACATACAATTTAACTTCGCAGGTGTGTGCCCCGTGCTATGCTCATCACATGGTCATTATGGTGGTGGTGTCTGTCACTGTGAGGAAGGATGGAAAGGATCTGAATGTGACATACCTGTTACCGAGTGTGAATTGCCAAGCTGCTCTAATCATGGCCGATGCATCGAAGGTGATTGTCATTGTGAAAGGGGCTGGAAAGGATTGTATTGTGAGCAACGTAAGTATTAGGCAAGTGACACAATTGTATTGTTTTGTTAGGCTTCTATTGACGATCTAAAAATCCGAGTTAAACTACTCCTAATCACTTGCTCTAAAATTTTGTACAGCGGATTGCATTGATCCTTCCTGCGCTGGTCATGGTACGTGTGTGTCAAGTCAATGTTATTGCAAAGCTGGATGGCAGGGAGAGGACTGCAGTATTGTAGATCAGCAAGTATATCAATGTCTTCCAACGTGCTCTGACCATGGGACATACGACTTAGAAACAGGTTCCTGCGTTTGTGATCGTCACTGGACCGGAGTTGATTGTTCGCAAGGTTTGTGCCATCTAGTAACTAATACTCCCATTAACGGCAGTCAATAACCAATGCGAATTTTCTATGAACACAATGCTAACTTCCATGCACTCTTCATTTCTCAGCTTTGTGTAGTCTGGATTGTGGCCCCAATGGAATATGCGAATCGGGGCGATGTCGATGTAACTCGGGATGGACAGGTAGCCTTTGTGATCAATTAACTTGTGACTCTAGATGCGCAGAACACGGCCAATGTAAGAATGGTACATGTGTCTGCTCGCAAGGATGGAATGGACGACATTGCACATTACGTGAGTTTTATTCATTTATTATAACAAAGTTTTTTCATTTTCGTTATATTAGACATTATTTGGTTCGATTATTCATTATCATTTATCATCAAACAAAATTTCAAATGTATTTTTCCGTTACACAGCGGGATGCGAGAATGGATGTTCTCGTCACGGCCAATGTACTCTCGAAGATGGCGAATATCGGTGTGTCTGCATCGAGGGCTGGGCTGGAACTGATTGCTCCATTGCACTAGAAATAAGCTGCAAGGATAATATTGACAACGATAACGGTAGGTTAAAATTGCTCATAGTCGCATATTTCCCTAATCATCATAAATATTTTCAATCGAGGAGACGTATTATAAAAGAAAATTGTCGATGAATTTGGACTTTAAAAAATAATATTTTGGGTTCGCTTTTTGTTCCATTTCAAACTCCGCTTGAAATCCTTCAGTTCAATGCAGTTCCCCCATTTTCCTTCAGTATGTGTCTCACCATTGATCAATATTTCTCAATTCCAAAATATTGGGCAGGTTCATTTTCTTGGAAACCACTGTAACGCCATTTTCGCTGTGTTTAGTTGTCAGACAAGAAACTTTGGGGAATTTCGATTAATTGTTAATTTAACATTCTTCTGAAACACTTTCCGGTCAAATGAGGGATAAAATCCAATCATATTTTGTTAAAAAAAAAGACGGGTGGGTAATGTCGGGGACATAACCGGAGTGACGTTGGACTATACAAAGGGGACAGCTTTTGTTAAATATATATTTTAAATATATTGTTTTATTTTCTTCTCCTACGTGAATACCTACCTATCTACCTGAAAAATGGATTAGTTTACTGTTTACTCTTTATGAATATGTTGATGGTTGTGAAAAGAACCTTTGGTGTTGTGTTTTTGTTATCACTCGATATTCCCATCTTGTTCGGCTAAACCTTTCTGTTTAGCGATTGCATTTGCCACTCGCCACAACTTTTACAGTTGGAAAATTTCTTCCCATCCAGCTTGTGACATATTTTACAGTAAATTACATTCAATGGCACATCGCATTACCACCACTCAGTATCGGATTGGAGGTAATTTTAACCTGTAATTGAACATTTGCGATGACAGTGGTACAGTGTCATCTTTCAATGTGGGGTCATAATTTGGACCCCGAACTCTATGTTTTCAAAAATGTCCTACTAAATATGTCGCATTACAGGTCCGTCCAATTAGCTAAATGTCGAGATAAGTGTAAATTACTGTACTTTCAATCTAGATGCAATTTAAGAATTGGTGAAAATCAATAAGCTCAGAACAACTGCCAAATTCACATACTCATCATATCCTGGCAAACAAATTATGAAAGTGTTTTATTATTATTTTGGATATTGTTTTAGAAAGCATTAAACTGTATTTCCTAAACTCTTTTTTGGAAGGTTTAATGGCCCTGAAAAGCGCCTTGTTTTATGGAATAGTTCCAATTTAGAAAACTTAGTACTCGTGGTTTTGAAAAAAACCATTTCGAACGCCCTCGATGCCGCCTTGTTCTGGATTTGCCACCAAAGCAGTTTGTATAAAGAACAAACTTTTTTCATCTGCTACCTGCTGCCGCCGTTTTGCAATTGCGTTTGCCACTCGCCACTCGCTGCAACTGCCTGTTGTCTTGATGTCCACCGAACCGAATGTGTTCTGTTCCGAATGCGGGTTTCCTTATCGTCGCGAGCAGCTTTGCCAGCTAACTGGATCACTTCGGCGGCCGAAACTAAAGGGTGTGTCACATCAAATTGCATCACGGAAAAAACGCTGTAGAAATTTAATTTTTAGGAATTATATCTTCAGCTTCCGCTTATAATCAGATAAGAGTGTATAGATCACGTAGGCCATGCTTCACTGTCAATTTTTCGTAAATGTGGAAAAATGTCGTCGAACGAAAAAGAGCGTCGTGAATTAATCCTGTGCACTCATTTCGAGAATCCGGAGTTGTCACATCGGGACATCGGTAAGATGCTGGGAATCGTCCAATCCACGGTCAGCAGAGTACTAAAACGATACTTCGAGAACCTAACCATCGACCGGAAGGTGAAGAACGGCAAAAATGGATGCTCCGTCAGTGAAAAAGATCACAAGCGCGTAGTTAAGCAGTTTAGACGTGATCCGAGAAGTTCGGTCCGGGATGTCGCCAATAAGCTGAATTTGTCAAGTTAATTCGTCCAGCGGACCAAGCAGCGGGAGGGCCTGCGTACATACAAGGTTCAGAAGGCTCCTAACCGCGACGAAAGGCAAAACATGGTGGGGAAGACGCGAGCCCGGAAGCTGTACACCGAAATGCTGACGAAGCCGCATTGCCTGGTAATGGACGACGAAACCTTCGTCAAAGCGGACTTTCGTCAGCTGCCGGGCCTGTTGTTCTTCTCCGCAGAGGACAAATTCAGCGTTCCGGAGGAGATTCGCAAGCAGAAACTATCCAAGTTTGCCAAAAAGTACATGGTGTGGCAAGCGATCTGCTCTTGCGGAAAGCGGAGCGCCCCCTTCGTGATGACCGGCACGGTAAACGGGCAGGTTTACCTTAAGGAGTGCCTACAGAAGCGCTTACTACCACTATTGAAGCAGCACGAGGGCCCGACCATCTTCAGGCCGGATCTCGCTTCGTGCCACTATTCAAAGGACGTGTTGGAGTGGTACGAAGCCAACGGGGTCACCTTCGTGCCAAAGGAAATGAACCCGCCCAACGCGCCGGAGCTTCGCCCAATAGAGAAATATTGGGCGATTAGGAAGCAGGCCCTCCCGAAGAACTCAAAAATTGTCAAATCAGAGGCGGACTTTAAGAGAAAATGGATTTCTGTTCAAAAAAAACTACTACCTGACGTTGTACAGAACCTTATGGACGGGGTAAAGAGGAAGGTGCGAGCATACGGGCTTGGGCTCGAAGTATGAATAAAAAAAATGCCAAAAGTTGTTTAATAGTTTTTATTTTACTGTCTAAAATTTTCAAAAGGATCGGTCTACTGGGCGAATTTCTACAGCGTTTTTTCCGTGATGCAATTTGATATGACACACCCTTTATATAACGCCGGGTAGGTGGACTGCTGCACTGGTACTAACGCGCTCGGCCTAGCTACCCTTGCGGGGAACTCCAGATCAATACGGTTCGAGCGGGATTTTGCCTTTCCCTTCACTTTTCCTCCTTTACCATGTCCAGACATGGCTGCTTGGGTTGGTTTGTTGATGTGTTGTGATGCGAACCGATGTGGTGTACGGTTTGAATGAGAATGATCGTTACGGCAGCGGAGCGGGGATTTTTAAGCCTGGCTGGCTCGAGAATTACGCATGTGTGAGACTGCGACCAATGTTTCGTTCATTTTTTTCTTTTTCTTTTCCAATCGTGCTTCATTCTATTTCGCTGCTGCTCTGGTTGCCCGTTTTGGTCGGTACGATTTGAGGAGCACAAAATGGACCAATCAAAAATGGGCACATAGTGCATTTTGACAATGCTTGATATTTCACAATTATTCAATTATTTATCTCAAGAAAAATTAAATGTTATTCGTTATGATAGATGCGTAGATATATTTCCTATCAATTGATGCAAAAACATTTGCGATCTATTGAGAAATGCTCGAGTTATAAGCGTTCCAAATCTTGCATTTTTTCCTACTTGTTCAGTGCCTAGATTTCCATTTCACCCCCTATATCTTCCGGTTAGACGTAGTCCTACGTCAAAACTTTCATACTGGGCCTGATTCTCAAATACACTTCGAATACACTTCACGGTGGAAACGGAATGAAATGTATCCGCGATGACAACGGTACGGTGTCGACATCTGGATATGAAATTAGTTTCCCATTAAACTTATCATTATAATATCAAATTATCTTCACATAAAATTTTTCTATGAGGTTATTATACCAGATGAAGAAAACAAAGTTTTCCATTCACATTGAACACCAGTTTGGTACGAATAAGTTAATTTTCATTAATGATTTTTATTTGAAAAGTGCTCATTCTGCCTGAAAACTCATGATTATCTTCGACACTTCACTAACTCGTAAAACGTAGTTCAGTGGCGTGCCGTTTATTTCGTTTCCACCGTGAAGTGTATTTGAGAATCAGGCCCACTTTTTCTCGAGCCCTCTTATACTTTCAAATTCTGCTTTGGTTTATCTGGGCCGTTAACCTGATTTGCAATATATGGCAATAACTCGAGCGAGATTTACGTTTCGAGTGTGTAGTATCGATTCGCGACGCGCTTGCTCTAGTGAGCCCATGAGGTAAACAAATGAACTTATCCTGACAACCAATGCCTATCGTGGTTCTATATACTTTTAACTTGATTCAAATGATTTGTGAAAATATGTCTTAATGGCAGCGTTTTTATATTGTCCGGATTTTTTTGTGTTCAACCTCTAGCCGTGTGACAATAATGACAATAATAAAAACACTTTTTGCTAGGCCTTTCCTGTTGACTGTCCAAAACTTGAGAGATCTTTTCTTATTCATTTTGTCAGAATGGAACCTCTCTAACTCACCGAAACGTTGCATCTCAATTTGACATTTTATCGCAAATGGATTTCCCATGTATTAGGGTGTCCTATAACTTTGTTCCCTTTTTTATGCGAAATGAACACACGTTATTTATTGTTTACGGTGGATTTATTATGTTACATATTAACCGTTCTATTCTGTAAGCTTTTTCCTCGTCTCAGTCTTCAGTCAATCTTTAAAACTGTTGAAGCTTATTGGTAAAAAAATTATCTAGGTCCGTTTTTATTTCACTCATTGATTTGAAAAATTTACAACGGAAAAAAAATTAGTATTTAGAAAAAGAACAAGTAATAATCTGATGGAGCAAGGCAGGGGAAGTAGGGAGGATGAGGTAGAACGTTCCAATGAAACTGCAATAATTTTTGCCTTGAGGCCAACGCAACATCTGCGGTCTTGCGTTGTCATGATTGAAAACGATGCCACGTTGGTTTGCAAATTCCGGCCGTTTCTACTATGGTGACTTTCGATTGATCCAGTTGATTACAATATTTATCAGCATTGGTCGTATTGCTGACGGTCCTAATCCACTCCAGTAAACGGTGCAAATCTCGTCTGCAGTGTAGTCTTTTTTGTCTGTTTTAATACAATAAAGCATAACATGCCACAAATGCTTCATTTGGCTCTTCATATTGAAAGCAGAAAAGGAGACTGTCACAGCGAAACGTACTTTGAAATAGATCTGGGACGACTGAAACCGATGTCATAAACTGCTAAGGGATAAACCTGCATGTTTATATAAACCAAGAGCCACATATAGTGCGGCGCGGAAGAAACTTATGGGACAATCTAACATATCGAAAATATCGCAAGTTAGTTCGAAAAGCATGCTTATTCTTATTTTTAAGGCATAAGTACTAAGTGATCGCTCATCTTTGGCTACGTTCGCCTTTTGTTGGTAATGTTGGCGATGACCTGTTACGATCCAATCGTGGCGGGATTCACGCAATGGAAAATTCTTCAAAAGACACCAGTTGATTCAATTATCTCCATTTTTCCTGTACTCGTTCATAGTCCGTTTAGTTTGTTGCACTAATGATTTCGGTGAAGCGCATCAGAAAAGTCACATTTTTCATTTTTATAACTTTTGGACATAGCAATATGCGTTCGTTGGTTGATGATTTTAATTTGTTTTCCTGGTTTGAAACAAACAGTTTTGGGATTGGTAAGAAGAAAGCAGATTCACTTGACTTGTGGTGGTGTGGTGGAAAAGAGAATTAACCGGATGGATGAACTCGGTGTATTCATAATGAATTCTACCAAATGTTTGCAGTTGCATGTGAACCGGAATTGATGGTTTTCAATTCACCTTTCTTCTTCTGTAGTGTATTTGAGAATAAGGCCTATTTTTTTCATTCCTGAATTTTTTTCACACGCTGAAGGGAAGAGTGTTCAGGAATCTATTTCCGGTTCGAATCGGTATTTGGAAATTTGGTTATTCCTTTTCACCATTTTCTCTATATTTTCTACACCTCTTACAAGCTCCACATAGGCGATCAAATGAAAAGTAAATCGAATGCGTATAAACTACTAACTAATGTACTTTATACAAATTTTTGATCAAGTGATTTTCAGAGAACCTACATTTTTCCACAAATTTAGCTTTTGCTTATTAATAATTGAATTTATTTTTTGGATATTAGCCTCTTGGTGGAGGTGGTCCGAGACCCTAGTGTCAAAATGACGATCAAAAAACATCCTCAGTGTACGATTTTGCACCACTTGGAGTTTGTTCCTGTGAGTCTGAGCACATGACCCCCACACCACAGCTACATAAAGGAAAGAGCAATGATTCGATTGTAGACGGCCAGTTTGTTCACCTTTGAAAGACGGGATCGCCGACAGATCAGAAAGTACAAAGCATGAATATTATCCGTCCCTCACCCTTCCTATTCCATGACCAGTTTTGTTTCGTAGAACTACGTCTTTCAGGAAGGGTGCCAAATCAGTCACGTTTTTATGAAATAAAGTTAACGTTAATAACTATTTTCATTGTGAACGAATTCTCATGATTTGCATACCAGTCGAATCGGAAATTCTCTAAGATTTGTTTGATATGCTATACATTAAAATTCGCTAATCACTAAACAGTTTAAATTCATGAAAACTGGAAGAACTTCCTTTTTTCCCATACATTTGTTCTGCCGATTTGTGTGCTAACCCTACTCGTATTTCGAATGCTTATAACCCAACACAGACTTCGAAATCGATGTACATGTGGAAATCCGCTCTGCAAATATACATGCAAGTCGGGGGTATTTTTTGGTGTTGAGTACTTTTGTAATCGTCGTTGTGCAGACCGGATTATGGGCCTGATTACGAAAGTCACTTCACGGTGAAAACGGAATGAAATGCATATAACTTTGCATACAAATCATTCCATTTTCATCGTGAAGTGACGTTCGTGATCAGGCCCTTTGGTTCCCTAAAACGTTCTTTTAAACTGAGAACCCTGGGAAAATCGTCATTTCAGATACTAGAGGCGAATGAACTTTCGCGGTTCGAGAACTACGTAAACATGAGCAATAATGTGCAATAATTTCAGAGGGAAATGTAAAATACAATGATCGTTTGACAATTCTTCCGTTCACATATTTTGGTAGTCATATCTACACTCTGTCCAACTTCTATAAGACCCCCTGATTATAGTTCGTTGCAACACGAACAGTTAAAATTTCAACAAGATAAATTCATACATTGTTGGATGCTTAAAATAAAGTATATTTGAGGTCAATTTCGTTCAAATGAGTTGTTTATTTATTTATTGTGCTTAAATATGATAATTTTAACTGTCCAGTTTCTATAAGACCGTTTCAAAATTCATAAGTATTATCAATGAAAAGTTCAAGACGATCGGCTCATTTACATGTCAATAATTGGCAACCTTGCCATTTCGGTAATGACCTAGAAAATTCGTGTTGGAATACTATTCTTCAAATTCTGCTGAACGGATTTCTCAATATTTTGTTTTTGAAATTGCGACCTTGAGCTCTTCAATCGTGATGTACCGTTTTCTCTCAGTGTAGATTCTGCGTAGAAGGATTCCCCTGAGATTTTCAACAGGATTCAAGTCTGGGGAGCGAGCCGGTCAGTCCAAAAATTAGTTTTGGGTCCTTGCTTAGTTTCCTTGCTAGTATGAATAGTACAGGGAAATTTCGATATAACGTACCCTCGTTATAACGTACCCTCGATATAATGTCACTCGATATACCGTACATTTTACCTCGATATAACGTACACATTTCCAAAATGTAAAGGAAAAGATTTTTCAAAATTTTTTTCCTGATAGAACAATGAATTATCTGTATTGTGATGTTAAAACAAGTTTTGTACTTTCAATCAATCCCGAAATACAGCTGGTTTTGTGATTCCGGATTCTAAATGAATCAAGCTTTAATCAACAGTACAAAGGGAAACATCATGAGAAAGGCTGGCTTCGTCTTCTGATTGAAGTTATTCATTAACTTTACTAAAACAGCAACACAATAATGTATTATAGACTACGTACAATTTTGAAAGTGAAATGTACGTTATATCGAAGTTTACCTGTACCTGGAATGTGATTTTTTGTGACGATATCCATGCAAAAACGGTAGGAGAGAGGATTCTAGAACATGTATGTAATCCTTGAATGATGTGAAAGCTATTTTGAGCTTTCCGGTTGCACAGAATTCCGCCCAAACCATGCACGAGCCTCCACCAAAATTTATGGTTGAAAAAATACTGTTCCTCCTTCCGTAGCTCACTCCAGTACCCGTTGAAACCATCAGGACCATCCAAATTGAACTTTTTAGTCAGTGAAAATAACCTATACATTGAAGAACTATTCGTTATGGTATATAGCAAGATGTATTCTTTTGGAAACTTTCTTTGTTACGACATACCATGTCCCACTGTCGGTTCATGTGAGCTTTGGCAAAACTCAGACGCCTTCCGATGTGAGATGGTCCACGCTTGTCCACGGAGAGGGGGGAAGGGGTGTAGCTAATGTCCACGTGGACACTCTAAATACATAATTTAAAAAAATCACATCTGTATCTTCCCGGACGAAAATCCATATTTTTCATATCGTTGAACTTCTTTGCTAAAATGTGTATCCTGATAGTAACGCACATCAACCGAGAGCGTTCAATTTATTTTCATTGGTTTAAGATGACAATGCCGAAATGACAGAATGCAGACGCCGTCAAAGCATGTTCGATTGTTGTAATATTAGAAATACACGACATTGTTTTTCTAGATGGGGTTTTTGGTTCAACTTCCGCTCTTGATGTAAAAACCGTTTCGCCTTCATATTTTGAAAACTCCCAAGGCGAAAATGAAACACAAACAACAAATACTTCTATGGAGGCACGAACTGTATCTCACGAGAAGTGTTCTTAGCAGCGATGCTCTTCTTCGTTCTGAAATATGCATCTATTGGGTTGCCCAGCAAGTTCATGCCGTCATGTAATGATAATCGAATCGAGACGCAGATCAAAAATAATCCTCAGTACATGACATATGAATTAGCAGCTTGATTGCAGATACAGTAGAATTCCGATTATCTTCGTAATATTCTGGCAAGGTCACCGCGAATAACGAAAATCGCGGATTACGAGTTAATGGACTAAAAATGAGGTGCAAACACGAAACACGAAAAATATTTCAGCATGAAAACAATGTTTTAGGAATACAGAAATTAAATTATCCATTTGTAAGGTCGTGAACATCAGTGGTCAAATAAAATGAAAGCGACAAAAACAAACGAGCAAATGCCATTCTCTCACTGACAAATCGGATCATCCGTTCGCGGATAACCGGGGTTCTACAGTTTCTATGTTCATCTGGTGAAGCCTGCTAACGTAAAACGCAAAGTCATTCTTTGTGTCTGAGTGATTGAAAAGAAATTCGGTATTATGAGTTCCTACCAAGCAACCAGTCGATATATTCCAACACACAGTTCGCAACTAAAACTCATGATAGGCGTCCTGTTTCATCAGAATAATGGCAAACCTCATGTCTTTTTGACAGCCCGAAAGAGTTTGGATGCGATGGGATTCTTCACCCACCGTATTTCCCAAATATTGCATCTTCAGATCATCATTTGTCCTGGCCGATGGAAAAAATAATTAAATGACAAGAACTTCGACTTATTGGATATGATGAGAAGCACGTTGCGCAGTCTTTTGACAAAAAAAAAGTTCTGCGATGATGGATTTTTCAAGTTGCACAAAGGACTACATACACCACACAGCATTTTATTCTCTTAGACAGCGTGATGATATCCATATTAATTTGTTTATACCACTATGTCACTCAGCTTTTCTTCGATGATTCTGACTAACTGAATTCAGCAAACGATTGTTTGATTTTCTCCAAAACCTAAACAGCTCAGCCAGTTTTCGTCAGTTTACGCTACAAAATGTCCGAGAAAAGCAATCACAAGTGATGCTTTGATATAACGCAATAACAACGTAAATGGAATTTGGATGAAACTAAGGAGTTGTACAAATAATTTCACAATGTTGGGAAACAAATCAAAAATTTTTGTACAAACCGCTACTATTACTAAACTATTTTTATCAATGTTAAAACATAGCATAGAAAATAGAAACAAACTTAAAAGGGAATTTACTCACAGTTCAATTACTTTCCCGATTTGTATTCAAAAAAATTAACAAATGTCCACGTGGACAACTTGGGGAGGGATATAGAAAATGTTCACGCTTGTCCGTGGAGGGGGAGGGAGGTGTCTAAAATGGTGCTTTTTCTGTCCACGTGGTTTGTGGACAGCCTCTTAACGCGCAGTTTGTGTGGTGTCTACCCATGCAGCAACGTGCTACATTGTTTTTGAGTTCATATAAATATTATATGTTGTAAGTCAGTGATTTTCAACCGGTGGGGAGTCAGGATTTCACGCAAGTGTTAGAAAACTTAATCCAAAGATAAAAGAAATCCATTGCATGATACACAGAAAAGCCCTTGCTTCCAAAATCTTTAACTGTTGTTTTGGAGCAAATAATCAAAATCGTTAATTTTGTGAAATCAAGCGCAATGAATTCGAGATTTTCAAGCAATTTTGTGCAAGATTGGATTCTAATCACCTGATGCTATTGTATCATACCAATGTTTGTTGGCTTTCGAAGGGAAATGTAACAGATTGTTTTTCGAATTGAGAACTGAGGTGAAATCTTTTCTTAAGTTGCAAGAAAAAAAAAATATCTTTTGGCTATGGTAAGCAACTCTGGTTGAACCATACAATTAGCCTACTTGGCTGATGTATTGGATTAAGGAAAAAGAAATGTCGTATATTGTCAATATATGGTAACACTTAAACATATCTTGTGTTGTACTTATCGCATCGGGTCATACTATACGACTATTTAAAGACGACAATCTGTGCTACAAGTGTCGTTTTGACAGTGTTGTGATTGTCCTTTTCAATCTCAAGTTATAGCGCGTCAAAGATGGAGTCCATCAAGCAAGAAATTCGCCATATTTTACGTTTTTACTACCTGCGAGGTAAAACTGCAACGAAGGCGGCCGAAAAAATTCGTGTAGTTTATGGACCCGATACTGTAACGATTCGCACAGCACAGCGTTGGTTTGATCGATTTCGTTCTGGTGTAGTGGCTGTCGAAGATACATCCCGTACTGGTAGGCCAATCGTCGTGGAAATCGATAAAATCGTTGAAATCGTTGAAAGTAGATCGGCATATGACCACTCGCTCGATTGGCCAGGAACTGGGTATAGACCATAAAACCGTTTGGAACCATTTGCAGAAGATTGAATTCCAAAAAAAGCTGGATGTATGGGTGCCACACGAGTTGACGCAAAAAATATTTTAGACCGAATCAACGCCTGCGATGCACTGCTGAAACGGAACGAACTCGACCCATTTTTGAAAAAGATGGTGACTGGTGATGAAAAGTGGATCACGTACGACAACCTGAACCGGCCCAAACCATCGCCAAGCCCGGATTGACGGCCAGGAAGGTTTTGCTGTGTTTGTTTGGTGGGATTGGAAGGAATCATACACTATGAGCTGCTCAACTATGGCCAGACCCTCAACTCGGTTCTCTACTGTGAGCAGCTTGACCGTTTAAAGCAGGCGATTGACCAGAAGCGGCCAGAAATGATCAATAGGAATGGTGTTGTTTTCCACCAGGACAACGCTCGGCCTCATACATCTTTGATGACCCGCCAGAAGCTACGGGAGCTCGGATGGGATGTCCTATTGCACCCGACGTATAGTCCGGATCTGGCTCCAAGTGATTATCATCTCTTCCGGTCCATGCAAAACGCTCTTGGTGATACTAAGTTGGCCTCAAAAGAGGCTTGCGAAAACTGGTTGTCTGAGTTTTTTTGATAATAAGGAGGTGAGTTTTATAAGGGGGGATAATGAAGATGCCTTCTAAATGGCTACAAGTTTGCGAACAAAACGGCGCATATTAGACTTAAATTGGATAATTTTAAGTATGTTAAATAAAGCGTCAAATTTCGATCAGAAATATGACATTTCTTTTTCCCCGACCCTATATTTGATTAGCTCGACAAGCTTTATTTAAAACTTCCAAGAAGTCAAACCATCATAAATTTTATTGATTCGCTAAATGCGTTCCTCGACAAACTTTGAAAATTGGAAACATAAGGCTCAATTGAACAACTTCGCAATGTTCGAAAGAGTTTCGTCAGTGATTGATAGTGGAATAGACGAAAAAATAGTGCCAAAGACCATCAAGAATGAGATTGTGCAGCATTCGTCATCACTTCAAGTTGAATTTGAAAAATATTTACCTGATATAAAAAGAACAAGATCTGGATCTGGTTCGAAATCCTCTCCGACTGGCAGCAACTAAAGTTCCCGATTAATTTCAGAACGAACTCATCAACCTTCATAACGGCTCTGCTGCGAAAGATTTATTTGAAGACTACAATGATCTATTCTTATTCAAATATTGCAGAATTAGCGTTACGAGTATTACTGCCATTTGCATCAACGTACTTTTGTGAATTTGGATTTTCTGCAATGTTTCTAATGAAAATAAAACATCGTAACAGACTGGATATTGAAGATGATATGAGGTGTGCTTTATCGAAAACGCCCCCAAGGATTAAAATGCAAGATAATATGAAGATCATAGGGATAATGTGGAGCACTTATTTGATATGAATATGAAATCTAAGTAATATTGCATCCGTTTACTCCAGTGGAACTGCAAATCGGCTCTTCCGCCCTGAGGTTAGGTTTGATGCGGTAATCGAGATTTTTCAAGTTTTATCTACCGTATTTTGTAAAGATTTTAGGTTTTAGAAAAGATCCTCAAATATTGTTTCAAGTGGTCGGAAAAGTTATTCTGCTCTACTCGAATGATTAACACGTTAAGCCACAATCGCTTCCTCGATAGGCGCAACGAGGAGACTATCCCCGACCTTGAGAGGAGGAACTAGTTTTGGAAGGTTTATCAGCACTTTGGCAACTTCCAGAATGGTCTGGAACAATCATCTGAATTTTGTACCGTGCGTACCGTTTCGGAGAGAGACCATCTTGAAAGCAATCTGCCTGTTCATATCGGCCACCTATTCCTTTCTGCCGAGATCCCCGGTTGTTGGATGTTACCGTTTATCAATGCGATCTCCACCCTAAGCGCCTCGCTAAGCGATCGACGCGCGAAGTGCGGAAGTAGTGATGTCTAAATTTTTCATTTATTCGATTATCGATTAATCGTTCGGACATTTTTCAATATTCGATTCATTCGAATATTTGTTTTTCAATATTCGATTAATCGAGCGAATATTTATTTCTTGTAATAATCACGTATCACGTTGTCATTCTGGTCGCGTGGTCTATCGGGTTGTCGATGATAGATGGTTGGATGAAAAAATGTTGGATAAAAAAACTATATAGCCTAATTCTTAACCTAAAAATGCATTAGCCTTGAGAAAAGTTCTTCCATTCATTAATCGCGATTACAGTGGCAATTATTCGATGTATTCATATTTTGATTTTAAATTATTCGATACCAAATTACTCGATTATAATTTCAGATATTCGATTATTTGAATTAATCGAACGATTAACCGACGTCTCTATACGGAAGGGTGTTGTGCCTTAAGCTTTTCTGTACGATGACAGCAACACCAGGGTTTGTCCCCCGGGATGTCGTGGGTGAAAACTTTAGTGCCGATACCACACAGCTTGATAGAGGCGAATGAACTGCAAAGTTTAAAGCCTCTTAAAAACAAAGAAAGAAAGAAACACAGCTTGTACTCTGCTGTAAACCCACAGATGCCAATTCACTGATGAGTTTGTCGAGATCGACCGCCTTCACCACTAGCGGAGAGAGCATGATTTTGGTTGCTGCCTGAGGTGACAGCATTCACATTTTCGACCGACGAGCCGATGTCGTCTACTTCGCTGCGCTGTTTTTCGATGCGGTGTCAGACTCGCGAAGGCTCGGCTCAATGCGAGCGCTATTCACAGCTCCGCGTGCATCATTAGATGACGCTTGCCTCAAAATTTAATAGCCCCTGAAATTGCGTTTGTTTTTTTTCAGGGCTCAAACCTGCCTTCCTCTTCTTTTTGCTCATCACACACTACGCGTAACGTGAACTGGACTGTCCAACAGTCTCCTAACAAATGAATGCGTTGCGTTTTTTTTTTGACTTAAATTTTTTTTATTTCCTAAATTAAAAAAAATAAAAACATAATATAATACTGCATTTAAAGTGATCAATCTAGGGTTCTTCATCTTTAAGTTGAATGCATTGCGTTAAATGTCGACAGCTATCACCACTGCACTATGGTCCAGGAGGTGCATTTAAGTGGAAATTAGCATCTAGAGCTCGACAGTGATTCTCTAGACAAAAACTGTCTTCGACAAAGTTGTTACATATAATAGAGCGCTCATTTTTATGTTATCAAAAATATGGTGACCAAAATTTTCGATGAAATGAAAAATCTAACTCTCTTATCTTTATAGATAGAGGTAAACATAGTTCGACAATATTGTAGCCCTGGTTATTTTAAGTAACTTTGTGGAACAATATTTCTTTCTATCTCTTCAAATAACCGATATAGCGCTTTTTCTCTAGGTTGAGTTAGGGTTACCATGAAAAAAAAAGTTTTTTTTGCTCTAACTTTTATATGTAAAATTCTACATCAAAACTGTCTTTGAATGATCTTTAGAGCTTTCCAATCCACGCATTTTACGGTGCATAACTTGTATGTATCTTAATTCTACTCAAAATTATTGATGTTTTTTCCCCGAAAACACGACTTTTTCATTTGCTTGTCGTTCTTTTTGGGGCAAACATAATAAAAAATTATTGATGGCATTTTAAAGAGCACATTTGATTCTACATAAGGTGTAACTTCCAAAAGAGTGTTATTTTTTGTATTTGAGTAAATTAAATTTGAAATTATGAGTTTTTGCATATAAATGAACAAGTTGCAATTTTTAAATGCATATAGTAAGCGTAAACTTTAAAGCAGCATCACTTCAGTTCAGTCTTATAGCCACTCAACATGGAGGTTCAAAGAAGACACATATTTGTTTTTGTTTTCGGTGGACGAAATATAGAAGATGTTATACAATTATTACGAGAAAAATGCCAAGATATATGTGTTTTGAGTGCCAGAAAGTGCCTGAAAAGCCAAATGCTGAGCTAAAGGATAAAGCGTAACCGTGTTCGGGAGATTACAGAAAAAATTTCTGCTGAAGAACTGGGCCTCGCAACAGCTTCGGATCCAGTATTATCTCTTAGTAATAGGCAAACACCAGAGTATTCCGATCTTCTGATTCCGGAAAATGCTAAGCATTTGATTTTGTAGTTTTTTATTTGTATGATTTTTATTTATTACTATGAATTTAATTTCCATTATAACAACTAAAACAGGTTAATATGTACATACGGAAGATTATAAAAATAAATTTGAATAAAACAATAGGAACAACAAAAGTTTGGTAAAATAATGTCATCAATCAACTCATCGCCAGTAAAATATGTCAATATATTACTAAAAAATAACACGTCGAGCCCCGAGTTGTTCTTCATACGGTTTCTATTCAGGAAGCATTTGATAATTTGTCGGTCCCCGCTTTTCTTTTTATACAATAAATATATTTTATTGTAGAAAAAGAAAATAGTCAAAAATTTTTCTCGTAATAATTGTATAACGTCTTCTATATTTCGTCCACCGAAAAAGGAAATCAACAATGTGTCTTCTTTGAACCTCCATGTTGAGTGGCTATAAGACTGAACTGAAATGATGCTGCTTTAAAGTCTACGCTTACTATATGCATTTAAAAATTGCAACTTGTTCATTTATATGTAAAAACTCATAATTTCAAATTTAATTTACTCAAATACAAAAAAATAACACTCTTTTGAAAGTTTCACCTTATGTAGAGCCAAATGTGCTCTTCAAAATGCTATCAATAATGTTTTATTATGTTTGCCCCAAAAAGAACGACAAGCAAATGAAAAGGTCGTGTTTTCGGGGAAAAAACATCAATAACTTTGAGTAACATTAAGATACATACAAGTTATGCACTGTAAAATGCGTGGATTGGAAAGCTCTAAAGATCATTCAAAGACAGTTTTGATGTAGAATTTTACATATAAAAGTTAGAGCAAAAAAACCTTTTTTTTCATGGTAACCCTAACTCAACCTAGAGAAAAAGCGCTATATCGGTTATTTGAAGAGATAGAAAGAAATATTGTTCCACAAAGTTACTTAAAATAACCAGGGCTACAATATTGTCGAACTATGTTTACCTCTATCTATAAAGATAAGAGAGTTAGATTTTTTTATTTCATCGTAAACTTAGGTCACCCTATTTTTGATAACATAAAAATGAGCGCTCTATTTGTCGAAGACAGTTTTTGTCTAGAGAATCACTGTCGAGCTCTAGATGCTAATTTCCACTTAAATGCACCTCCTGGACCATAGTGCACTGGTTTGTTACATTACCAAGGAAAGAATAACAAACGTAATATTGCTATTGTTGCGATGCAATTTTTATATCTTTTTTAACATGGCATACTTAATTGTTCCGTCTAGAGCGGCACACCACCAACCAGAACCAATGCAAATGATCTTTGGTATTTCCGGTCACTCAAAAACTACTGTCGATAGTTTCATTAATGAGTAACTCAATAATATTCAACTGCGCTAACAAAGCGATATAAAGCATTGAAAAAAAAGAAACTTGGTGGTACGAATATTTCTATTAAGTTATGAAAAACTATGATTATGTATCATTATAATTTTCTCCAGATCAATCAGTTTTGTTCAGAAATTTCTATCCTTATTTTATTAAATTTGTGATATTTCTGCTTCAATTATTACTAGTCGTGGCTTGAATACACATCCAACTGGTTTCGAATCGTTGTTTCTTTTCCTTTCCATTCATTTACATAAATCCATGAATTGCAGATGGAATGACTGACTGCTCGGACAGTGAGTGTTGCACTCATCCAATCTGCACTGAACACATAATGTGTTTGGCTTCCAACGATCCTGTCGAAGTGTTACTGCGTAAACAACCTCCATCCGTAACCGCTTCCTTTTACCAACGGGTGAAATTTTTAATCGAGGAGAACTCTGTACAATCATACGCCCACATGGACGAATACAGCGAAAGGTAAGTACTCATTTGATTCTTTCCGATTACTCATTCTATCTCACATGTATACTAATCTACGTTTCTATCATTACTAAATATCAATCACTATGGCAATTATTTTAGTTCAATCTGCTGGGATTGATGATAGGTGTAACTGTTGATTTCAACGAGCATTTGTAAAGCCTCTCGTAAAAAGTAACACTATTTTCTCTGTTAGCCTTACGATATGGTAACAGAAGAACTTTGGCATTTGACCATGAATATGCAATCCTTTTTTTCTCAAAAGGATTGTGAAAACCTCAACTGTAATTGGGATGTGCAAAAAGTGTACTTTAGTTTTGAATATGATCTATCGGAGTATGATCCGCATAAGAAAACCCGGTTGTATGACTTTTCGTGCCATACGGAAAGTTTTGCTCATTCCCATCTACATCTGCTACTAATTAGTTTGATTATAAATTCGATTAAATTAACTCGTGATACAAAATCATATATTTTCACAATAGAGAAATCCCAAACGTTTGACGTGTAACGAAAAACCTCTTACAGTCCCTGTTCTTGATTCCAGTACAGTAACGACTATAACACATCATACCTTCCATGTCCTTCGAACACTTCGTTTTTGTGTTATATCAACAATAAAAACGAAAATGAGAACAAAGTCCTACCACAACTGTTTCATGTCCAGTGCATTTTGAATCCTGTCCCCTCCATGTAATTGGTTTTTAATATGAACAGTAGTATATAAACTTTGGCACCCTCGGTCGGTGTCCTTTTTTCTTTTCATATTGGAAAGCGTTTAGAAACCAACTGCATGGAGTATGTGTTTTGTCTAATGTGTTCAACCTTGTGTGCGTCTACAATCCTTCATGTCTGTTATATATCCACAACTTCCAAAGGGAAAACATACTTATAAAATTCACTTCTGCATATAGCATATACAGCTTCGAAGTATTCAAAATAGTAGAGATGTAAGAAAAACCACGCAATTTCAAATTAAGGTTTGTTTTTCACTTCTGTTTGTGGCATTGATTTTGTTACGTTGTATTCAATTTTTATTATTTTTCATGTGTACCTGGCATTGATTCATAGACTCTAGAGGATAGACCTCACCGAATAAGTTCTACTTTGCGTTACAGCAACAATGAATTCTCGTTGGTTAGTGTATATCTAAAAAAAAGAAATTTGAAACCAAATAATAGAATTGCATTGACTTTTTTTTAATTCTTATGGAGTAAGAACAAACATAAAATATTATTTTTGTGTTGCTTCATTACGGCTTCATTTCTTTGTGAATAATAGAAGACTAAAACAACACTCAGATCCCTCTGTGCGGTTCTTGCAATCGTAGTTTAATATGTTCATTTAATTTGAATAGGTTATGTTTCGTTTATTTTCGTCAATCAATTCATAATGAGTTACTAAGGTAACTAATCTTATCAACGTCCCACAAATTCTTCCACAGTATCCAAATGTTTGTTACGAAATAAATGTTTGTTACGAAAATAATTCGCTGGCAATAGAGGTATCGGCTAGAATTATAGATATTTCGAAGAGGAAGTGAAAAATACTCCCTGTATTGACGTACATTCTTCGCACGATAAAAAATACAAATCAGCTATTAATATAATGTATGAGTGACGATGGATGAATGACGATTCGAGTGCTTGCGTTGTTTGTCTAATATTATGTGTTATTTTGAGTTTTTGTTTTCCTAATTGGAGAAAAGAGAAGAAGCCTTTGAAATAGTACAACTTCTCCTTCCTCAACACTTCAGACTTAAAGTTATTGTGCAACAAGCCTGTTCTGCAGTTATACACTCAGTTATTTCTAGTGGATTAGTATAAAATTGCTTCGTTCTACTCGTAGATCATTATCCAAAGATAACGAGGTCATGAGTATGCATATTTTATTTTATTGCTGTCAGAACCGAACTTACCACGGGAAAGTGTTCACGTGTGAAATGAATTATTTCAAGTTAAAAGAAAGTAGCGGGTTTCAATAATTTGAGTTATCATAGATTGCAAGCGGTGAATTCAAACTACTTATATTCATGTCGTTTTTTATCAATGTGCTTGGAATTAATCGATCCGTTTGAATTAAATATTCCATTACTGGAATTATATATTTATTCTATGAGTGTATAACTGGAGAGACAAGTGGAAACACAACATTAGTTTATTTTAGTGATATTGTCCTGTATTGTGTTTCTTATTTCTGAGCCTTATCTCAGCACTCATTGTGACGTCCACAATGCAAAAACATCGAATCAATCACATTTTAATAACCACCCAATTTTTAAAAAAAGCCACAAATACTTGAACTAATCAAAATCCGCTCTCCGTTTCTCGATTGTCTATGGTAATGTTTAGTGAGTTCTGGAACTCTTTCACACCGTGGTAAGTCGCAATCGTTCTGATTTCTTCCTTCATTTAACTAGGACACAAACACAATTTCACCTATTTTTCGTTGATCATCTTCGCATTACCTTTGACACATACGTATTGCATTTATGAAAAAAAAAGATTGTATTCATTGTTATTTTGTTCAAATGTTTATTTCATTATAACCACAGTGACTCTTTCAATTTCTGTCGGTTCATATTTTTGTGACTTAATCATTTTTTTTAGTTATTGCTTCTTACTCATCGAACTAGTTCCTAAATCAAACTATCATCTTTCCCTATTCCATTACCATTACTATCGCCACAACTGCATTCTCACAGTCAAATATATACAATTACTATTAAAAGTTATATGAACTATGTGTATGTGTATGTTCAATGTTGTATGTCTCTAGTTTGATTTTAATTTCATTTTTGTGTTTTGTCATGTGTTCATGTGTTTGATTCGGTATGAAGGAAAAGTATTGCAATGTATACTACAGAAAATTAAATGGTTAAGCAACAAAAACTTAAATTTTGTTCCAAAATGATGAAAAATAAAAAGAAATACAAATTTTTTGTATATTTCCCAACAAAACTCAAGAAAAGTGTTGTCTATTACTCGGCTATCATGATGTTTTGATTATATTAAATTTGATCAAACGGAAATGAATTTTCCTATGTTTGAATTTCGGCACCTAGGATAACGGTTTCATAATTGTAGCATCATTAGATGGACATGGTAATATTAAAATACAGTTCTCTTTATTGCTCCTGTTCTTCGTTATATTTATATTAGTTTCTGTGACATTTATTTCCCGAGAAAATGAAATATTGAAATTTATTTTTGTTAAACATTTCGAAAAAAGAATCATTTCAAAAATATTCCGTATTCAGTATTTAGCGTGTAATTTCACAATATATAATTGAATTCACCCAACAAAATAAAGTCATTCTATACCATTGTTATATTTCAAAGATGGGCAACAGCCAAATCATGAACTATAATGCTTCTTACACTTTTTATTCTTGCTTTGTATGATTATTGTGAAATTCCAAATGAAATCGAACTAAAAATGCAGATTTTGAAAACTTGTATTTTTGATTCGTACGAAAGTTTGTATTCCGTTTGGGTTGGAGGAAATATGAGTTTTCCACAGCATTTGGGATTTTTTTGACTCAAGTGTAACTTTTGAAATGGGTGTACCGGTTTAGGTAAGAGAAATCTTTGATAATTTATATCTCAAAAACTATGAGTCCTACTGAAACAGTGTCTTACAAAGAGTTATAAAGTATTGATGTTAAAACGTGAAAAAAATATACACTGAGAAAAAAAAATTGGTACTCTTTTTTTTTATTTACAAAAAAAACTTTAATTTGCAGTATCTAAAATACATATTTTAATTTTTTTTTTATAAAATAGAAGATATGTAAAAAATTTAAGAAATGAGTCCAAGATGATGAAACTATTTTTGACAAACTTTGTGGAACATCGAATTTTTATGAAATTATTTATGAATTTTTATGAATTTTTGTATATTAACAATAATTTTTAGCCACAACTTATGAATTCTGATATGATTTAAAATAAAAAAAAGGTCAATTTCCTTCTAAATGCAGCCATTCTTGAGATATTTGATAAAACATTTCTAATTTTTTCATATAAAATAGAAATCATGTAAAAAATTTTAAAAAATAGTACAAGATGGTAAAACTATTTTTGACAAACTTTGTGAAACATCGAATTTTTATGAATTTTCGAAACGAAACTTCACACACATTTTTAGTCACAAATTATGAACTCTGATGTGATTTAAAACTAAAAAAGCTCTTTCATGATGTCCTTTTCAAAAGTTACACTTGAGTCAAAAAATTCCCAAATGCTGTGGAAAACTCATATTTCCTCCAACCCAAACGGCACACAAACTTTTTTTCGATTCAAAAATACTCATGTTTTGACATTTGTCGATTTCATTTGGAATTGCTCTATTACGGAAAGACTTCATGATTAGTTCAATACGTGAATATAGACTATGATTTAATTTAAACAAATAGTTTAATTCTGTACAGCATTTTCATTTAGGTGGCTTGAGTGGCATTTCAACTCAAAGCTCGTTTTGTTCTAATACATGTAACACACATTTCTATGCAAAACCTATGAAAAAACTCGAAAAAAAATTCAAAATAAAAGATAAAAATTCTCGGTGAGAAATTCTAGTTTTATTTAGCTTTTTCTTTAATTTCATGTTTTAATTCACACAGTAGCTGCAAAAAAAAAATGCGTAACGAACTCATAACATATATAAAGAAAAATCCCGACTTCCTTAAATGTGACAATCCCTCAAACATCCTCGTCCTATTCCCTAATTGTCTGCGTCTATTATTTGTTCTATCTGTTACCCCCCCTGTGAAACATATAACTGTAAAAATCTTCTTCCAAATAAATATTCACTAATGAAAACCAATGAATGTCAATGGGACACTTATTAACAATTGCTTCTTTCATTAATGAGAGCGTTATTTTCTTTCTTTTTACTGAAAGTTTCAAGTTGTTTAATATTGGAACTATGAAACTGTGAAATAACTTACGAAAAAAACATTTCCGTTTAGTTTGAAATACAATTGCTTACATAAACAACAAACTTGAACATCAATAGAATTGATTTTATCAAAAGTTACACCAATCGTATCAATCACGAAATATTATTTCTTGAATCAGAATTGAATCGAAGCAAATTGAAAACTGAGTTATTTTATGATAACAATTATAAGATACCTAGAATTGGATTAGATGACAGTCGTTGGCTTGAAATGGTTTAGATATCGTATATGGTAATAAATCCTGTGAACAAATTGTGAGCTTCGTTTGTTATAGCTTTACTTATCAATTTTTCAGGAAAGTTCGTAATACTCTTAATTTGAAAAAAAACTGGTTTCGTTGCATTAGTTAAATTAGAGTTCGAAAACATTTTTCACACAAGATCAAATAATGGAATGATTGTCTTCATTGGCGTGAATACAGTTGATCCAGCGAACTGAATTATTTGTTTTTTTTATTTTTTATTTGAGAGGTTTTCAGCCTCCTGGGCTGGTTTGCCTCTTTATCGACGGCATTGCCGTCGTTTTTATCGTTGAGATAAAATTATTACAAAAAGTTGAACTTCAGATGACACCAAAATTCAACACATATAAAACCATTTTCAAAACATAATTTAACAAAAAACAACTTGCTGGACCAGATAGCGAGGATATTCTCGGATCATGGATCCGGGCCAGTGGAGAGGAAACCATGTCGTTGAAAATGCCGAAGTGTTCTTATTCCTCTTCATCGTGGAAGGGAAAGAACAAGGATCTTCTTTACTGATCAGACACTAAATCTTGAAATATAGTTCGGCATCTTTTAAGTAGCAAAAAAGTGCTACTTCTCTCGCTGAATCGTCACTCAAGACATCTCGAATACTCCCGCTGATTCCATGGAGACTCCGCAGATCATCATATTTCAAGCAACCACACAGGAAGTGTTCGATGGAGTTGTGAACTTGGCAATGGTCGCAGAATAGATGGGGGAGGTCCTCTGTTGAATCCATGTGAGACCAAGCAGTGACCAGTTTTCAGTCTGGACAGGATTCGTTGTTTTCTCATTCTTTTTTCGTCGTTGAACCTGACAGTCGAGTCGTTGATTTTTCGGAAAAAAAGGTGCGAAAAGAGTTCGTGATCCACAACTTCACGTCGTCCAGCGGCACCCTGGTGAAAAACGGTCCGGTGTGACCAATTCCGGCAAATCGGTCGGTCGCTTCATTCCCTGCGATGCCGTTGCCGGACGCACATGAGCACAGTATCGAGCAATAGGTACTTCCTGATGGCCTGTACCCATGGAGTTTGGACCTGGTCTTGGATGGCATCAATGGCGCTCGCCGATTCCGAGACGACCAACAACGGCTTGGATGTTGTGGTTGCCTCGAAGATGCCAGCCACCTCGACCGAGAAGACCTGGCAGATGTCCGCGAGTTTCTTGCTGGAATTTAGACTTATATTACTATCGCTTACCCCAAATCCAACTCCTGATGATCCTTTTGAGCTTTCCGAATATCTGAACTCGTGGAGACAGTATTTTTCTGCTATGATGACCTTGAAATATTCTACCAGACCGGTCGAGCTCGCCCCGGCTCGGAAGTTGTTCATGATACCGTTCTCGATGAGTACAGTTGGGAACGTTCGCACCAAACCAGGATTGTTTTGCCATCGGGGGAGGTTGGAATTCGTCACCCGTTGAAGGATCGTGTTGCTACGATCGTCAAGTCGATGATTAGATCGAAAGAAGGTTCTCCAATTTCTGCACTGAGGCAGCTGGTGTTGATGGCAGGAGGCCGAAGACAGTCCGTAGTGCCTTGTTATAGATGGGTGCCAGAGTTTTTGGGAGCTTGTCTCCAGCCAAACACGTCAGTTCGAGGCCAAAGGTGAGGCGACTGTTGATGATAGCTTTGGCTACCCGTAGCTGGATCTTTCTGTTGTTGCTCCGGTGCGGTTCGGAAATAGTTTTCAACAGATTCAACCGGGTGATACAGTTCTTCTTAACTCACTTTAAATGGCGGAGGATGCTAAGTTTTTGGTCAACCAATACTCCAAGGATCTTTGGCGTTTTTCGGCGAGGGATGTTGTTTTTGTATAGCTGGACCCTGGAGTTGGGACCCTGATGTCTGTCGCTAAATATCACCATATGGCTGCTCTCCTGCACGGATAGTCTAAATCCTCTCTCGGTCGCCCACCGGCTGATAACATTGGTAGCTGCCTGTATCCTGAGGCGTGAAATCCTATGGGTGTCACCCACTGCCATCAGAAGAATGCCGTCGGCGTAGACAAACACGACGACTCCCCCAGGCAAAACCTGCAACGGGCTATTCATGGCGACGAGAAAGATGGTGACGGTAAGAACAGAACCTTCAGGTA
The DNA here is from genome assembly GCF_029784135.1 of Toxorhynchites rutilus septentrionalis. Taxonomy (NCBI): domain Eukaryota; kingdom Metazoa; phylum Arthropoda; class Insecta; order Diptera; family Culicidae; genus Toxorhynchites; species Toxorhynchites rutilus. The sequence continues at coordinate 105,868,532 of NC_073744.1, forward strand.
CTCCTGTTTCCTCATGGAAAACTCGGGAGCTGATGTTACCAATTTTGACCTAAAAGGTTCGGCGGGTGGCGAAGTTCTTGAAGAAGTGCTGTAATTTACCGTCTACCCATCGTTTCATCGATTCGTTTCATCTACCCAAACGTTTCATCGTTTACGAAAAACAAAATGTATTTGAAACAATAGGGTATAGTATGAGACGAATGTGATTGTGTTTATTAATGGTCATAAACCATGAAAAATTGTTTCTCACTGATCCATATCCGGGCTAGAAACTAGTCTACTAGTATTTTAATACAGATTAAAAATGTTTTGTTTTCGTCATTTTCATTTTATTCCAATGTGTAGATTTATTCCCTAGGGTTTTGTTCGATTTCTTGTTGTTGATTGGATGACAATGATGTCGTCGGGTCATGTCACCAACCCAGTGGGGAGGAATCCGCGCCGTGAGAAGATTATCAGAAATTCTTGTTCTCCTTCATTATGGACGATCTTTTTTTTTTTTTTGATTTGTCAAATTTTGTAAAAAAATTCGGCATCTTTTGAGTATCAAATATGCTCCTGGGAGGCGATCTGGCGTAGTGGTAACATCCATGCCTCTCACGCTGAAGGTCACGAGTTCAATTCTCACTCCCGACATTCTTCCAAAAATGGAAGTACAAGTGACGAACCAGCCAAATGAGTTGAAAATCACTATAATACAGATAATAAAAAAAAAATGCTCCACGCTCGACGGATCGTCACATAGGCGTCCCGTACACTTCTGCTGATCCTGTACAAATTTCTCAGGTCTCAGGGCAGACCCGGAAGAAATGCTAGACGAAGTTGTGGTTGTTGCAGTGGTCGATCCGATCGTCCAGCATCTTCCTGATCAGTCGCCGCACGCTTACTATATGGGCTGGAAAGTCCCGGAATTTTTCAACAGATGGCGCCGATTGGTGGAAAGGTTGAAGTCGTGAGAAACCGAACAGTATCCACTCCTTAGTCTAGATAGTACACGCTTCTTTCTCATTGCCTCCACATCTTCGAACCCGGTTATGAAACCTTTTACTTTCTGCAGAAATTGACTTCTCTCTGCGAACCACCTTTCGGCCCAAAAGCTGCGAAAAGAGTTAGTGATTTACAATATCACATCGTCCAGTGACACTTTTCGTGTAGGAAATTATCTCGTGCGATCAATTTCAGCAATACGTATGAGGACAGTTTCAAGCAATAGGTACATCCGGACTGTTTGTACCCATGAGTGTCTGGACTTACCTGCTCCGATGGCGTCGATGGCACTCGATGAGTCGAAGACGAATATCAGCGGCAGGGATCTTAGCTGGCACGGCGATTCCGGCTACTTCAGCCGAGATCTGGCAGAAGTCGGCAAGTCTTTTTCGAGAAACTAGTTTATTATTACTGTTACTTACCCGAAGATCTCTTGGAGCCGTCCGTGTACCTAATCTCATGGAAACGAAATTTCCTGCTGTCAGACTTACATCTGTTACAGGTCTACCAGCTCGCCCTGATATCGTTTTTCACTCAAACAGTTGGGAACATACAATCATTTGCCCTAAACCAACGTGGGGAGGTTGGAACGTGACACCCACTGCAAGATGGTGTTACTAAGCATAGTCAAGTGTATGCTTCTTTCGTACCGCTGTTTTTTGCAAGAAAATTTCCCGTGTTGGATACGATCGTCGAATCGATGAGTTAGTCGAAAGAGGCAATCTAATTTTATGTTTTCGGACAGATAAGTGACCAGACCTCTGTTCGCCATCCTTTTCAGGGTCTTGGATGTACAGGAGGACAAAGAAATTGGCCGTACCCTTCAACGATTTGCTGATCGTACCGATCTTGTGTATGGGTATTATGATGCTATGGCCCCAACCCTCGCAAGCGCTCATACTTTGTTTCAAGATATTGAAGAGACAGGTTTGCCTTAGTAGGGACAGTTATTTGAGGATCTAGCCAAGGCTATCGGTGCCAGTGGATTCTCCCTTGATGGAACGCAAAGCGATCAGGTTTATGGTTTATGCCGTTGGGTTTATCAGGATGATTCAATAGGACAACGAAGCTACTGAGAGAACTAGTGTCCACTCTTTGTCACCGAAAAAATCGGGGTCATACCCGTAGATATTAGATTGAGGACATTCCCTAGTGTGTTTGTTGTATTTGATGAATCGCTAAGAGTAGTGCCGTGCACTTGGAGATAAGGTTGTGGAAAACTAGTCCGATCGTCCAGCATCTTCCTGATCAGCCGCCGCACGCTTACTATATGGGCTGGAAAGTCCCGGAATTTTTCAACAGATGGCGCCACTAAAAATGAACAAGTTTCATTTCCAGAGGTTCATCAGTCACTTATAGCTTATTTGAGAAGTTTCATGATATTCGTTTATTTGTTCACAAACTACAGTTGTTTAGGTGTCATCTAAGCATTCGCATAGAAAATGGAAAAAAGGGATATCATATTTTGATCAAACATTGTTTTTTGATGAGAAAAACTTCTGAACGATCAATGCAGTGGTTGACAGAACGTTATTCCATTTCTGCTCCTTCGAGAACAACAGTGTATCTGTGGTTTAGAGAATTTAAAATGGACCGTACAAGCACCGCAGATGTACCTCGCTCTGGAAAGCCAAAAGAGGTTATGAATTTAGAAATCGTAAAACAAGAGCATCGACTCGTTTTGAACGATCGTAAAGTAAAGTTACGCAAGTTAGCTAAGAATTTTGCACTACATTTCGGACATGAAAAAGCTATCCGCGCGATAACCATCGACCAAAACCAGCGGCGCGTTGATGATTATACAGCCGGTTCGGCGTTGTTGAAGCTTAATCGAGTGGACTTCTTTCAACGTTTTATGACAATGAATGGAACGTGGATCCATTACCACACTCCTGAGTCTGCAAAGTGACACTGAGGCATATTTCGATAACTTAGACGATTCTCACTACAGAAAGGAAATCGAAATGTGGGAAATTCGCTATACCAAGTGTATTTTCCTCGAAGGTAACTATGTTGAAGAATAAATACAGCTTTTTTTCATCAAAAATCCCGGAACTTGAAAAGTATAATGTAGTATAATTCAATGGACCATTTTTTTCTTAAATCCTACTTCTGTTGGGGCTATACGAGAATGCTTCGATTTGATTTGCAGCAGCCTTGACGAAATCTGTGAAACAAATACGTTCGATACTTTGTTCGTACTGTCAGTTTCACCCCAGAGCGCGAAGAAGTTAGACATCGTAAGGCACTTCTTTTCCGCCAGATATAGCCGATCCGGCAATTACAACATCCTCTTTCTTCAGAAAAATTGCGAGAGCGTCGAAGCTAAACGGAGAGACCGAAAGCAAGGTAGCCTGATTCTCCCGCGCCTTGGGCCGTCAGAGTAACTGGCCAACTGTAAACGAGTACATGGCTAAAATTGACATTTTATGCGGAAGCGTTAGTCTAGGCCGGCCGTGACCAAGCAGCAAGCGAGAGATTTGTTTACGAACGTAAAAATGGTGGTGTAATCAGATGCAATTCAATTTTTCTAAACAATTAGAAACATAAAGCAGTGCTAGAATGTCATGCCGGTGAAACCACCTTCGGAACAACCCATACTAGATCGATTTTTCTACACATGGATGAAAATGCTGTTTCATTGTATCAGACATCGCGAGCCATTTTTCGCGATTCCTAATCCCAAAGACGTTGGAGAGTATTCGAGCATAACACGGTTGTATCCAGCTTATCTCACTTCTGCTTGGGTGTCCAGAAAAACGCACTCTCAGCTCAGCACCATCCGACATCTCTCGGTTGTCTTATCAAATTCGCTTCAGCACATACCAAATTTGGAATCTCCTCGGACGTCGTCTAAACTATTCGCCTTTCTAGAAATCTTCAGCTTGGGCAAATTTTTGAATCTGAAATAATCAGACTTTGCGTTGCTATCGACCGCCAAGCTTATCCGCGAATAGAAAAGATTAGCCTTCAACATAGTAACGCCGATAGCTTCGTCGTTCTCTGCCAAGATTGTTCGATCGAACTTGAATTCGACGTGCCCTCCCGTGTTTAGTAGCCTCACCAACGATGTGAAGCGGCACGTGTAACTCACCTTCATCGCTGACTACATGAAAACCCGCATTTAACACCTATGATAATCATGAGACATCCTTGCACTCGAAACGAAAGCTATCTTCATGTCGATTGAAGTCTTCGCCATTTCAGCTTTATCGGAACGATGTTTCGCCGCTAAGGAATTATGTTTCTGAATTGGGCCGCCTATGCCGTCCAGAACACACCATTCGAATCGGATTCTCATCCAGAGCGTTTCACTCCTAGTACTCCTTTTCGTTAAAATAGGTTCCAATGTCGTCCATATTTGTTGCCGTTTGCTTGTCGCGTATATACTCCAAATGGATGTCTGCAATATAGGCCACCAGAAGTTTTTTTCTTTTTTGTCTAGCCTATTTTATTCATCCATTTTGGCTTAACGCCACTTTGTCTAACCACCTTGTTCACTATGGTCCTCGTCATCTCGCCGGATGAACATCGATTTTTGCAGGATGGAATGGATTGCTTTGGTTATTGGATTCACCGGTGAGCTACTTGAGCGTCTGCGTCTCCAATCTTATGAGCGTTTTGTACAGTATCTCGAAGTCATAGCCGTCGATCACTACACTACTACCTAATCGGGAGCTCTCATGCACGGATCCGGAAGCCAGCATGTATTTGTTTTTAGAAATATTATTTATCAATCCAACTCTCTATCTGCTTCATGCTATCTAAAATACTCTGCCGAATGTCCACTTCGCCAGCAAAGCAGATGAATTGACTGGATCTGTTGAAAATCGTGCCACGTAAGTTAAACGCTGCACATCTCATAACACCTATTAGCGCAATAGCAGGCACGTAATCTTTAAAAATTAAATATCTTGTTAGTACCCAGGGGAATCCGTTTTCAGCCTCCACATATTTTTCCGTGTTATTGAGTAATATGCGACTTTCAAGTCGATAAACCATTGACTTAGGGTGTCGACGATTCACGCCTCAACTTCTCGTCTGTAGTGATTTCATCCAGATGCCTGCACCACTGATTCCTGAGATAGGGCTCTCACGTTCACTTCCTCTCCGAGCGACTTCTCGACAGGTTCCTTGAAAGCTAAGCTCTTGACCGCCGGATCCTTTTTAAGCTCGAAAAGCATCTCTCCTAATAAGTCACTCCTCCCTTCACCTCCACGATCAGAGCATCACCTTTATTTCGCTCAGTTCGGGGCCTAGGGGTTTTCTCTGATCGAGGGTTCCGAGGTCCCTCCGGCGTCTCCTGTATCTCAACGGTACGGTTGACGTTAGCCTCGACTAGTGCCTTTTCCGCAACTTCGGCTCGTGTGATCAGCTCCTTCTGCTGGCGGTCAGCAGCCAAAACGGCCGATTTGATGCTCGTCACTATGTGCTTAATCTTCGTATGGGCATTGTTTTTGTCTTTGATGAACTCATAGAGTTCGTTTACTCTCCTTTTTACCTCCATCAGGCTTGACCTCCCAAGCTGCAGTCCTTCATAGGATGTGATGTTGATGGATTTCTGAGTAAACATTGGGGCAATCTCTCCTTGTGGTTCTTGCTGCTGCTCTAGGGGAGTGTTATTTACAGAATTCGTTGTGGTCGTCCGCGCTGGTGATCTCTGGAACTTACCGCTTCTTGCGAACATGTCACCTCTCCGATTGGTGTGTCGTCATTCTCATCATTTTGTCTGTTGAATGTATCGTTCGCATTCATGGTCTGATGGGTCCCAACTTCGGGCCGTTATCTCCACTCGTTGTACTTAGTCGTTTTTAGTGATCCCATGGTTATCTATGCAAGCAGTAAGGCCATGCACGGGTTGACACGATCCTTCATGGGGACCGTGTTCAGAGCCGGATCAGCGTAAGTCAGGAATGTGACATCTGAGCCTAGTTCCTAGTGCCTGAGCCAAGACGAGCATCGAACGTAAACGGAGACTTGCCAAGTTATTACCGGGACGGGCAACTGCACTATCAGTCCACACGCCGTTTCAGGAAGGTGTACCCTTCCTTACTCAGGGAACAGGATAGCACGACTGTCAGCTTTTAGCGTCGAGTTGAAATCGTTTCCGTATTGTGTCCGTTTTCCATGTAGTAATCATGATCTTACTGGTGTCGATCCTGATGTGCTTGGCACTCCTTACGTTGCTCCTGTACACGGTTTTTCCCGTGTGCAATCTCCATTAGGCTTTACCGCGCCCATTGTCACCCGATTAGTCGCCTCTTACGACAAGGACAGGGACCAAGACCCGATGTGCTATTCTAGGCCGGCAGCTCCACGGCGTAGAACTCTCGTGTCTCATGAGAGGGGTGCAGCAGTTCTTCACACTGTTACACTTTTTCTGAGCGGTAGTTCTGTTTTTTTTTGGTGCGATTTTTTCTGGTCATGAGACCAATCAAAGTACACAGATCTGCTAAGATTCTAACTAACGAATTTAAATAAATGGCAAGCAGGAGTAAGATTTGGACAAGATTAAGGGCTATTTTTTGAGCAAATCCGAACGATGTTCGGAAGAGATAGAGCAGACAAAGGAAGAAGTGTATAAGCATAAAAGGAGAATATATGATAAAAAAGGTTTACTCCAAACAGTTAAGCTATTTATATTTTTGCACGGATATTTCAAATCACCTTCGTACATAAAGGGTGTGTCACATCAAATTGCATTACGGAAAAAACGCTGTAGAAATTCGCCCAGTAGATCGATCCTTTTGAAAATTTTAGACAGTAAAATAAAAACTATTAAACAACTTTTGGCATTTTCTTTTTATTCATACTTCGAGCCCAATGTCCTGGAAAAAAGGTAATGAAGATGGTCGAGTTTCGAGCGACATAGCATGCGCTGTCATAACTATCAGTCAGTCGTTGTGTTTATCTTTGATAGCCCACCGCATCCATGTAAAAATGCTATTTTCAGGATGTAATTTATAAATTAAAAACGTACATTTTTTTAGAGCTCCCGCTGAATATGAGGATAATGTGATAGCGTGGAGTGAATATTCGTGAAATCACGTCGAAAAAGACGGATAAAAGTTATATTTCCATGTGCCATTTTCACTCCCCACGTTCAAAGAAACAAACGAAGTTCCATTATTTTACCGTTATGAAGTTGATGTTTCGAAGGCTCTCAGTGTTGGTGTGTATGTTGTGAGATAATAATCGCCAATTAATCAAAAGCCCGTATGCTCGCACCTTCCTCTTTACCCCGTCCATAAGGTTCTGTACAACGTCAGGTTGTAGTTTTTTTGAACAGAAATCCATTTTCTCTTGAAGTCCGCCTCCGATTTGACAACTTTTGGGTTCTTCCGGAGGGCCTGCTTCATAATCGCCCAATATTTCTCTATTGGGCGAAGCTCCGGTGCGTTGGGCGGGTTCATTTACTTTGGCACGAAGGTGACCCCGTTGGCTTCGTACCACTCCAACACGTCCTTTGAATAGTGGCACGAAGCGAGATCCGGCCAGAAGATGGTCGGGCCCTCGTGCTGCTTCAATAGTGGTAGTAAGTGCTTCTGTAGGCACTCCTTAAGGTAAACCAGCCCGTTTACCGTGCCGGTCATCACGAAGGGGGCACTCCGCTTTCCGCAAGAGCAGATCGCTTGCCACACCATGTACTTTTTGGCAAACTTGAATAGTTTCTGCTTGCGAATCTCCTCCGGAACGCTGAATTTGTCCTCTGCGGAGAAGAACAACAGGCCCGGCAGCTGACGAAAGTCCGCTTTGACGTAGGTTTCGTCGTCCATTACCAGGCAATGCGGCTTCGTCAGCATTTCGGTGTACAGCTTCCGTGCTCGCGTCTTCCCCACCATGTTTTGCCTTTCGTCGCGGTTATCCTAATCCTAGCCTTCTGAACCTTGTATGTACGCAGGCCCTCCCGCTGCTTGGTCCGCTGGACGAATGAACTTGACAAATTCAGCTTATTGGCGACATCCCGGACCGAACTTCTCGGATCACGTCTAAACTGCTTAACTACGCGCTTGTGATCTTTTTCACTGACGGAGCATCCATTTTTGCCGTTCTTCACCTTCCGGTTGATGGTTAGGTTCTCGAAGTATCGTTTTAGTACTCTGCTGACCGTGGATTGGACGATTCCCAGCATCTTACCGATGTCCCGATGTGACAACTCCGGATTCTCGAAATGAGTGCGCAGGATTAATTCACGACGCTCTTTTTCGTTCGACGATATTTTTCCAAATTTACGAAAAACTTAAAGTGAAGCATGGCCAACGTGATCTATACACTCTTATCTGATTATAAGCGAAAGCTGAAGATATAATTCCTAAAAATTGAATTTCTACAGCGTTTTTTCCGTGATGCAATTTGATGTGACACACCCTTTAGTAGGCTATGACGTGGAACGATATGAACAGAATGGAGGACAGCAAACCCAGCTTTTCAATGGAAAAATTCTCATTTGCCCTTCTTTCGTGTAACAACTCCTATAGTGGATGAGATGAAGTTCAACATATTGAATAATTTATTGGAAAATCGTACAGGCTTACATTAGCCTGAGTCCCAGACCATTGCTTCATTCCAGGTAACGATAAAGCGGACTCGTGAGCTAAGCTCGGGCCTTGAAAGGTACTGTTTTTGAACGACAAATAACCTATCATTAACTTTTTTGTACTCCTCGTAGTTACGTACTCTCCATTTGGCAATTGGAGTGAAGTTAATATGAGTCGCTGGTTGCATATAAATATTCCCAAGGTCGCATTGATCCCAAGCACAATTAGTCCTGCTTCGTGTTTCAGTCGGGTGTACATGTTAGCTACCGTCGCATTTGTTCTTCCAGAATCAGTTTTAGTGCCGCGAGTATCAGGACGAACACGAACCGAAAGTTCGTCCATGATTCCCCATAGCTGTCGTCGGTCAATTGTATCATATGCGGCCTTGAAATTGACGAAGATGTGTTGCGTAGAGACCTGATACTCGCGGCACTTCCGGAGAATCTGCCGCAGTGTAAAAATGTGGTCCGTCATCGAGCAACCGGGCATGAATCCGGCCTGATAACATCCCACAAATCTACTTACTATTGGTGATAGACGGCGAAAGAGTATCTGAGACAGAATTTGTAGGCACCGCTCCGGATTATGATGGCACAGTAGTTCCCACAATCCAACGTATCACCATTTCTATAGATGGGGCAGATTACCCCGTCCTTCCACTCCTCTGGTAGCTGTTCTGTGTCCCAGATTATGACTATCGACCGGTGCATACTCTCTACATGTTTACCGGGCCTCCCTTGAAGAGCTCCGCTACAAGGCCATCATTACCAGCTACCTTGTGTTACTTTAGGCCTTGTTACGGACCCAACTTAAACAGCAGGGCCGGACATAGAATAATGAAACGTGTTTTTCCTTTCTTTCAATTTTGGTTAGTATAGCTTCCCAAGATAAGCGCGCTAGAGTTTTATGACTCAACACGAACAAAACCGAAGTGAGAGTTGGGCAAATAAAGTAAAACGCTAAGCGAAGGAATGTTATTGCTGGAAATCAACCAGATGTTTCCCAATTGAACCTTTTCCGTGGGAAGCATGTTTTGATAAGACTCAAGGTGAGAGCGCTGTAGGGGCCACCCGATAGGTGATATAATTGTATGTTTAGGTTTCCTCCTTTATCGCGCATGAAATGAGCGCGAAGGGCAGAGAAAGAATAGAGCACATAATGCAATGTTTATTTGGGACCCTTACGCAGGTGAAAGATGGAGCAGGAAAGGAGGAAAAGGAGGAAAAACACGGATGGGAAAAATCACAAACTGGCAAATAGGCATTCAGATAACCGATGCGGTTTCGATTATCGGAGTAGGAAAGGGAGATGTGTTCTCTCACTTATAGATTTAGATATGGGTAAAAATCCATGTATATTTAGTCAGAATTCTTGCTCAACGAGTTAGTTCAATTTAGTAAAGCAACAGGATCGCATGCTAGCGACCCAATAAAGTTACGCCCAATAATCAATCACCGCACAAGTTATAAATTCGAAATCACCATCGACAACCGAACTCCTTACAGGTAAGGAGTTCAGGGTAAATGTGTAGGAAAGTAAATCCCAAACCGAAAAGCAGACCAATTGCTTCGCGTCGGACGGACCATTCTGGAGCTGTCGGATCACGAAGGGTTAGGGGCTGCGCTAGTCGGAATTTGCTACAGTTTAGGGGCTTTAGCCCATAAGAGAGCCGAAAGGCAAGATTGCACAAATCCAGGGAAAATGTGCCCTCGGATAACAGCGCTTGGAGGCAGCGAAGTCGATAAGTCTTAGACCGTTTTCGTTGGTTCGCGGATGGGCGCTGAACCTACCTATTGCCGGTATGAACTCCTCCTTTTGGTCGACGTTCAAATCACCTATGACGATTTTGATATCGTGTTTTGGGCAGCGATCATATTCACGCTCTAGCTGCGCGTAGGATTCTTCTTCATCATCATCATCGGTGCTAACAAGATGAGGGCTGTGGACGTTGATAATGCTGATGTTGAAGAAGTGGCCTCGCATTCTCAGTATGCACATTGTTTCGTTGATCGGCCGCCCGTTTCAGCATCTTCTCCATCACGATGAAAGCTGTACCCAGATCGTGTGCGTCGCCGCTGCTCTGGTGGATGGTAAACCCACCTTGAAACGATCGCCCCATCGAACCTTTCCAGCACCTCCTGCAGCGTTACGATGTTGGAATCGAGAGCTCTCAAGTTTCTAATATCTAGTCCATGTTCTTCTCGTTTATACGCATGGTCTGTAAGGCCTGCACTAACTCCCGTGCACAGCTCTTTTTAGAGTCCCCGCTAGTACGAAGACAGTTATCAGACGCTGTTTTGAGGTAAACAGACGCTCGGATATGCCCGGATAGGCCCTCTTCTCTGTCAGCATACGACCAAAATCCCACCCGGGTTGGTGACCCGATCTTTACTATGGTGATTAGTACCCCAGTCGGTACCGCTGGGAGGTAGGGATAGGAGTTATTAGACAGGAAGCTAAGGACCACGAAAGGGTTTTTTTATGTCTGCAGGTACGCAAGTACCGATGGTACGCTTAGTCGTTTACTAACATATGCTTACTGGTTGCAATTTTTCCATGGCACATATATTAGTGATCTAGAGTCCGTTTCACATAATACAGTCAGAAACACTTCCGCCGATGGAGCACGCGATTGTCTCAAAGCTCCCATCGGTGTATTGACAGGCCTCCCACGCACCGCCCATGTCTACAAAATTCCATTAGGTAGTTGTGCCAGTGAAAAATTCTACTAACGCTCGGTATAGGTCCTTCGATTCATTACTAGCTCCTTTGAAATATGTACCATGATTCGTAGATATTTGAGCTAGAGCTCCTCGACGCGCTACAAATCATACGATAGCAAGTTTTCAGAACTTCATCGATAGTGACGTTACAGATTTATTGATACTTCGAACTCAAACAATACTAGAACTAAAACGCACTACAAACAATGTTACAAATTCAATTAAAATAGTCTTCTAATGCGACCACTTCATAGTTCCCTTAAAGCTGAGCAAACCTGATATGATTTCTTTATAACCTAGAATATAAATGTGTCCATTAGTATTATACATAGTAAATGAAAAAAAAATCTATCTGATGAAGGATTACATTCTTGGGTTCGGTTATGATTCTATCAACGTATCAAATCTAACAAACATTTGTGAGTAAATTCTGATATCGAATTCATTATGGTTCAATTTACACAAACAATAAAAATCATTGAACACACAAAACATTTTAAAAGCAGGAAAATATGTCATTATACCAAACATACGATGTTAAAATGAAACACACAACGGTTACACGCTAATTTGTTGGATTTCCAGAGTTCTATTTACTTTTATTTATAAATTCCGATCACTAAAAAAATATCCCCTCCCCACGTCGCTTTTTACCAAACATACTATTGTATGTGGCTAATCATCACTCGTAAATAAGCGAAGCAAGAAATTGATTGTGCCCCTCAAATAACTCGAACCAAATTGTTGGAATCAATTCCCCCACAAAATGATTATACATTATTGAATATTGTATTTGGAAATGGCATTCCTTGTTTCAAAAAATATTGTGTACATACATATTTTGTATAATTTGGATGAATATTGAAAATGCTCAAGATTGCGTTAATTAGCTAACAAATAATAATAAATAGTTTTTTTTTCTTTTCCTTTTATCAAGATTGTTCCACCGAACATGTCTCATAAGTTAATCAATTGAATGGCACATGAAAAGTAATCATTTTGGAAATAAGATAAAAATGCAACTTATCATTCTTCCGAATGCAAATGCAATTTACATTCAAAAAAAAAGTTCTTTATATCCATTATCTTTCAGAGAATTAATTGTTGTATGTATGATAACTCAAAAATCAGTTTTATCGTAAAAAGATTTATTGAGAAAATTTAGAATTATCGAAAACAAATGATTCTAAATACTGCATTAGGTTATTAAGTGTGGAATGTGCGGTTGGAGCAAACCGTTGCTAGTCAATGTTGATAGTGGAAAAAAATGGAGAACCAGTAAGGATGAGATCGTAAAAAGTGTTATCTACAGCTTATTCTGTGATAACGATGATTAATTTTGTAATGACTAGCAATATTTGGATAAAACTATTTGAAACATACGGTTTCATACAAAATCATAGAAAAAAAACTCTCCAGAAAACAACTGCAACAGAAAGAACCACTCAGATAAAGTGTAATGTCACAAGTAGGCTAGAAATATTGTGGCGCGGAACAAACATCATGGGTCAAAATGTCTCACAGAAAAAAGCGGAATTTCTATTATAAATATTTTTTTCGTTTTAGTTTTTTATTAAATTTATTCTAAAGTTAATGTAATGGTTGCGAAGTCCCCGTTTAACAACGATAAGGAATCGAGACGACCCAAGCTGCCAAGATGACGCGATCCGAGTCGACCGCCACCCCGCCGTCGGGAGCAGCGGTCTCTCGCAGCAAACCTGTGTTCCACTGATTGCCCGGTTATCTTGAAACATAGGATACGACCCTTTAGCAAGGTCCGACCGAGCATTAGCGAGCTTCGGACGCCATACGTCTGCCTGGTGCATTACATTTGCCCGGTTAATTTTTGTTTTGAAATATATCACTCATTGCATTCCAAAACTATTGCGCCACGATCTGAAGAATTTTCCACAATTATAGGTATTTTTGTTTGGACATATAGCGCGCTCAATCATAACACGCATAGTCGTGCATGGTATCACAGGCCGTCTTATACCCATAATGTTTTTCGCGTCAGGGCATCTCTAGCCTACTTGTGACCTTCAACTTTTTCTGAGCAGTTGTTTCTGTTGCATTTGTTTTTGAGCGTTATTTTTTTCCGGAATCCGTGTGCTATGCAGTGTTAAATTGTCCTACAAAATGGATACATTGACGAGTTCTATTATCACGTCTATTATCGGAAGAACATGTTCCAAAATACTGTCGTTCCACTTTTGGTGTTTATTCGGTTTCTCCGAGAAATGATTCGCAACTATGTGGCAACAAATCACTTTTTTGTTTGTAACAACTTTATCTTATTGGTTGGTTATTGGTAAGTTTATGTTGGAAACGTACTCGTTTTCAGTTCAGGTTCGATCAGTACATTTAAGTGTAGCTCCTCGAAAAGCTAATCACATAATTTATTCTCACAATAAAAAATGAATAATTCCTATCAAAATGAACCATACATTTCATGCTTAATTACTGACAAAATTTTCAATTTTTTCGACAAAAATTTCATAATTATCTCATTTGAAGACTATAATACATAAATACAACTTCACAAAAAGTTTGTTCAATTTCTGAAAGATGATGGAAAAAAAGATTATTCAGCATTAATTCATAGATCAAGTATTGTTATCAATCTTATTTCATTTTATGAGAATCTCAGTATAGATGTGTCCATATCTATCTAAACCAACTTCATGAATGTATATTAAACAGATCGAATCCAGCTAACAGATTATATACACATTAGCCTACATATTCTAATACTTTAATAGAGCTAATCAATTAGTATTTATAATTAATATCCAAAACAATATCTAATAACTTTTGTTTCTACTTGTAGTCGAGTGTCGGTAATGCGCGGGCAGGTGGTAACACCACAAGGTCTTGGCATCATTGGAATCCGCGTATCGGTCGATCGCGATTCGAGATTCGGTTTCACCCTTACAAGACAAGGTGGATGGTAAGTACAAATCGATTCGATCAATCTATTAAGATTAAAACTGTATGCTCTTAAACATGAGGTGCATAGTAGATGTTGGTTCTAACATGCAATTTTTGTACTTTAAACACCAAACATTTTTACATACCCAAAGGATTGATTCAGTTGGAATATGTTCATTTTATAGCAGCAGTAGCAGTAGGCGTATCTGAAAAAATTTCACGTTAATCCGTTTTGTTTTGAAAAAACAAATTGTGTAGAATGGAAGCCGAGAGATGAAACTCGATTTTGTACACCCACGCCAAAAAACGCGCTCGAATGTTATACAACAAGGTTTTGACGAGGTACGAAGATGAAGATGAAATCCCAGGCCTGAACTTCTACCACTGCCAGAGAAGATATCCTCAGCAATTTAAGTTCGTTCTCGCTGATAAATTTGCCAGGAATTTTCAGCTTTGGGCAGAAAAGCAAGGTTCTTATCACAAACAAGAGCATGAACTCGAAAATGTATAAAGAAGGGCGCCTGTGTAAACGTCTCCTTCTGTTTGTTAAAGCCCACAAAGGTCTGGTGAAGTTTTGACTGTTTTCGTGATAAACTTTGCAAAAAAAATCAAATGTGTACGTTTTTTCTGACCAACTTTTCAAACTGATTCTCAAGGGCTAAATACGTATGAGAAATAGTCAATGGTCATACACCTCTGAGAGCTTTAAATGGAATTAAATTATCCATTAGTTGGATTCAAAATTTATATCCCAATGTATAGAATATTCATCATCACCTCCATCCTTTCCACACAGAAGAGAGGTCCCATTATGTACGGATGATTATGTATACCAGACACTGTTCGTTCACGGAGAAACTGCATGACTACAACACCACACCTCACATGCTGGCTGATAATATTCTTCCAAAAGTTGTTCCGCCAAGCATCCTTATCATACATAATATCGCATAAGCAAGAGGAAACAACGGTGCGCTCGAACTGAATGGTTCATATTTTCAACATACCACAGTGAGGTTTAGCGTTGAACGGCGTTCAGCGTTCCATTGCTTTTATTATACTTTCAACACTTTTTGGCTGGTTAGTCACTTTACTTGCATTGCTACCCTACGTGAGTGGTCCGGTCCGTTTCCGCTTTCTATGCTCTTTTACTACCGCCATTTCGCTCAATGTTTTCAATGAACCGGAAGCCATCATCTTCTGCGCATAGAGACATATCAGTCGCCGTAGCAAGCCATTAATTTCTCGATGTTATCACAAACTGAATAGAGGAAAAAACTAGAAGCTACACTTACACTACACTATATATGCTATGTGTGTATGCGATTGCATCATCTTTTCTTCTCCTCTTCTTCGCTCGTTTTATAGCTCGGGTCGCATTCGTCGCGAACAAACAGTATTAGCAATTTGTAAACATTCAAAGATCCAGTCAAAATTGTTGCTCCCGTGGTCGAGTGGTTAGCGTCACGCGTAACATGTCACTGCTGAATAATTCTGGTACCTTATATTCGATTAAAATTATAGAAATATTGTAATCAAAATTCGTTGTGGGTAACTAAACATCTCCGCCACGCTCTATTCAATTTTAGTACTTGTTCAAATAGCTAATAATATCAAATGTTACATGAATTCAATATATAAATTGATTCGTGCATATCAATTGTGAAGAACTCTGATATCAATTGACGTTTAGCACCCATTTTGATAGAAAAGAATTTTTTCCATGTGAACATACCAAAAAACCACGTGTTGTGTGGTGGTGGTGTGGTGTCCGATTCGCTCATTCTACTCTGGTGTGACTCAGCCGCTCGACACCGCACCAATGGCAAAAGTGTCTCATATTCAACGAATAATAAAAACTAAATTATGTATTAATTATACTTCATATGATTTACTCTTGGAATCTGTTTCGAAATATTTGGTACGAAGATGAATTATAAAATATAGTTTTTATATAAAAACAACACATCAAAATACATTGTTAATACATATATATATATGTATATATATATATATATATATATATATATATATATATATATATATATATATATATATATATATATATATATATATATATATATATATATATATATGTATATATATATATATATATATATATATATATATATATATATATATATATATATATATATATATATATATATATATATATATGTATATATATATATATATATATATATATATATATATATATATATATATATATATATATATATATATATATATATATATATATACACATTCGTGCAGGACAAACCCAACGTGCATAAAGAGATCAAGACCAGGGTGTCGGGTATAAGATCTCTCTTGGGACGAGCTATGAAGGAGCACGATGGACTCGTCGAAAGGACGAAAACTGCCGAGAAAACACTCGCAGAAGCGTTGCAAAAAACTGCAGCTGGACAGGTGACGCCAAAGATTCCTCGAAACCGTTCGGAAAAAAGAAAAAAAGATTCACCAGCAGAAGAAGAAATGCTCAAAAAACGCAAGGACGACCACGACAACGACGATCAAGGCGATAGTGCTGCCCAGGGCGACAGCGAAGAGCTGGGTGACAGCGACGACCAGAGCGGCACCGATAGCAAAAGAAACGACTGGAGCACGGTCACGAGAAGAAACAAGAAAAAATTAGTGAACGAGCAAAAAGAGAGGGAGAGAAAAGAGAAAACGGTGAAAAAAAAGAAGAAAGAGGATGAAAAGAAACAGGAGCCAAAGGACAAGAAGCCTAATCCTCGGCGGGCGAGAGGCAAAGGTGATGCACTCATCGTCGAAGCCAAGGGCGACGTATCATATGATGACCTCTTCAAAAAAATGCGAGAGGACCCTGGCCTCAAGAAACTGGAGGAGAGCGTGATGAAGTCTAGGCGCACCCAGAATGGCGAAATGCTGTTCGAGCTGAAGAGAGACCCAGAAATCAGGAGCTCTGCATTTAAGGATCTTGTCGAAAGGGCTCTCGGTGACGGAGCGAACGTAAGGGCCTTATCCTCCGAGTCATCGATTGAATGCAGGAACCTCAGTCTGTTCACTACCGAGATGGACCTGCATCAGAAGTTGGAGGAGGAAAACATCGTGGGCAAAGTTCCGATGAAAATCCGATTAAGAAACACGTATCGCGGGACGCAGACCGCAACGGACGCAGCGAACAAGTTGCTGAAGCTAGAGAGTATAAACGTCTGCTGGGCTGTGGGTCGTTCCGCCTGTTCCAAAGCAACTGGAGCGATGTTTCAAGTGCTTAAACTTCGGCAATCTGGCGAAAGGCTGCTTGGGGCCAGATAGATCCAAACTGTGCAGGAAATGCGGAATAGAGGAACACTTTGCCAGCGACTGCCAGGGAAAGCCAAGGTGTATGCTCTGCGAGGACAGTAATGACCATACGACGGGAGGCTTTAATTGCCCTGTGTACAAACAGGCGAGGACAAGCGAGCAGTGATGGAGATAATCCAAATAAATCTCAACCATTGTGACACCGCACAGCAACTGTTGTGGCAGTCAACGACAGAAACAAAATGTGATGTCGCAATTATCGCGGAGCCGTATCGCATTCCCCCCGGTAACGGTAATTGGGTGACGGATAAAGTGGGAATGGCCGCCATCCAGGTCATGGGCCGATATCCCATTCAGGAGGTAGTCTCGAGGGCTCGCGAGGGTTTCGTGATCACAAAGATCAACGGAATTTTCATCTGCAGCTGCTACGCACCTCCCAGATGGACGATGGACCAGTTCCACTATATGCTGGATGTCCTCACCGAGGAGCTCGCCGAACGAAAACCAGTCGTTATAGGAGGGGATTTCAATGCTTGGGCAGTAGATTGGGGAAGCAGATGCACCAACGTGAGAGGGACTTGCTTACTAGAAGCTCTGGCCAAGCTGGATGTTACCCTGTGCAACGAGGGTACCACTAGTACCTTCCGTCGAGATGGCCGAGAGTCCATCATCGACTTGACTTTCTGCAGTCCGTCGTTAATGACAAAAATGAGATGGAGGGTATGCGAAGGATACACCCACAGTGATCATCAAGCCATCCGTTATACCATTGGTCATGGCCGTGGAGTTGCCGGCCTAGAATAGCACTTCGGGTCTTGGTCCCTGTCCCTGTCGTATGAGGCGACTAATCGGGTGACAACGCGAGTAAGGGCGCGGTAAAGCCTATTGGAGATTGCACGGGGGAAATACCGTGTACAGGAGCCACGAAAGGAGTGCCAAGCACATCAGGATTGACGCCAGTAAGATCCTGATTACGACATACTGGTTACGACATAGAAAACGGACACGATACGGAAACGATTTCAACACGACGCTAAAGGCTGACAGTCGTACTATCCTGTTCCCTGAGTAAGGAAGGGTGACACCGTCCTGAAATGGCGTTTGGGCTAATAGTGCGGTTGCCCCCGTCCCGGTAATAACTTGGCAAGTCTTCGGGTACGTTCGATGCTCGTCTAGGCCCAGGCACTAGGTACTAGGCGTCAGATGTCACATTCCTGACTTGCGCTGATCTGGCTCTGAACACGGTCCCCATGAAGGACCGTGTCAACCCCTGCATGGCCTCACTGCTTGCATAGATAACCATGGGATCACTGGTAGCGACTATGTACAACGAGCGGAGATAGCGGCCCGAAGTTGGGACCCAGAAAAATATGAATAGTTGCAATAACACACCAACAAACGATGGAGAGGAGAATGTGTTCGCGAGAAGCGGACGAATGCTGAGGTCACCTGTCACTCGAGTAGCCACAACGAGTACAAGCAACACAAAACCACAAGAAGTGTTTGCCGCCCAAGCATTCCAAGGAGATCTTGGCTCCGTACAGAGCCAGTTGTTTACGCTGACCTCAAGCGCATCCCAAGAAGGGCAACTTGGGAGGCTCAGCATCACGGACGTTAGGAAAAAGGTCAACGAACTTTACGAGTTCGTAAAGGACAAAAACAATGTCCACTTAAAAATAAAACATCTGGTGACGAGCATCAGATCGGTCGTCATGGTTGCTGAACGCGAGCATAAGGAGCTGCAGATGAGAGCAGAGGGTGCTGAAAAGGCTCTGCTCGAGGCGAATGAGAAACCCGTCGAGATACTTGAGACGCCGAAGGGTCCTCTGAACACACGATCGGACAAGCGAAGGAGGGACACCCCAGGAGAAGAAGAAGAGCTGAAAAAGGCCAAGAACGATCTGAGTAACGCGAAAGGAGGTGAAAGCAGTGAATGGCGTACTGTCGATAACCAGGCAGAAAAACGCAAAAAACAGAAGGAGAAGAAGAAAAAAGTTGAGCAGGAAAAGAAGAAACTCGGACCTCGAGTGGAGCGAATCAAGGGCGATGCTTTGATCGTTGAAGTGTCAGCAGGAGTATCGTATGCAGCTATCCTTCGGAAAGTGAGAGACGATCGTCGTGAAAACACGCAGAAAGGCGAGATGCTCTTCGAGCTTAAAAAAGATCCAGCGGTTAAGAGCTCCGCTTTCAAACAACTCATTGAGAAGTCACTAGGGGAGGAGGCGAAGGTGAGAGCTCTCTCTCAGGAATCAACCATCGAGTGCCGGTATCTGGACGAGATCACGACTGTTGAGGAATTGAGAACTGCGTTACAGTCACAATGTGACCTTGGCGATGTGCCAATGACAATCCGGCTGAGAAAGGCATACGGTGGGACACAAACGGCCTCGATACGGCTCTCGAAACAAGCTGCGAATAAACTGGTGGAGAAGGGTAAAATAAAAGTGGGGTGGTCCGTGTGCCCGATGAAAGCTCCCCCTCGTATGGCCAAGCAAATGGAGAGATGCTTTCAATGCATGGGCTTCGGTCACCAGGCGAAAAACTGCGGTGGTCCTGACAGATCGAAATTGTGCAGGAAGTGCGGGACGGAAGGTCACGTTGCTAGAGACTGCACCAAGCAACCGAGGTGCATGTTGTGCAAGGAGGAGGACGGAAACGACCACGTCACAGGTAGCTTCAAATGTCCGGCGTACAAAAAGGCGATTGCGGGTTCGCAGTAATGGAGGTTACCCAGCTCAACCTCAATCATTGCGACATAGCACAGCAATTGTTGTGGCAGTCAACAACTGAAACTAAATGCGACGTTGTAATGATCGCAGAACCGTACCGAGTTCCTCGCGATAACGGAAAATGGGTGGTGGATAAAGCAGGGATGGCTGCAATACTAGTGATGGGAAGGTACCCCATCCAAGAAGTGGTGGAAAGCTCACAGGAAGGTTTCGTGATCGTCAAAATCAACGGAATCTTCATGTGTAGTTGCTATGCACCCCCAAGATGGTCAGCGGAGCAGTTTCACGAGATGTTGGACGTACTCACGGATAAGGTCAGCGGCCGCAAACCAGTCATCATCGGAGGAGACTTCAACGCCTGGGCTGAGGAGTGGGGAAGCAGATGCACCAACGCCAGGGGGTACAGCCTACTAGAAGCCTTCGCAAAACTAGACGTCACACTTCTGAACGAAGGCACTAGCAGCACCTTTCGAAGGGACGGCCGCGAATCCATCATCGATGTAACTTTCTGCAGTCCATCACTGGCGGCTAATACGAAGTGGAGAGTGTCGGAGGGATACACACACAGCGACCACCAGGCAATCCTGTATAGTGTCAGCCAACGGAATCCCGCAGCGGTACGGAATACAAAAACCTTTGAGCGGAAGTGGAGGACAAAGGTTTTTGACAAGGAGCTTTTCGTCGAAGCACTACGCATAGACAGCAGAACTCTTAATCTGAGCGCCGACGGGCTGACAGGAACATTGGTGAGGGCATGCGATACAGCGATGCCGAGAAGACTGAACCCGACGAATGAACGACGTCCAGCCTACTGGTGGAACGAGACACTCAGCATCCTCCGCGCTAACTGTCTACGAGCCAGAAGAAGAGTCCAGAGGGCACGAACCGATGTAGAGAGAGAGGAGCACCGCGCGTCTTTCCGAGCGACCAGAGCCGCCTTGAAACGAGAGATACGTAGGAGCAAATCGAACTGCTATAGGGAGCTGTGTCGAGACGTCGACGCAAATCCTTGGGGTGAAGCATATCGAATCGTGATGGCGAAATTCCGTAGTTCAACGACTCCCATGGAATTATGTCCGGAAAAACTCGAGGTCATTGTGAATGGACTCTTTCCGCAGCACGACCCACCGACGTGGCCACCCACACTGTACGGTGAGGACGAAGCAGAGAACGCACAAGTCACCAACGAAGAACTCATCGCGGTGGCAAAAGGTCTAAAGTTGAAAAAAGCACCCGGCCCCGACGGAATCCCCAATGTGGCCCTGAAATCGGCGATCCTTGCTTTCCCCGACATGTTCAGGGTGGTGCTGCAGAAATGCCTGGATGACGGTCTCTTCCCTGCGGAATGGAAGATACAAAAGTTGGTGCTGCTCCCGAAACCAGGAAAGCCACCTGGAGATCCAGCGTCGTATAGGCCTATTTGTTTGTTGGATACTTTGGGAAAGCTCTTGGAAAGGGTTATTCTCAACAGACTGGTGAAATGCACGGAGGATGACCACGGATTGTCGAAAATGCAGTTCGGGTTCCGGAAAGGAAAGTCGACAGTGGACGCTATTCGGACAGTTATCGAGAAAGCTCAGGTCTCGCTTAAACAAAAACGAAGAGGCGACCGTTACTGCGCGGTGATTTTGATTGACGTGAAGAACGCCTTCAATAGTGCCAGCTGGGAGGCCATCGCCGAGGCGCTACACAGATTGAAGGTCCCTAGCTACCTGTACAGGATACTGAGGAGTTATTTCCAGAATCGGATCCTGGTATACAACACAGACAGGGGACAGATAGTGAAGAATATCTCGGCGGGAGTTCCACAAGGCTCCATCCTAGGTCCTACGCTTTGGAACACGATGTACGACGGTGTTCTAAGGCTGAAGCTACCCAGAGGTGTGGAGATCGTGGGCTTCGCGGACGACATCGTAACAACGGTAATCGGCGAGACGCTTCAGGAGGTGGAAATGTTGGCGACTGAGGCTGTAGACATGATCGGTAGTTGGATGGACAGCGTAAAGCTCCAGATGGCACATCACAAAACCGAGGTGCTGTTAGTGAGCAATTGTAAGGCAGTGCTGCGGGCAGAGGTATCGGTCGGAGGACATACCATCGTTTCGAAGCGGGCGGTGAAGTACCTCGGAGTCATGATCGACGACCGGCTGAACTTCAACCAGCACGTCGACTATGCATGTGGGAAGGCGTCAAAGGCCATCAACGTGGTGGCGAGGATCATGCCAAATAGCTTTGGCCCAAGCAGCAGCAAGAGGCGTCTCTTGGCAAGTGTATCTTCGTCGATACTGAGGTATGGTGGCCCTGCCTGGTTGGCGGCTCTGGAAACCCACCGAAATCGGAGGAAGCTGAACAGCACATTCCGACTCATGGCCATGCGAGTCGTAAGTGCTTATAGGACCATTTCGACAGAAGCTGTGTGTGTAATCGCCGGAATGATTCCCATCTGCATCACTCTGGCGGAAGATAGCGAGTGCTACAAGCGACGGGAAAGCAGAGGTATCCGGAAATTGATGAGAGCGGAGTCGTTGGACAAATGGCAGTATGAATGGGATACGGCAGAAAATGGTAGATGGACGTACAGGCTGATACCGGTACTTTCGACCTGGTTGAACAGGAAACACGGTGAAGTTAACTTTTACTTGACGCAGTTTCTGTCTGGGCATGGCTGTTTCAGGCAATATCTACACCGGTTCGGGCACGCAGTTTCACCCCTCTGTCCGGAGTGTGGAGATATGGAGGAAACACCGGAGCACGTCGTTTTTGTCTGTCCCAGGTTCACCGAAAGGCGCGAGGGGCTGCCTGCACTTCATGTCGAGAATATTGTGGAGAAGATGTGTCGCGACGAGATAATCTGGAATGCCGTGAGCAGTGCAATCACACAAATCATGTCGGAGCTGCAGCGAAGGTGGAGGGCTGACCAAAGTGCTGACAACGTTCGACGGTGAAAGGTGAACAACGGCGACGGCTGTTGCAAGAGATGGTACCTCACGAGAGTAGCTGTGACGGGGTGCGCGTTGTGTTGGAGGGCACCACCTAATCGGCTCTCCGCTGGGAAGAGAAATCCTGCGAGGGTGACTGTGACGGGGCGCGCGTCAAGTTGGAGGGCGCTTCCTAATCGGTGCACGTCTCGACAGGTAAACGGATACTGCCGCGGAGAACAGCAAAAGGCCTACCTGACAACGCCTGATCGTGGCCTGGATGGAGGAACACCGCGAACATTTCGAAGGAACGAGCATCAAGGATGAAGCCACGATCAAAATGGTGAATACCCCACGAGAGTAGCTGTGACGGAGTGCGCGTCAGGTTGGAGGGCACTGCCTAATCGGCGCTCCGTTGGGAAGAGAAATCCTGCGAGGGTGACTGTGACGGGGCGCGCGTCAAGTTGGAGGGCGCTTCCTAATCGGTTCACGTCTCGACAGGTGAGAAACCCCGCGAGGGTGGCTGTGACGGGTTGCGCGTCAAGTAGGAGGGCAATTCCTAATCGGTTCACGTCTCGACGGGTAAATTCAAAATGCCTGCGAAGAGGACATCAGCGCAGTGGAATTAATAACGAATGGAAAGAAAAAAATATTGAGAAAAAGGGAAGGACAACGCTAGTTAGCGTTGAAAACTCGAGAAGTGCATGAGCACAGCCGCCCCCTGAAGTAGTCGCCTAGATGTGGTCCCAGGGGGAATAAGGCAACGAGTAGAGGGCTTGGTTTTTGTGGGTGCGATCCCCACTCGACGTCTGGGTTAACCCTTCCCAGGTAAGGCTGGTAGAGCGTTCCTCACCTCTTAAAAAAAAAAAAAAAAAAAAAAAAATACCATTGGTCAACGACACTCCGTGGCAGTACGGATAACTAGGACATGTCCACGCAGGTGGAAGACAAAAACCTTTGACAAGGATCTTTTCATCGAAGCACTACGCGTGGAGAACGGCATATTGAACATGAACGCGGATGAACTGACGGAAACGCTAGCCATGGCGATATAACAATGCCAAGAAAAAGTGAACCCAGGTATAAGCGACCTCCAGCCTACTGGTGGAGTGAGACACTTGGCGTGCTTCGGGCCAACTGCCTCAGCGCCAGAAGACGCTTCCAACGGTCAAGCATAGACACCAGAGAAGAGCGGAGAGTGGAATTTAGAGAGGCTAGAACCACTCTTAAACGGGCGATTAAGCGGAGCAAATCTAATTGCTTCAGGGAGTTATGTCGGGACGTGGGGCAATGCTTACCGAGTGGTGATGGCGAAGCTCAGGGGCCCAACGACACCTTCCGAAATGTGTCCCGAAAAATTAAAAACTATCGTGAAAGGGTTATTTCCGCAGCACGACCCAACGACCTGGCCACCCACGCCATATGGAGAGGATGAGGATAGCATCGAACGCAGAGAGGTGACGAACGACGAGCTAGTTGCAGCTATTTTTTTTTTTTTTTTTTTTTATATAAATCGTTTATTTTTACAGGCTCAGTTACATTAGTTTAAAGGAGCCGAATTCTTAAGTATATGTTTTAAAACTATACATAAATAATTTTCCTAACACTATGGTTAGTAAGGTGGAAAACCGATTACTCGCGGTTTACTCGAGTTTAGAGGGTGACATCTTTCAGGAAAGGGATGGGATATAAGGGAATTGTTACAATGTTGATGATCACACTCGATTCTTAAATCTATTGTATATTTACATTTCAACTTATTTTACTGTTTATACCAAGGGGGCCAATCGCTCGCAATGGATGAAAAGGAGGGTATAAGGACATAGGTACAATCACACACGAAGATCGATAGCTTTAAGGAAAACATATATTTGGGTCATGTAATCAAGGTCTAACCGAGCCAACACATCTCTCACCGGCACATTGGGCTGTCTTCCTCGGGCCCGAAGGGAGTTTTCTAAATTCGATCTGGCGACAAGATACATCTCGCACGACCAAACAACATGCTCGATGTCGTGATAACCTTGACCACAGACGCAGAGATTGTTGCTGGAAAGATTGAAACGAAAGAGAAGCGCATCTAACGAACAGTGATTGGACATGAGTCGGGAGAAGGTGCGAATAAAGTCCCGACTCAAGTCCAGACTTTTGAACCACGGTTTGAGGCTAACCTTAGGGATAATCGAGTGAAACCACCGGCCCAATTCATCTTCGTTCCATTTGCGTTGCCAGTTAGCGATGGTATTTTTACGGACTAAAGAAAAAAATTCATTGAAGGCGATTTGACGCTGGTAAATGTCGCCTTCAATCGCACCTACCTTTGCTAATGAGTCAGCCCTCTCATTACCCGGAATTGAGCAATGTGAAGGGACCCAGACAAAGGTAATGACATAACAGCGTCTGGATAAAGCACTCAAAATTTCTCGTATTCTCTCAAGGAAGTACGGCGAGTGCTTTTCCGGCCTCACTGAACGGATAGCTTCGACAGAGCTAAGACTATCCGTTACAATGTAATAGTGTTCAACAGGTCGTGAGGCGACGCTGTCCAGCGCCCAGTATATCGCTGCCAATTCAGCAATATACACTGAGCAAGGATTCTGAAGACTGTGGGAGGTGCTAAAAATTTCGTTGAACACTCCAAATCCTGTGGACTCATTCATAGAGGACCCATCAGTAAAGTACATATTATCACAATTGATACCCCCATACTTTGAATCGAAGATCGTTGGAGCGATCCTCGACCGTTGATAATCTGAATATCCATGGATATCCTGTTTCATGGACAGATCAAAATGCACAGAGGAATTGATGTAGTCAGGAAAACAAACACGGTTGGGAGTATACGAAGAAGGATCAACCTGCATGGAGATGAATTCATGATATGAACTCATGAATCCGGAGTGAAAATTTAGCTCGATCAGCTGCTCAAAATTCCCGATCACCAATGGGTTCATAACCTTACACCGGATGAGGAACCGAAGAGATAATAAATTGAAGCGATCTTTTAGTGGGAGTAGGCCTGCCAAAACCTCGAGACTCATGGTATGCGTTGAGGGCATACATCCCAACGCAATACGGAGACAAAGATACTGAATTCGCTCGAGTTTAATGCGGTGTGTTTTGGCAGCTGATTGAAAACAGAAACTGCCATACTCCATCACTGAGAGAATAGTTGTTCGATACAACATTATAAGATCTTCGGGATGGGCTCCCCACCAGGTGCCGGTAATTGTACGGAGAAAGTTTATTCTTTGTTGACATTTTTTACTCAGATACCTAATATGGACCCCCCAAGTACATTTGGAGTCGAACCAGACCCCAAGATACTTGAATGACATAGCATGAGTGATCGGTTTACCCAAAAGTTGAAGCTTTGGTTTTGCTGGTCTATGCTTCCTAGAAAAAACCACCATCTCTGTTTTCTCCGTGGAGAATTCGATCCCTAGCCCAATGACCCAGGTTGAAAAATTGTTCAAAGTATCTTGTAAGGGTCCTTGCAGGTCGGATTCGTTTGATCCTACGACAGACACCACTCCATCATCTGCAAGTTGTCTTAGGCTGCAATTTTGTGTAAGGCAATTGTCGATGTCGCTTACATAGAAGTTGTACAAAAGGGGGCTTAAACATGAGCCCTGGGGGAGGCCCATGTAAGAGAACCGACTTACTGCCGAATCTCCGTGAGAAAAGTTCAAATGTTTCTCACAAAGCAAGTTATATAACATATTATTCAATAGAGGCGGCAGACCCCGAGAGTGTAATTTGTCTGACAAAACCTCTATTGAAACAGAATCAAAGGCCCCCTTTATGTCCAAGAATACTGAAGCCATTTGTTTTTTTTCGGCGTAAGCCATTTGAATTTCTGAAGAAAGCAACGCAAGACAATCATTCGTCCCCTTGCCCCTGCGGAACCCATATTGTGTATCTGAGAGTAAGGCATTCGTTTCAACCCAACGATCAAGGCGAAACAAGATCATTTTCTCCAACAATTTCCGTATACAAGACAGCATTGCTATTGGGCGGTACGAATTGAAGTCGGACGCGGGTTTTCCGGGTTTTTGAATAGCTATAACTCGTACTTGTCTCCAATCATCCGGAACAACATTATGCTCCAGAAACTTATTGAATAAATTCAACAAGCGATGTTTGGCCACATCGGGGAGGTTTTTCAACAAGTTGAACTTAATTCTATCCGATCCTGGAGCCGAATTGTTACTTGAAAGGAGAGCAAGAGAGAATTCTACCATCGAAAACTCGGAATCAAGATCGCACCTATCTTGTGGTATATCTCGAGCAATTCTTTGCACGGGAGCGAAATCGGGACAAACCTTTCGCGCAAAATTAAAAATCCATCGATGTGAATGTTCCTCGCTTTCATTCGATGAAGAGCGATTTCTCATGTTTCGAGCCACTTTCCATAATTTTTTCATTGACGTTTCTCGTGACAAACCTCCCACGAAATTTCGCCAATAAGCACGTTTTTTACCTTTGATCAAGTTTTTAAATTGATTTTCAAGGTCTAAATACGTTTGAAAATTGTCAATGGTTCCTCGTTTCCGAAAAGCTTTAAATGCATTCGATTTTTCTACATAAAGCTTTGAACATTGGCTATCCCACCATGGATTGGGAGGCCTTCGGTGAATGGTGGAACCTGGGATGGGTTTCGTTTGAGCGCGAACCGCGCTGTCATGGATCAAACGAGAAAGGAAGTTATACTCCTCCAATGGAGGTAAACCATCTCTGGAATTGATGGCTAGAGTAATCGCGTCCGCATATTTTTTCCAGTCAATGTGTCTTGTGAGGTCATATGCCATGTTTATAGATTCAGAAGAATTCGACCCAATGGTGATGGAAATTTTGATTGGCAAGTGATCACTACCGTTGGGATCCTGGATTACATTCCACTTGCAATCTAACGATAGTGAATTCGAGCAAAGCGAGAGGTCAAGAGCACTTGGGTTAGCAGGAGGTTTAGGCACACGTGTTGTTTCCCCAGTGTTCAAAACGGTCATATTGAAGCTGTTACAAAGGTCATATATCAACAATGAACGATTGTCGTCGTACTGTTCCCCCCAGGCAGTTCCGTGAGAGTTGAAGTCTCCCAAGATCAATCGTGGCTCAGGAAGGAGTGAGCACATGTCAACAAGTTGTTTGCGGCTAACCGCAGCTCTCGGAGGCCAATACAAGCTGACAATACAGAGGTCTTTGCCTTTAATGTTTGCATGACAAGCAACAGCTTCGATCCCTCCAATAGGTGGAAGGTCAATTCGGAAAAATGAGTGGCACTTATTGATCCCCAATAGCACCCCTCCGTATCTGTCATCACGGTCCAAGCGTATAATATTAAAATCGTGGAAAGAGAGATCATCTCGCGAAGAAAGCCAAGTTTCGGACAGAGCAAAAACATCACAATTGAACTTATGAATTAAAAATTTGAATGCATCCAATTTAGGGATAAGACTACGACAATTCCACTGTAAAACAGTGATATCTCCGACCTCTCTATTCAAATTAGACATCAAGAGAGATAATCATTGCAAGGAGGGGCCATGTTTGCATCAATTGTTGCAAAATTGTCTTTAGTACTGGAAGCATTGAGATGACAATGGTTCTGATGGAATCGGAAACATTAAAACACGTGAAGATTTGATCCACAAGGTCAGTCAACTTTATAAATCCCGATTGGGAAGTTGAGCTGGACGCAAAAAAAGGGACAGTTGGGGTTTTTGATGTCCCCTCGAGTGCTGGGTCGTTCGAAGGTGAACTATTCCCACGGAAGCCAGGAGGAACCTGATTTTGCTTGTCCGCTGCACTCGATATTTTAGGCAAGCTAACATGGGGTACCACCGATGGGACTTGTCGTTGAACTTTGGGAGTGGACACATTTTTGCGCCGGGAATTCCCTTTGAAAATAAACGGTGTGCCCTCGTTAGCTGTATCCGCTTCCAATTCGTCAACTGGCAGTGAAGCAAAGACATTGTTTGTTGGTAATGGTTGTTGAGCCAGTGGGGAAGCGCCCTTTAAGATATCCGCGAAAGTGCGTTTCGAGCGTTCCTTCAAAGAGCGCTTTTGTTTATCCCAGCGACTCTTGTAAGTTTCACAAGCTGAGAGCACGTGTGGGGATCCCCCGCAATATGGACACTTATGCTCAGTCGCACTGCAGGATTTCCCCTCATGTTGCTCTCCGCATGTGGCACAGCGCTCCTTGTTGGCGCAATAAGCTGCTGTATGACCAACTGACTTGCATTTGTTGCAAGTCATGGGCTTTGGCACGAAGAGTCGCACCGGCAGCCTCAATTTGTCCACCATAACGTAGTCAGGGAGGGCGGCACCAGCAAAAGTGACTCGAAACGAGTCGTACGGCGTAAATTTCTTTTCTACTCCTTCCTGGGTAACTTTTCCAAGTTGGCGACATTCCAAGATTTTGACTTCCATCGAAGGAAGCCTCTTGAACCTGCCAACTCCCATACTTTCTATAGTTTTGCACGTCAGACCCGTTTCAGATATAACGCCCCCAATTTCTACGTTATGGGAGGGAATAAAAACTCGATATTCGAGGATGAAATGCTTATCAGCAACAATATCGTTCGCGTCCTTTCGTTTAGTCACGACAACTCGCAGTTTGTTCGGTCTTACTTTGCAAATTTCCGAAACAGAGGTGTATCTTTTCAGATCTGTCATAATCTGTACGACCCTCAAGGCTTTACCATTAGGTTTGGGCCGGAAAAAAACAACCCAAGGACCAGCGTCAGGCGCATCGTCCGGATAAACCCTGACACGGGGAGCGGAAACAATAGGAGAGGAATTCGAGGACAAGGTTTGAGTGGGGACAGTAACATCAGAGGGGGGAAGGGATGTCGATGATTGGGTGGAAGTATTGGAGGAATCAGGGGAAAGGTTTGCAATCTTTTTTTTGGAGGGGGGCTTGGTAGTGTGAGTTGACTCGTCCCCAGAAGAAGAATCTTCGGGCATAGGAGTCCGTTTAAGGGACTTACTACACCCTGCTTGAGCAAGCGAGGGGGAGTCTGAAATGTCCATGTCTAGACCCCCACCCTCCTCCATTCTTAGAACGAACGATTATTATCTTTACAATTTTTTTATCTCACTTGTAAAAAAAAAAACTTAAATAAAATAAAAATAATCACATAAATTTGTTGTTCCGATATGCGCTCTGTTACCCTATTAAGGGAGACACAAAAGTCACGCGCTACGGAGACAACACAATAGCAGAAGTTATTGTTGTACTCAACTGAGCGTCAACCACGTGTTGACGATGCCGTTATGGTTATTGATCCACTACAGACGCCGATCCAGACCACTGCAGAGGCGCTGCTTCCTCGGTTCTGGCTGCTTTGGGCACTTTGGGCACTAATTCACCACAGAACACACGAGAAAAAAAACCAACTCGTTGGGGAGAAGAGAAAAAAAAACTTCGAGAACAATGCTTGAGGAGTGATGAATAGCACATCCAGCTCCATCAAGTTGTTAGCGAGGAATGAAGTTGCAGCTATGAAACGCCTCAAAACGAAGAAAGCGCCTGGCCCAGATGGAATACCCAACGTAGCTTTAAAAGCGGCAGTCCTAGCATTCCCTGATATGTTCAGGACAGCAATGCAGAAGTGTCTAGACGAATGCTACTTTCCGGATCGATGGAAGGTACAAAAGCTAGTACTACTGCCCAAACCAGGAAAGACGCCGGGTGATCCAGCATCGTATAGACCTATATGCCTGTTGGACACTCTGGGGAAACTTTTGGAGAGAATCATCCTCAATAGGCTGACGGAATGCACGGAGGGAGTTCGTGGACTGTCCGATAGTCAATTCGGATTTCGGAAAGGGAGATCCACGGTAGATGCCATTCGCATAGTGGTCGAAAGAGCAAA
Organism: Toxorhynchites rutilus septentrionalis; assembly: GCF_029784135.1. Classification (NCBI taxonomy): domain Eukaryota; kingdom Metazoa; phylum Arthropoda; class Insecta; order Diptera; family Culicidae; genus Toxorhynchites; species Toxorhynchites rutilus. Next base: position 105,899,526 of record NC_073744.1, read on the forward strand.
CAGAGCATCCAAATAGAAGCTCAGAGGAAATCGATACTGCGCAGTGATAACGATCGACGTTAAGAACGCGTTCAATAGTGCCAGCTGGAAGGCCATCGCGACTGCGCTCCACACGATGAGAGTTCCTGACTATCTGTGTAGAATACTTAGGAGCTACTTCGAGAACCGTGTGCTGGTGTACGAGACAAACACGGGCCAGGCGCAAATTAAAACTACGGCTGGAGTTCCGCAGAGCTCTATCCTGGGTCCATCGCTCTGGAACAGTATGTACGATGGCGTACTAAAACTGAATCTGCCCAGAGGTGTGGAGATCATTGGCTTCGCGGATGACATTGTTATTCTCGTGACCGGAGAACGGGCCGAAATGCTCGCGACCGAGTCGTAGACATGATCGGAAGGTGGATGCAAAGTGTGAAACTGCAGATAGCCCACCACAAGACGGAAATGTTGATTGTCAGCAACCGCAGGGCGGTGCAACGTGCAGAAATCACCATCGGAGAGAACTTGATAACCTCGAAGCGAGATTTAAAATACCTGGGGGTGCAGATCGATGATCGACTGAACTTCAACAGTCACGTCGACTACGCTTGTAAGAAAGCAACGAAGACAATCAATGCACTGACACGAATCATGCCCAACAACTTTGGCCCAAGCAGCAGCAAGAGGCACCTTTTGGCTAGTGTCTCCTCATCGACATTACGATACGAGGGTCCAGCCTGGATCGCGGCGTTAGAAACTCAGCGGAACACGAGAAGGCTGAATAGTACGTACCGGCTCATGGCGATGCGAGTCGCGAGTGCGTACAGAACCATATCAACAGAAGCGGTCTGCGTCATAGCCAGGTTGGTACCTATCAACATCATCTTGGCGGAAGACAGCGAGTGCTATATGAGGAGGGGAACCAGAGGAATCCGGAAGCTAATGAGGGCAGAGTCGATGGCTAGGTGGCAGCAAGAGTGGAGTGCGGCTCAAAACGGCAGATGGACGCACAGGCTCATACCGACACTAATGGGCTGGGTAAACAGTGAATTTTCATCTAACGCAGTTTTTGTCTGGGCATGGCTGCTTCAGGTAGTATCTGCACCGGTTTGGACATGCAAGATCACCTCTTTGTCCGGAGTGTGGAGATGTGGAGGAAACACCGGAACACGTCGTATTTGTATGTCCAAGATTCACCACAAGGCGCGAGGGGCTGCCTACCCTTCATGCTGGGAACATCGTAGAAGAAATGTGTCGTGACGAGGGCACCTGGAACGCAGTGAACAGTGCAATCGTCCACATCATGTCCGAGCTACAGCGGAAGTGGAGGACCGACCAGCGTGCGGATAACGCCTGACTATAAAAGATGAACCACAGTGAGATCTGAAGCACCGGAGTACCCCACGAGAGCGGCCGTGACGGAGTGCGCGTTATGTTGGAGGGCACTACCTAATCGGCGCTCCGCTGGGAAGAGAAATCCTGCGAGGGTGACTGTGACGGGGCGCGCGTTACGTTGGAGGGCGCTTCCTAATCGGTTCACGTCTCGACAGGTGAGAAATCCCGCGAGGGTGGCTGTGACGGGTTGCACGTCAAGTTGGAGGGCAATTCCTAATCGGTACACGTCTCGACGGATAAGCGGAATCTGGCAAGAAGGATTGACAAATTGCTGTCAATGCCTCATGGTGGATTGTAAAGAAGATTACTGCGAGGACTTCGACGAAGCGAGCGCCTAGGAAGGCGTCACCAAATCGGTGTGTACCTCACGAGAGTTGCTGTGACGGAGTGCGCGTTATGTTGGAGGGCACTACCTAATCGGCGCTCCGTTGGGAAGAGAAATCCTGCGAGGGTGGCTGTGACGGGGCGCGCGTCAAGTTGGAGGGCGCTTCCTAATCGGTGCACGTCTTGACAGGTAAACGGATGCTGTCGCGAAGAACAAAAAAAAATGCCTGCCTGTCAACGCCTTATCGTGGCCTGGATGGAGGAACACTGCGAACATTTCGAAGGAGCGAGCATCATGGAGGAAGCCATCGACAAACTGGTGCATACCCCCACGAGAGTAGCTGTGACGGAGTGCGCGTCATGTTGGAGGGCACTACCTAATCGGCGCTCCGTTGGGAAGAGAAATCCTGCGAGGGTGACTGTGACGGGGCGCGCGTTAAGTTGGAGGGGCAAATGGATACCTGCAAAATGGTCATAAGCGTAGTGGAGAGCAACGAATGGTGAATAAGAATATAGAGAAAAAGGGAAGGATCAACGCTAGTTTGCGTTGAAAACTCGTGAAGTGCATGAGCACAGCCGCCCCCTGAAGTAGTCGCCTAGATGTGGTCCCGGGGGGAATGAGGCTACGAGTAGAGGGCTTGGTTTTTGTGGGTGCGATCCCCACTCGACGTAAGAAAATGTTTATTTCTCGTAAAATATAATTCCGACCAGTACGATACCCATGCCCAAATTGAATACGACCGCAAAGGGTTAAAGGAGGGTTGATTGTAATTCGTTCACAAATCGTCATCTCAAAAGCTAATCATGAATATGGTACAGATTTTTCCATAATAATTTTGCAGGTGACAATTGGTTTCAACTCAACTCATTTTATGCGTTTGATGCAGAATTTTTTTTAGAAACATTACCCTGCAAAATGATATTTTCGGAATTGGTTTTTTGAACGCCCTAACTTGGACCGCCCTAATCAAGCTATCATAAAAATATTAAGAATATCTGTAAACTTTCCTGAAAACATGCATCTAAAACTAATTTTATTTATTTACCCCTAACTTGGACCGCCCTAATCAAACTTTCATAAAAATATCAAGAATATCGGCAAACTTTCCTGAAGTCATGCATCTAAAACTAATTTTATTTATTTGGCCAGCATTTGTACGAAGTCGTCCGCTGCGCAGTCGGTTCCCCAGACTTCGATTGGCAACTTGCACACAAAATAATTCTCATAGAAAGCTTCTTTCTATATAGAGAATGTTTTCTTCACACGAAACCAAGGATTATTTAATCAGACTTGCAAAACGTGCAAGAACTCATAGCCTCTTAGTTCATGCAATCTTTGTGATGCGAACTAGATTTCAAGTTCGTTTCTGTGAAAAAGTATTCTACGAAGAAATGGTTTAGGATGGATAATTTTCTTCCGTGCATGAAAAGAAACGAAACGGAAGCAATGAATGCTGCGACATCGGGTGATATGTTTGTACATCATGTTCTTGAATTATAAACATCGTGTTGTGTTCGCATGTTGTGTTTGTGTGTTCGGGTTTGGGATAGACATCCAACACTAGCGAAAATCATGTTCGAGTTCAAACAAAAACATGGAATTTTCACATCGCGTGGATATGTGTAAGTGTTTTTCGGAAGACTGCTTCACAGTCACCATCGGGGGGTTTCTCATCTGTCGAGACTTGCACTGATTACGAGAAGTGCCCTCCAACGTGACACGCACTCCGTCACAGCTACTCTCGTGGGGTTTGCATCGATTGGAATACGCCCTCGTTGTTCCTATCTCCGTTGAACCGACCCTCGCAGTGTCCCACCTTCCATTTCACGACCAGGCGTTGCCAGCACGCACTTTGTTGTTCACTCCACCGCTTACATTCCATTTCGCCAGTTATCCGACGAGGCGTGTACCCACTCCCGCTGCAGCTCAGACATGATTTGTGTGATTGGGCTGATCACGGCATTCCAGATACCCTTGCCACGACACACTTCAGTCACAATATTCCCAACATGGAGGGCAGGCAGCTCCTCACGTCTTGCGACGAATCTGGGACAGAAAAAAACGACGTGCTTCGGTGTTTCCTCGACATCTCCACACTCTGGACAGAAGGGTGACATTGAGTGCCCGAATCGATTTAAATATTGCCCAGACAGGAACGTACAAAATTAACGCTCCGTGCTTTCTGTTCAATTAGGTCGATAGTACCGGAATAAGCCTGTACGTCCATTCACCGTTCTCCGTCGTGTCCCATTCATACTGCTATTTATCCATCGACTCAATTCTAATCAATTTCTGGATACCTCTGGTTTGCCTCCGCTTGTAGAACGCAGGTATTCCACCAAAGTAATGCAGATACGAATAATCCCGGCGATTACAAACACAGCTTCTGATGAGATGGACTCATGATTTGCAAGGCCATGAACCGAAATGTGCTGTACAGGATCGACGTTGATGGCCTTTGCCGTCTTCACACTAGCATAGTCGATATGCTGATTGAAATTTAGCCGGTATTAATCATAGCTCCAGAGTGTTTTACTTAACGATGGTACGTTCTCCGACCGAAATTACTACCAGCGGTACTGTTTCGCGATTGCTCAGTCTCAGTCGCCAACAGCGTTTTGTTGATAATCGTGGTTACGATGTCGTCCACGATCTCCACACTTCTGGGTAGCTGCAGCGTAGCTACCGTCGTACATCGTGTTCCAATGTTTTGGACCTATGATGGAACCTTGTGGAACTCCCGCCGAAATGTTCTTCAGTTTCTGCCCTCTTTCTGTATTGTATACCAAGATGCGATTCTGGAAATTACCTGGAAGTATCCTGTAGAGGTAGCCAGGGACCTTCAATTTGCGTAACGCCTCGGCGCACAGGATGTTCAGGGCATCTAGGATCGTGTGTTTCACCGCATTCCGCGCGCGGATCATTGCTCTGGCAACGCGATAAGATACCAGTTTCGTATGCTCGCCGGTGCCACTATTTCGCGTGTGCTTTTCTAACATGTGTTTTTATGAAGTTTCTTGAAGCATTTTTAACGGAGAATTTTCATTCGTTGTCAGTTTCAAAATTTGGTTGGTTGAGTATGTGTTAACTCCACACAAAGTAAGTACTATTTTGGAAGTTTAATTTTGCTTCGGATGGACTTATAAAACTTGCCTCGCATTTCCCCGCAAAACTTTTTTAATGAAGGTGTTCCCTCAAATTGTCTTTTATTACTCAGCACTTAAGTTTTTCATCCGAAAGCCACCACCTCTGGGTAACCGGAAACATGCATTTTGATACCAAACACGATAAAAACTGAAAATCTTGAACTTTGTCTCCTTGCCAATACCGACACCTCCCCCCTACCCTTTTGGTTTTTGGTGAAACAGAGTTGAAAAATAAACTCAGCGTATCCGAAAACATACATTCTTCTTCTTCTTCTTTGTTTTTAAGAGGCTTTAAACTTTGCAGTTCATTCGCCTCTAACATACATTTTAATACCAAACACGATAAAAACTGAAAATTTTGAACTTTTCAAATTTCAATTTGTTTTTTTTTTCAAATAACTCGAGAATGGCTGCATTTAGAAGAAGATTGATAAACAGCTTTCTTATTTTAAATTACATCAGGATTCATAATTTGTGGCTAAAATTGATCGGTAACATACAAAAATTCGATGTTACGAAAATTCATAAAAATTCGATGTTCCACGACGTTTGTCAAAAATAGTTTTACCATCTTGGACTCATTTTTTAAAATTTTCTAAATAACTTCTATTTAATATGGAAAAATAAAAAAAATATATATATATATTTTAGATATTGCTGATATTAGATATTAAAGTTTTTTTTATAAATAAAAAAAGAGTACTAAATTTTTTCTCAGTGTAATTTTTTTCATATTTTAACATCAATACACTATAACTCTTTCTAAGACACTGTTTCGATTCAACTCATAGTTTTTGAGATATGAATTATCGAAGATTTCTCTTACTAAAATCAATACGCCCTTTTCAAAAACTACACTTGAAAAAAATCCCAATTACTGTGGAAAACTCATATTTCCTCCAACCCAAACGGAATACAAACTTTCATTCAAATCAAAAATACTCATGTTTTGTCATTTGTCGATTTCATTTGGAATTACATCTTTTAAGTAGCAAAAAAACGCTGCTACTTTCGCTGAATCGTCACTCAAGACATCTCGTATACTCCCGCTCATTCCGTGGAGGTTTCGCAGATTATTATATTTCGGGTAACCACACAGGAAGTGTTGGACGAAGTTGTGAACTTGGCAGTCGTCGCAGAGTAACCCTTGAATTTTCTGAGAAATTGCCCTCTCTCTGCGAACCACATTTCAATCCAAAGGGTGCGAAAAGAGTTGGTGATCCACAACTTCACGTCGTCCAGCGGCTCGTCCCGAGTGAAAAACGGTCAGGTGTGACCGATTCCGGCAAATCGGTTGACCGCTTCATTCCTTGCGATGCCGTTGTGTCCGGAGACCCACATGAGCACAGTGTCGGGCAATAGGTACTTCCTGATGATCTGTACCCATGAAGTTTGGACCCGGTCGCACCGATGGCACTCGCCGAATCGGAGACGACCAACAACGGCTTGGAAGATGAAATTGTGGTTGTTTCGAAGATGCCAACCACCTCGGCCGAAGACCTGGTAGATGTCCGCGAGTTTCTTGCTGGAAATTAGACTATTATTACTATCACTTACCCCAAATCCAACTCCTGATGGTTCTTTTGTGCCGTCCGAATATCTGATCTCGTGGAGACGGTATTTTTCTTCTATGATTCCTCATGGAAAACTCGGGAGTTGATATTACCAACTTTGACCGGTGTGCGGTGAAGTTCTCGATGAAGTGTAGTAATTTACCGTCTACCCCCCAATCTGTTAAAGTTTTCAGCACTACCATGTCCTGTTGTATGCCTTTTCCAGCTCCAGTGTAACCATTTTCATATGCTGACGGTTCCTGTTGGCTTCGACTATCACGTATCCGAAGGTCACGAAGTAATTGTTGGTACCCATACACGGATGGAAGGCGAACTGTTGATAGTCGGTACCAAGATCTTTCTGGAATGCTTGTTGCTCACCTTGTGATTTGATATTGCTGGTACTCTTTGTGGCCACTCGAGGCTATCTTTACATTCTTCCGCTTCTCGTGTACACAATCTCCTCTCCATCGTTTGTTGGAGCATGTTCAAAGTTTCCCATATTTTTGTGTTCCCCACCGGACCACTATTTCCTATCGTTGTACATAGTCGCTTTTTGTCGCCAAGGATTTACCGAGACAAAGGCAGTTGCATCATTAACTCACGCGCCGTTTCAGGAAGGGTCAGCCATCCTTACTCAGGGAGCAGAATATCACGAATGTTTAGCATCGAATTTAATTCGTTTCCTCATCTTTTCCGTTTTCCATGCCATAACCAGTTTGTCGCAATCAGGATCTAATTGTCGTCGATGGTAATGTGCCTCGTCCTCGTGTAAAACTCCCGTCCCGGAGTTTGCTCGAGGTTGTTTTTTTCCAAAACATATATTTTTATCACGGCTCATATGGCGTTAACCTGACGTGGCCGGGAGTTCAATATTAATATGTAAACGATTACTAGCCGCCAAAGTGCTCGAAGTTCTATTTTACCAATTTTGAGAAATAATAATAATAATCATAATGTAGTAACAAGTATTTTAGGTGAAGGGTGTGTAAGTAATTTTATTGTGTTTTTTTCGATTAGGTTTGATGTGCTGGTGAATGGAGGTGGGGCAGTAACATTACAATTCCAAAGATCACCATTTAGACCGCTAACTCGAACTGTATTCGTTCCATGGAATCAGGTTGGTTTCTTTGATGTGTGGCCTTTTGAGCAACAACAAACCCACTGATTATGTTTTACAGATAGTTGTTCTTCCTCCAGTACAAATGCAACTGAATGATGAAGATGAACAATCCAGGTTGACTGTCAAGTAAGTCCGATTCTCTGTTTTGAACAAAATCATGCGACCGTATCTTCTCCATCCTGTTCTTAAATGACGCTTCCTAGAGAAACTTTGCCTTCGCAACATAGTTTTATTCCTAGAATTTTCATTCATACTCATTCAAGATTGTGTGATTTTTGTGTATTATATATTTTGTATATTGTGTATGTTTTGTGTATTTTGATTTTTCAAAGACATATCTTTTCGCCAGGCCTGTTCCATCAAATCCAGCATATAGCTTCCTCAGCACTTCACAATACCGATTCCTGGAAGACAATCCCTCGCCGGTAGTAATATGTCTGGAACATGAACATGAGCTTTTGAAACCGCAGCTTACAAGCACGTGGATGCCAAATGGTGTTGGCTCTATGCCAGGAAAAAGTGTGATATTTGCTGAAACTCAGGTGAGTGAACATTTTTTTCTGAAATCAACTTATAGTTAATGGATGGTTAAATCCACTATACTCAGTCTACACCAGTATTTATCTTTTAGATTCATTTCAAACCAACATTTAAATTGATGTTTTTTGCTCGCCTTCCTCTGCAGATCGTACAGGAATCAATTCGGATACCAGGCTCGAACCTGTATCTAACGTATCAATCATCGCAAGCGTCAGGATACAAAAGCATCGTACGTATGCAATTAACTCACGATAAGATTCCGGAAACCTTAACACATGTTCACATCGGGGTTCAAATCGAGGGATCACTTCACGTAAAAACATATGAGGCCGATCCCAACTTGAGTTACATCTTTGCATGGAACAAACGTAACGTGTATAAACAAAAAGTTTATGGCACAGCCGTTGCCCGTATTTCTATTGGCTATCAACATTCCACCTGTAAAGACATTGTGTGGGAAACACAGACAGCGAAGCTGCAAGGATTTGATGTCGACATTTCGGATATTGGCGGCTGGGGTCTCGATATACATCATCATTACAATTTTCACGAAGGTATACTTCAGAAAGGTGACGGCACAACTCTGCACCTGAAAGAATATCCGCGAATCGTTAAACAGATAATGGGGGATGGCCAACAACGCCCGCTTATATGCAAGGATCATTGTAACGGATTATCAAAACACGCCAAACTTTTAACTCCTGTAGCCCTCACTTCAGGACCAGATGGTAGTCTTTATGTCGGCGATTTCAACATGGTTCGTAGAATCACCACCAATGGCAGTGTTTTTACCGTACTTGAGCTTGAAACCACGCAAGTTGCTTATCAGTACTACCTAAGCGTTTCACCAGCAGATGGACATCTCTACATATCGGATCCCGAGAAGCACAGAATCTTGAGAGTTGTTCAATTGGAAAATGTTCCGGATCCAAGCTCTAACAGTGACGTGGTAGTTGGAAGCGGTCAACGTTGTATTCCTGGGGATGAAGAGAATTGCGGTGATGGCGGTCCTGCCAAACAAGCCAGATTATCTCATCCAAAAGGCATTACGATTGCAGCTGACAAAACAATGTATATAGCAGACGGAACAAATATCCGTGCGGTTGATCCAAAGGGAATAATACACACCCTAATAGGCCATCATGGGCATCATAACCACTGGAGCCCCGCTCCATGCCGTGGAGCATTGCTGGCAACCAGAGCTCAATTGCAATGGCCTACGGGACTTGCATTGAACCCATTAGACGGATCGTTGCATTTTATCGACGATCGACTTGTACTAAAACTAACTGCGGACATGAAAATAAAAGTCGTCGCTGGGGTACCTTTGCATTGCAACGGAAATGATGAACATAACAAAACAACTTCGGAAGATGTCCTCGGCACAGTTGTGGCAATGGATTTTGCGCCTTCTGGTGATCTATACATAGCAGACACAGATTCAAGACGGGTAAATTCCATACGCGTTGTTGATTCAGCTGGAAATATGCGTTCATTTGCGGGCAAGCTGGAAAATGGAATGTAAGATTAGCGTCATTATTTCATTCCAATTATAAAATGTACCGAATTGATAAACTTCGTTTTTTTTTTGTTCAGGCAAACATGTGAGTGCTACAATGGCAGCAGTAATCCGAACACAATGGTCAATAATTACAGCACAATGACGCCTACAACCAAGGGCCCAATCAAATATGGCAGTAATGGAGGGCTCTCCACTACCACTTCTATGCAACAGAACCCTTCTGTGATGATGATGATGACCGGGTGTTCGTGTAACAATTACGGAAATTTCCCGAGCGGGGCTGCCAAAAGTAGAAAAGAAGAGGTGTCAGCTCCACAATCGGAAACAATTCTGTCATCAAACATCAAATTTCAAGCAATTTCGGCCATTGCTGTTGCGCAAGATGGCGTCATCAATATTGCCGATCAAGGTACATTAATTCGTTATTTCGAAATTCGACTATCGTCAGTCCTACTTTCTGCTTGTTCTTTTATTTCATTATAAACTCTAATAGAAGGGTGTCACGATTAAAATTTGAATGCGTGTAATTTGAAAGTGACAAAATTTTAAGAAAAAAATAATCCAATCCAGTGCTTCAATCCATTTATAATAATTTATTTGCATTTTTCTAAGAAATTTATAACATCTGTAGTTAAAACAATAGTCATTTATTAAAAAATATGTTTTAAGCATACTTGACAAATGACGCGACAAAAATTAAGATCGGTTTTAAAATTAGGGTAAAAAAATAAAGACAAGAAAACTCATACCGTTAAAAGCTTCTAGGGTTCGACATGGATTCCACCAGCTTCTGGCACGTGGTGACCGGGATGGTGTACCAACAAGCTTGGATTCTATCCAACAGTTGCTGCTTATTCTTCGACTTCTCCGTGTACACCGATCTTTTTACGATCTCCCATAGGTTCTCTATAGGGTTTAGTTCCGGTGACTGCGGTGGCCACTCCATGACATCGACTTTGTTATCCTGGAACCACTTTTGACGGTCTTGGCAGTGTGCTTCGGATCGTTATCCTGCATAAACTGCCATTTTAGGGGCATCTCCCAATCTTCTTGTGACAGCATAACATCCCTTAGGATTTGGGCGTAGAGGTACTGTTACTTCGTTGGGATGGGGTTTACTGTTTGGAGGTCTTCGTAGAAGAAATCACCAAGGTTCTCGATGATATCAGCTCACCATACATTTGTTCCTATTAACCCGCAACCATTATTGTCACACCATGTCAATACCACATTTAAATCGTTCTATTTATAAAAAAATGCAAATCCAAAATGGCTGTCAACACAAAATGGCGCCATATATATTTTTTTTCAAAACCTCATCAATATGGGTATCAAATAAAAGTGCTCGACTAGTAGAACATAGCAGATCATGGAAAATCCAAATCCAAGATGAACGCAGTCCCCATTTAACTAATTACTTTGAAAATAGTTTCATTAAGCTTGACCTGTTTGTATGTATGTTTGAATGTTTGATTATTTGTCCCACATTAATAGAAAATTGAACCCGTTCTTGTTGACTGATTGATCTGAAATTTGGAAGACATCTTTAATTCTACTGTGATTATAAAACTGCGTATTCCATGATCTTGAAAAAATCAATTTGGCCGCCCCTAAAAATTGACTGAATAGCTTGACTTGGATAACGCAAAACATGATAAACAACATAAATTTAAAAGGGTCGCCGCCACTAAATGGTTGACTATGTATTTTTAACAATCCCCCCAATATTGGTATTTTTTTTTTATTTAAATCATTTATTTTCAATTGGCTCAGCAACGTTAAGCATCAATGAGCCGTGTTTGTGAATAGGGAAAAGCCCTTGTGAGTAGAACTATGCAAATGTTCTTTTTCAAAAAGGCATAAAAACCCTATAGATTTTTCAAGAAATGATACAATATAAATAATTATATAACAATACATAATAAAATAATATTTGAGGCTTCTTCTTGAGGATTTTTTGATAGAGTTAACCACCTCCTTGAAGATTGCGTGCGAATGCGTGAATCTGAATGTGTTTAAGTTCTGAGGGAAATAGTTGGAGAAAAATGAAAACATTAAAACCATAGATTATTGGTAAATAATAGAATTATTAATAACAAAAAACAAAAAAAGTTGGAGATGTAAACGATAATTCAAAATAACAGAAAAAATACACACATACTCCTACTTGAAAGTGTATGGACTTGAGGAAATAATATATCAACGAAATAGCATCGAGATTGCGTGTAGCCAGAACGTCGCGGATCGAAACATAGGGTGTCATTCCCTTTTCGCGGAAATTTTCTATTAAAGATAACCTGTTATTTTGAAAATCAGAGCAATACCACACAATGTGATCAATATCGTGATAACTTATACCGCAAACACATAAGTTACTATCACTAATATTAATTCGGAAAAGATGTGCATTCGAGGAATAATGATTAGACATTAGTCTGCACACTACCCGTATGAAATCACGAGAATAATTATATCCTTTGAACCATGATTTGAGGGAAACTTTAGGAATGATAGAATACAGCCACCGACCTTTATCACTTCCATTCCAACTTGTCTGCCAAGATTCAAGTGCACGTTCACGAGGAATATTGAGATATTCATCAAAAGTAATGGGCCTATGAAATAAGACTCCTTCCATAGCGCCCTTTTTAGCTAGAAAATCTGCTTTTTCATTTCCTGGTATCGAACAATGAGAGGGAATCCATACAAAAGTGATATTAAATGATCTACTCATCAAAACACTTAAAAGCTGTTGGATTCCACACAAGAAATACGAAGAATATCTAGACCTTACCGAACGAAGTGCCTCTAAAGAGCTGAGACTATCAGAAAAGATGTAAAAATGTTCGGGTGACAAGGACTGAATATGTTGTAAAGCAGTGTATATCGCAGCCAATTCCGCAACAAACACCGAACAAGGTAAACTAAGCTTACGGAATGTGGAGAAGTCAATTATTAATACCCCAAAGCCTGTGGAACCATGAAGACTGGATCCATCAGTAAAAAAAGTTTTGGTTGAGTCAATATGTTTATATCTTGACAAGAATATTGCAGGCATAACTATTTGGCGGAGATCACCTGAAATACCACTAACATAAACTTTCATTGTCAAGTCAATTAATAGAAGGATTGAACAAAATTGAAGGAATGGATTGGAAACCAGATGAATCCGATGGGCTTTCCAGGGTCAGAAATTCATGATATAGTAACATTCGCTTAGATTGAGTACCTAAGGTTAGCATTTTTTCAAAGTTTGCTATCACTATCGGATTGAGTGTTTCACAACGAATCAAAAAACGGAATGATAACTCGAAAAAGCGCACAGAAAGAGGAAGGATGCCAGCTAAAATTTCTAGGCTCATTGTATGCGCTGACTGCATACATCCTAGAGCAATACGCAAACAGCGATATTGAATTCTCTCCAGTTGCAGAATATGAGTACGGGCAGCGGATCTGAAGCAAAAACTTCCATACTCCATAACAGATAGAACGGTTGTTTATACAACCTAATTAAGTCGTCAGGATGGGCCCCCCACCAAGTCCCTGTTATGGATCGAAGAAAATTTATTCGTTTCTGACATTTTTGTTTCAAGTAGCCTATGTGTTTACCCCATGTGCCTCTGGAGTCAAACACAACTCCTAAATACTTGAATGACAAAGAGAGCCTAATTGTTCTACCCAAAAGTTTAAGTTGCAGTTGAGCAGGATGGTGTTTTCTTGAAAACACAACCATCTCTGACTTTTCAGTAGAAAACTCAAAACCCAATTTACAAGCCCAATCAACCAAATTATCAAGAGAAATCTGCAAGGGATTATACAGATCAATACTGTCTTTGTCCATTACCGACACTACGCAATCATCTGCATATTGTCTCAAAGTACAATTACCTGATAAACAAACATCAATGTCATTTACATAAAAGTTGTAAAGGATTGGACTAAGACATGAGCCTTGAGGGAGACCCATGTAGCTAATTCGTAAAACTGACGAAGAACCATGGGAAAAACTCATATGTTTTTCACGCATAAGGTAAAAACGAAAACTATTTAATTTTGGAGAAAACCCATTTAGATGAAGTTTTTTAAAAAGAACCTCAATGGAAACTGAATCAAAGGCACCCTTGATGTCTAGGAACACTGATGCCATTTGTTGCTTTTTACTCAAGGCGATGTCAACCTCTGATGAAAGCAGAGCAAGACAATCATTAGATCCTTTGCCTCTACGAAACCCGAACTGCGAAGGTGAGAGAAGGTTGTTGGATTCTATCCAGCTGTCTAAGCGACTTATAATCATTTTCTCTAATAATTTGCGAATGCAAGAAAGCATTGCTATTGGTCTATCAGAATTATAATCAGACGCAGGTTTACCAGGTTTCAGAATAGCTATAACTTTGATCTGTCGCCACTCATGTGGAACAACGTTCTGCTCAAGAAAAACATTGAACAATTTTAACAAACGTTTCTTCGCATTATCAGGAAGGTTTTTCAATAAGTTGAGTTTGATCCTATCTGACCCCGGAGCCGAATTGTAACATGACAGAAGTGCAAGCGAAAATTCAGCCATACTGAATGGAGGAGCAATATCATCAGATGTCTCCAGGAAGGGAGGTGGAGCGGGGGCTGAATCTGGGCATATCTTCTTGGCAAAGTTAAAAATCCACCTTTCAGAATATTCAATCTGTTCATTTGAATGAGAAGAATTTCTCATTTGTCTGGCAACTCTCCAAAGAGTGCTCAAAGAAGACTCTCGGGAAAGCCCATTCACAAAATTACGCCAATAACCTCTTTTTTGGCTTTTATGAAATTTTGAATTTACGCTCCAGATAAATGTAATTGTCGTAACGTTCGCAGGAACCCGATTTACGCCAATCCTTGAACGCATTCGATTTTTCTTTATAAAGATCTGTGCAATCTTGATCCCACCACAGATTAGGAGGACGACTGCGAAACGAATTCCCAGGAAAACGTTTCGTCTGAGCATCAATAGCACTATCATGAATTAATCCAGCTAGAAAATTATACTCTTCTAACGGGGGTAACTCATGAACTAATGCCACTGATTCTGAAATAATTGAAGAATATCTCTTCCAATCAATGTTTCTAGATAAATCATGCTGAACATTCATAGTTCCTGACGATTCAGAATAATTCGAAATAGAAACGGTGATTGGCAAATGATCACTTCCATATGGATCTTGGATAACCTTCAAATAACAATCTAATGATAAAGAGGAAGAACAAAGGGATAGATCTAAGCGACTTGCGCGGCCTGGTGATGGAGCAATTCTTGTTATATCACCTGTATTCAAAATTGTCATGTTGAATTCATCGCATAGATCATAAATAGAATTAGCTCTGCGATCGTCAAAAGACTCACCCCAACCAATTCCATGTGAGTTGAAATCTCCTAAAATAAGATGAGGTTGCGGTAGAAGCTCAATTATATTCACAAGGTTTCGATAATTAAGCATTGTACTTGGAGGAATATAAATAGAAGCAATGCACAAATCTCTACCCTTGATACGTGCCTGACACGCAAGAATTTCAATTCCTGTGACTAAAGGCAAGGGAATCCTGTAAAATGGATAGCATTTTTTAATACCTATGAGAACTCCTCCATAGGAATCATCACGGTCTAAACGAATAATATTGAAATCATGGATGTTTAACACATTGTCCGAACGAAGCCATATTTCAGATAAAGCAAACACATCACAATTCAAAAAATGATGCATTTGCTTGAAAGAGTCAAGTTTTGGTAGAAGACTTCTACAATTCCACTGTAAAATAGTAGATTTCTCTGACTCATTCAATAAATTAGGCATCGAAATTAATGAAGGAGAGGAGGGGCCACTTTGAAACCATTTGCTTAGCTAACTGACTGATAGTAGGGAGCCAAGCAGAAATGAGACATTTCATTGAATCTGAAATTCCGAAAATATCAAAGATCCATCCAACAATCGAAGAAAAAGAAATACCTCCTGTAAATGACTGGGGTTCAGGAGCCGATTGAGAAGCGAATCTGGAATGACATGACAATTCAGGGAAATGAACGTCATAGTTAGAGGATCCCCAACCAGGAGGGTGATTGTTGGAAGGAGCAGAAAAATGAGAAGAAGCTTCTGGTTGATTAGAGGATAACCCTCTTTTTTTAGCAGGCTTGGAGGAGGAAGTATTTTTTCTCTTTCTAGCTCTTCTCGCGATTATTGGATCGAAAGTAGTATCCGATTCATCATTCTCTGAAAACAGAGAAACGATTTTCTGAAACCTCGGATACCTGAGGTGAAGCTGCCTTAAGAATATCAGCAAAGGTTCGCTTAGAACGATCCTTAAGTGATTGTTTAAGTTTAATAGAACGGGATTTGTATTTTGGACATTCCTTAACTGTGTGAGGAACACCTCCACAAAGAATGCATTTATCAGCATCCTTATTGCAAGTGCTTTCATCATGGTCGATTCCACATTTAGAACATTTAATTTTATTGCAACAGAAGGTTTTAGTGTGACCTAACTGTTTGCAATTAGTGCATGTCATAATTTTGGGAGTAAATAATCGAACTGGAAGACGAAGCTTATCAATGAGCACATAATTTGGAAGAGCTGTGCCCTCAAAGGAGATTCTGAAAGAACCAGATGGGAAATATTTCTTTTCGTTACCATCCATTAAAAATGAATTCAGGGATCTTACTTCCAAAATTTTCACATGAGGAAGTTTTACATCATGAAAAATACCCTCTGCGTTTTCGAAATCTTTTAGTTGGAGAGATTTTTCCGAAACCACACCATCGATTTCAACAATGTGTGCCGAAATATACACTCGATATTCATCAGTGAACAAAGAATTATTAACAATCGCATTAGCGTCTTTGCAATCCGAGAGCACAACACGAAGTTTGTCTTTATTCACTTTTGTAATTTCCAAGACACTTGAGTACTTAGACTTCAAGTCTTTGCAAATTTGGGTCACCCTTAAAGGTTTCCCTTTGGGACGGAAGAATACCACCCAACGTGTTTTCGATGATCCCGAAACGTTCTGGTATTGTCGAATTCGAGAAAGATTCTTGGAAGGAACATTCTCAATGATTGAATGCTGAAGAGAATTAATTGGATTTTGAACCGAGGTGATTGAAACAGGATCATTTGTTGGATGTGTAGAATTTTTTGTTGGGTTGGGTGTCGAATTTGACAGTAATTGATTCTTCTTTTTCTTTGAAGGACGAACTTCAGAAAAACAATCATGAGGAGTATCTACGATGGTCATATCAACATCGGAGGTTTCGTTCCCCTTCATTTAGAAAAATTTGTGAAACAAAACTGAGAGTAGAAAGAGCATAAAACGTCTAACACGCACAGAAGTTAAAATAATTATATATGTATTAAAAAAAAAAAATTAAATAAATAAAGAAACAGATAAATAGAATAAAACAAAACAAAAACTTAGCTGCTTTATATTTTCCAGTGGCAAGAAATCTTCAAAAATCCTGTTCCAAGGTTCAATACAGCTTCACACACCGAAAGTACTTGAAAATGCAAAAATCGAATATCTTCTTCGGGGAATTTCACTCGCTGAACAAATGGGTCCAGTAACTGCACTATTTCTTCCGGAAAAGGTTTTCAAAACGCTGAAATGTCTTAGAGAAAGAAAAATCACAAAGAAAATCTGAAATATTCGTTATGATGAAAATTATACGTCACCTTTATTCCACGGCTTGCTGATGTAATAATATCGGTATTAATTGAAATGATTTGACTAATAGAATACAGTACATCCTCAAAATATTCCAAAGCAAGTTAGGTAAGAAATAAAAATTGAAAAAAAGGTGAATGGTTTTATTGTAGAGAAGTATGTCTTCCAAAAAATAAAAAAAAAATTAAAAAATTAATTTCAATTAATGTGGGACAACCCTACAAACACTCAAACATACATACGAACAGGGCAATCTGAATGAAACCATTGAATAGTAATTGTTCATGTGGAAACAGCGACCATCTTGAATTTTTATTTTTCATGATTTACTGTGTTCTACCAGGCGAGCACTTTCATTTGATACCTATATTGATGGGGTTGTGAAAAAATATATATGGTGCCTACTTGTGGTGGCGGCCATATTGGATTTGCATTTTTCATAAGTAACTGTGTTCTACTAGTCAATCCCTTTCATTTGATATCCATATTGATGGGGTTTTGAGAAAATATGTAATCCGCCATCTTGGATTTGCATTTTTCATAAATAACTCTGTTCTACTAGTCATTTGATACCCATTTTGATGGGATTGTGAAAAAATATATATGGTGCCATCTTGTGGTGGCGGCCATTTTGGATATGCATTTTTCATAAATAATATCCATATTGATGAGGTTTTGAGAAAATATGGCCGCCATCTTGGATTTGGATTTTTCATAAATAACTGTATTCTACTAGTCAAGCCCTTTCATTTGATACTCATATTGGCTATTCAATATGGAATTATTATACAAATTATTCAAAATTTCCGAAAATCAAAAATGAATACTCTGGATAATCGAGTCTAAATTTCCGGATAATCGAATCCTGGATAATCGAGTCCGACCTGTATATAGAGTCAATCTGTTTCCTCGATTCCATCTCGCGAGTCAGGGTGGATACGTAAAACACATCAAGTTTGTAGTTGTTGAGCGGTGCTTCATGAAACCATGCTGGTTTTCAGAGATGAATGGCGAGACTGCGTTATAGAGAACGTTGTGCACCAATTTTTCAAAAACTTGAAGGCTGCAACGTAAAGAATAACCTCGATAGTTTGAATCGCTGTTACAGTTGCCTGTTTTATGGATTTACACAATGATTGTCATTTTCCATGCTGATGGAAATATCCGATCTTGTAGTGTAGTATACGAAATTGGTGCTGCGAGTGTAGCGCTACATTTCTTCAAGAGCAATGGCGGAATGCCATCCGAACCAGAACCTTTCTTAACGTCGAGATCCTCAAGAGCCTTTAGAACTTCGGATGAGGAAAACGATCAGGAAGGTTATACCGGGAATCCTTTGCCGAATACACTTTCAAAGAACGTAGCGAAGAGGTCTGCTGCTTCTGTGTTGTTGTGAGCATTTACTCCATCGTAGCTGACGTTATGTGGGATACGGTTATTTAAAATTTGTTGCTTGACGAAATCCCAGAAACGTGAGGGGTCTTGCTTAAAACTTGCTTGGATCCTTGACACATAATTCTCGTGTGTTGATTGGAGTAATCCTTTTTAGGATGCTCCCAATTGACGAAGATTGGCTCTGCCGGCGTCGGATCGTGACAGAAAAAATCGTTTACGGGATTTTCTGAGGTTGTTGCGCAGATTACGCAAGTCCGGTGTCCACCATGGTTTATTAAACCTTGAGCTAGTCGATGGTCTTCTTCTAGGTACATGATCGTTAATTGTTCTATGCAGTTTGTCGTAGAACGGCGCAACTATCTCATCTAATGATCCATCCTGCAGTAGCACTCCCCAGTCGACATCACCAAGTACGTTATTCAGTGTACTGAAATCACATGTCCGAAAGTTCAAATTGCGCTTATCGTCTCAGACGTCTGGTAGAGGAGACGTGTCACAGCACCTGTCGATTAATAAAATAAGCGGCACATGATGATTGTCTACCGGTAGCAGTGGAGACGGAGAAAGTACTAGGTCGAGATGCTCTGGTAAATTGACGAATGCCAGGTCCAGCAATCTACCATTACAATTGACGAAACTGTCAATTTAACGCTAACTAATATTGAACATTGTTTCCATAAGAATTTGTTCATGCACGGAGGTTACGTTTGGTGGAATATAACCGCTTGTAGTCTCATTGAACCGCCATTTCAAGTTAGGAAGATTGAACTCTCCTACTAGTATAATTCTATCCGTTATAGTAGCGTGGTTTGTGATAAACTGAATGGCGTTAACGTGTGCGGAATAAAGTTCGGGGCGGTAGGTAAATAGCAACAATGTAGAGGGACCGGTACCCAACGGCCAAATTGTAGGTGATAAAGCTCTATCCTTCAACTCAGGACGCAATCCAACTTTGAACGATACAAAGTTGAGTCTAGGTTGGTCATCATCGTTGGTGAACAGTTTTACCACGTTCACTTCATCCGTTGGTTCCAGGACGTTCTTCACGAATATTTCAATTTCCTCGGTGGTAACAAGAGGGCAAAATCCTGTGAGGTACAACCAGAATTTTGGTTCGGAAACAGCATTGCTCTCAATTAGATTTGTGTCGATTGCTTTAGTGCCTTTCATCGGTGGAGAAGCAATGACTTTGTCTTTCACGAGTCACTGCCATTGTCGATCCCCTTTTTCGAAATTACACTACCAGAAATTTTAATATTTGAACCAGGAAGCACAACCGACGGATGACTGCAATGACTTTCAACTTTCGATGCCAATTCCTGCACAAGCTTTATCAGTTGAGCAATTTGAGATTGCAAATCACTACATGAACACGCTGCCTGTATTTTCAACAAATTACGAATGTAGTTGCCGTCGAAATTTGATCTGCATGGATAAATCCAGATAGCGACTCCCTTGGAAAACAAATTGTTCATCTCCGTACGGGACACACCTGAGCATTTTCTCCAACGTGATAGAATGTACTACAGTACCCGCATACAGCAGGTTCGATACCGGTGACATCCTCGCCACAGTTTCCGCATTTCTTCTCCATGACTGCACGTTTGCGTAATTTTGCGTTAGCGTAGTTTGGAAATATGGATGCTCCGAGATGTAGGCAGCAGGTATTGACTCTATAACAGCACTTTCAGCAATTCTCCTGCAGAGGCGCTTCGATCGGAAAAATGAGTGTGGAAGTGGGTAGCGTTGTATGACACAATTGATCGGAGATGATTCACAGCTTCACCAGCTTCACTACTTTCACTACAACTCAGACACAGAGCGAAGAACGATACAAACAAAGAGTTCGATGGTATTTAAAACTTAAAGAACTACCAGAAAAAGCGAAACAAAATTCCAGAATGAAAACAACAACAATAAACGTTAGTGATGCCAAGGCCATGCTTCGTATCTCGAGAATCGTGACACATTGATCATTGGGACTGACAGAAAGTGACTAAAAAGGTACGCCGGTCGCAGCTCTTCTTCGGTTTCGTTCGCCATGGTGAACCTTTTCGTCGGACGATCGTCCTCCTTATACAGGAAGGCAGGTCCTCGCATGACAAATGAGCCTACCAGCCCCAATATAGCTCAGCATCATCATTTTCGTAGGCACAACGTAACTCTCTACTAACGATTTCATTTCTCCGTGCAGGTTGATCGTGAAGCAAAACAAATGTTTGATCGGTAGCCAGGATAATCCAAGAACATGTTCCAAACTAAAATATACAAAGTTCGGGCCACTAAGCATATTTGTAAAGAGTTCACTAAACTCTAGTCCGGTCAACGAACCTTAATGGATACTTTTCGGACACATACTAGAAACACGATTAGTTGTCCCTCTGGTCGTAAACGTTCTGACTGTCTGTCAGATGTTTATTTCCAAGTCACTTTTCAGGCGTAATCTAACATCTAATTCATTAATTCAAAATTCAAAATTCTATTATTGTACAATTCCCAATCATAATTTAAAGCTTAGCCCGATATTTACAAAATTCACGAGAGTAATCAATGATGAATCATCATCATCGATTTCAATGATGAATCATCATCATCGACTTCCGTCTTGATGCCTTGAACTTCATGTTCGGATTCCCCTTCCCGACTAACGACAACCACGTGCGGCCTCTGTGATCGGTCATCATTGGTTCTCCGTAGCTGCGTGCGATGAGCGGCCACCGGTACGCTTCTAACGAGTACCAGAAGTGTCCAACTGCTCACCCTTTACGACCAATGAACGCGTCATACACGTTCGACAGAATTTTCCGGATTCAGAAACTCTCAGCGTACCAGCATAGATCGCTTCAGCCTCCGCACTAGCGAGATAAACGCACCAGAGAAAAGAAAAAGGCCCTCGCAATTTGATTTCCCTTAGCGGTTGCAGGTGTTTTTCACAGGCAGCGTCACGGAATATATGGACGTGTCCCGTCAACGAAACACTAGAGCGGTGCAGCAATAGCGATAGAACCACCATCGGGTAAAATCCTCCTTTGTTCCGACGATTACAGCTTAGCAAGGTACCAGAGGCTCGCACAATACACAGTATACAGCACTGTTTTTTTATTACCACCAGTGACTTTACAATCGCGTACACGTTCGACAAGATAGTCGTCGACATAGTATTTATCTATTATTGCTGCCGCCGCCTTAGGGTATTCTTGCTCATTCTTCGTTGCGTTCAGATTTTCCACATATTGTGACTGCAGGAGAACAAGTGGCTCCAAAGATGATGGCGTCAGACGCCATAGTTTTCAACGGTTGTCCTGACAAACAACAGGAGGCGAATAACAACGCACTTTGATCGCTTTTCCTGATGCCAACTTGCAGGAACATTTCTTGAATGTAACCGGAAAAGGCGACTTCCCGTTCGCGAAATTCTAAAGTTACGTGGAGCTGTGAAGTCAAGAGATAGGACCCTTGAGGAGTATCATATTCAGCGACACGTCTTCCACCTTCGCGACCGCATCCCAAATAACTCGTACGTTTCCGGGTTTGTTTGGATTCAATTCCACACCTAACGGGAGGTACCAGATACGCCGTGAATCGAACTCTGCCATTTTCTCTGCTGTTACTACGTAGATGTAGCCCTTCGATGCGTATTCCGCCACTTGTTGTCTTACGCTCTCTTAGAGCTGTTGGTCTTTTTCAAGGCGCCTTTCCAGCCATGTCCATCGATGCTCGGCCATCGGTCTACTGTCCGGAGATTCGATGTCTTGACCCAAATTAGAGTTTCGAACTTTCCGCTTTCCGTCTGAACCGTCGTCTCTTCGAGAATTGTGCGTGCTCGTTGATCCTCAACTCCTTCCAAGTTGGAAGCTACAGCAGCTCCAAGGCTTTCAACCGAGAAAAACTCCTGCACGACCACATACGACCCAACCAATGCGAGTATTCGCGGCTATTGTTTCGTTCTCCTTTCCGTCGCGTAGATTCGTTATAGACAGCAAGTGTGAGTTGCCTAGACCATTCAGCAGTCCAGTGACGGCCCTCTGAAAATTCTTGACCGGCAGATGTCTCAGGTGCTTAAACTCTTTGGCCAGCTTGTCAAAGTCCAGTGACTGCTTCGGCAGCCCAAGCTCCACAGCTCCAAGGTATATACTTCAGACAGCCTGAAGTATCTTTCGTTTCCAGGCTGGGAAATACTCAGCTTCTCAAGTTCCCCTAGTTTCTATCCTCTTATTTATTCCACTAGTCCAATGTGTACATAGGGAATGCGTTCACTCCCAGTTTTTCTGCAATCGCCTGCTCTTAGAGTGTCAAAGGCCAACCGTCATCTAAGAACGCGTAGGTGAATGAATGGACACAGTAGTATCGGTGGAATTTTCAAACGACTTTCTTTCAGACTCGGAGTGTAGCAATCGATGATGGCGTTTCTAACAGCTGTTAATTCCACAAACTTCGCCTTCGCATGGCCAGCGAGTGTGGGACACGAGACATCGGCAGCACAACTTATTAGCTTTGACGAAATTCCATCGGTCGTTTTTCGGAAGCTTTTTGAATGCTACACAGTTTCCAGTGGTGTGACCGTAAATGTTGCACATTGGCCAGTTCCTGTTCGACTATCATCATTGTATCTTTGTATGGTGTTTGTCTCGCCGAATGTCGATCATGTTTGCCCCAGAAAGAATGACAAACAAATGAAAAGAACATTTTTTTTTTTTGGAAGAAATGTCAATATCTTTGAGTGAAGTTGAGATATTGACAAGTTCTGCGTCGCAAAATGTTTGTATTAGTAAGTTCTAAAAGTCTTCCGAAGACAGTTTGTTTGTAGAATTTGAAATATAGAAGTTAGAGCAAAAAACTGTTTTTTTTTTCATGATGACCCTAACGTAACTTAGAAAAAAGGCGCTATATCGGTTGTTTCATGAGATAGAAAAAAAACTTTGTTCTACAAAGATGTCTCAAATAACTGAGGCCTCAACATTGTTGAACTATGTTTACCTCTATCTATAAAGATAAGAAAGTTAGATTTTTTATTTAATCGACAATTTTGGTCACCCTATTTTCGATAACATAAAAATGAGCGCTCTATCGTATGTAACAAGTTTGTTGAAGACAGTTTTTGTCTAGAGAATAACTGTCGAGCTCTAAATGCTAATGTTCACTTAAATACATTTTCTGGACATCGAGAAGGGATCTTTCTTGGAGGCTCGCTTTATGGCAGAGTCATCCTTCGCGATTGTGTTCCTTGGACGTCCAGTCGTTTCGGATTTTTTGCGATCGTGAAGGGCATTGTACACGAAGGTTTTGGATCCTCCCAAATACATTTGGCGGATGACCATCCGCTGTTGATTGCAACTAAAATTCGAGAGCTAAAGCCTTACATACTTCTTATTTACACGATAAATACTCAACAGGACCCGAAAACCACAAAATATCACCGAGAAACAATCAATTTTTTTCAAAAATCGGTCGAAACAACACTCGAAACAGCCGAAACGAGGAACTGGTCCTAAATTTGGTCGCATCATTTTAGTTGTTAAATATCCTCAAAACGAAATTTTCATGAATGACTCGTCTTAACTACACTGCCGTTCTACGCATAGTTGTCTCATGTTACTTTTTAACAATTTTCTTTTTTCTTCAAAAAACGATGTTTTTATGCCTAATCTTTCGAAAAACTTAATTGTCCCAGGTTGATATTCTAAGCACAACTGTCCACATGCCAAATGTAGCTCCGTTTGATTGATTAGTTCTCGGGGTATGCAGAAATTTGTGTTTCAGCAGCCCCCCTTCAAGAGGGGAAGGGGTCTCGAGCTATCATAAGAACCTTCTCCGGGACCAAAAAACCCTACATACACATTTTTACGTAGATCGGTTCAGTAATTTCTGAGTCCATAAGAGTCAGAAAGACAGATAGAAATCCATTTGTATATATATACATGATTTCATATTTCATTGATTTATAACTTTTACTTTTCTTTACAAACAGGTTCTCTACGCATTTTGGCACTGCAGCATCACCTACCCCAACATGACACAAATGGGGAGTTTCAAATTCCATTCACACCGTCGGATGAGATATACGTCTTCAATCGTTACGGACAACATGTGGCTACCAAGGATTTGGCTTCGGCAAAGACGCGCTACTCATTTCTCTACTCGAAAAATACCAGCTTTGGAAAGCTTTCTACGGTAACGGACAGCTCTGGTAACAAAATACAGTTCTTACGCGACTACAGCAATGTGGTAAGCTCGATAGAGAACACCCAGGACCACAAATCGGAACTGAAAATTTCATCCAATGGTATGCTGACAAGAATCACCGAACGAAAAGAAAAGTCCGAACTGCAATTCGATTACGACAGCAACAGTGGTCTGCTTCTCAGTAGAACCGGCAACGGCGAGACCTTCATTTATCAATATGATGAATACGGTCGTGTAACGAAAGCGATTCTGCCTAGCGGAGAAATTTACAACATAAAAACTGTTTTAAGTGGAAAAAATGATGATTTGGGAGTGCAAGTAAGTGAGAGCATTCATTCTCACTTCGCCCAGGAACAGGCAATTCCTACTCTATACTCACTCACCGGAGGCATAAAGAATGCGATTATCGCGAAAGATTCTGAGGTGGTAATCGCAAAAATTAGCCATATAAACAATACCCTGTCGGTGTCATGTACAGATGGCATTGTGCTAGAGTCATCGGCTATAGCAGCTCATCCATATCTAGAAAAGGTGATGCCAATCGAAGCTGAAATGCTTCCGATGTGGTCTCACCAGACAGTCAAAATGGGAGAAAATCTGGTAAATACGATGTATTCTAAGTATTCTTTCATAACGAACGAGTACAACCGTGCGCCTCAGCAGCGATTCAGTCGTGAAATATGGGTAAATAATACCCAAACGCTAAGGATTGACTACGAACAGTTGCAGAATCGAGAAATCTTCATGAACAAGTACGATGAAATTATACTAACCGTGTTGTACGATCAGTCTGGCCTTCCCGTTTCGTATTATCCGGGCAGTGAAACTAGTAGTTTCTTTCCTTTGAACATAACTTATGATCGCTTCAATCGCGTGGAGGGCTGGCAGTGGGGCCCTGCTGAATTGAGGTATAATTATGACATGAATGGTCTGCTCGCAGAAGTAACTAGCCAACAAGACGGCATTATTTCATATTCTTATAACGAACTGAACCTTTTATCGGAAATATCACTAGGGAGCCAGCGAAAGTTTAAGCTCACTTATGATAGTAATGGAGGATTGCGTCACATAACCCTGCCAAGTGGTACAAAACACTCGTTCAGTATTCAGCCATCGATTGGATTCATTAGATTTACGTACACCCCACCGGGTAGTAACAAACCCTATCTACAGCACTACTCTTACTCAGGTGCTTTGCTGCAAACAATATATCCTGGTGATGGTGCACGCATTGTGTATCGCTACAACAGTGCCAATCTTGTTTCTGAAATCGTTCATGGTGATGGCCGCAGCGAGTTTACTTATGGAACAACATCGAGCATGCCTTCGGCTGTGGTTCACACGGAACGAGATCTAGAATATCGATGGGACTTTGACTATGTTGGCGGCCTGCTGATGGAAGAACGACTGGATTTCTCGGCAAAGACAGGACTCTCTAATGCCAAATTTAGCTATGAATACGATAACAACTTCCGCCTTATATCTATCCAAGGTCGTATCGGTGGACAGAACTTGCAGAACCAAATGTTCTCTTACAGTGAGCAAACCGGCAGTTTATCTCAGATTGGGCAGTTCAAGCTTTCAACTCCAACCCACAATCAAACAATCCTAGGAGACGGTACCGCCACTTTCTCCCGTACCATCAATGGACGTTTCTTGGAGACACTCATTACGGTTATGATTCATCGAATGACTGTGTTTCGGATGGAATTTACGCATGACATGCATGGTAGAATCTCACAAACACGCACATATACACGTAATGTCGGCGTTAATACGTACACCAATATAAAAAATTATACCTGGGATTGTGATGGCCAGTTGATAGGCGTTGAAGCACAGGAGCCTTGGGGATTTCGCTATGACGATAACGGTAATATGCTTTCGCTCACTTATCGTGGCAATACGATACCAATGGAATACAGCAGCACGGATCGAATTGTGAAATTTGGAGAAGGACCGTACAAATATGAAGTACGTGGATTGGTCGCTCAAAATGCCCGCGAAGAGCGCTTCCACTATAATACACAGGGTCTGTTGATAAGAGCAACGAAGCGTGGCCGATTCGATGTGCGATATTACTACGATCATTTGAATCGACTGATTACCAGGAAGGACAACTTTGGCAACGTTACGCAATTCTTCTACAACAACCAGGAGCGACTTAATGAAGTCAGTCAAATCTATTCACCACGCGACGGCAAGCTGATGTCCCTCATATATGATGACCGCGGTCGTTTGATATTTTCCCAGGTTTACCGCCATAAATACTACATTGCTACAGACCAGTGCGGGACCCCTGTAATGATGTTCAATCAGTATGGGGAAGGTATTCGAGAGATAATGCGTTCTCCGTATGGTCACATTGTGTATGACTCCAACCCGTATCTCTACATGCCGATCGATTTCTGTGGTGGTATACTGGACCAGGTAAGTTAGAAATTAATTCATTGCTACCTAATGTAAGCGGCCGGAAGCTGAGTCATTGCTGACAAAAACCCTGAGCAAGCTATGAACTGACTGGAGCGATTTTGATCATATTATGTTCAATGTTAGCAGAACCGATGAAGTTCCCACCCAAAATTGTTGTTTAAATAGCTTCGAACATTCATGTTTCCTAGCAATTTTTTGAATGAATTCGAATAAGTCTGAACGTCCGCAATCTCTTACTTATGTCATGTCGTCTTGGTCATATTCATTCATACACCGTGGTCCTTCGATCTGTATTTAATAATTTAACGCTTCATTGAGTAACTAATTTTCGTTTGTTCAAATATGATCTTGCAAAAGACATTCCCCCCCAATGGCATTCGTTTGTTGTTACATGGTACGAATTATGACACAAACGACGTTCTCTCGATGTTGGTGAGCATTTCATGATACACAATCATGTAAACCAAAACGTCATGATCGCTGATCATCTGAATATTCATTATCATTTCCAACTCAACATAATCCGAAGCTCAATGCCGTCAGCGCGAACTCCAATTGGACAGGCTTTTCACTGCAAAACTGCAGAAAATGAGAAATCGATTGTTCGACGTTTCTTATTTTTTTTCCAAACATTTGAATTTTTTCTTGCCATAAATCGTTCTGTGGAGATGAACACACCAAATCGGACAATCTGCTCTCGAGTTATGCGCGGTCATACGTACGCAAATTTGTTTTATACAGTGTAGTAAAACATTAAATCACATTGTGAAGAAAATTGTTGCCACATATATTTTACTTGTCGAGACTTGCACTCCATAAGCCCAACCCGTCATAAAGACCTTCGTAGTGATCCAAATACTTACTTTACTTATTTTGATGGCCGACGGACCGTTCACCGGTCTAGGGCCTAACGAATTAGAGATGTCCAGCTTCGTCTGTCTTGGGCAGCCGTTCTCCAGCAGATCGTTCATCCTCTTCCACCCTACCACGAAGTCGACGGCCTCTTCCTGGTTCTTTGCTAAAGATAGTTTTGGCGGAAGATAACCTTTACATTGAAGAACTTTTTGTTATGTTATATAGCAAAATGTATTCTTTTGGAAACATTCTTTGTTACGACATACAATGTCCCACTGTCGGTTCATGTGAGCTTTGGCAAAACTCAGACATCTTCCGATGTGGGATGGTGTAAGATAAGGAGCTTTAACTTTTAAGCCCTCTTTATGTGAGGATTTTTTACAAAAACTTAAATTCGGGGCTGTTTTAGCTATTTTCCGTTTATCTCGGTCAGAGAGCTTCGATTTACGTGGAGCTCTCTCCTTTTTACCGTATCCTTGAGGATTCGCCAAATAATTGAGCACTACTTGATGGAATCGTCCAATCCGACGAGCAATTTCTCTGATACCAACATTTTCATGGTTAAATGCATCTATTTGTCTTTCTTCTCTCTACGTGAACACTTTTCCCTTCGGCATTTTCCAGATTTATTGAT
Organism: Toxorhynchites rutilus septentrionalis; assembly: GCF_029784135.1. Lineage (NCBI taxonomy): Eukaryota > Metazoa > Arthropoda > Insecta > Diptera > Culicidae > Toxorhynchites > Toxorhynchites rutilus. Next base: position 105,928,296 of record NC_073744.1, read on the forward strand.
CAAAACAACTAAAACAACGGAAACGGAATCGGTCTTATAGAAACTTGACACTTGAAAAACATAAAAACATTCGTTTACGCTCAGCGCTTACATACACGCATATGAGAATCATGCAATGTGTGGTAGTCACCAATAGAATATAAATTGAAGCATTGTTTGTTTATAATAACACAAAGCAGTAAGATCATCACCTGGTCTTGTACAAGTTGGACACAGTGTATATCACCATGTGTGTATGCTTGGTACAACTCGTGATTCATGCGCCTGCGCCACATTCCATCTTCCAATTTACCGCCAAGTATCGACCGCAGAACTTTACGCTCAAAAACTCCGAGCACTCGTCGGTCAGCTTCCTTCAGCGTCTATGATTCATGTCCGTAAAGGGCCATCGGGAGGATCAGTGTTCTATACATCGCTGGTTTTGTGTGAGTTTGCAAACTACGGCTGATTACGCTGGTTACGTAGTCCGTAGAAGGCCCTGTTCGCAGCTGCAACTTGTCGTTTCGCTTCACAGCTCATATCGTTGTCACAAATCACAAGATAATGATAAACGAATTCATCAACCAATTCAAATCGTTCCCTATCAATCGCCACTTCAGCACCAACACCACCGGAACCTCCACGCTGCCTGCCAGCTACCATGTACTTTGTTTTGGCAGAGTTGATGATAAGTCCCAACCTCGCCGCCTCCCTCTTAAAAGGCTTGAAGGCCTCCTCCACGGCCCTACGGTCGATATCGATGATATCAATGTCGTCGATTATGAGAATTTTTCGATGGTGGAATTCTCAATTGCCCTTCTCTCATGTAACAATTCAGCTCCGGGGTCGGACAAGATTAAATTCAACTTGTTGAAGAATCTTCCCGACTTGGCAAAACAGCGTTTGCTGAACTTGTTCAACAAGTTTCTGGAGCTGAATATTGTCCCGCATGACTGGAGACAAGTGAGAGTGATAGCCATACGGAAACCCAACAAGCCGGCTTGCGATCACAACTCGTATAGGCCGATTGCAATGTTATCCTGTATTCGTAAATTGTTAGAGAAAATGATTCTACTTCGTTTGGACAAGTGGGTCGAAACAAACAATTTGCTGTCAAATACGCAGTTTGGCTTCCGCCGAGGTAGAGGGACAAATGATTGTCTCGCGCTGCTATCTTCTGAAATCCAAATCGCATTTGCTCGCAAAGAACAAATGGCTTCCGTTTTTCTCGATATCAAAGGGGCATTTGATTCAGTTTCCATGGAAATTCTCTCAGAGAAGCTTCATAATCGTGGACTTTCACCAATTCTGAATAATTTCCTGTACAATTTATTGTCAGAAAAGCACATGTTTTTCAATCATGGCAGCTTGAAATCTTCTCGATACAGTTTTATGGGCCTACCACAAGGCTCCTGCCTAAGCCCCCTCTTGTACAGTTTTTACGTCAATGATATGGATGATTGTCTAACTAGAGACTGCACGTTGAGACAACTTGCAGACGATGGAGTTATTTCCATCACGGGTACTAATCCCGTCGTTCTGCAAAAGTCGTTGCAAGATACCCTGAACAATCTGTTCACGTGGGCCCTCAAGCTGGGTATCGAATTCTCTACGGAGAAAACTGAAATGGTCGTTTTTTCTAGGAAGCACGAACCCGCCCAATTCCAGCTTCACCTATCCGGCAAAACGATCCAACACTCTATGTTTTTCAAATACCTGGGTGTATATTTTGATTCTAAGTGTACCTGGGGGAGACACATTGCGTATTTGAAACAGAAATGCCAGCAAAGAATCAATTTTCTCCAAACAATTACCGGAACATGGTGGGGTGCCCATCCAGGAGACCTCATTCAGTTGTACAAAACAACGATATTATCAGTGTTAGAATATGGCAGTTTTTGCTTCCGATCAGCTGCCAGGATTCATATTCTCAAGCTGGAGAGAATACAATATCGTTGCTTGCGTATAGCCATGGGGTGTTTGCATTCGACACATACGATTAGTCTCGAAGTTTTGGCAGGAGTACCCCCGCTTACTCTTCGGTTCACAGAATTATCCTACAGATTTCTCATCCGTTGCAAGATCATGAATCCATTGGTGATTGATAACTTCGAAAATCTACTCCAACTGACTCCTCAGTCAAGTTTTATGTCTATATACCATGAGTACCTTACCCACGACGTGCACCCTTCACCAGGCATCTCCAACCAAGTTTGCTTCCCATACTTCTGCAATTCCTCTGTCATTTTTGATCTGTCCATGCGACAAAAAATCCATGGAATCCCAGATTACCTACGCTCCGATTCTATTCCGCCGATATTTTCGGCAGAATATGGGAAAGTTGGATCTGATAAAATGTTCTTTACTGACGGTTCATTCATAAACGAGTCCACTGGCTTCGGCATCTTCAATGAAAATTCCAGTGCCTCTTTCAAACTCAAAGATCCTTGTTCCGTGTATGTCGCTGAACTGGGTGCGATATATTACGCATTAGGGATCATTGAAACATTGCCCATCGACCACTATTTTATTTTTTCAGACAGTCTCAGCTCAATAGAGGCAATCCGCTCAATGAAGGTTGATAAACGCTCATCTTATTTCCTAACTAGAATAAGACAACTATTGAGTGTTTTGGTCGAAAAATTATTCAAGATTACCTTAGTATGGGTTCCCTCTCATTGCTCGATTCCGGGGAATGAGAAAGCGGACTCGCTAGCTAAGGTGGGCGCTTTAGAAGGCACACATTTTGAAAGGCAAATTGCTTATAATGAATTTTTCCACATTCCTCGTCAGTATACGCTCGTAAGTTGGCAGCGCATGTGGAGTGGTGATGAGTTCGGTCGTTGGTTACACACGATTATCCCTAAGGTCTCGACGAGTGCATGGTTCAAGGGATTGAATGTAGGTCGTGATTTCATTCGCGTGATATCTCGGCTTATGTGCAATCACTACAACCTAAACGCGCATCTCTATCGCATTGGGCTCGCAGCAAACAATCTTTGTGATTGTGGCGATGGCTACCACGACATCGAGCATGTTGTCTGGTCGTGTATCCGGTTCCATGCTGCTCGCTCTCAGCTCTCTAGAGCACTGAGAGCACAAGGCAGACAATCGGATATCCCCGTCCGGGATATCTTAGGTAGCCGGGATATCTTAGGTAGCCGGGATCCTGATCTTCTGCTTCATCTATACCTGTTCCTCAGAAACGCCGATGTCAACGTTTAATGATGTTTCCTTCGTTGTGTCCCCGTTTCATATCCCTCCTATCCGATCGATAAACTTTTACTTAGTCGCGGCAATACATACACACACTCTTTACAGATGCACGGGCCGAAGGTTGTGCAGTCCACTGATTATTCAACAAGAGCCAAAGGTTGTACCGCTCATGACAACTCTACACGAGCTGATGATTGCGCTGCCATTCTATCCTGGATTCCTCGAGTCGAGAAAGACGCACCACGCTAGATATGGGATACAGACTAGGGGGGCGTTGCTGATTAATGGTCAGCTGCATCCCAATAGGAAGTATCCCGTGTCGGGCACACGTACAGAGCATCGAAGACTGCGACATACCAATTATGAGAACACTTGTAATACTAACCTCGAGTCAACCGCGAGTAATCGGTTACATATTACTAACATAGTCTAAGCAAACATTGTCAAAATATTGAACTCCCGGCCCCGTTAGGCTGACGCCATATTTTTTTTCAGACTTATCTCACTTCTTAACTAGGCGAACCTAGCCAGAATTTTCACCTGCCCCCGGGCTTCTGAATGCCAAAGGGGGACTAGGCTCTGCGGAATGCACGTATCTGCATGCTCGTGCTGTTTTAGTCCTGACCGAGGAATTGTCGGACAATCGCGCAGGTGTTAAGGATGACCGACTTTTGGATGCCGGCCAATTCCTTCTCGATGTTCAACACCTTTAGCGCTTCCAGAAGTGTCTTCGGGATAATTCCAGTTCCAGAGAGAACGACTGGAACAATTCTTGGGACCTCCCTTAGCCCCCACAGTTCCTTGAGCTCCACGGCCAATGGTCGGTACTTGCAGATTTTGCGACCGTGGGTCTCCTCCAGATTCTGGTTCAGTGGAATAGCGACATCGATGATGGTGACTTTGCGGTCGCTCTTGTCGTAAACCATTATATCTGGGCGGTTGTGGTGGATCGAGAGGTCGGTCAGAACAGTGCGATCCCAGTACAGCTTGAAACGGTCATTTTCCAGGACAGGTGCAGGCAGGTACCGGTAGTTTGGTACGTTGTCTTCCAGTAGAGCACATTGGAGCGCCAGTTGTCGATGAACAATACGGGCCACGTTGTTGTGGCGCTCGGTGTAGGCTGCGTTGGCCAAAACGGGACAGCCTCCCATAATGTGCTCTATGTTTTCACCTGGTTGATGGCACATCCGGCAAATGTCATCAACGTCTTGATGCCAGACGTACCGCCTGCAGTTTCTCGTCGGCATTATCCTGTCCTGGATGGCTATCATGTCGGCTTCTACTACTGAAGAGAGTTCACCACGCGTTAGCCACAGATTAGATGCGGCCTTGTCGACGTGTGGCCGGTCCAGTTGATGGGGGTGGGCACCATGCACTGCCTTCTGCTTCCAAGCTGCAATCTTCTCCTCCACTGTCTGCAGATTGCAGTTGAGTTGGTACTCCGCTTGCGCCAAGTGCAGAGCGCTGTATCCTCTGTCGGCGGCGCAGACAGCCCGGTATAGCGCGTTTTGGTTGGCGCGTTCTGCGAAGTACTCGCGCAGTTGTCGTACCTGGGCAACACACAGTGCAGAAATGTCGACGATTCCAAGTCCCCCTTCTTTGCGTGGTAGTGAAACTCTCTCCAGTGCCGATTGAGGATGGTGCATTCCGGCCTCTTTGAATGCTTTCCTCATCCTCCTCTCAAGGTCCTCTAGGTCAGTTTTGCTCCATTTGACTACACCAAAACTGAAGGTCAGCAGGGGAACCGCGAATGTGTTGATCGCGCGTACCTTGTTCCCCGCGTTGAGGAAAGTCCTCAGGACACAGTTCACTCGACTCAAGAACTTGTCTCGCAGCTCCGTCTTGATGTCGGAGTGGCGAATCCCGGTGAGCTGTCGGAATCCAAGATATTTATAGGATTCGCCACGAACCATGTCTCTTATAAACTCGCCGTCATAGACCTCGTAGCCTCCGGATTCGGTAAGTTGTCCTTTCAGCAGGTGGACACAGCGACACTTGTCGAGGCCGAACTCCATACAGATGTCCCTGCTTATGTCTTCGACAACCCGGATAGCTACACCTAGACGCTGACGTGAATCAGCGTAGACCTTGAGATCGTCCATGTAAAAGGTATGGGTCACTTCTTCGTGGGCGCCGTCGCCATACCTTATTTTATAGCCATGACCGTTTCTATTGAGCGTCCTACTGAGGGGGTTCAGTGCCAGACAAAACCAAAGCGGGCTGAAAGAGTCGCCTTGGAATATCCCCCTCTTTATCTGCAGCGTTCTAGACTGCAACACATTTTCCCCATCACTGAGGTGCAGAGACGTGCTCCACTGCCTCATCGCATGCTGCAGGAACCTAACGACGACGGGATCAATTTTGTAGAGCTCCAATACCCGGACGAGAAACGAGTGAGGTATGGAGTCATAAGCCTTCCTGTAATCGATATAGGCCATGCTTAGGTTCCGCTGGTTATAAACCGCCTGGCCGACTATGGCTGCGTCGATGATGGCCTGGTCTTTGCAGCCATGCGTATTTTTTCTGCATCCTTTCTGCTCTTCTGCGATGATATGGTGTTGTTCGCAGTGGGCAGAAACTTTGGCGGTTATGATGCTGCTTAATATCTTGTACAGACTCGATAGGCACGTTATCGGCCTGTACTTTGATGGGTTCAATGTGTTGCTGTCTTTCGGGAGGAGGAATGTGACGCCACGGGTGGCGAATTCAGGGAGGTTGTGTGGGTCACGTAGCACCTTGTTGAAGCACTCAGCTATCTTTTGATGTGCGACGGTCAGCTTCTTGTGCCAGAAGTTCTGAACACCATCGGGGCCCGGTGCTGCCCAGTTCCTCAGGTACCGCGAGGCTTCGCGGACATCGTTCTCTTCGACGATGATAGCTGGCATCTCTCCAATTTCACCACAACTCTCCTCCTCCCGTCTTAACCACATTTGCCCGTCGCGATGTTGTACTGGGGTCTCCCAAATACCAGCCCAGAAGTTCGTCACATCGCTAATATCTGGCAAACCTTCGCGGTAGTCGGGCTTCTCGTCGCTAATGTGGTCGTAGAACGCTTTTTCGTTATCTCTGAACATCCGATTTTGTTCCTGGCGCTTTGCAGAGTCAGAGTAACGTTTCAGCCGTTTAGTTAGGACGCTCAATTGCTGTACCAGTGTGTCGAGTTTTTCCGTCAGCTGGTGAGCTCCCAGCTGGCGAAGTTCAGTAGGCCGCACGATCACAGCAACTTGGCGACATAATTTCGCCGATCTGCTGCCTCTTTTGTACGCCATCAGTCTTCCAATTGCGGCGCGCTTGTTTAGGAACCGTTGCTCCAATCTCCTTCGCCATGGAGGCTCACGCTTTTCACGGAGATGTTGGAGCAGTCCGCCTCTTGGCCTAATACGGTATCCTAAACTTTTGGCGGTCGCCACAGCAGCACAGTAAACTTTCAGTTGCAGCTCCTCCATGTTCTCAGCATCAACCAAATGCAGCGGAAGAACGTGCTCGTTCATGAGCTTTACTGCACTTGTCAGCCTGCGGGAATGCTGCAACTTCGGGATCCTGGGGCGCGACAATGGGTCTGTGTCGCGGAATTGTGAGATCGCCTCGTCGTAGTGGAAGACCAGATCGCGTAGTAGTTGTTGATCTGGCTGTGGGTCTTCCGGCTCAGGGGGTTGTAGTACTGTGGCCTCCACTGGTGCTGATTCGCGTGCCCCACTCGCGAATGAATTGCTCAGCCGTACTGAACTTCGTCTCGACACATCGCTTGCTCTGCTTGTTCTGGAGCTTAGTTCTCTCTGCACCTGCTGCTTGATCTCGTCGACTTGCGTTTGGGAGAGCATATTGTTGCGTACAATCGCTCTACGCCTCGCGTTCATCGCGTTTTGGTCAAGCCTCCCGACGAACTCTGGATACGCTTCCTCGAACATTGCGAGTATTCGAGGGCGACCGCTCATGTCCGTCTCCAAAGCAGTGCAGATGTAATAGGCGCGGATCACGAATTCATTCATTTCGTGTGTCCACATGATCCGGCGCCTAGTGGTACCCACAAGTGTGGACGACTGTCGTCTGGCAGTCGCAACACGTCTCGTAGGCGCAGCGTTTCTTGGGTGATGTCGATGGCTGCTGTTTCCGTGTGGCGGTAGCTCTTCGGGTTGAACCCGGCTGGTGGCCCGCTCTTGCACATCGCCCTCCAGCCGCTGGCCGCTCGCTCTTACGCCCGTTCCAGGACCAGCTCCAGTTCGGGGACCCTCCTCGGGTGATCGCATTCTAATTACTCTTCGTGAACGTAGCTCCATTTTCTGGGTGTATCTCCTTTGCCCGGGAGACAGCGGGTTGGCAAGGCCTCCATGACCCGGGAGGCCTTCCCCGGGAGAGATATAGCGCTCTGACTCGCTCGCACCCCCTCACTTAGCCACTTTCGACACCCGTTCTCGGAGCCAAGACCAGGTGTGTGTTTCCAGTTCACGCCCGATCTAAAAATGTCGTCATATGATCTTCGTGGAGGCGTGAGATAGGAACATTTGAGACCAACAGGCAGGCTCCTACCCTATGTTGATCCCCATTTGAGAACCAATTTTTTTTTTTCACAGACTTATCTCACTTCTTAACTAGGCGAACCTAGCCAGAATTTTCACCTGCCCCCGGGCTTCTGAATGCCAAAGGGGGACTAGGCTCTGCGGAATGCACGTATCTGCATGCTCGTGCTGTTTTAGTCCTGACCGAGGAATTGTCGGACAATCGCGCAGGTGCTAAGGATGACCGACTTTTGGATGCCGGCCAATTCCTTCTCGATGTTCAACACCTTTAGCGCTTCCAGAAGTGTCTTCGGGATAATTCCAGTTCCAGAGAGAACGACTGGAACAATTCTTGGGACCTCCCTTAGCCCCCACAGTTCCTTGAGCTCCACGGCCAATGGTCGGTACTTGCAGATTTTGCGACCGTGGGTCTCCTCCAGATTCTGGTTCAGTGGAATAGCGACATCGATGATGGTGACTTTGCGGTCGCTCTTGTCGTAAACCATTATATCTGGGCGGTTGTGGTGGATCGAGAGGTCGGTCGGAGACTGACTTTTTTTTTTTTTTTTTTTTTTTTTTTTTCTTTATTATAGTGACTTTCAACACATTTCGGCTGGTTCGTCACTTTTACTTCCATTTTTGGAAGAATGTCGGGAGTGAGAATTGAACTCGTGATCTCTGCGTGAGAGGTATGGATGTTACCACTACGCCAGATCGCCTCCCACTGACGCCATATGAGCCTTAATAAAATATATATTTTGGATAAAAAAAAAAAAAAAATGTCGTCCGCAAAACCAAGGAGCATGTGCGATTTCGTGGTGATCGTACCGTTGATTTGCACGTTTTCTCTTCGCACTGCTTCTTCAAGGGCTATATTGAACAGTAAGTTGGAGAGCGCACCCCCCTGCTTCAGTCCATCTAACGTTACGAACGCGGCTGATTTCTTGCCAGCTATCCGCACGCATAACTTCGATCCTTCCAGTGTCATACGACTCAACTTAATAAGTTTCGTCGGAAAACCGTGTTCCAGCATGATTGCTGTTTTTCAGCTTAGGGTTACGATAATTACATCCTGCTGATGGAGCTGCCATCTTAGGTGTAGCTGGCGGGATACAGCATTTTATTCTCAGTTGCTCGTTCCGAAACAGACGCTGTTTGGGCCGCTCCTCCTGGAGATCAGACGCATCGATTTGTTTGGGCTGAGACGCTTATGACGGCGTCATCTCGCCTTTTAGGAGTCGTTAGGGAAGATTGTGTAGAGCCCACTACGCATCTCCTGGACCTAACTAACTCCTGCTACTTGTTCGAAGGTATATATTTATTGTATTTGCACCTACCCTCCATATCTGGAGGCCGTTTCGCTATCCACAACATGCGACCTGTCCGATTCCTTGCAGATAGGCTGTGCATATTGGAACTCACATTGATCAATGCAAGAAGCGTATTGATCCCTGTGATATTATCACTACGATACCCATATTGAACCCTGTGAGAATCACTATGACACTCGGAAGTGATCAAAATAACATTCCTCAAACTGGCGTTGTGGGCACCTAGGTCATTCCCCCACTTCACCCATATTGAACCCTGTGAGAATCACTATGACACTCGGAAGTGATCCAAATAACATTCCTCAAACTGGCGTTGTGGGCACCTAGGTCATTCCCCCACTTCCGCTGTAACTCAGACATAATGTGTGTAACTTTGAGGATTTGGGATAGGGCTCTCAGAGTCGCTTATTCCTTAGCCGGTTGCTGGTAAATACCTTCACCTCTCGCAAATAGAAGCTCTGCTCTATCTTCTTGCACTGCCAGGCAACCTCACGTACCAAAGAAGCCACCTGCTAAGCCTACAAGCCGCTCTAGCTCAGAGGCTATGCATTGTCAGCACACCTACTTCCAAATAAATGAGGACGAGGGCTGGCGACTCCTTTTGAGTCCGGAGAACGACAAGGTTCACGGGTTAGTCGTAGTGGAGGAAAAAAATTATAGTTTTTTTTCTTCTCAGACTATAAAATCTTAAATGTATTTTATTCTTCCACCCTACTCTTTCTCTTCTTGTTGTTACTATTTAATCATTATTTCCTACCTTTCTTTGATTTATTCTATACGTGACGTCATATTCGATCATGCATGATACTTGCGGTAACTGTGGTGTGGGTTATTCTCTCTCTCTCAGTGTATCTCTTTGGGTCTATGGATTTAACGGTGCAGCTGTCTCGTGAACAGGCTACAGATATTACACCATTTGCAGGTTTTCGCCAGCGTCTCCTCGCAATGGCGGATACTGTAGGCGAACAGGACAAAGATGGCGAGGTCCGCGCGTACCTCTAGTAGCCGATGACTGCTGCAGCTAAACAGCTACGAAAATAAACCGCATAAAAAAAAACCCGCTGGCCGAACCTGTCCAGTGTATTAAGATACGAGCTAGGTTTAAAGAGACACAAAACCACGAGTTACCCTTTTTTTACTTTTTTTCCTCTCTTTCTTTTTTTCTGATCTTTCTTTCTTTTGTATAATTTACTGTCAAACAAAACCAATTTACAATTTACTAATTTACTGTGAACAAAACCGAATGCTACAAAACTTTTTCCACTTTCATATTTCAATTATCCTACTATTTTATCTATCAGTAATCCTTCACCACTTCTTACCACGAACTTCAAAATTTAAAACTTGATTTGTTCCGGCGAGCACTTCTAACTTCCTCAAATGTTTTAAGTCGTTTGCCGACACTGGTAATTTACCAAGCTTTTTCTTTTCCTGCTTTTTGTGTGGGGAAACAATCGATTTCTTTTTCTCTGCCCTGTTGTCAACCCCTTTTGGACTCAAACCATTTGTAAAAGGGTTGAATACTCTTAAGTAACCGGCAATTAGGATTCAAAGTGAATTATTTCCTGTTTTCCGGATTTTGGTGGACCTCAAATGGCGCTTGGAACCAACTGTTGCATTTGTTTGGCTGCCTGTCCAGACACTATCTCGTGCCTCGCTGTGATTCTGGGACAGTAAAAAACGACGTTCTCCTCTGTTTGTTATTCTAGGGAATTATTTCCCTAGAAGCTTGCTTCAAGCAAGACTTCTTTCACGCACCTGTTAATGGTAAGAAAATAAAAGAAAAGGTTGTTGGCTTACCGTGGTGCTGACGTGAGTTGCTCCACAGATATTCACAGATCCTTAGATTCACACGCACTCTGGTTTCACTTGGAATTTAATTGCCTTTTTGAATCTCTTCCTCTTCCACCGTGTTTCCTTAGATCACTTTCTGACACACAGAATCGAGTGGGGTAGTTCTAGTCGTACTCCAGAACGGCGAAACACAACAATGAAACTGTATTCACACTAGACCTTTGCGATCCTCTTACACATTTTCAGCGCAAGCAGGCTGGAAGCTTTTTCCACGGAATTGGTTCAAAGATTACACTGAGCGCACGGAGATTTTTAACTAAACCTTATTATTCGATTACACACTTGAACTAACTTAATTCTACAAAACTTAGAGCTTATAATACATTTCTAAGCCTAGCTAAAAAGAGAGAATCAATCTCCCTTTCCTACTCATTCAGATAACCAACCACGTGGTTATCTGCTCCCTGTTCTCAGCGTGGGATTTTTCCCAGCCTTTTCTATGCCTACTCATGCGTCATAAGAAGACGAGACCTAAACATACATTTTTATCATCTCTTGGGTGGCCCATATTGAGTGCTCTCGTCTAGTGTCTTATCTACAAACATTTTCATTCTTGTTTCCATCTTTCCTACCGGTATCTGTGTGTACCGTAGAAAGAGGACCTAGACCAATCGAACGTATTACCGTTCGCCCAAGCTAACTCAAACACAGCCCGCTTGGGTTTGTTTATTGATAGTTGCTATGCTTCTCTTCGCATAGCATTCTGTTTCTACATGTTTCTAGCGCCATGAATCATGCGCGCTCTTATCGCTTGAACACATGCGTTCAGCGTCCTATTTAGTTGCCCAATCCTCATTCGGTTCTTGTTTGTTTTTCTTTTGCCTAGCGAGCTAATCTCGGCGAAGGGAAAAACATGTATTTTGCTGGCTGATTTTATTTGATTTGAAATTAATTAAAATGCGCCTATTGCGCTATAATTTTAATTTATACTTTGCGCCTGATTGTGCTTCTAATTCTACCATCTAAGCGGGTCCGTAACATTCCGGCCCTGATAAATCAACTAGATTTATTAATTTTTCGAACGGACCCTATTCTAACTTTACCTCTTATGTATATTTGTTTACAATGTTTCGGAAATTCCATTTATTTTACATTCGATACGCTTATATACTAATAGAGTTTATAAAAAATTTTATTCTTTCTTCGGCATGTGCCTGTGTTGCTTAATTAACGAGTGGACTGTAATTTTTCACGACTTAACATTTTTCCTTAATTTATACCACGGAACTTAATACGGAATCACGGAATCGCACATCATGATGGAAAATAACTTTCTTTTCTAGTTTCTAAACTATATATTTAGTAAAATACAATTCATTTATTTGATTGGATAAAATTCACGACTATACGCGTCGAAAGCACTATATATACAGAATATGAAATGGCTACTTTTGTTCTTCGCCTCGTGCGGCTGCAGTTTCTCGCTGTCATGATGGTATTGCGTGCAGCGATGTGTTGATAAATTCATCGGGGTGCATTTGCTGATGCACTGAGATAAATTATTCGCGGCGAACGGCTCGAACAGCCTGGTTCCATCGGTTGTCCATCTCAATGCTTGGTCCTTGGTTCTTTATCGTGCATTGACTCTCACGTGAGCTAACATCTATTGGCTGCTTCTTTCGGATTTGACGCTGGGATGGCAGCTCGCCTCTGGAGCGAGTTAACATTTATTGGCTGCTTCTTTCGGATTTGATACTCTGGCTTCGAGCTCGGACATCCTTGGTCTGCTACTTTCAGATACGATGCTCTGGCAGCGAGCATCGACGTCTATTTCCAGATCAGTTGACTGGATCATCTTGGGTACCTCGCCTCTGGCGCGAGGTTACATCGTGCACGGTATACCATGTTGCCAGTAGGGGTTTCCTTCTTGATGCGCCATCGATGATACTGGTAAAGTTGATGGTGGAACTCATCCACATTTCCAAAAGCGTAGTTGAAGTCCGGTCATGGGTCTATATTCAGTAACATTACACACGTGTTGGCTACACGTTCAAACAGCTCTCCATATTTCCACTTGGGTGGTTATTCAGCATGCACATCAATTTTCTCGTCGAACCGTTTGCGCTATCCGAGCGCTTCATTTTCCCAGTTTGCAGCATTATTGTTCCTTCCAGTATTACTATTTGTTTATTCCTATTGCCGATTATTATACTTCACATTAATCACGCTTTATGATCATCCGTTATTTATCGACTGCAAATTTCTCCTCTGCATCAATTTTTGTTCAGTTGTCAAACTCGTTTTTCCATAAACAGCCGCCTCTGGTAATATTGAAATTATTCACTCCATCCAATTGTGAAATGTTTCTGACCTCTCCGTTGTAGTCATTCATTTATTTTATTTTCATTTTATATCATGGACCGCATTCTAATGATTTTCCTTTTCCCCGTGAAGCCTCCATGAACATTTTCTGGAGTTCTCCCTTAGTCTTGTTTTGTTTTGCAATCTCCTCTAAGCAAATAAGATTTGGGTGGTCCCAAATCCCTCGGTTCCATCTTGGGAACTTCATTTTTCATACGCCGGCCCTCATATTCCTGTGTGGTCGTTTCGGCAACTGTATCCTTAATCTTAAAGGATGAGCTAGTTTGCTTCAGCCTTATTAATTTTTCATCTGAGTCAATCTACGTTGTTATTTACCATAAATTTTAACTTACATTTTCCATTCTAAGTCTAAGTTCGTCTAAGGGGTGTTAACTATAATCTCACCCTTGTCCCTCTCGTGAGACCATCCTTGTTAAATGTGTTGAGAAATTGCACCCACTGTTTCTGTGACCGGTTGCAAAAATACTTTATATCGATATAACGCGATACTATGATCTTCTCCATAATTCGGCTCTGTCTCCATTTTGATGTTTTCTACCTCATTAATTTCAACTGAGTCTTCTTCCAATTCAACATCACATTCATTGAGCCCATTCATTTCATTCAGATAGACATGAAGCTCGGACAGATAATCATATAACTTAGCATTGAAATCTTCGAGGAAATTCTCCACAAACTTTTGATTCAATTTTAGCATTTTCTTCTTCTGCATACAATAGCTTCCAATCGGATCCTTCATTTGATAAATGCCGTCTATATGGATTTCCTGCATATCATCACTATTTTCCAAAGTATTCGGCTGATCCACCGACTTCTTAATTCACTTCTTACGAAGGATACAAAAATTTTCAAAGGTGTCCATATTTCCGTCATACAACATATTTCGGTTAATCTCGCTACGGTTGTCCTCATCACCGGGAATTGTGTTCGTTTGTATATGTGTTAGCCCTGTGTCTTTATGCAGTAAGTACGGTCCTGGGTGATTAAACATCAATCCGTCAGTGTCGATCGGTTTTATTGACATAGCGTTGATCAGGGTGAACGACATTACGAACATCATCATTAATTTCATTAGTTTCGATACATTGAACCAATGTGAAGAGACGCCCTTTGTTATAATTTTGTTTCTACGTTTTCTTCTACGCGTCGGGCTTGCTGATCTGATGTTATTATTTTCATTAATCACAAACGGCGATTCATTTCTCATAGATTCCAATATTTGTTCATCGACTTGTACTGCAACCGATTTCTTATTTAATGCGGAAGTCTTCAGTTTTAGAATTATTTCATTGATCAATTGTTCTTTATCTGACGTCATAGCCCGTTCCTTAGTGGGCCTGCCCACATTCTTACTGGCAACTTTTCCTATTGGAGTGGTGTCGCTTATCTGACACGACTCTCTTTCATTCGCCACAGTTCTTACACCTGTGGCCGATTCACTAAGAGCTTCCTCTGTTTCAATAGTTTTATCTGCCACAATGTTTACCGATTTAATATCTTTGACAGTCTCTAATGGACCCTTCACTGCATACATTCTGATCAGAGGCAGTTGGATACCATGAGCTGCTGCTATTTCATCGATTACAATTTTATATTTCGAACTTCGCTCTTCAAGTTCGTTCAGATTTGCGTGTTCTCCTGTCTCCACCTCAGCTTTCCATTGATCATCTTCGGCCGTCCATCCTCGCTCATGTCTTGCCGCATACTCTTCATCATGCTGTTTCCATCTAGCATAAAGCGCGACTTTTTCGGCCTGGCATTCGTTATCCAGAAGTCTCAGACATTTGATGGATAAACGAGCTAGTTCAACGGATGACAATATTTTAATTTCGTTGTGGGATGCCATTCTTACTTTAATTGTTGATAAGGTGCCTGGATGTCTGCGCTTATTTAATTGAGTCCGAAGCTCGGATTCCAATAGTAAAATTAATCATTCACCGGTCCTCGTGACAGGGTAATATATTGGCGAGGCACCTGTGCCTCCGCCGTTTATCCGCTTTTCAAAGCCGGGAATTTTTATTGCCTGACTGGCTATGTGTCCGTCTTGCAGGACAAAATTACTGTTTATTTGTTACCTTGGTGATCTGTCCGTCTTGCAGGACCGATCTACTGTTTCCTGAGATATGCGCTATTATGCCTCTTGGCTTTTAGGTGGTGTCCTCATGACAGCCTCACCTTGTTCGTCTTTACAAGACCGAACCTCATCCGTACTCCGACGGGCGCAAATCAATTCAAACAGGAGTTCAAATGTGGTTCTCCTGCAGGTGCGTGAGTTTTTAAATTATTCGTCCGCGAAATGCGTGAGTTTTAAGGCTTCCTCTCTGGAGCCACCAATGTTAATCTAGGGAATTATTTCCCTAGAAGCTTGCTTCAAGCAAGACTTCTTTTACGCACCTGTTAATGTGGTAAAAAGGGGAATTCGGCTTACCATATGCTGACCCGATCGCTGGCGTGAGTTGCTCCGGTGGTATATTGCCACGTTAACCTCTAGAGACGATGACCACTTGTTTTTACCCTCTTCCTTTTTGTCAGTCACTATCCTTGCTTATTTTTCAGCTTGATTTGTCTTCACATAAGGCACTATTCAATCACTTTCTGACGTCAATTCCCTGAACAGCGCGAGAAATGCACACGCACGAAGACGGAAAATATTGCTGCTGCTGCTGCTGCTGCTCACTGGTTTCGCCGAATAAGCGTTCACTGAAAGCCAAATGGCACCGCGGGGACAAGAACACGTGAAAATGTAACCCGAACAAAACAAACGCTGCACTACTATTACTACTGAGACACTTAGCGAAACCGAAAACCTTTTTCGTTGAACTTTTACATCGAACTTTATTTCTTCGATTACACACTTGAACTAACTTAATTCTACAAAACTTAGAGCTTATAATACATTTCCAGTGTTTGCCAAATGATCCACTCATTGAAAAAATCGCTTTCGTTCTTTCAAATATGATCTTTCAGGAAACATTTCCCCCAGCGGTATTCTATTGTTGTTATGTGCTGCAAATCACGATAGAGATGTGCCATCCGCTCATGAGCTGTTCCGAAGAATCGACTCTTTGAAGTGAGTTGACGCGGAACAGCTCGCAAAAATAATCAAACAGCTCTTCAGCTCACTTTGATGATGATGAAGGAGAGAAAAGAGCTGTAGAATTGAAGAGAGTGTGTGAGCTGTAAGATTCAAATGAACTGACCGTCTCTCGCTCTTCGTGTTAAGACATCAGTTTAGTTTCATTTGTCCCTCGTCTTTTCAACTGTTATATTCGCGTTGACGGCATTGAGCTTTGTTTACCAGTTTAGGGGGCGCCAAAAATAATAATTGGCTCTCAGGCAGAATGAACACGTTTTTAAAATTCAAATTATTAATGAAAATTAACTTCTGTGTATCAAATGAGTTTTCTATTTCAATGAAAAACACTTTGTTTGCAGGCGGTGCAAAAATCTCATAAGATTTTTTTTTTGAAGAAAACTTTCTATTGTAATGTAAAGCCTCAGTAAAAATGTCGGAAATGTTGTACTCGCCGAGTCTGTTGTAAATAATAGTCTGGAATACGTGTTTCAAGTAATTAATAATATGGTGTGAAAAATTTCATTTGAATTTTAACATTTTCAAACTGGCTTCGTGGCTATCGAGTTTGGGACCCAAATTGAAAGTCGGCACTGACAACTGAGCTGAAGAGCTGTTCATAAAGAACAGCTCATTTAGATGAGCTGATATGATCAGAGCTGTTCATCATGATGAGCTGATTTGAACACCTCTAAATCACGACACAAAAGAGAACGAGACAACTCTGCATCGGCTCACACTTCATTGCACACCAGCATGCACGCAAAGCTATCATATACGCTTTCGGTGCAGAAAGCTTATTTTCTTCTTTGCCTCTAACATATGCATACCGACCTCTCCATGCATCATGAAACAGCAGGATCGTACGGACAACGCAAAGCGAAAGATTCATATTCAGCTAATGTAGCAGATCCTGATTTTTAAGTCTCAGAGAGGGCAAACTATATGATTATTTAGCTCGATAGAGGCTAAGGGAAGGGTAGTCAGATTATATTTTCCATTTTTAACGCCGCTATCCCTTGAAATGTGTATATTCATATAGACCGCATAGTTTTACTAGCAACACCGCTCCAGTGAGAAGCAAAAACTCTCGCGTTTTATCTCTTTTCCCATTCGCTGCTCTCCGCAAATGGTGACGTAATGATGACGTAATTTTTCTTGTATCATTTATTGCTTTGCACTTGTCTGTGCAGTGGGTTTCGCTATAGTAAAATGGGACGATATATGCGGTTCAAACTTGTATGCAGGCTTCGAAAATCTCTTAGTTTAATCACTAAATGTTACAAAAGTGATTGCTGACATTCATACAAGTATCTGAATGATCCTCTCATATTTGGTTATATGTTCGTGAGAGTTTACTTGCATGACACATTGTGTATCATTTGATTTTGATCGAAATCCAAACACTGTACATTTCTAAGCCTAGCTAAAAAGAGAGAATCAATCTCCCTTTCCTACTCATTCAGATAACCAACCACGTGGTTATCTGCTCCCTGTTCTCAGCGTGGGATTTTTCACAGCCTTTTCTATGCCTACTCATGCGTCATAAGAAGACGAGACCTAAACATACATTTTTATCACCTCTTGGGTGGCCCATATTGAGTGCTCTCGTCTAGTGTCTTATCTACAAACATTTTCATTCTTGTTTCCATCTTTCCTGCCGGTATCTGTGTGTACCGTAGAAAGAGGACCTAGACCAATCGAACGTATTACCGTTCGCCCAAGCTAACTCAAACACAGCCCGCTTGGGTTTGTTTATTGATAGTTGCTATGCTTCTCTTCGCATAGCATTCTGTTTCTACATGTTTCTAGCGCCATGAATCATGCGCGCTCTTATCGCTTGAACACATGCGTTCAGCGTCCTATTTAGTTGCCCAATCCTCATTCGGTTCTTGTTTGTTTTTCTTTTGCCTAGCGAGCTAATCTCGGCGAAGGGAGAAACATGTATTTTTCTGGCTGATTTTATTTGATTTGAATTTAATTAAAATGCGCCTATTGCGCTATAATTTTAATTTATACTTTGCGCCTGATTGTGCTTCTAATTCTACCATCTAAGCGGGTCCGTAACACTGTTTCTTCAACATTTTCGTATTCAGAACATAGAGGCGAGTACTGCTTGAACAACCATGACCAGATAGAAACTGTGTTAGGTAGAAGTTTACCTCCATGCTTCCGGGCGGAATTTGGAGAGTTGAAATCTTTTTTAATGTAATTCTCCATTGCTCACTCGCATTGCAGCCTACAAAATCCTGACCAAATTCTGAAGGCACTCTTTCCTATACATTTTCAAGTCCATTATCCATTATCTTGTTTGTATCACGAACCTTGGTTTTCTGTCCACAGCTACAAATTCTTTGCCAAATCATGAACTTCCTGCTAAATTTATCAACGAAAACGAACTTAAATTTGCTGGGATATCTTCTCTCATAGAATTTCCCATTTTCACGTACGTTTCGTCGTTCATCAGCATACATCCTTTGTACTGTTATCTTCTTCTGTTATAGTGAGGACATTCTGTACAACATTTTGTACAACTTCCGAGCGCATTTTTGACGTAGGACTACGTCTAACCGGAAGATATGAGGGGTGAAATGGAAATCTAGGCACTGAACAAGTAGGAAAAAAATGCAAGATTTGGAACGCTTATAACTCGAGCATTTCTCAATAGATCGCAAAGGTTTTTGCATCAATTGATAGGAAATATATCTACGCATCTATCATAACGAATAACATTTCATTTTTCTTGAGATAAATAATTGAATAATTGTGAAATATCAAGCATTGTCAAAATGCACTATGTGCCCATTTTTGATTGGTCCATTTTGTGCTCCTCAAATCGTACCGGCCAAAACGGGCAACCAGAGCAGCAGCGAAATAGAATGAAGCACGATTGGAAAGGAAAAAGAAAAAAATGAACGAAACATTGGTCGCAGTCTCACACATGCGTAATTCTCAGCTTAAAAATCCCCGCTCCGCTGCCGAGACGATCATTCTAATTCAAGCCGTACACCACATCGTTTCGCATCAGAACACATCAACAAACCAACCCAAGCAGCCATGTCTGGACATGGTAAAGGAGGAAAATGAAGGGAAAGGCAAAATCCCGCTCGAACCGTGTTCTCGCTGCTCGCGACGATAAGAAAACCCGCATTCGGAACAGAACACATTCGGTTCTGTGGACATCAAGACAACAGGCAGTTGCAGCGAGTGGCGAGTGGCAAACGCAATCGCAAAACGGCTTCAGGTAGCAGAAGAAAAAAGTTTGTTCTTTATACAAACTGCTTTGATGGCAAATCCAGAACAAGGCGGCATCGAGGGCGTTCGAAATGGTTTTTTTCAAAACCACGAGTACTAAGTTTTCTAAATTGGAACCATTCCATAAAACAAGGCGCTTTTCAGGGCCATTAAACCTCCCAAAAAAGAGTTTAGGAAATACAGTTCAATGCTTTCTAAAACAATATCCAAAATAATAATAAAACACAAATTGATTTTTTCATAATTTGTTTGCCAGGATATGAGTATGTGAATTTGGCAGTTGTTCTGAGCTTATTGATTTTCACCAATTCTTAAATTGCTTCTAGATTGAAAGTACAGTAATTTACACTTATCTCGACATTTAGCTAATTGGATGGACCTGTAATGCGACATATTTAGTTGGACATTTTTGTAAACATAGAGTTCGGGGTCCAAAATATGACCCCACATTGAAAGTCGACACTGTACCACTGTCATCGCAAATGTTCAATTACAGGTTAAAATTACCTCCAGTCGGATACTGAGTGGTGGTAATGCGACATGCCATTGAATGTAATTCTTACTATAAATAAAATCGCTAAAAAATAAAGCGCGGTCGTCGTGAACAGTCGTAAACGGTCGTAAATGGTCGTATTCTTGACGTAAACACAAACAGAGTGAGAGAGTGAGCAGTGAGCCGCTGCGATGTGTTTTTGTGTGAGAGAGTGTGCGCGTCTGCATGTGTTCGTTTGCGTGTGCATGTGCGTGTGTGTGTGTGCGGGTAGAGAGTAGAGAGTAGAGAGAGTAGAGAGAGTAGAGAGAGTAGAGAGTAGAGAGTAGAGAGAGTAGAGAGTAGAGAGAGTAGAGAATAGAGAAAGTAGATAGTAGAGAGAGAAGAGAGAGTAGAGAGCAGAGAGAATAGAGAGCAGGGAGAGTAGAAAGTAGAGAGAGCAGAGAGTAGAGAGAGTATAGAGTAGAGAGTAGAGAGTAGAGAGAGTAGAGAGAGTAGAGAGTAGAGAGTAGAGAGTAGAGAGATTAGAGAGTAGAGAGTAGAGAGTAGAAAGACTAGAGAAAGTAGAGAGTAGAGAGAGTAGATAGTAGAGGAAGTAGAGAGTAGAGAGAGTAGAGAGAGTAGAGAGAGTAGAGAGAGTAGAGAGAGTAGAGAGAGTAGAGAGAGTAGAGAGAGTAGAGGGGGTAGAGAGAGTAGAGAGAGTGGAGAGAAAATGGAAAGCAGAGAGTAGAGAGTAGAAAGCAGAGAATGAAGAGTAGAGTTCAAAATAAAGAGCAGAGAGTAGAGAGAAGAGAGAACAAAGTAAAAAGTAGATAGTAGGAAATCAAGAGTAGAGAGTTGAAATTGTCAAAATTGAAAGAGCAACAATTGATCGCAGAGAAAGAGTAGAAGTTTGAGACATAGAGACATTTGGACTAAAAAGAAACATTGAATAAAAGAAAAGAGAAAAAGTTGCGAGAGTCTGTTTAAGTGCAACAGCAAAGCAATTTCAATGACTTTGCGGTAAACTTATTAAAACATAGAATTGGGCCGCTAGTTACTGTAAAATATGTCACAAGCTGGATGGGAAGAAATTTTCCAACTGTGAAAGCTGTGGCGAGTGGCAAACGCAATCGCTAAACAGAAAGGTTTAGCCGAACAAGATGGGGATATCGGGTGATAACAAAACAATAAACTCTTTAGATTGAAAATAATTTTGTGATCCTGAAAAGGACCCTTTTTAGCCTGCATGTGAATCCAACGAGCGAACAAATCGTAATGAATGTATTTAACTCTCATTCGTTCGTCTCGTTGGACTCACCCCTCTGGCTGAGTCTGCCGATTTGTCTCTATCCTGTGAGTGTGTACCGCTTGAGTATAAAACACGCGGACCCCCAAAAAAAAAGACGGGTGGGTAATGTCGGGGACATAACCGGAGTGACGTAGGACTATACAAAGGGGACAGCTTTTGCTAAATGTATATTTTAAATATATTGTCTTATTTTCTTCTCCTACGTGAATACCTACCTATCTACCTGAAATATGGATTAATTTACTGTTTACTCTTTATGAACATTTTGGGAGTTCTGAAATGAACCTTTGGTGTTGTGTTTTTGCGTTTTTTTACAAACTTTCTCATTTTTTTCTCACTATCTTATAGTTGATTCTTGATTTTTTCTGAAGGCTTTGTACTTATTAAATGTTCAACGCCGGGCATCTTTTGGCGTATGCACATATCGTACTATCAAATTGATGACTGTGATAGGGAATTCATAGGTGGTCATCAGCTCATTCACTAGCTATAAGCGTTCTTAAAAACCAACAGTAAATACAGGGACGGATGACCTTCGGATTGAAGTCCTTTAAAATAAGAACAGTGCAGCAGGAAATACATAGCTCATCATATTGCTCCTTAGTTATGTTTCTATACAGTGCAGATGTAACGTCAGACAATTTTCAACATCAGTTATCAACCAAAGAAAGCAGTTCTTGCTATCGAGAAAATTCGGTAATGCCATCCTGCATACAATGTGTTGTAATTTGAAGCAACTTTTAATTCGGAAACCATATCTGGGTTTGTGAAAACTGAATGATCAATTTAAAAGACCCTAACCGCCAATAAGCTCAAAAACAAGCATAAACAAAATAATTCAGTTCATATTATATGTCATATTATGTCACTTTAGAATGCATTGGTATTGTGAATAGCTTTTAATAACTCTTCTTTGAATTGTTTAATGACACTGAAAAGCTCCGTCTTTTACGGTGGCTGGTTTTGCCACCGGCGCTTTTCAGACTGTATAAACAAACTTATTCCTTCTTCTACCTGATGCCGTTTTGCGATTGCGTTTGCCTCTCGTCTGTTCTGTAGGCGGGTTTTCTTATCGTCGCGAGCAGCTTTGCCAGCTAACTCGATCACTACAACGGCCGAAACTATATAACGCCGGCTAGGTGGACTGGTGCACTGGTATCAACGCGCTCGGCCTAGCTACCCTTGCGGAGCAATTGGCGAATACACCTACGGGGAACTGCAAGCCAACACGGTTCGAGCGGGATTTTTGGAAACTCCTTTGCCATGTCCAGATATGGCTGCTTGTGTTGGTTTGTTGATGTGATGTGATGTGATGCGAAACGATGTGGTGTACGGTTTAGATGAGAATGATCGCTACGGCAGCGGAGCAGGGATTTTTAAGCCTGCGACTGCGACCAATGTTTCGTTCATATTTTGACGTGGGACTACGTCTAACCGGAGTATATGGGGGGTAAAATGAAAACCTAAACATAGAACATGCAGGAAAAAATGAAAGATTCCGAATGCTTATAACTCGAACATTTCTTACTGGATCGGAAAGATGTTTGCATCAATTGATACGGAATATTCCTACGCTTCTATCGCAATTAATAAAATGTTATTTTTCATCAGATAAACAATTGTATAACTGTAAAATGTTAACCGTTATCTAAACGCCCCAACTACCTCGTTTTAATTGGCCCGATTCACGGTTTCCCCAATACAGCCATCAAAACCAAGCAGCCTTGGGGAAATCGGCATCGCAAACACATGAAAGTATGGGAACTTTTGTTCGCACCGATCTGTGTTCCCTAACACAGACTTTCTAAACCAAGCAGCTTTAGAGAAATCGGCATTGCAAATACATTAAAGTTGGGGATATTTTTATTCCGACTTAAATGTATTTCCCTAACACAGACTTCAAATCCATGGAGCTTGGGTAAATTGGTATTGCAAATACATGCAAGTCGGGGGCATTTTTGTTCCAACTGAAATGTATTTCCCCAGCACAGACTTCAGAACTAAGGTGCCTGAGGAAATTGGCATTACAAACTCATGCAGATTGGGGTTTTTTTCTTCCGACTGAAATGTGTTTCCCTAACACAGACTTTAAATCCAAGGAGCGTGGGTAAATTGGCATTGCATATTCATGCAGGTCAGGGGTATTTTTGTTCCGGCTTCTTCTTCTTTCTTTGTTTTTAAGAGGCTTTAAACTTTGCAGTTCATTCGCCTCTTTGTTCCGACTGAAATGTGTTTACCTAATAAAGACTTCTAAACCAAGGTGTCTGGAGAAATCGGCATTGCAAATACATGCAAATCGGGGTCATTTTTATTCTGACTGAAATGTGTTTGTTTAACACAGACAGTAACGAAGAACATAATCTATTGCATGAATTGACCTTACATGGCATTATACTCTCTTTTTACTCACAAAGCAAATATATTGAATTCAATTGAATTCGGAAATTGCTGCATTCAATCAAAATTTTAATCTAACAAACAAATGATTGCTAAGCTGAGGTAGTCCCACGTCAACCTTGCGGTTATATCATAGATATAACCTACCCATTTTTTTCTTTTTCCTTTCCAATCGTGCTTCATTGTATTTCGCTGCTGCTCTGGTTGCCCGTTTTGGTCGGTACGATTTGAGGAGCACAAAATGGACCAGTCAAAAATGGCCACATAGTGTATTTGGACAATGCTTGATATTTCACAATTATTCAATTATTTATCTCAAGAAAAATGAAATGTTATTCGTTATGATAGATGCGTAGATATATTTCCTATCAATTGATGCAAAAAGCTTTGCGATCTATTGAGAAATGCTCGAGTTATAAGCGTTCCAAATCTTGCATTTTTTCCTACTTGTTTAGTGCCTAGATTTTCATTTTACCCCCTATATATTCCGGTTAGACGTAGTCCTACGTCAAAATATCTTATTTTCTTTCAAACCGTAAACCCGTGTGGTTGTACGGCATCGGCATCGTGGACGTAACAAAGGAGGACAAGTTAAGGGAAAGGCAAAGTCTCACTCGAACCGTGCAGGTCTCCAGTTCCCTGTTGGTCGCATTCGCTGATTGCTACGCAAGGGTAACTAGGTCGAACGGGTTGGTCCCGGAGCACTAGTATACCTAACAGCGATTATAGAGCTTCGGCCGTCGGAGTGCTCGAGTTGGCTTGCAAAGCTGCTCACGACAATCAGAAAACCCGCATCAAGAACAGAGCAGCTTCGGTTCGGCGCTCATCAAGGCAACAATTAGTTTCAGTGAGTGGCAAAGTGTTTCTCCGGCACGTCGCATTAAATGTAATTTACTGAACAACATGTCACAAGCTGGATGGGAAGAAATTTTCCAACTGTGAAAGATGTGGCGAGTGGCAAACGCAATAGCTAAACAGGAAGGTTTAACCGAACAAGATGGTAATATCGAGTGATAACAAAAACACAACACCAAAGGTTCTTTTCAGAACCATCAACATATTCATAAAGAGTAAACGGTAAACTAATCCATTTTTCAGGTAGATAGGTAGGTATTCACGTAGGAGAAGAAAATAAAACAATATATTTAAAATATATATTTAACAAAAGCTGTCCCCTTTGTATAGTCCTACGTCACTCCGGTTATGTCCCCGACATTACCCACCCGTCTTTTTTGTTACCAAGTTTTGCTTCAGCGTGTTCTGCTTGGTTGCTTGCATGCAGGGAAATTACTATAACCTCCTCGTTAGCCGATTCTCCGTATACTCCGGAGTACTTTGGTAAGAGTTGTGTTTGTTTGGCGATGTCATAGTCCGAGAGTGTCGGGTTTTCCTTTATTGTTCTCAATAACTTCAATCACAGCGTCCGAACGTAAGTTCCACTACGACGCGTCCTCTGATCCATCCGAACAACAGTTTTACGTTCACAGAACATTTTGAACACATTAAACACGGTCGATTTAGCCATTTTCAGTATTTGACCACGCCTGATTTTTAAAGCGGGTGTCCAAAATCAATTTTTTCTTTCGGCTTTCATCCCAACTTTTTCAACGAGTTTTTTTACCGTTGAAAGATACAGGTTTTCCAAACATTTTGCTGTCGAAAGATTTCAGATACGTCTTTCATGATCGCCACTATAAAATAAACAGTGATTCCGGATTCTAAGGGTTGGGGTTGCTTTTTGTGTATCTCCGAATGATTTCCTCAGTCGAATTCATATGAAAGACTTCTTCCAGCTCGAACTGTACAAAATTTCTCTTAACTCGGTTTCTGAAGTGATGGATTATATACTGCATTCGACCAGAGCAACAGAATTCAAAGCAGAAGGGAAATATGAACGAGCATGTACGTCGTCGGTTTTCATACCGTGGAGATTGTACGAATTGCTGATGTTATGCGTATTCTAATAGATAACGGTAGTGGGGAACAAACATATAATCGTCTGGAGCCGCACTGTGTGTAGTACGAGAAGAATGTACTGGAATGAATGTGTTCCGTCTACCGCCGAGTGTATGAGCGTAAACCATAAGCCCCACCCATAGGGAGTGCAGAAACGCACACAACTGCAACAGCTAATCTGTGAACCACGCGAGCGCGTGTGCATAAATTTCTGTCTTATTTTATCCTTCAAACCGACAACATTACTAGTAAAATCAAATATAGAAGTGAAACTATCAGAGTGTGTTATTTTCAAACGTTGTGCCTTGTTTCCGGCCGGACTTAGCTTGTAGATCCATGATAGGACCCCACCAGTGATAATCCTTTGTGGGCATCTACAAGTGTAAGATTTTCATAAAGTCCGCAATTTTAGAATACCGATTTTTGATCCGAATCCGAACAGTGTTGTTCTCGCGAAAACAAGAATGAGACATGAATCAACCTTCTTCAGCAGTACGCAAACTCATCGGTCTTTTCAGGGCCACCTCAACTTTCCACGAAAGAGTTATTTGAGAAATTTCAATGCATTTTTAAAATCTATTTTATATTTATTTTTGGCTGAAGAGAGCTTCTGTGCATTTAGGAGTGTGTTTGATGTAATGATGTTGTTTCGAATTACAGAGGTTTTAAGCTTCTTCAGTTCATTCGCTTCTAGCCTTGAAAAGCACCAATTTGAAAACTCAAACTGAAAAACTTGGCCTTGAGAAATACCATTTGGAAAGTCGTGCTGCCTTCCGGTCACTAGCCGGGTGACTGATGAATCGTGAATGACTTTTTTATCCCATTTGTTTATTTATTTTGGCTCATTAGCATTTTAGCTGTAACAGAGTCGATTTTTAATCGTGTACATGTTACATGTTTTTATAGTATCTATAAAGGCCGTTTTATATTATCCAGCACGTAGCGTTAACGGCGCGTACCGACACCAGCAGACAAATACATGATGTATTCATATCATCAGGCATAGCAACTTCTCTGTAGGGACCGGCAGCGCAGACGGAGCGGATAAATGCTACTGATGATTGAACCGATGTCGTACCGAAGAGCGACGAACGCACCCATACCACGAACTTCGACGTTTGATTTGTATGTATGGTGCTACTCGCCCATGTAGTTCGTGCCCGGCACCGGCAAATTATTCTTTTCGAGAATTCCTTCATGCATTTGTCTGAAACGTGCTGTGTATGTCCGGAGCCGTTCCGCTATATATACGCATACACATTTGAAACACACGCAATAATATTTGACTTGCATGAAACGTGCCGTGGCGTTTACGCTACGTGCCTGATAATATAATATTACCTTAAATTGTACATTACACAGTAACCAAAAGTATTCCTTCTATATCATAGCGTAAGAGTATGCCCTTCTTCCATTTGTATATGATACATTGCACAGTAGCCATTTAGACGTAAGAGTATTCCGTCTGTTCTTCCATTGTTCAGTTAGACCGGACAGCGGAGACAGTTGATATGATCATTATTGTGTTTTTTGTAGTTCAACAAAAGTAGTTGAGAGTTGTGTTCCCGTGGAAAACTGAAGATGAAAATTTGTTTCAATGTTATTGTTTTCGCCTCCACCGCCACCCCAAAATAGATTCAATTCGGATTTTCTGTTGCCGTTCTGCGTCTTCTGAGATGTTTCGTTCTGCGTTCTAGATGTAATTCTGCTAAAAGATACTGAAAACTACTTATATAATCAAGAAGATCAGTATTTCAGTTTCAGTGCTCAAGACATCGGGCAATTAACAGGACTGCGAAATGTTCGCGATCCTCACTCAGTAAAAACATTCATTTTTCGATCCTTGCCATTACTTTCAAATATTTTTTTAAAGAGTTTTATTATTAAATTTCTTTAATGTTTGTTCTCGCCGGCAATAGTTTTGTAATTCTGTGTTAACAATGCGGTCGTGTCTTGGACATTACCATTCTTTTTTTTTATGGCCCGCGACACCATTACTGTTGCGTGTTTGCGGCCCCTATGAAAAAAAGGATGAGTACCACTGGTTTAGGACTTCCGGTCAGTTCAAAACCATCCTTTTCTTTTCCTGTGAATTTATAAGAGTTTTCCCTTTCATTAACGAAATAGTATGGCTTAAACTATTTGTTCCAACTGATTTGATGGAAAAAAGACGGGTGGGTAAT
The DNA here is from genome assembly GCF_029784135.1 of Toxorhynchites rutilus septentrionalis. Lineage (NCBI taxonomy): Eukaryota > Metazoa > Arthropoda > Insecta > Diptera > Culicidae > Toxorhynchites > Toxorhynchites rutilus. Next base: position 105,956,139 of record NC_073744.1, read on the forward strand.
GTCGGGGACATAACCGGAGTGACGTAGGACTATCCAAAGGGGACAGCTTTTGCGTAATATATATTTTAAATATATTGTTTATTTTTTTCTCCTACGTGAATACCTACCTATCTACCTGAAAAATGGATTAGTTTACTGTTTACTCTTTATGAACATGTTGGAGGTTCTGAAAAGAACCTTTGGTGTTGTGTTTTTACGTTTTTTTTACAAAATTTCTCAATTTTTTCTCACAATCTTATAGTTGATTCTTGTTTTTTTTCTGAATACTTTGTACTTATTAAATGTTCAACGCCGGGCATCTTTTGGCGTATGCACATATCGTACAATCAAAATGATGGCTGTGATAGGGAATGCATAGGTGGTCATCAGCTCATTCACTATCATATATTTCACGATTGAGCACATTACCGTACTATAATTTGTGGTTTCGGAGACGAATGAATTGTAAGATTTGTAGTCTCCGCAAACAAAGTAAATAAAAATGAAAAAGAACTGAAGTTTTGGAGACGAACTCTACGATCTGTCGAGAAATAGACGAGCTATAAGCGTTCTGAAAAACCAACAGTAAATACAGGGACGGATGACCTTCGGATTAAAGTCCTTTAAAATAAGAACAGAGCAGCACGAAATACATAGCTCATCATGTTGCTCCTTAGTTATGTTTCTATACTATGCAGATGTAACGTCACTCAATTTTCAACATCAGTTATCAACCAAAGAAAGCAGTTCTTGCTACCGAGAAAATTCGTTAATGTCATCCTGTAAAGTGTTGTAATTTGAAGCCACTTTTAATTCGGAAACCATGCATGGGTTTGTGAAAACAGAATGATCAATTTAAAAGACCCCAACCACCAATAAGTTCAAAAACAAGCATAAACAAAATAAATCAGTTCATATTATATGTCATATTATGTCACTTTAGAATGCATTGGTATTGTGAATAACTTTTAATAACTCTTCTTTGAAAGGTTTAATGGCCCTGAAAAGCGCCGTGTTTTACGGTGGCTGGTGTTGCCACCAAAGCAGTCTGTATAAACAAACTTTTTCCTTCTTCTACCTGCTGCCGTTTTGAGATTGCGTTTGCCACTCACTGAAACTAGTTGTTGCCACCGAACCGAATGTGCTCTGTTCTGTAGTCGGGTTTTCTTATTGTCGTGAGCAGCTTTGCAAGCCAACTCGAGCACTCCGGCGGCCGAAACTCTATAACCGCTGTTAGGTATACTGGTGCTCCGGCACCAATCCGTTCGGCCTAGTTACCCTTGCAGAGCAATCAGTGAATGCGACCAACAGGGAACTGGAGACCTGCCTGGTTCGAGTGGGACTTTGCGCTTTCCCTTAACTTGTCCTCCTTTGTCACGGCCACACGTCCACGTTGCTTCTTGTGTTGCTTTGTTGATGTGATGCGATGCGATGTGAAACGATGCCATACAACCACACTGATTTACGGTTTGAAAGAGAATGATATATTTTTCAGCGGGTCCGCGCGTTTTGTACTTTAGCGGTACACGCTCACAGGATAGAGACAAATCGGCAGATTCAGCCAAAGGGGCGAGTCCAACGAGCCGAACAAATGAGCGTTAAAAGGCAGCGATGACAAAAAAATATTAGGCTGTTAAAAAAGTCCTGCGGTATTTCCGCGAGGTGTCGTTGTAAGCGCGTAGTTCTAGTTGTATTCATTGTATCGAGTCATACTATAGCTTGTTGGAAAGGTATTATTCGCGCTATAATATAGTCCTTGACAGTGTTTTGTTTGGTTAAGTCCTTCGTGAGTTATAGTGTCGCAAATATGAAGCAAAATAAAGAGAAAATCCGACATATTTTACAGTACTACTATGACAAAGGCAAAAATGCATCTCAAGCTGCCAATAAAATTTGTGCAGTTTATGGACCCGATACAGTTTCCATTTCCACCGCACAACGATGGTTTCAACGTTTTCGTTCTGGTGTAGAGGTCGTCGAAGATGCGCCACGCTCCGGAAGGCCTGTCGTCGAAAATTGCGACAAAATCGCTGAATTAGCCGAGAAAGACCGGCATAGTAGCAGCCGTAGCATCGGCCAAGAGCTGGGGATAAGTCATCAAACCGTTGTTAACCATTTGAAGAAGCTTGAATTCACAAAGAAGCTCGATGTATGGGTGCCACACACGTTGACGCAAAAAAACATATTTGACTGTATCGACGCATGTGAATCGCTGCTGAATCGCAACAAAATCGACCCGTTTCTGAAGCGGATGGTGACTGGCGATGAAAAGTGGGTCACTTACGACAACGTGAAGCGCAAACGGTCGTGGTCGAAGCCCGCTGAAACGGCTCAGACGGTGGCCAAGTCCTCATTAACGGCCAGGAAGGTTCTGCTGTGTGTTTGGTGGGATTGTCAAAGAATAATCTATTATGAGCTGCTTCCCTATGGCCAAACGCTCAATTCGGACCTGTACTGCCAACAACTGGACCGCTTGAAGGTAGCACTCATGAAGAAGAAGCCATCTTTGATAAACAGAGGCCGCAATGTCTTCCATCAGGACAACGCCAGGTCACACACTTCTTTGGTGACGCGCCAGAAGCTCCGGGAGCTCGGATGGGAGGTTCTTTTGCATCCGCCGTATAGTCCGGACCTTGCACCAAGTGACTACCACCTGTTTTTGTCCATGGCGAACGAGCTAGGTAGTCAGAAGTTAGCCACAAAAGAGGCCTGTGAAAATTGGCTATCCCAGTTTTTTGCCAATAAGGAAGCGAGCTTCTATAACAGGAGTATTATGAAGTTGGCATCTCGTTGGGAACAAGTCATCGAACAAAACGGCGCATATTTGACTTAAAACAGATGATTGTAACTAATTTTATGAACAAATGAAAATTAAAAAAAAATACCGCAGGACTTTTTTGACAGCCTAATATATTCACTCCTCCCCTCTTTCCTTCCCATACCACTCCCACCCCCTTCCACTCCTCTAATCCCACCCAAATCCTTTCCACTTCTTTCCTTCCTATCCTCCTGAGAAGGGGCTTTTTGTTTTGTTTTTTTTTTTGTTTTCGGAACACGCCTTTCGCTTGAAATCTAGGTCACTTGTGCTTCGTTACCGCTTTGGTCCTCGGATCAGTAAATATTTACTTCCCTTTACAGCTTATATTAAATATCTTATGAAGCATAGGATCCCTTCCTACCTTCTTCTTTAACCGAAAGTCGAGCGGACAGATTTGATGAGTGATTTTTTGATTTCCCTTTCGCCAGTCCTCTCTGGGCTGGTTTTATTGTGGCTCTTCACTGGGCTAGAGGCGAATGAACTTCAAAGTTTAAAGCCTCTTAAAAACAAAGAAAGAAAGAAAGAAAATATATTCATTCATCATTCGGCATCGGACTGTTGAGCAATCCAGTTCGATTTGCTTTCGCTGCGCTTCGATCCAAGATTGGACCCCACCAGTGGTAATTCAACTTGGATATCGTTGTGTAGTTCTTTCCTCTTGTTTTATCGCGTATTCCGTATAGTGTGTTTCTTCTTTCCGCGTCATAAAGTGTCTATTCGTAATTGCGTAGCTTAATTCGGTAGCATATTCTACTCGTGTCGTTAGTTCACGACTCTTATACTCCCAGATGGGAAAGCGCGGCAGAAGGAAATCGGACAGCCCTAAGGCTCCAAACATCACTGCTAGCAAGCCGGATCAAGCTGTTAAAAAGCAGCGTCATGACGCTGACAATGTATCGATAGTATCAGAAAATCGCTTCAGCATTTTATCTGAAAATACCACCGCTGTAAACGTTAGTGATCTCACCGATTTCGGAAAATCTCAGGAGGGCTACAAATCGACTCCGGCAACATCTATCAAACTTCCACCTCTGATGGTAAAATCGATTGAATTGGATAAGCTCAAAAGTGTGTTATCATCTCTTGCTATTAAAGCGGAATATAAAATCTGCCGCATTGGTATCAAAGTGGTTACTCGTTCTCGTCAAGACTACGACAAAATTAAAGGGCTTTTAGATCAGCAAAAAGCTGAGTATTTCACCCACGATATGCCGTCCGAGAAAATTTTCAAGACGGTTATTTGCGGATAACTGATCATGACAACAGCAGACATCAAAGAAGATCTTGAATCCCGCTACAAACTGCAACCTTTAGCAATATTTCCGATGACCATGATAAGCAGAGAGAAGATAGAGATTGTATCTATCTCGTGCATTTCAAAAAAGGAACGGTATCGCTTGGAGCGATATCATCGTTTCCTGGGAGGCCTATAGAGGTACGAACAAGGACGTTACACAATGCCTGCGGTGTTTACACTTCGGACATGGTACCAAAAATTGTCGCGTGAAAGCCAGATGTAACACCTGTGCTGGAGCTCATTCAACTGATTCCTGTTCGATGACGGATCCGACAGACAACAAATGCGCTATTTGTGGTGAACCGCATCGTGCTACCGATCGCTCCTGCATGAAAAGGGAAGAATATAAAAATATCCGGAAGCAGGCCTCAACGAACAACCAGAAAAAAGAGAGTTTAACCCACCGGTACCACCGAAAGATAAAAATAATTTTCCTGAGTTACGTTCGACCAATCGTTATCACCAAAATACAACTGCACCCATCATTCCGATACCAGCTACGGCTTGGGCAGATCAGAGATCGGAACAACATAATCCCGTTCCCCCAGAATTTAAAAACGCAACCACTAGTCATCCAAACACGGACGATGAACAACTGGCTGGAGGGTCTCCGCATGTGTACACGCCCACCGAGCTACGGCAAATTCTAGATGAAATGTGTGTGAAACTAAACCGGTGCTCCAATCGTATTGAACAAGTTCATGTTCTAGGTGAATTAATGCTAACATATGGCTGCTATCACGCTTAAATTACTTCTCTGGAATGCCCGCGCTGTTGCGCGGAAATTGATCGAATTACTTGAATTGTTGCATCGACATAAAATTAACATTCTCGTAAATTTATTACGTAAATTTATACTGGCAGGCGACCTGAACGCGCGCCATCACGCCTGGAGAGACCATCGCACAAATAAGAATGGCGAGTTACTGTTTGTTGACTCTCAATGTGGATACTATACAATTAATGCTCCACAATAACCCACTTACCTATCACCTGCTGGGATCTCCTCGATGATTGACCTGTTCCTGGCAAATGCTGACTCATACATTGGTGTACCGGTAACCATCAATGAGCTGGGTTTGGACCACTTTCCTGTCAAACTTGAGTTCAACTGCTCTGCAAACACGAGACCTAGAGAGCTGAGGAAAAACTACCACGCCGTGAACTGGATTGAATTTCAGCGCAGAGTAAATCGCCGTATCAACATTGAAGCCCCGTTACAAAATATCCCGGACGTGGACCGGTCCCTGATTGAGCTCCGAGAAGCCATCACTACTGCAGAAAGTGAATGTGTTCAGACTGTACCAGTTGCAGTGAGTTTTCTCCAAATAGATCCAGAAACTAAATATCTGATTAGTATGCGAAACTGTGCTAGAAGACGTTTCCAAAGGACAGGAAATCTTCATGACAAATATATAAGTACTTCTTTAACTGAAGAAATAAGTGATAGAATCTCAGTGCTCACAAACAATAAATTCCAAAGTGACCTATATAGAATCAACTCGCGATCTAAACGATTCTGGAATATTACGAAGAACTTCAGAGCTAAATCTAAGCTGGTTCCTCCTTTGAAAAATGCTGATTCGCTACTTATATCTCCATTGGAAAAAGTTGAAGCGTTGGGTCAGCATTTCACAACTCTTACCAAACTGAACAATACGCAATGTCAAGTACATCCGTGAAAATCACCCTCGATCAAGTTAGACGTGCGCTGAAAAAATGCAGGAACATGAAAGCTCCTGGATTCGATTCAATTTTCAACATACTTCTGAAAAAGCTGAGTGATAACACTGTGTCACATATAGTGAACATTTTGAACAAATGCCTAGATCTACAGTACATTCCCTTAAGATTGGAAATGCGCGAAAGTGATTCCAATTCCCAAAAATGGAAAGGACGTGTCTCTACCTTCCAGCTATCGCCCGATCAGTCTTCTGCCTGCCTTGGGTAAAACCTTTGAAAGACTGATCTTAGACCGTCTTCTGGAACATATCAACAACAACAACAACACCTTAATAAAAAATATATTTTGGGAAAAAAAACAACATTCTCCCATCTGAACAATTCGGCTTCAGGCAGGGTCATTCAACATCGCAACAACTTTTACGTGTATCCAAGTACATCAAACGCAACAAAGCGGTTGCTAAATCAACAGTGATGGCATTGATAGACGTAGAGAAGGCCTTCGATAATTTTTGGCATGAGGGTCTTCTCTACAAGCTTCATCGGCATAGTTTCCCGACTTACCTTCTCAAACTGGTCCAGAACTATCTTCTAGACAGAGGCTTCAGAGTTGCACTGGACAATGTGTATTCGCAACGATATGATGTACCTGCGGGTGTTCCACAGGGGAGTCTGCTAGGCCCGGTACTGTATAATCTATATACCGCAGACATCCCCACCGCCAACTGACTGCCATCTCTCGCTCTACGCTGACGACACTGCCGTTATGGCCAGAGGCCGATTCACCAGAACTACAACCAGAAAGCTCAAAACTACCTGAATATAATTTCTCAATACATAAATGTCTGGAAAATTGTCATCAACAGTTCTAAAACACAAGTTGTTCTGTTTCCGTACAATATTTATAAAAAGAAGCTGCTACCAACAAACAATTGTAAAATTGCTATTAATGGAAATGTGATACAGTGGTCTCAAGAAGTTGTATACTTAGGTCTTACACTAGATTCGAAAATGTTGTTCCGTTCACAAGTCGAGAAAACGAGAGTGAAATGTAAAAGATTGATGAAAAGTTTATTTCCATTATTTAACAGAGAATCCAAACTATCTATCACAAACAAAGTTGCAATATATAAAAAAAATGTACAACCAGTAATTATGTATGCATCTCCGGTATGGGATGAATGCGCAGCTACTCACATTAGAAAAGTACAAATTATTCAAAACAAGTTTCTTAGACTAATTTTCAATTTACCTAGACTTACGAGCAATAGATTAACTCACGAAATAGCACAAATCAAAACAATAGTTGAACAATTAGCAAATATTAAATATAATTTTTTTATCAAATGCAAAAATTCAAATCATGATGCAATAAATAGGTTAGGATTAGAATAGGATTTAGGTTAAGGTTTTTAGACAAGTAAAACAGAAATTCGAAATGCACATCAAAACTAGTAAAATTGAAACAAACACCTAAGCGATGCAGTGAATCAATTAAAATGTAAAATCAACAGAAATTGTTATAAACCTGAAACATTGAATAAATACAAATTAAAAAAAAATATATATATATATATATATATATATATATATATATATATATATATATATATATATATATATATATATATATATATATATATATATATATATATATATATATATATTCATTACGATTTGTTCGCTCGTTGGATTCACATGCAGTTGTTTCTAACAAACATGAAGGCACCGAAGACTAGTGAAATAGTGGAAAAGCCGCCAAAAAGTTCGGCACGGCGCAGAAGAATATCTCGACAACCGACAAGAAGAAGGAGAAGGAATCATATGCTATCTACATCATAAGGTGCTGAATCAGGATCATTCCGACACCGGTTTCTCATCGAAGGCGATAAGCGTCATGAGCTTCTTCCCACTACAATAAGCGGTCAACCATGACGGCGTGGGAAATTCAGATCGCAATCAGTCTGTTGCTACCCGGTGAACTTGCATGCGGTACCAAAGCGGTGAAGAAGTATACCAGCTCCAAATAAAGAGCGTTTTCCGACTGCTGATTTGGAAGCAAACCCTAAAAAGGGTCCTTTTCAGGATCACAAAATCATCTTTAACCTAAAAGAGTTTATTGTTTTGTTATCGCTCGATATTACCATCTTGTTCGGCTAAACCTTCCTGTTTAGCGATTGCGTTTGCCACTTGCCACAGCTTTCACAGTTGGAAAATTTCTTCCCATCCAGCTAGTGACATGTTGTACAGTAAATTACATTTATTACCACCACTCAGTGTCAGATTGGGGGCAATTTTAACTAAATGTAAATTACTGTACTTTCAATCTGGAAGCAATTTAAGAATTGGTGAAAATTTAATAATCGGGAAAGTCCCCAACCATCAATAAGCTCAGAACAACTGCTAAATTCACATACTCATCATATCCGGACAAACAAATTATGAAAAAATCAATTTGTGTTTTATTATTATTTTGGATATTATTTTAGAATGCATTGAACTGTATTTCGTAAACTCTTTTTTGAAAGGTCTAATGGCCCTGATAAGCGCCGTGTTTTATGGAATGGTTCTAATTTAGAAAACTTAGTACTCGTGGTTTTGAAAAAAAAACCATTTCGAACGCCCTCGATGCCGCCTTCTTATGGATTTGCCACCAAAGCAGTTTGTATAAAGAACAAACATTTTTCTTCTGTTACCTGATGTCGTTTTGCGATTGCGTTTGCCACTCGCTGCAACTGCCTATTGTTGTCTTGATGTCCACCGACTCGAATGTGGTCTGTTCCGAATGTGGGTTTTCTTATCGTCGCGAGCAGTTTTGCCAGCCAGCTCGATCACTTCGGCGGCCGAAATTATATAACGGCGGCTAGGTGGACTGGTGCACAGGTACAAACACGCTCGGCCTAGCTACCCTTGCGGGGAACTCCAGACCAACACGGTTCGAGCGGAATTTTGCCTTTCCCTTCACTTTTCCTCCTATGCCATGACCAACCATGGCTGCTTGTGTTGGTTTGTTGATGTGATGTGATGCGAAACGATGTGGTGTACGGTTTGGATGAGAATGATCGTTACGGCTTTTTTTTTTCACTTAAATTCTTTTTATTTCTTAATTTGGTTTACATTATAATAAAGTACTACATATCAAGTGATCAACCTAGGGTTCTACATCTTTATGTTGCAATGTCAAGTTTTGTAATGATTTGTATCATACACATTATTCGATTGTTTCATATTCCTATTGTAAAATCATGCCTAAACTTATCTAGTTTTTTGTTACCTTTTTTTTACCTAAATCTAACTTATAAGATACCCTCCCCAAATTATTTACATTATCCCAACTTACACTACTTATCTAACTGGAAATAAATATATCTACCCAAACCCAAAGCCGTTACCTTGAAAGGTAACGACTATGAAGTCTGGTAGCATAATCATACAGATTTTGTATTATTCCGTGTGTTGAGAGAGCGCAACTCTGTTCAAATTTCATACAATTCAAATAATTAATAATTCAAATAATTTCATCCAAGGTTTTAATCCCGGCCAGCTGATGTATCTCCGAATTTCGCGTTCTGGGTGGAGAGTTTAGAATCATACGAAGAATTTTGTTTTGTATGCGTTTTAATTTGTGAGTTGGAGCACAGCACTTCCAAATGGGCATCGCATATGCGATAACTGGAAATATTATTTGTTTGTATACTGCAAGTTTATTCGTTAGAGATAATCGAGAGTATCTATTGATCAGGGGATACAATGACCTGATTAAAATGTTGCATCTTGTGTCTGTTTTGTCAATGTGTGCTCTGAAGGTAAGCTTTCGATCGAAAGTTAGACCCAGATACACTACTTCTGAAGACCATTCAATATTATTGCCATTAAGACTGACTGTCATATTTTGAGGAGGAACAAGCTTTGGAGTGTTCTTGTGGGGAAATAATATAACTTGTGTCTTTGCGGCATTTATGCATATTTTCCAATTATTGAAATATCCAGACAAAGCGTCTAACCCTCTTTGAAGTTTAGATCTTAGTTCTGTGATACTTCTGCCCTTGTAAATGATGGCAGTGTCATCTGCAAATAGTGACAGTTTCCCATCAGATGGGAGTGCGGGAATATCTGAAGTGTAGATATTGAAAATAATTGGTCCCAAGATGGATCCTTGAGGAACACCTGCATTCACAATGAATTTCTCTGATGAAATATTGTTTATAGAAACATTGAGCGCTCTATCAGAAAGATAATTTTTGATAATTTTTATCAAGTATGTAGGAAAACCAAAGTTCTGAAGCTTGTAAATGAGACCATTATGCCAAACATTATCAAATGCTTTTTCAACATCAAGAAGTGCCATGGCAGATGATTTTGAAACTGACTTGTTTCGTCTGATTATGTTGTATACTCTACGAAGCTGGTGAATGGTAGAGTGGCCTTTTCGGAATCCAAACTGCTCATCCAAAAATATATTGTGCTCATCTGCAAAAGCAAGAATACGCGTTAATATAATTTTTTCGAATACTTTCGAAAATGCTGGGAGAAGGCTAATTGGTCGATAGCTCTTTGAAGAAGAAGGATTTTTTCCGGGTTTTAGTATCGGGATCACTTTTGCCAACTTCCAACTCGAGGGGAAGTAGCCAAGTGATAGACATCTGTTGAAGACAGAAGTCATAATTTCATATAAGTTGTTACTAAGATGTTTCAACTCAATGTTAAATATACTATCGAAGCCGGGGGCCTTCATATTCTTCAACGAGCGTATAACCGAGATAACCTCTGCAGTCGAGATGATTTCATTCTTACAGTATCATTCGCCGAAGCTTCAAATGGACTTGTAATGTTCTGGCCTAGATTGTGTGAACTAGCGAAATGGTTGCCAATTGCATTAGCCTTTTCGGCAGGTGTTATCAATCGTTCTGAATTGTCAGGTTGAAGAAGAGGAGGAATAGTCTTGAGAATTTTAGCGAGCCTCCAAAATGGCTTGGAGTTATTCGGAAGTTTACTAATATCTTGCGAATTTTTTGTTACGGAGATCAATCATTCTGGTCTGGATAACCTTGGTTAACTGATTATACTGTCGTTTCCTCTCTCGAATACCAGTACGTAGGTACTGTCTTCGATAGAGGTTCCGAAGTCTAATCAAATGTTTAGTAATTGGATCAATTTGAACAGAGTCACTCACCTGAATCGTTTCTGGGATGTGGTTTTGGCGAGCCTCAATAACTGCAGTTTGAATATAGCTGACTGTTGTTTCGATATCTTCGGGAGATTCAAGAGGCTGATCGAGATCAATATTGTTGTCGATAAGCTGCTGGAATTCCACCCAATTCGCACGATGATAGTCTCGTCTACATTGTGGCCTCCTGACTACGACATTCACTCTCAATTCAATCATCATTGGGAAAAGATACGAACTCAGCTCGTTAAGGGCAATAGGATCCTGCCTGCTTCATAATCGCCCAATATTTCTCTATTGGGCGAAGCTCCGGCGCGTTGGGCGGGTTCATTTCCTTTGGCACGAAGGTGACCCCGTTGGCTTCGTACCACTCCAACACGTCCTTTGAATAGTGGCACGAAGCGAGATCCGGCCAGAAGATAGTCGGGCCCTCGTGTTGCTTCAATAGTGGTAGTAAGCGCTTCTGTAGGCACTCCTTAAGGTAAACCAGCCCGTTTACCGTGCCGGTCATCACGAAGGGGGCGCTCCGCTTTCCGCAAGAGCAGATCGCTTGCCACACCATGTATTTTTTGGCAAACTTGGATAGTTTCTGCTTGCGAATCTCCTCCGGAACGCTGAATTTGTCCTCTGCGGAGAAAAACAACAGGCCCGGCAGCTGACGAAAGTCCGCTTTGACGTAGGTTTCGTCGTCCATTACCAGGCAATGCGGCTTCGTCCGCATTTCGGTGTACAGCTTCCGGGCACGCGTCTTCCCCACCATGTTTGCCTTTCGTCGCGGTTAGGAGCCTTCTGAACCTTGTATGTACGCAGGCCCTCCCGCTGCTTGGTCCGCTGGACGAATGAACTTGACAAATTCAGCTTATTGGCGACATCCCGGACTGAACTTCTCGGATCACGTCTAAACTGCTTAACTACGCGCTTGTGATCTTTTTCACTGACGGAGCATCCATTTTGCCGTTCTTCACCTTCCGGTCGATGGTTAGGTTCTCGAAGTATCGTTTTAGTGCTCTGCTGACCGTGGATAGGACATCAGCATCTTACCGATGTCCCGATGTGACAACTCCGGATTCTCGAAATGAGTGCGCAGGATTAATTCACGACGCTCTTTTTCGTTCGACGACATTTTTCCAAATTTACGAAAAATTGACAGTGAGGCATGGCCAACCTGATCTATACACTCTTATCTGATTATAAGCGAAAGCTGAAGATATAATTCCTAAAAATTAAATTTCTACAGCGTTTTTTCCGTGATGCAATTTGATGTGACACACCCTTTAGTTCAAGAAACAGGGTTGCAAGTTCTTACATGCTATAAAGATCCTCACTAGAAGAAGAGTGAAGTGAAGATGTTGGCGTAGGTGGTAAACCAATAGCTGCAACCTTACTATAGCTCGGTTGCTCCTTTTTTGGCTTTTCGCTAGAAGAGGCCGTTTGGGGGCGACCTGTAGGAAGTGGAAGAGGAGGAAGAACAGGAATCGTACGAGAAACCATTGAAGGGAACTCTTTGTCAGTAAGTTCTGGAACCTTCTTCCTATTCTGCGTTTTATCGGTAGCTTGCTTCCGGATGCGTTTGAAATCCGTACGTTTTGTACAGCTACGGCTAGTGGCTTGGTGATTTTCGCCACAGTTGACACACTTGCGAGATTCTTCCTCTGGAAGGCTACAAGCGCTTGTTGGATGGTCAGCAGCACACTTGCCACAACGAGTTTTCATGTGGCAATTTTTTGTTCCATGACCGAAACCAAGACAATTAGTACATTGAGGGACGTCCCAATTTTGGGATTTGTATCGGTCCCATTGTACCGTGATGTTAAAAATGGTCTTGATTTCCCTCAGACGCGTGATGTTGGTCGATCCTTTTTTAATGTGGATCAGATACAAAACATTGGAAAAGCCATTGTCTTGTGATTTGTGTCTTGTCATCCGATGTACAGCCAGCGGTTGTAGACTATGGGATTGTTCTAGTTCCTTTTTGATATCCTCTGTTTCAATGGCAGGAATACGTCCTAGTACAACCTTAAATGGTTTTTCAGAAGGTATATCATGACTGTAAAACTCATGATTGTTCTTTTTCAGGTACGTTCCAACGATCTTGTATTGTTCCAAATTGGGACAGGTAATCTTAATCCCTATGCTGCAATTTCTGCGCCAGTAGCTCGGATCTCAAAGTACCGATGTCCTTTGATGTAGTAAAATAAGGCGGTACCTTCACCTTTTTATCAACATTGACTGGTTCCTCTCCAGTGTGGCCATCCAATAAAGCATAACGGTTTCTTTCTAATATTGGCTCCTTGCCGGTATCCGATCGATGCCGTTTGTTGGTTCCATGTGGTATGCCTGGGTCGGGGTTTTCCCCATTATCACAGACCTCAAGGGCAGACAGGTGGTTGATGAATCGCAGGTAGACAATCTAAAAAGAGAAATAAATAACTTTTAAAAAACAGGTAGTAAATAGAGCTCCAAACACGTCCGTCTCTGTCGACGGTCGGTGTGGAATGATGAAGATCATTACGGCAGCGGAGCGGGGATTTTAAAGCTGCCTGGCTGGCTCGAGAATTACGCATGTGTGAGACGGCGACCAATGTTTCGTTAATTTTTTTCTTTTTCCTTTCCAATCGTGCTTCATTGTATTTCGCTGCTGCTCTGGTTGCCCGTTTTGGTCGGTACGATTTGAGAACCACAAAATGGACCAATCAAAAATGGGCACATTATTCAATTGTTTATCTCAAGAAAAATGAAATATTATTCGTTATGATAGATGCGTAGATATATTTCCTATCAATTGATGCAAACACCTTTGCGATCTATTGAGCAATGCTCGAGTTATAAGCGTTCCTAATCTTGCATTTTTTCCCACTTGTTCAATGCCTAGATTTTCATTTTACCCCCTATATTTTCCGGTTAGACGTAGTCCTACGTCAAAAAATTATACTGTGACCAAGTATGGAAAAGTTTATTCGCTCATTTCTCCACACCTATATATAAATCACTCTTGTATCTGCTTGGAATAATCATGGCGAAAAGAATGCAGCAAGCAATCGTGAGATTGCACGATTAATCATTTTTCACTCCCCGATCATCTTCAATCGGGACTGAGAGTGAACATAACAAAACAAAGAGTGGAAAACAACATTCAATGAATGAATACTCCTTTGGAAGGATCGCACGAAGCAACATAACGAGTGAGTCAAAACAGACTGCATCTGCTTGTATGTATGATTTTGTTCTCCCTTGTACTCTTTTCCTTGTCAGCATTCAAATGCACATGAAACTTTCCCGCTCACCAATAACTTGCGCTGGCTTAGATCGTTTCATACTAGAAACAAAAAAATGTCATTGCAATAGTGCACAGGAAACAACTCGATTTCAACTATCTATATACACTGGAGTCGCTTCTTACGCGGGGAATACGTGCCGCGTAAACAAAAACCGCGGAAATTCCAAAATCCGCGTAAAAAAAACCGCGTGAATTCCAAAATTCGCAAAAAAAACGCGTAAATTCCAAAATCCGCGTAAAAAAACCGGGTAGTTTTCAAAATCCGGGAAAAAATCTAACAAACAGTGAATTATTAGTTTAAAATGCAACCCATATTCTACCAATTCATTAACTGATTTTTTTTGCATGCTACAATCATGATATCTGTAAGTGGTTGATAAGTGCCACGTAAAAAAAACCGCCCAAATATCGAAATCCGACTTCAGTGTATATATAATTCTGTCTGTCTGTCTGTCTGTCTGATTCTTATGGACTCGAAAACTACTGAACCAATCGGAATGAAAGTTGGTATGTAGGGGTTTTTGGGGTCGGGGAAGGTTCTTATGATACTTTGAGACCCCTCTCCCCTCTCTAAGAGATGGCTGCCATACAAATGAAACACAAATTTCTGCATAACTCGAAAACTAATCCTAATTTGGGATGTAACAGTTTTTGGGGGCAAGAAACGTTTCTATGTTTGACACTCCTCCCCCCTCTCTATGGGGGGCTACCATACAAATGAAGCATAAATGTCTGCATAACTTAAAAAAATCAACGAAACAGAAACAAATTTGTCATGTGGAGGTTTTAGGAGACAAGAAACGTTTCTTAAGTGGTTTGACACTCCTTCCCCTCTCTATAGGGAGGGGGACGGTTTGCGCTGAATAACTCGAGAACTAATCAAGCAAATGGAATCAAACTTGGCATATAGAGGTTTTAAGGATCGATAAACGTTTCTGTGGTGGTTCGACACTTCCCCTCCCTCTAAGGGGAGGCTGCCATACAAATGAAACACAAATTTCTACATATCTCGAGAACTAATAAAGCAAATGGAGCCAAATTTGGGATGTGAGGGTTTTTGGGAACGAGAAATGTTTCTATGATGGTATGACACCCTTCCCTTCTCTGGAATTGAGAGAGGGTTCCACAAAAATTATACACATATTCCAACAAAACAAGACAATTGAAAATTTTCGGAAAACTCTGAAGGAAAATGAGAAAATTCGAAAAATTCAATTCGCATGTGTTCTACAATTACATATTGACAAGCGTTGTTTGTCCATTTGATGTTTGCGGTACCGAAATTGATAAAACGCACTCCTATGTCGTCTTCTATCTATATAAATAAAAATGGATCACCGAATGTGTTGATAAGAGCAAAACTCGAGAAAGGAATTGTCCGATTTAGGGCTGTCTTCATTCTATCATATTTCCTATACCAAACATTTATTCCATGTAACGGAGAAACATGTTAGTTGCAAGTGGAAGCAAAATCTTGCACGAGAATTGTGTCTGATATTATAATGTCGAATTTTGGTAGAAATACTGAAATTTTATAGTAAAAAATGATCCTAAGGGTAGATGAAAAGATCAATCAATGAAAAGTTTTGCGATTGGACCCATGAACGTGCGCTTAGTAAGAAAACGTGGATGTGATAACGAAAAATATATTTTGGGCGGGACGAAGTCTGCCGGGTCAGCTAGTCTACCTATATTTTACTGCCGCGATCGAGGCTCAATGGTTACTATTTGAGTGAAAAACGAATGATTTTACAGAGACACTCGCTGGCGCAAGCAAAAGTTTCCAATTTGATTCTATCACCATCTATCGTCATCCCGCGAGGCAAAAGAGAGAATGCAAAATTTTTTCAGAATAGATGAACGGAATCGAGACAGTATTTTTCCGTTTAACTCGAGAATGAACTTTGCGAAGATGATAGGTGAAGGGGTGAGGGGTGAGGGTGGGTTTTATCTGTGGAAGAGTGTCGTTGAACGAATTTCGATGCGATTTTGCCCATGCCTGACTGTGACCATTCTCGAATAAAAAATCTTCTGGTTGGTTCTTTCCTAATTTCCTTGTTCCTAATTAATGTAAAGATTCCCATTTTCCAGTTACCAAACTTTACCAAATCTGATTTTTTTTCTGTTTTTTTTCAGGTGACTTCGTTAGTACATATGCCAAACGGTAAGGTATATGATCCACTAATCGGTCAATGGATGACGCCAAACTGGAAAGACGTTGACCAACGGATAAACAACCCAACTCGTCTCCATTTATATCGCTTCAATGGCAATGACCCGATCAACCGGGAACAGAGCCAAAACCATCCCTCAGATAATCTCGCATGGATCAAGCTTATGGGTTACAACATTCATAATCTGGTTCCACAGGCCAATGATCGGATTTATCTGCAGAAAACCCCTTGGAACCAATTGCAAATCTCACCGATAACAGAGCAGGTTAATCTCCACTCCCATCAACCCATTCCCGTAGCAATCGAATCGGGCTTTTTGTCGTACCTTTACACGAGAAAGATAAAATCACCAAAGGATCTCACAATGCCGCCTCGATCCGCCCTAAAATCGAATGGCATATCCATAGGACCATTTAAAATTGGAGCTGCCTCCGATCCACCGTTTGGCAAAGGTATAATTGTATCCAGAACCCTGGAAGGTCAAGCGATCGTTTCGAGTGTACCGGCAGCTAATCCGATTTATCGTGATGTGTACACTTCTGTTTTTAATCGAACCCGTCTAATACCTTTCACGTTTGTCGTACATAATTCCCTCCAAGACGCATTTTTCTTCATTAAAGAGGAATCTTGGAGATCGGGTGAAGATCGGCAGCAGCTCAAGCGGCTTCAGGGTCAAGTTAACACAACATTCCACGAAGGATCCAGAGAAAACGGAAGTGGGAATAATCATTTAGATGTTAAGCTGCACATACAGAATGCGGTGATAAATTTAAAATATGGCACAACAGTTGAGAAGGAACGACAAAGGCTGATGCATCACGCTAGATTGCAGGCCGTCCGAAAGGCATGGCACCGGGAAAAGGAGCTATTACGGAATGGCTTGATCAGTAGCTACGATTGGACGCAGCAGGAAACGGATGACATAATTAAAAACGGTTATGCAAACTTGTATGAAGGCGAATACATACACGATGTAGCACAGTATCCGGAAATGCTTGAGGATCCCTTCAATGTGCGATTCATTAAGAAGAAAACCAGCCAATCGCGGAAACGGAAACGACGAGATTTATCTTCGGAAAGTGGCGACTCGTCCACCGTGAATTGCGTCGATGAGGGAAAATGTTAGCTTTAGTAAGTTATAGAGTGGTGCTCCTTATTCGCATCGCGTCGTGCAGTATAAATGTAAGGCAAATGTGTAGATCCAAATGAAGGCAAGTAGTGGAAAACGTAACACACAAATGGTGATTCGAGCTTTTGAGACTGTCGTCATGAATTATAGACAAACATATTAGAATAAAACAGTGAAACAATAAAATGAAGTAAAGAGGGAGGAATGTGTGAGCAGATATAGATATTTACCACAGAAACTATAGATCAGAATGGGGAAACCAAACAAATAGAACAAAATATTTAGTAACTACGTGAATCAATTCATATACTTATAACAGAAAACAGGAGTAATTGAGATAAACAAATGAAAACTGTAAGGAAAAAAGTACCGAAACTCGCTGCTGTTGATTCTAAGATTCACATTTGTGTTTTAGGTTTATCGTGTTTGGATTTTTGAATCGTTGAATCGTACGGAATACTTTCTTCGAATAACATCAAGCAACTATTGCTATCCTTGACAATGTTGGAAACAATTTCCTAGAGCAAATCGTTAGGATGCAACCACATGATTAACAAAGTGTGATTTGAGATGTTGAATTCTATCTGTTCTTTGATGGATAATTTTACGTTAATGAATTGGAGATGAGGTATTCCTTCGATCACTATTCATAAATCCAGGCGTATCTTTCAAAAATTGTCAGAGATGGTCTTTTTATTCACGAATTCATAGAAGTTGCCAAACGTTATATTAGATACAAAAGTCTATATAAACACCGGCATTAGGATTCTATTTTCATATTACCAACATTCATAGAAAATATTGCTAAAGTATTTTCTTTCTGATGATGTTGACATGTTGGGAATAGATTCATGTTTGACCTTACTGGAATAACATTGAACCCTTTTCGAGATTAAGCGGAAACACTCGTAACACTGAATTTAATATGAAGCTGTCTAAACCGTGGCATATTGGGGGTTATTGTGTCGGTCTCAGAGGCTGGCAAACATTTAATATTAAAGTGTATGATGCAAATCAACTCGTGAAATTTAAAAAAAAAGTATCCAACACGAGATGTAAAACTGTACATATTAGCTGACTAAGTGAAGTATCAAAGTAATGAGAAACTACTGAATGTATGATATTCGAAACTGGATAAAAGAGATAGGTCTAGAGCTATTGCCGTATTGTATATGTTTAATTTATTAAACTAGCCAAGTAAGAATTTCCTATTAATGCAATGTCATCAACAATATGATTTAAAAGGAACAACAGCGATTACATATATGTGAATATACTGGAATACAATATCGGGTAGTTCTTTGGATTTAATCAATGAGGAAGGTAAGGACGAACTTTTGTAATGTAACTGAATGCATTTTTACAGAGCGTGGTCTTTTAGCTGCATATACATAAGACAAATGATTTTAGTGAACATTTCTGAGCTTCAAACAAAATTTTAAAATATTAATCCTCTGTTACGTGACTGTAATACTCGTTCATCGTTGTTTAGTCGTGGAAAATTCTTCTTTATAATTAATCAGCTTTGAAGATTTAGCCTGATTTCTTTGAAACATGTTTTACGACCGGGAAGCCATTTTAACCGACGCATGTGAAGAAAGTGCTGAATGATTTTGCCAAAACGAATGAAGGTTCGACAAATATACTTTTACACCATGAATAGCACAAACGAATATGAGTAGCACAATATCTTGAAACGTGATCATGAAGAGTAAGCTCAAATTCAACGGCAGAGCATTAATTTGAAAATGAACAGATAGAATCGTACAAAACAAGTGATTGATTGAGTCTGAATAATTTAATATCATTTCTAACGGCATGAGTTTTACATAGTATAGGCTGCAGCATTCGCTAAGTGAGCTGCTACTTCAACAAACAATCGGTGCCATTTAGAAATTCGAACGTTCCATTTTTGTTTTTAATTTCAACCTCTAAACCATTCGTCCAAAGGCAACCTATCGAATCAGTCAGTTTGTCTTTCATTGTTATGGAAAACTATCTTGTATGTAACAGATACACAACCCTGATCAACTAACTGCAAAGTATGCATGTAAGCATGGAGTGTATTAGAAGTATTGATTGATGCGCATACAGAGCATCACAGATGCGAACCAAAAGAATGTGTTATACTTTGACATAACGCTGGAAATACCGCAGCATATTAGGAAATTATGATGAAGGATTAGGATATCTGAACTGAACATGTGAGGATATATAAAATATGTACGACAAAATGAAATATAGAGAACGATTTGTATAAAAACTGTGTTTTCCTTATCAAAGTCGCTCTGGATTTTTTAAGAGGCTAGGAAAGCTCTACCAGCTATATCTGGGATGGGTTAACTCGGACGTCATGTGGGGCTTACTTTTTATTGATGAAAAAAAAATTTGCCCAAATGTACTCTTTTTGACCGTCAAGTTTCAAAACTAAAAAAAAAAATTATAAACGAATTGTTTTTGAATTGAACTGTACAGCTTGAGCTTGGGTAGACTGTACAGTTCGTAGTTGCTCTCCGTGATTGACCTGAACCAACCAAATTGCACAAAGAACACACAGAATGACGCTTGGGACTAGCAAATCATTCTCGTTGCGCAATTCCAGTGATTAGAGCTTTAATAACAACGTCAATAACGACGCCGGCCACGTCCTTACAGTCACCAGGGGAAGGGAAGGAATGTTAGTATGATATTCGCTGCCCGAAGGCCAGAAGGGTCGCCTCTATAGCGTGGTTCCCTAGCGTTTATCATGGAAAGGATAGTTGTTAGTGGGAATGATTAAGAAAAATCAGGATTCACTGCGGTAAGTGATGTGATTATGTTTTTTTTTTTTTTCGAGAACTTCCAAAATTTTACGAAAAGTGAAACGAGTAACAATTTTTTTCCATGGGTGCACGGGCCGTATCTCCGGAGATCTGATGTTTTTCTATATTGATATCTGGAAATTTTGTGAAAACAGGCTATTGAAATCACACTAGTCCGTATATAAGCGAGTGCCGCTCAAAAATCCACTAAGTTATGATCAGAGATGGGCAAAACAATTCACTTTGAAGAACGGTTCACTGACTAACCGTTCATCTGAGTGAATCAGTTCTTTTGAACCGTTCTTTCGCTCTTTCGTTTATCGGTATTAAGAACAACATAAAATGTTAGCTGGAACCCAACATCAATAGACAGCTATTATTTGATATCGTTGGATTGGATAGTGTACGTATGGGATTTATATTTTTGAAATTTAGTGGGGAAAGATAAGCTGCTTCTTTAATAGTCGCAAACTGTATGTGAAAATATGTTTATCGGTCGACAAAAGTTTATGTAATAGTTTGATGCGCACAAAATATGTGCAATTTTTCATATTCTCTTTTTGGACAACACACAGGTTCCATGTAAGATCATATTTCATAATATATGATTCAAGGAAAAAAATCAGCATCGATTTTCACTAACAATCAATCATACAAACAATCACGATAACACGTACACGCAATAGGCCAAACAATGAATTGAAAGCAACGAAAAAACTTTTTTCTCAACATGCCCTCACTAAAAAAAAATTATGTTTACCTCATCCATGAATCGCCCCAGCTTCCCCCAGATTTTTGCTGATAATCAGAATGTATAAGATTGTTACACTGAGTTGAAAAAATACATGGAATTGAAAATATATAGTTTTGCTTTTAAAACTACGAAAATCTAATTTAACTTTTAATCCAAAATTGAGTATATTGACAAAATAAACCCTGCGTCACATGCATTTTGCTCATAAATTTTACTCCATTCCGTCCAGCGCAAACAGTTCGTTCCCAAACAGTTTACTCTCAATTAGGGATACCATCCGTACTCTTTTTAGAGTACATGTACTCTTTTCCAATAAAAAAAAATGAGTGTACTCTTCTTTTTGCAAAATAAGCCCAAATGTACTCTTTTTGACCGTCAAGTTTCAAAACTAAAAAAAAATTTATAAACGAATTGTTTTTGAATTGAACTGTACAGCTTGAGCTTGGGTAGACTGTACAATTCGTAGTTGCTCTCCGTGATTGACCTGAACCAACCAAATTGCACAAAGAACACACAGAATGACGCTTGGGACTAGCAAATCATTCTCGTTGTGCAATTCCAGTGATTAGAGCTTTAAATGGTCAATAACGACGCCGGCCACGTCCTTACAGTCACCAGGGGAAGGGAAGGAATGTTAGTATGATATTCGCTGCCCGAAGGCCAGAAGGGTCGCCTCTATAGCGTGGTTCCCTAGCGTTTATCATGGAAAGGATAGTTGTTAGTGGGAATGGTTAAGAAAAATCAGGATTCACTGCGGTAAGTGATGTGATTATGTATAGGCGAACTATCGACCACTCGATGAAACAAAATTATGAAAGACTTATAAGTCATAACACGCGGCGAAGATTATCTTTAAGTATCCCGAAAAGGAAAACCTGTTAATATGATTGGACTGGCTATATATTTGTTATTTTATCGTACGTACGCATCTAAATTCCTGTAGAAACAATAAGACGGGTGATATATTTAGTTATTCATTCCGCGTAATCTGTATCGAACTCTAATAACGATGGCGGGGAGTTATGTTACTGAAACTTGAGAAGGTAACCAAGAGAACTAAACGAATGAAGAACCTATAATCTGAGTTTATAAACTCAATTTAGTGGCTGGAATTGAAAAACCGGGAGCCAAAAACTAATATAAATGCATAAATTTGTTCAACTAGCTAACTTACTTCAAATGAAAACTAAAGTTAGAGTCTTCTGACTCAGATTATGAAATTCTGAAATTAAAAATCTCCAACATAATTGAACCATGGGTCTGACTACGAACACCACCCCACTGCGAAAACAAGGCGAAGTGTATTTAACCTTGCATACAAATCATCTCGTCCCCAACGCGAAGTGACGCTCGCTATCAGGCACTATCCGCACAATACATCAGATAAACAACGATGGATTGAATCATCCCTAAACGAAAGAAACAAAAACATATATTGAAAAGAAAAAAATACCAGCGATGAACTCGAGAAATAGAAAAAAGAAAGCTTGCACAAACACTGAGGATAAGTGAAGAGAGCAATCAAAAACGCTGAACAACTGCGCACCAACACCATCTAACCAAATGAAAAAAGTGCACATCTGAAAATCCACTTCCTTTCCGCACCACTCCATAGCAATATCAATCGTTCCAATAAAGTGCAAAAACATGTCGGTTCATGTTACACCTGATGAAGACTTCCCGACACTCGCTGCTACATGAGAAAGCCGTTGTCAAATCCTCCACTACTTTCAGAATCACTATTCTACAGAAAGGAATTAAATAATTACAGTGGGACGAAACAAGCTAAAGTGCGATTCACATACAACATACACGTCACGTTCACGTCCCGTCACGTCACGATACGTCAATGATTCTACCATGCAATTCTCATGAAAACATTCACATACACCAGCAACGTAACGACCCGTCAGCATACGTTCAACGAAAACGACCGGCAGGGTTTGTAGAAAAGAATAATTGACGGAGACGGACGGCTCGTTTGGTTTTTGTCTGGGCTTTGTGTCTCGGATTTTGTTTTGATTTGGTTGCACAGTAATTTACATCTACATCGACATTAAGCTAATTGAACAGATCTGTGATGCAACACGTTTCATTAGACATTTTTACCTCTAGTTGGACATTTTTGTAAACATTGAGTTCGAGACCCAAATTATGGCCCCACATTGAAAGTCGCCACCAGTCGCAAATGTCCAATTACTGGTCAAAACCGACTCCAATGCGACACTGAGTGGTGCCTCAGCATATCGCTTTATAAGCAACTTACTGTACTTTTCATGCCAACATATCTCTTAGCTCCAAATTTCGGAGTGAAAATCATTCGCGACTAGTTGAAAGAATTATTCTAATTATTATTATTGTTGCATGAGGGTCGGACTACGGGGTTTAAGCATTTAAATAATTGAATTCAATGATTCTCATTGAATTTTTCAAAATTTAGAACTGATTCTAGGCATGCTGATTTGAAAGAGGACATTGCAATTTAAAATTGTTGTAGGTGGCGACACCATGAAAAAAAATTAAATAAATCATTCGTTTGGCATTTGACGGGACGGTGCTGGTGGAAGCATTGACTGCATGTGTGAATTGGTGGAGACGTTGACGGAACGTAGACGTTCTTCTCCGTAACGTGCTATGTGAATCGCACATAAAGCTCCCCAACATGCGGCGAAAATGCGGCTGCACGAATCATATGCAATTGCGAGAAGTAAATGGCTACACAGAATTGCAACGGTGCGGCTGCCAGTGCAAACCAAATGAAACCCGTGTAATGTATGTCTGAGAGAAAAGAGAATTTTGCTGGAGAAGAGAAGAGAGAACTTGAGAAGAACAGTTTTCTTTAGATCTACAACAAAAACCCCCTCTCGACACATACACTTTCAGTTATGAGAATGAAAAGGAAAAGAGTAAACTTTGCCGCCATCCGATCGGTTCAGCCCCGCCAGCAACACATTGTATTACTCCGCTCTTGCTACTCTCAAACACGAGAAGCATCAGTCATCTACAAAACAAACCACCTTACACACACATACACGTCTAATGGCGGGTTTACATTAGGGAGACCTATAGCTATAGATGGATTTATTCACGTGAAAATAGGTGTAACAGGTGAGACTAAATAAAATACACTTATTCGAGGTATATATAACTTGAATAAATTCAGCATATGTGAACGCTTGTGAATTTCTCACTGGTGAGAAATCACTAAAGTTGGATGCAGTTCTACTTCAGGTGAATAAATTCACCGAAAATATGAATATATTCATTATAGAAGTTCACGCTAGTGTAAACGGTTGATGCGATTTCTATAAATCTCATCATATTTCTTCACATGAATATATCCCTAGTCTAAACCCACCCTAAGAGAGGAACGTCGCCTATCAACACAGAGAGCGGGACGATTAAGAACACAGCGACACGAATAGTCTCCAACGCCATCATGCGTGAATGGGGCGATAATTAAAAAAACTTTCCGTCTATATAAAATATGTATACTGGATATCGCTATAATTATTGGGTGAACCCATTATAAAGGGAAAAAGGGGAATTCAAAACACACTTAGAGACGAATGAACTCTCAGAGTTTAAAGTCTCTCTAATTCAATACCTTCCTTCCTTCCTTCAAAACACAAGAATAGAGGTCCCACTGTACGCGACACTTGTGGACCCACCTCCCCACAAAGGGACTTGCACCTTATATCGCATCCAAATCTTTATGAAAAAAAAAAATAAAAGAATGAAGAGAAGCACTTAGTTCACGATGTGGCATAACGCCTGCAGTTTCTTCCGCGGTGATAAATGCACTACGACATATACACACACAAACACTTCGCACTAATCCTGATGGAGAGAAAACACGCGAACAAGTCTGAGCCGGTTCGATAAATTGGGCAATTGGGCGAAGAAACGGAAAAAATACACTTTCAGCCTTTCTGAACAACTACTTTTCGAAGACACTCGCGAAAATCAACCGACATTTGACAAATTCTCTCACGGTGGATGAAACCGAAACACGTTTGAACATGTTGCACGACGAAGAAAAAACCAAACGTGGAGCGAACTAAAATGCGTCTGCATCCGACGACTCCCCGATCGGAACTCTGTTTTTGAATTGAACTGTACATATACATTTTGCAGTAGTACATTTAATTCCAAAACAAACATTCACTTGCCCTTCCCCCCGAACGTGTAATAAAAACCCTTCTCGCACCCACAGTCTGACAGTTCATGATTGCGCTTCTTCGGAATGTTGTTTTAATGTTTATTGGTTTTTAGCTATCGTTCGCCTGCCTGCTTTCTTTTTCGCTGAATACCGAAGTGAAATAATTGAAATTTATCCGAAACTATCTCCTTGCACTATTGTTGTACAATCGGTAAGTATTCTGTAGGATCATATTCGTTGTGAAACCAAATTTCATTGCCTATTTTAGCTTCATCATGTCCCGCCGGAAGAATAAATTTTCTGAATCTCTGCAAAAGGAATTCCCGCAATTCAAACCAACTTCGGACGAATCTGATGTCTGTCAGAAGAAAATTTCCATCGCAAACAAAGGACGAACTGATCTAACTCAGCATTTAGCATCAAAAAAGCACCAGTTAAATATCAGAGCAGCAGGTTCGTCTCGAAAACTTTCGCAACTACTGGTGGTACAAAAGTCCCCGCTCGAGTTAAAAATATTGGCTGCTGAAGCCACAATGGCATTCCATACCGTTCAGCACAACTATAGCTACCTGAGCTGTGATTGCGGAAGTAAGCTGTTCAAGAAAGTGTTTCCTGATTCAGAGATTGCCGGCAAATTTGCGTGTGCAAGAACTAAGACTGAGGCTATAATCAATGACGTTCTGGGACCACAATCAATCAAACTACGTTTACAGGAGATGCGAAGGCTGGCCGTTCCTTTCATCGGAGTAAGTACGGATGGAAGCAATCATGGGGCGATCAAAATGTTCCCCGTTCTCGTTCAGTATTTTCATCATGAAAAGGGGATCCAACATGTGCTGTTGTCGTTTGAGTCATTGGAAAACGAAACCTCGATCCGTATCTCCGAGCTATTAATAGAAAATCTGGTGAAACATGAACTGCTTCGAAAGTGTGTTGCATTTGGTGGTGATAGCTGTAATACTAATTTCGGTGGGGTTGGTCGCTGAGGAGAACATAATGTGTTTCACCATATGAAACAAGCTACTCAACGTGAACTTGTGGGGGTGGGTTGCCCTGCACATTTGCTGCATAACACCGCTCGTCATGGATTCGATCGTTTGCATTCTTTGTGTGGACACCGACTGGACAACATCGTTGCTGGACGGGCTGGACGGCGAGGGATCAAGTGCCTTTCTCAAGGCAAGAGGGCGGAGGTGGTAGCGCTGGAGTAAAGTAGAGTAGAGTTTTCAAAGGGCCTTTCTCAAGGCTAGAGACGAATGAACTGCAAAAGTTTAAAGTCTCTATAATACAATACCTTCCTTCCTTCGATCGTTTGGATGTGGATATTGAGGCTCTGGTTTTGAAAATTTATGGATATTTTTCCGTATCTACAATTCATACGGAAGAGCTGAAGAAGTTCTGTTCATTTGTGGGCACCGAGTATAAAAAGGTGTTGAAGCATTCGAAAACACGATGGCTTCCCCTTATGCCCACCGTTGAGCGTATACTTCATTTGTACGCAGCTCTAAAAAGTTATTTCAAATAAAATCAGTCCTCCGAAGCTCCTGGAGATTTTTTTTGAAGATGGCATAAATGAAGCGTATCTATGGTTTGTCCATTCATTAATGTCAATGTTTTATAATAATATAAAGAATATTGAAGCGGCAGACAACAGCTTAATCGGAACGGTTTGTACAGTCGACAGCGTGCGCAAAGAACTTTCGGATAGGTACACTCAGCAGTTCATTCCTCTTCAAGTAAAGAAATTTTTTCGAGACAGTCTTGATTCGAAGCGTTCAGATAGAATCAAAAAGTCGTTTATTGAGGTGTATAAAAACTGTCTAGATTATTTAGACAAATGGACTGGTCACTTCGATAAAGTAAAAGTCTTTCGCTGGATGCTGTTAGATAAAGTACCTAAATGGGACATTGTTGAAGAAAGCTTGGAATACCTATATGAAAAAGGGATCGAAATTGATGAAAGTGCCTTGTTCGATCAGGTGTCGAATCTTTCTTCATTTTTTGAATCCGATGCTGAGGATGAGAAATTCAAAGGTTTACATGTCGTTCATAAATGGACCACTTATTTTCAAGCCATCGTTCCAAGTTCGAGCACAGAACTGTTAAAAATCGCTCAGTTCTTGTTTGCCATTCCCAGTCATAATGCCACAGTCGAGCGCTTATTCAGTTTTATGAAGAGCTTCTGGTCTGATGATAGAAATCGTTTGCTCCCCAAATGTGACGAAGCATTAATAATGGTAAAATTTAATTACCAAATTGACTGTGTCCATTTCTATGAAATGATTGAAACTGACTCGTTGTTGTTAGGTTGTGTGAGGAGCTCAAATAAGTATAAGCAGTAATGCTTTGTTTTTTTTTCTTTAAGAAAAGAAAAAGGTGTTTAACTTGACAGAATAAAGATATATGTTGTATCCAAAAACACGTGTTTTTTTGTTGAGAAAAAAATGTACTCTTTTGTACTCTATTTCAGAAATACAAGTATGTACTCTTTTGTGGTATGTAGCATATGGTAACCCTACTCTCAATCAGTTCTTTCCCATACAGTTCACTCGCAAACAGTTCGTTCACAAACAGTTCACTCTCCATCAGTTCACTCGCAAACCGTTCTTACGGAATCAGTTCGTTCACAAACCGTTCGCTCGCAATCAGTTCGTGCGGAGAACTACCGTTCTTTGAAAAAGAACGACCGCTCGTACACTCTCTTCGGCGAACTAGTTCTTTCGTACCGTTCGTGAATGGTTTGCCCATCTCTAGTTATGATTGCGCAACGATTGAGGTACAATCGCTGGAATAAATGCATGATTCCATAACACAGACTTCAAAGCCATGTGTTCCGACCGGGAGAACGAGCAATGGACTGTAAAAGTCTTCTCAAAAATTCTGGTGAATGTTGAGAGAGCTGGAGTAATAAGGATCACTTCCTGCTCTTCTAATGGAATTGTGAAAGGGCACATCCACAATAACACCAGTGGGAATCGGAAATTAATGGCATTATCACTTATAGCGAATCCGTTTCAAAACTGGGTCAGTGCCAAACTGGCTCTGTAATAAAAAAACGTTTTCAGTTTCACGAATGCGGTGGGTTGTTAGTGAGCGTTATGCAGTCTGATTTGTTTATATTTGCGACGACAAATGTACAGTGTCGACGTCTGGTGGCGATATTAGTGCTTGGGAGGTAAATTAGACGCTATCAGATCAGAAGGGCCAAGTGCATTGTAAGAATATAAAAGTTTGAATGAAAATTTTTACTTGATTTTGTTTGATTACTTAACACATGTAGTCCTGACACTCACTTAACCATTTGTCGATGCATTTCCTGTTTGTTCCACAAATAATTACTATTATAATATGAAATCATCATCAGATACAGTTTTCGTTCAGTATTTTTCTGCGATATCGGAAAAAAACCTCTTATTTTATCACATAAAATAAATATTCCATAAAGTAAATTTTCATTCATAATTTTGATTTTGAAAGCATGTTTATTCCACCTGAATATCCATATTTATTTTCGCCTCCCAATGAAAGCACACGTAGCTTAAACCGTCTACGCGAATATACTCTTCAAAATCAGAATCCGAATTGGATTACGATTCCAACAATACAAAAGCAAAAGCAGCAGGTTTTCCATTTTCATAGTC
Organism: Toxorhynchites rutilus septentrionalis; assembly: GCF_029784135.1. NCBI lineage: Eukaryota > Metazoa > Arthropoda > Insecta > Diptera > Culicidae > Toxorhynchites > Toxorhynchites rutilus. Next base: position 105,985,021 of record NC_073744.1, read on the forward strand.
TTTATTTTTAGATTTTCCAACACAATACTCGGAACTTGACAGTTCAGTATAGTTATATTGGTGGACCCGAGTGCATCTCAGTGCGAAACTAACAGCTTTCGGGGCGAACCCAGTGCGACACTAGGTTGAAACTGCGTGAATTAAAAAAAACGTTTTGACAGCAGTTAGTGCGGCACTGGGGTTGAAACTGAACAAAAACGAATTCGTTATTATACGGAATGAAACGCGAGCTTAAGGTGAAGGTGGAAGCTAGCCACAAATGGCTGCCACAATGGCGCTCATTTCTTTCATCTCCCTCCCTCACCCCTCGCCCGAAAATCAATAATTTTGCGAAACAGTGTAAAGAAAATGATCGTTTTCGCACACTTCCCATTAAGTAATATCAACCAAACTCTAATCGATTACTCACAAGATATTAAATTTTCATCTGCTGTCGCACCGTATAGTGAAGAACGTCGGAAAACTCGAGCAAGTGCTCTGAAAGTAAAATTTTCGTTTTTCAATCTTCTGCAATGGTTTTGTTTGTATTGGTGGAAGCATCGTTATTTTTTCGACACTGATGCCAAACAACATCATCGAAACAGCTATAAAAACCACTCAATAAAATGTTATTCCGGAGTCATAGCGTCCCATGTCATGAAAATCAATAGAATAAAATTGTGTTGATATCAATACAATTATTATTTTTACGTTTAATGGGTCTATAATGTAAGTTTTAGCAACTTTAACATTGGGTAAGAAAATTGTATTGCAGAGCTCGGAACACTGCCACGGCTGCCTATGCTTTCAAAAACAGTAAACGGAAAAGTATTAAATTCAATCTAAATGCCTCGGCCAACGAAGAGAAGGATTAAGGCTTTCCAACGTGAATATGTGAAAACAATACGATCAACGAAGGAAAATATTAAGGAATTATCAACATCGAGTTACTATGCGGAAGAACTTGTTAATACCAAAAGTGCCCCAATTCGCATGTGTTATAAATTTGCTCATGTTACGCTCGCGTATAATCAGAATCATATGCAAATGCACCTTCTATATATATTTATATTTGCAATTGTTCATCGGAACATATCGTTCATACATTTTACTTTAGTATTGAATTGTTATTTGTTTTTTTTTTCAAATGTATTCAAAGACTCGTGTCAATGAAGCACCACACAGTCTGATAAGTGAATTGATCTATTTACGTGTGCTTTGCTCTTCTCTCACAAACACTATTACCCCATTTTTACACGAGGGTTTACCTATACTACTACAATGGCTAGCTTCCGCCTTCACCTTAAGGCAAGGCGCAAATTGAGACGCATATAGCGCGAGTAACTTGGCGCGATATAGCGCCTGTTTTTGTGGCTAATGAAAACAGATAGAACGGCGCAAATTGGCCAGATAACGCGAGATGGTGGAGCGCTCGTGAGACACGACTCGCGCGACGCTGTGACTGAACCACAGTTTCTCGTGCTGGTCATACCTGTTGTGGTAGTTGTGTTGGTGAACAATCATATAGCGCCGTGGGTTTGGCACTGTATGGCTGTACTGGTCGGGTGATTGTGTTAGTAAATAAATAGGGCGCTTGCAGCGTGCATATGTATTAGTGATCTGTTGGGCAGGCAAAAGTGATCGCTCCATAGGAATTATATGGAGCGACAAGATTGAGCTTTGTTTAAATAATTATTTTAGCGAAATAGTTATAAAGATTACGCGCTAATCTATATCAATAACATGCGAATATATGTTTCTTCACATAAAAATATTTACTTTTAGCGTCAAAGCCATACACACGGGGAAAAATAGAAATTTCTGTTTTGGCCATGATTCATATCAATGGAAGCAGATTGATTATTCAAAAATTTTCACAGAAATAGTGCAAACTGCACATTGCGATTGTATAGCCGGATTAGGTGAAGTGTGCTCCCATTTAGGTTTTAAGCTTTTTGCTGGTCTCGTGAAAGAATAAACTATAATGAATATTCGTGTGCAGATATCCTTAATCGGCGGCTAGTTCCGCCAAAAAAGCAGTTGATTATGTTGAAATTAAGGACATTTTCAGCCTGAAATATCAACCAACTCTCAGATATGATTTCCGAGTACCCGAATGCTCTGCGGAGAAGCTAAATACGTTTATAAGAAAATTTATCGGAAACGGAAAAAATCCATCGATTGACCAATTCATGGAAATACAAGGAAGCATTCAAACGTGAGCTCGAGACTCTGTGACTTTGATCTAGGTGCGAAAATGTTGATAATCCTTTTTCTGCCAATTTTTCGATTCCAATCTAATGGGAGAGTCGCTCAATGAACATCGCGAAATAGGTGCTAGTAAACTAAATAATATGCGTTACACAAAAACTCTTGTTCATAAAATAGCTTGCCTAACTGTTTCACAAAGTTCATGTTAGCTCTATGCACTATTAGAATGACCGTAACTCTATTTAAATCATCTACAAGAACGCCGATTGATAAAAATCCGCTTCTGCTGCATAGACACTACGAATGTAAACAAGCGAATGTGTGCCCAACACATGCTCTGCATGTATGTGTAGCAAGAGCCCTATATATCGCGCAACTCTGTGTTAAGTGCGATTCACATACAACATACACGTCACGTTCACGTCCCGTCACGTCACGATACGTCAATGATTCTACCATGCAATTCTCATGAAAACATTCACATACACCAGCAACGTAACGACCCGTCAGCATACGTTCAACGAAAACGACCGGCAGGGTTTGTAGAAAAGAATAATTGACGGAGACGGACGGCTCGTTTGGTTTTTGTCTGGGCTTTGTGTCTCGGATTTTGTTTTGATTTGGTTGCACAGTAATTTACATCTACATCGACATTAAGCTAATTGAACAGATCTGTGATGCAACACGTTTCATTAGACATTTTTACCTCTAGTTGGACATTTTTGTAAACATTGAGTTCGGGGCCCAAATTATGGCCCCACATTGAAAGTCGCCACCAGTCGCAAATGTCCAATTACTGGTCGAAACTGACTCCAATGCGACACTGAGTGGTGCCTCAGCATATCGCTTTATAAGTAACTTACTGTGCTTTTTATACCAACATATCTCTTTGGAGCTAAGTCATTCGGAGTGAAAATCATTCGCGACTAGTTGAAAGAATTATTCTATTTATTATTATTGTTGCATAAGGGTCGGACTACGGGGTTTAAGCATTTAAATAATTGAATTCAATGATTCTCATTGAATTTTTCAAAATTTAGAACTGATTCTAGGCATGCTGATTTGAAAGAGGGCATTGCAATTTAAAATTGTTGTAGGTGGCGACACCATGAATAAAATTAAATAAATCATTCGTTTGGCATTTGACGTGACGGTGCTGGTGGAAGCATTGACTGCATGTGTGAATTGGTGGAGACGTTGACGGAACGTAGACGTTCTTCTCCGTAACGTGCTATGTGAATCGCACATTAATCAGTCATTGTATGCGAGTGGCATGTTATTTACACCAAACTGCGACCCAATATGCGCTCCACCACGCTACGTTTGTGGCACGTGTGAGTCGTGTTGGTAGTCTCGCGTTCGCTTACGAGCGCTATACGCTTCTCAATTTGCGCTTAGCCTAACACTTGGCTATGAACTGCCTTCATTTTCTCTCATTTCCCTCAACTATTATTTCAAACAGTTCCATTAGTGATGTTCATGTGCATCAGAGACAATGACAAGCTAACCACGTATATAAATGCAAGGGTTGTTTATTTTGAAAGTTAAACTAGTAATGATCAAATTTCTTCTTCCACATTGGAGCATACTCCGCCGCGTTGAAATATTGTTTTCGATCGGTAAAACAGATAATTTGGCGACGACCAGCTGTATGACACCCGCCATGAATGAATGAATGATAAGTGGACTGCACAACCTAATTTTTTTTTTCCAAAATATATATTTTTATCAAGGCTCATATGGCGTTAGCCTCACGGGGCCGGGAGTTCAATACTATGACAATTTTTCTTATTATCTATGTTAGTAATATGTAACCGATTACTCGCGGTTGGCTCGAGGTTAGTATTACAAGTGTTTTCGTAATTGGGATGTTGCTGTCTCCAATGCTCTGTACGTGTGCCCGACACGGGATACTTCGTATTGGGATACTGCTGACCATTAATCAGCAACGCCCCCCTAGTCTGTACCTCATATCTAGCGTGGTGTGTCTTTCTCGACTCGAGGAATCCAGGATAGAATGGTCACTATCCGGCGCAATCATCAGTTCGTGTAGGGTTGTCATGAGCGGTACAACGTTTGGCTCTTGTTGACACCCGCCATGTTTTTGGTGCCAACATCTCAAACGTAAAAAGGCATTGTGCTTCGTTTACTAATTTAGGGGAGCGTCAACGAATAGCTGTTTTTCAGTCGGAATTAACGTTTTCAAAATTAAAATTATGAATGAAAATTAGCTTTTCCGTATCAAATTAGTATTCCATTTGAATTAAAAACATTTTTGTTTGCAGTTGGTAAAAAAGTCTCATACGAAAATTGTTTATGAAGACAATTTTATATTATAATACAAAAATTCAGCAACAATTTTGGAATTGTATAGCCATATGGTTGAATGAATGTCAGAAATATGTGTTTCAAGTAATGAAATAACATGATGTGAAAATTTTCATTCAAATTTTAAAATTTAGAAACCGTCTTCAGGTCTTCTAATCTGAAAAGAGAGTACACTAACGAGTTTGAGACACAAATTATGGCCCTAATTTGAAGTCGCCACCAGACGTCGACACCATCGCGAATTACCAATTTACCACTATCTGACATATCGTGATGTCGATGATGAACTTTTACAACAGAGAGATAGTGAGATATGCGATGACGGTAGGTAGAGTGAGATAGCGATAATCGTGCCATACACCTGGCGACGACGACGAAAAATTGTGTTATCGCAGCGAACATCTACAGCTCTCACCAAAAATCATTCCCAGAAAACGTTTTCTCGATCACTCTCATCTTCCACTGCAATGGAGACAAATGTTGTTTTGCACTAGAACTACCATTCAAGTTGGACATTAGTTTCTGGTTTTTCTTTCGAAGTTGAAGACTTTGAAGGTAATCATGTTTCCTGGTCTCGCAGTTTTCTCAGATATTCCCATCTTTCTAAACGATTATTTTGCACTTTATCATAAAAAGGTTCCGGAACTGCGGTGAGTGAACGTCCAACTAAATAGTGTGCTGGCGTGATAACTTCCGCTGAATTAGGATCGGATGAGCTTGAGCTTGGGTAGACTGTACAATTCGTAGTTGCTCTCCGTGATTGACCTGAACCAACCAAATTGCACAAAGAACACACAGAATGACGACTAGCAAATCCAGTGTTTGCCAAATGATCCACTCATTGAAAAAATCGCTTTCGTTCGTTCAAATATGATCCTTCAGGAAACATTTCCCCCAGCGGTATTCTTTTGTTGTTATGTGTTGCAAATCACGACACAAAAGAGAACGAGACAACTCTGCATCGGCTCGCACTTTATTGCACACCAGCATGCGAGCAAAGCTATCATATACGCTTTTGGTCAGAAAGCTTATTTTCTTCTTTGCCTCTAACATATGCATATCGACCTCTCCATGCATCATGAAACAGCAGGATCGTACGGACCACGCAAAGCGAAAGATTCATATTCAGCTAATATAGTAGATCTTGATTTTGACGTGGGACTACGTCTAACCGGAATATATGGAGGGTAAAATGAAAACCTAAACACAGAACATGCAGGAAAAAATTAAAGATTTCGAATGCTTATAGCTCGAACATTTCGTACTGGTTAGGAGAGATGTTTGCATCACTTGATAGGGAATATTTCTACGCATCTATCGCAACTAACAAAATGTTGTTTTTCATTAGATAAACAATTGAATAACTGTAAAATATTAGGCGTTATCTAAACGCCCTAACTGCATCGTTTTGATTGGCCCGATTTACGGTTTCCCTAACACAGCCATCAAAACCAAGCAGCCTTGGGGAAATCGGCATTGCAAATACATGAAAGTAAGGGGACTTTTGTTCTCATCGAAAAATGTTCCCTAACACAGACTTTAAAACCAAGCAGCGAAATCGGCATTGCAAACACACGAAAGAGCCTAGAGGCGAATGAACTGAAAAGTTTAAACCCTCTTAAAGCCAAAAAGAAGAAGAAGAAGAACACACGAAAGTAGTGGGAGCTTTTGTTCCCACCGAAATGTGTTCCCTAATAGAGATTTCTAAACCAAGGTGCCTGGAGAAATCGGTATTTCAAATTCATGCAAGTCGGGGGTATTTTTATTCCGACTGGAATGTGTTTCCCTAACACAGACTTCTAATCCATGGAGCGTGGGGAAATCGGCATTGCGAATTCATACAAATCGGGGGTATTTTTGTTTCGATTGAAATGTGTTTCCCTAACACAGACTCCAAAACCGAGGTTTCTGGGGAAATCGGCTCTGCAAATAAATGCAAACTGCGAGTACTTTTGTCCTCGCTTGCCTTTGTGCAGAGTGGAATATGTCTGTCCTAACATGATCTTCTAAACTTAGGAACCTAGGAAAATCGTGCGGACACTACCCAGCAAACATTAAATCGTATAATTTTGCACATGCCAAGTCTTACAAGAAATCCGAATAAATCATAATCGCATATAATATCAATCAAAGTATGTATCGTGTATATTTGAAATCGCATAAAATGTAAAAACTCGATTTTGACGTAGGACTACGTCTAACCGGAAGATATAGGGGGTGAAATGGAAATCTAGGCACTGAACAAGTAGGAAAAAATGCAAGATTTGGAACGCTTATAACTCGAGCATATCTCAATAGATCGCAAAGGTTTTTGCATCAATTGATAGGAAATATATCTACGCATCTATCATAATGAATAACATTTCATTTTTCATGAGATAAATAATTGAATAATTGTGAAATATTAAGCATTGTCAAAATGCCCTATGTGCCCATTTTTGATTGGTCCATTTTGTGCTCCTCAAATCGTACCGACCAAAACGGGCAACCAGAGCAGCAGCGGAATACAACGCAGCACGATTGGAAAGGAAAAAGAAAAAAAATGAACGAAACATTGGTCGCAGTCTCACACATGCGTAATTCTCGAGCCAGCCAGTCAGCTTAAAAATCCCCGCTCCGCTGCCGTAACGATCATTCTTTGTGTGGACACCGACTGGACAACATCGTTGCTACCGAGCTGGACGGCGAGGGATCGAGTGCCTTTCTCAAGGCAAGAGGGCGGAGGTGGTAGCGCTGGAGTAGAATAGAGTAGAGTTTTCAAAGGGCCTTTCTCAAGGCTAGAGACGAATGAACTGCAAAAGTTTAAAGTCTCTATAATACAATACCTTCCTTCCTCCCGTGACGATCATTCTCATTCAAACCGTACACCACATCGGTTCGCATCACAACACATCAACAAACCAACCCAAGCAGCCATGTCTGGACATGGTAAAGGAGGAAAAGTGAAGGGAAAGGCAAAATCCCGCTCGAACCGTGTTGATCTGGAGTTCCCCGCAAGGGTAGCTAGGCCGAGCGCGTTAGTACCAGTGCACCAGTCCACCTAGCCGGCGTTATATAGTTTCGACCGCCGAAGTGATCGAGTTAGCTGGCAAAGCTGCTCGCGACGATAAGAAAGCCGCATTCGGAACAGAACACATTCGGTTCGGTGGACATCAAGACAACAGGTAGTTGCAGCGAGTGGCAAACGCAATCGCAAAACGGCATCAGGTAGCAGAAGTAAAAAGTTTGTTCTTTATACAAACTGCTTTGGTGGCAAATCCAGAACAAGGCGGCATCGAGGGCGTTCGAAATGGTTTTCTTCAATACCACGAGTACAAAGTTTTCTAAATTGGAACCATTCCATAAAACAAGGCGCTTTTCAGGGCCATTAAACCTTCCAAAAAACAGGAAGTGGGTTATATCTATGGTATAACCGCAAGGGTGACGTAGGACTATCGTTGATTTTGTTTGAAGTTGAATCTAAATCCATCCTGAATCAATGAATAAATGAATATTTGGGTGACTTCAAAAACGAGAGTGTTACTTTGAAGACTCAAGGTTTTATGCATCCAATATTGGATACAAAAAACCTTGTTCTGAAGAATAATCTTCAGAAGCTTTCCTGTTAACTTCACTTGATTGACAAATCACAAAACCAAATGTATGTGGTCGCAGTATTATATGGATAGAAAACATTAAAATAAACTCGCTTGAATGTAATTTTCAATTCCAAGGGGAACTGGCAGATTATTTTTCAGCAACGATCATTTCTTTCCAGGTTTCCTCTCGATAACCAGCAAACGAAAAGAGTTGCGCGCGTGTATATGTGTGTGTGTGGCGGCTGCTTCTATGTCTTTCCGAGGAACCGTATTTCGATGCTGATACTCTCTTGGTCACCTTCCTTTCTTCTTCTGATCGATCGGCTTTTCTGCGCTCCCTCACAGTTAAAACAAACTGATTGCATTTCAGGTCAGGTCAAGCCAGGTAATGAATACCTCGATCCCTCGCCGTTCAGCTCGTTCAGTAACGATGTTGTCTTGTCGATGTCCTCAGGCGTCGTGCACTAATTACGTAACGCAAAAATCCGGATTTTGAACCTCCCCCCCCTTTCGTAACGCAATTTCCTATCTCTAATAAACAGAAAGTAACGCAACATCTAACCCCTCCCCCCTTATCGCGTTACGTAATTTGTGCACGACGCCTCACGAAAAATGAATGGGTTTCACCACCAGAATATCATTTTAGTATGCTTTTCGTGCGTGATTGAATCGAGAGAAGGTGTGGTTTACGATGGCAATTTGGAAGACAAACTAGAGGAGAATGAACTCTCTGAGTATGAAAATTTCGACGACTGAGCAATAATCGATTGAAAATTATATAATTTTGGCGATACGAAACATTTTCCGTTTTTCATGTTATGCATCCATTATTGGATACGAAAATATCCTACTGATGGGAAAGAATAATCTTCAGAAGCTTTCCAGCTAATTACACTTGATTGAAAAATTACGAAATCAAATGTATTTGGTCGCTGTGTTCGCCATATAATTAGAAAACATTGAAATAAACTCTTTCGCATGGATGTATTCTTCAATTCCCAGGGAACTGGCAGATTATTTTTCAGCAACGATTAGATCTTTCCGGAATTTTCTCGATGCTGTATGGCATCCAAACGAAAATTCTCGTTTCAGTTTGGCCTGCAAAAAACTTTTCTGAACTCTAATCCATCAAATTTAGAGCCCTGAAAAGGGCCGTTGATTATATGCTAAGCTAATATAGCACCCTCTCCTTGGATTCGACGGGCCAGCTGAATGTCCTTGGGCATGATGTGACGCGTTTTACGTGGATAGCACACAAATTTGTATCTTCGAATAAGCCTCCTGCAGCATCATAACCGCGGAACTTTGGAAGCGCAAGTCGGTTTTGAAGTCCTGAGCACGATCCAAAAGCTGCAAAGGTAGCTTGCGGATCAGCAATTCGGTCGACTTCCGATAGCGATGAATTTCACGCAAAGTTCCCGGTCGATAGCGATGTGACTTCTTCACCTATCCTGCGGCTGGTGCGCTTATCCGAGCTGCTTTCGTGTGCCTTACCACTGAAAGACTAACCTGCTATCTGCTTGGTCCCAAACAAACGAGTCGTCACGGTGCGAGAGTAGAGTAAGAAATGAACGAAAGCAAAGGAAGCGTCATTTTATAACCTGTTTTCGAAGCTATCATTAAGCTATTCAAACAATTTTCCGACTCAATAAATAGCAATCATATAACTCTTGGACATATTATCTTTTGTATGAAATGATTATCACTGTTCCGTTTATCCGAAGTAGAATGAATCACGCTTAAAGAAGGAATGGATTTTTTCTTGGAATTTACTCAGCAAAAATAATGCCCTTTCCCAACACTTAAAAACGACAAACGGTAAACAGTTTCATCAAAGTGATTTCTTCGATATGGGGATATATTCACTACATCATGTCATGTATTTCATATTCTTCATTATGAAATCCATATCCATGGCACCTATCGGTATCGAATTATCATCGACACCACGATTTTCGCTAAATGCTCCTTTCAGTTCGGCCTGTAAAAAACTTTTCTGAACTCTAATCCATCAAATTTGGAGCCCTGAAAAGGGCTGTTGATTATATGCTAAGCTAATATAGCACGCTCTCCTCGGATACGATGGGCCAGCTGGATGTCCTTGGGCATGATGTGACGCGTTTTGCATGGATAGCACACAAATTGGTACCTTCGAATAAGCCTCCTGCAGCGTCATAACCGCGGAACTTTGGAAGCGCAAGTCGGTTTTGAAGTCCTGAGCAATTCCACGAACCAAATGCTGCAAAGGTAGCTTGCGGATCAGCAATTCGGTCGACTTCTGATAGCGACGAATTTCATGCGAAGTTCCCGGTCGATAGCGATGTGGCTTCTTCACGCTTCCTGCGGCTGGTGCGCTTATCCGAGCTGCTTTCGTGGTGCCTTACCACCGAAGGACTAACGAGCTGTCTGCTTAGTCCCGATGAAACGAGTCCTCACGGTGCGAGAGTAGAGTAAGAAATGAACGAAAGCAAGGAAGGAAGGAAGGTATTGAATTAGAGAGACTTTAAACTCTGAGAGTTCATTCGTCTCTTGCCCTTGAGGGCGGGAAATTTAACTAAAGGAAAACTAAGAAAAACTATTGCAAAATTCGTTATTCTCGCTCGACTCAGTCTTAGTAACCGCTATGGACGTATGTCGTATCGCCGCACCCTACACGGCTCTGGGGCCAAAAACACAACCAAACAATTGGAGCAGGGAAAAAGCCCATTTTAGTGTGCTTGAAGAGCTTGCTTCTAAAATGGGCGTAAAAACCTGCTCATCTTTTGCTGAAATTAGAAGAGAAAACAAACGTAGTTTTATCAGTATAGGTAGATTTAGTAATTTGACATTAGATCTGATCGAATAAACCTGTATCCTTTAGGAACTAGATGGTCCTTTTTTGCTCGACGGCGTCGTCCGATAGTGCTGTCCTTATGGTGTCTGCAACCTGAAACTTTATTCTTGAAGCATTAAATTTAGGGCATGTGATTAATATGTGTCCCACCGTGAGTCTTCGCCATCAATCCCACTGAGTGAAATGGAGGACAATTCCCGGCCTTTAGAGAAAATATAATATTAGACTAGGAACCGCTGCTCACCCTACCATCTCAAAAATAAGGTGAGAGTCGGTTTCCGGTCCTACGATTATGAAAGTTATTTAAAGAAATAATCCGATTAAATATAATATGAATAAGTGAAAGCCTGAAGACCGCCCTCCGTCCCATCCCTCTTGAATAAGGCGGAAGGTGACTCCAGGTCTTTCGATTAATGAATTATTTTATGAAAAGTATGGTAAATAGTATCAAGAGATCGAGGGCTGGAGCCACCGTCCATCCTACCTCCCTCAAGAATAAGGTGGACGGCAACTCCGGGCCGTTCGGTTTAACTAAAATAATGTTGATTGATATAAAAATGCTGCAGATTAAAGGTTAAAATTATGTAATAGAAGTAATAATTTATTTGTTTTTATTATTACCCTTTGGAGGGCTGGAAACTTTCCTGGTGTGTGTGTTATTTGTGTTAGTGTTATTTTTATTTGGAGTGGAGTGGTATAGAGTGTTAGCATGTGATTGTTGATTGTTGTTATGTGGGTGTTTATTGTTGGTGTGTGTGTGTGTTGTTTCTTCCATTTATTTGATTTGTTTGTTCGTTCCTTGTCCGTTTTCGTTGGACTTCTTTGGTTTGCTTGTTTTCCTCATCAGAAGACTTATGTTCTTCAGAAGATATTCCTTTGTTCGAGATTTTCCTTTTATTTTTATTCCTAATTTCAATGTATTCCATTGGATTATCTGATTCCTCTTCGGTTTGCATGTCCTGTCTATCCTCTTCAGATTCTATATTCTTTGGTTCCTCCATTTCTTCTTCTTCTGATTCTTCGGAATCTTCTTCAGATTCATCTACCGAGCTTTCCGTTTCATTGCCTGAAGTAATGGATTGGCTATTATCCTGATTGGGTCTAGCGGAATTACATTGGCATTTGCATTGAGTGCAGCCATCTACTGTTGTTTGAATGGTATTAAGTCTGTTCTGCAGCACACTGGAATAGGTTATTCCATTGTTCTGGAGGTCATACTTTTTCCTAGCTTCGTTGTGAGATATTCCCTCATCTACTCTTATTCTGGTTATGTTGTTTTCTCTTACCCATATTGGGCACGTCCTGTTGGATGAGGTATGATCACCCTTACAGTTGACGCAAAATTCAGGGGATTTACAAATTTTGTTTCCGGAAATATTTATTTTGTGTTCTTTTCCACAGTTTTTGCAGAGTGGAGTATTTCGTCTGCACCGTTTTGTTGTGTGCCCAAAGCGGTAACACTTAAAACATTGCATGGGGTTTGGATAATAATTCCTAGTCCCTGCTCGAAGAAATCCAAAATTTATATATTCAGGAACAACAGTTCCACGAATGGTCAGAATTAATGTTGGTGTGGCTATAATCAAATCATTTTCTTTCCTGGTGATACGCTTTACCTCGATCACTTTTTGATCGGCTAGTTCTTTTAACAATTCGTCTTCCTTTAAATCTAGAACTTCACGACAGGTGACAACGCATTTGCGTTGATTTAGAGTCGGATGGTAAATAATTTCTATTGGGGTGTTATCAATTAGCTTGTTAATTGAAAGTAAATTTTCGATAACATCCTTTTCTCTTACTGAGAGTACATATTGAATTCGGTTTTTATCGTCTCGTTGTGGTCTTGCACTTTCTAAGGATCCTGCCTTGGCAACTGTCTTGCTTACAAGAAAGGGGTTCGAGGGGAGGGTATCTTCCTCTGTGGCCCGTAATAGAAGAATTTCAAGATCACCACTCAGTGGGTCAGCCCAAAATGGACTGGTCCGTTGGGTTGGTCTTCCACGGTAACGGTTTGTAGCCCGGCCTCCTGGAGGTCCGGAACTACTGGAAGCCATTTTTGTTGCCTAGCTACACCCAGGTGTAGCCGGCGAAAAAGTCGTAAAATATTCACTAACCAAAGTAGACTATACGACGTGCGACGGGGGACGAAAACGGCGGAGGACAGTAACGGCGGGGGACAATGCCAACGCAGTTACAAGAACAAACACCCAAATCACTTGGCGGAAAAACACTGTTTTTTTAAAAACACTTGGAAAAAATCACTTTTAAATGTCTGTTAAATTAAAATCAATTTGGGATATGTAGTAAAAAAAATTTTTAACCTATACCCTTTGGGCGTCCTATCTCTCGCTAACTCCTGGTATTAAGAAAGGTTTGGTCACTCACCGATCGTGTTGAAGAACCACTCCTAATACACCACCAAATGGTAGTGGGGTAGCGGGGAAGGGACCGGATACCGCCGACGGCAGGGCAATCGCCGCAGCGGTTCGAAGCGACGAAGCGAAGAAAACCTCTTTCCACACCTCCTGAGCTGCTGATGATTGATGAGTAGAAATTGCGCCAAAATCGCGCGTCACTGGCAGGAAAAACGTTGCTGATGAGACGGGCACAAACAGCGGGACACGCAAGGGGCAGTGAAAACTGCCGGTCAAAGTGGCCAATCCGACCGAACCAACTTCCTGAATGGCCGTTGGGGGCTTCTCGGCTGCTTCCTCCTTTCCTGGTATCCGGACAACTGTTGCTGAAAAAAACGCTATATTTAGGACCGAAATCAGCTTTGAAAAAAGCTATACATTCGGTTGTAGGAGAAAACTTCTATAGTTATTATTCTCTTTTAGAATGGCGCTAAAACATAACCGTTGCGGTCGAGTGTCAGTAGCACCATTGAACGAAAGCAAGGGAAGTGTCATTTTATAAAACATAAAAGAATCGAATGTAAACCCCACCCTCTTTATTATATAAGCTTACTGTATACTCACGAATATAATAAGGGTGGGATTTAGATTCTATACTTTTATGGTTTATAAAATGACGCTTCCTTTGCTTTCGTTCATTTCTTACTCTACTCTCGCACCGTGAGGACTCGAGCTCGTTAGTCTTTCGCAGACAGCTCGTTAGTCATTCGGTGGTAAGGCACACGAAGTCAGCTCGGATAAGCGCACCAGTAGCAGGATAGGTGGAGAAGCCACATCGCTATCGACCAGGAACTTTGCGTGAAATTCATCGCTATCAGAAGTCGACTGAATTGCTGATCCGCAGCTACCTTTGCAGCATTTGGATCGTGGAATTGCTTAGGACTTCAACACCGACTCGCGCTTTCAAAGTTCCACGGCTATGACGCTGCAGGAGGCTTATTCGAAGATACCAATTTGTGTGCTATCCATGCAAAACGCGTCATGCCCAAGGACATCCAGCTGGCCCATCGTATCCGAGGAGAGCGTGCTATATTAGCTTAGCATATAATCAACGGCCCTTTTCAGGGCTCCAAATTTGATGGATTAGAGTACAGAAAAGTTTTTTACAGGCCGAACTGAAAGGAGCATTTAGCGAAAATCGTGGTTTCGATAATAATTCATTACCGATAGGTGCCATGGATATGGATTTCTTAATGGAGAATATGAAATACATGACATGATGTAGTGAATATATCCGAAGAAATCACTTTGGTGAAACTGCATTATAAAATTATTTGTGTACGAATGCCGCAATCGATAGTCGACTCTAATTTGCGCTGAGTAATTTCCTCGGAGGACTCGATTCCTCCTTTGAACATTAATAATCTCTTTCTGGCAAAACGATGTGGTATGAATCACATTATTTGAATGATAGAATGAAGAAGTTTTCTGCCAATTTCCTTCAACCTCCAAACGTATCTTTCTCCCGTTTGTCGTTTTCGCGTTGCCGAAAGACGTGGTCTTACGTTGATCGCACTTGATTGAAAAAATCCAAAACGAAATGTATTTGGTCGCAGATTTATATGAGTAGAAAGCAAATAATCGCTCGAAAATGACTTGATTTTCGCGATGTGAAACATTTTCCGTTTTTCATGTTATGCATCCAATATTGGATACGAAAATTTCCACTGATGGGGAAAAAAAATATTCAGAAGCTTTCCTGTTAATTGCGATTGATTGAAAAATAACAAAACCAAATGTATTTGGTTGCAGTGTTATATGGATAGAAAACATTAAGATAAACTCTTTCGCATGAATGTATTTTTCAATTCCCAGGGGAACTGGCAGATTATTTTTCAGCAACGATGATAGCAACGAGAATTCCGCGCGTGTATGTGTGTGTGTGTGTGTGTGTGTGTGTGTGTGTGTGGCGGATGCTCCGATGTTTCAAGCGGAACCGTGGCATCACTCTCCTCCTGATGGATTCCCTTTTGGCCTTAGGTGCACAAACAGGCTCTTGGTGACACCGTTCATCAGCGTTTTCATGATAAACGAAATTAGCTTCACAACAACAGCGATTCAATCCTCTCTTGTCACTGCTTGACATTGGTTCGACAACTCGCAAGCAGATCGGACAAGTTTTTAATCGATCCAACAAAGGTGTTTTTTTCACATCGAATAATAGTGTTCTTTTTCACCGGTTGCGCTTGCGAGGGGAGCGAAGTTTAAAGTGGTGCGCGCTGAGGATCCAAATCAGACACATTCATCACACACGTCACACAGCCGCTTTTTTTTTATTTAAATTTATTTTTCTTTTGTTTCCCTATCATTCCTTCTACCTTCTGTGCACGATTTACACCATTGTTCAACTTTGTGTTAACCAAATCGGCAAACGTTGGCATTAGGGGTGATCATTATTTCTTATATACCGTTGAACTTTTATTGGAATTTTTTTTTCATTTTATCATTTTATTTAACATAAAATAAATTGAATTTAATATTCGCCTCATAACCCTATAAAAAATATTTTTTTCACTTATTTATTTATTTTGATTATCATTATATTCTGTTCATATCGAACAGTTGACCGATTTTTTGATATGGCTGAGGGCGGGAAGGATCCCCCATCGACGCTATTGAATATTTCCGATACCGATCCTCCTCCTGAAGAGCAGGAAGATGAAGCTGAAGTTGAGGAAGAAACTTCTGTATATGAAGTTGGAAGTTCCGAAGATGAGGACATTGACGAAAAACAGGATTTTCGTCCAAAAGAATACCATGAAGGCTCCAAAGGCCCATTCATTGTATACTTTAGACGAAAATCTAAACCTCTCAATGTCATTCGTATCTCGAAGGAACTTACTCAGAAGTTTTCTGCAGTTACCGAGATTACACGGATGGGGCCAGACAAACTACGAGTTGTCGTCTCAAGCAGGACCCAAGCGAACGAAATCACGCGCTGCGACCTCTTTGCGATTGAGTATCGCGTATACGTGCCCTGTTGCAACGTCGAAATAGACGGCGTAATAACCGAAAAGGGTTTGACTCGAAAAGAGATTATCGATGGTGTCGGTCGCTTCAAGAACTCTTCACTAAAAACTGTGAAGATTCTTGCATGCGATCGACTGAAATCTGTGTCACAAAAAAATGACAAAAGGGTTCTCAATCGGACAAACTCTTTTCGTGTGACTTTTGAGGGTTCCGCCCTTCCAAACTACGTTGCAATAGGTGCACTTCGTTTACCTGTTCGGTTGTTTGTACCCCGGGTAATGAAATGCAACAAATGTATGCAACTCGGTCACACGGCCGCCTATTATTGCAATAAAAAACGTTGCGCAGATTGTGGAGAGAGCCATGATGAGAATCCTTGCGCGAAAGAGCACAAGTGTCTTCATTGCGGCGGGACTCCTCATGATATTATTCAATGCCCGGTGTACAAACAACGAGGGGAAAAAATCAAGCGTTCCTTAAAGGAACGTTCCAAGCGGACTTATGCAGAAATGCTTAAGAGTTCCGTTCCAACGACTCAGGACAATCCCTACTCCATTCTGCAGAACGACGAGCCTGTTGCTGACGCTCCCAATGCAGGAAGTTCCGGTACATCGCAGGGTGCCGTCAGGAAAAGAAAAATTACTTCTTTTCCTTCACTCCCCAGAAAGACGACCGAAACTTCCCAAGTTGGAATGAAAACTCGAATTGAACGTGCTGAGAATAGACCGAAGCAAGTACCTCCTGGTTTAAGCTGTTCTTCCACGCACCAGGGGTCCTCAACACTTCCCGGAGCAGCACCCACCCGGTCTGTTCCATTTTCGCGGTCGAGGCAACAGCCACAATCTGGTTTGCTTGCGCTTTCTGACCTGGTGGACAACATTTTAAATGCTCTAAATATAAATGACCCTCTTAAAAGCATAGTATTATGTTTGCTTCCGATTGTGAGAACATTTTTGAAAGAAAAATGTGGTTTTTTAGCAGCGTTCATTTCCCTCGATGCCTGATTCAGTGCAAGAGGTCAAGGATTTGACCACTGTAATACAGTGGAATTGCAGAAGCGTCATCCCTAAACTAGATCAATTTAAATTTTTAGTTCATAGTTCTAACTGTGATGTATTTTCCCTCTGTGAAACATGGCTTTCTTCAGCCGACGAGCTGAATTTCCACGATTTCAACATTATTCGCCTCGATCGAAATGACTCGTTTGGTGGCGTACTATTGGGGATCAAAAAATGTCACTCCTTCTATAGAGTCACTCTCCCATCGATGATAGGCATTGAAGTTGTCGCTTGCCAGACACAAATCAATGGCAAAGACTTCTGCATTGCCTCGATATATATTCCTCCAAGAACCATGGTCGGCCGCCATCAGTTTTTTTTATATCATCGCGGCATTGCCGGCATTGCTCAACTCCCATGGAACAGCATGGGGGTCACACTATGATGACAGCCGTGCCACGTTGATTTATGATCTGTGCGACAACTTCAACATGACAGTTTTAAATACAGGGGAAGCAACTAGGATAGCCAACCCTCCTGCACGGGCAAGTATGCTAGACATATCACTTTGCTCTTCTTCATTATCCCTGGATTGCACGTGGAAGGTAATCCAAGATCCCCACGGTAGTGATCACCTGCCAATAATTATATCGATCGCCAATGAATCAGGTTCTCGTGAGTCAGTCGATATTGCGTATGACCTCACGAAAAATATTGACTGGAGAAAATTTGCAGAAATAATATCTGAAGCACTTGTTTCAATGCATGAACTTCCTCCACTCGAAGAGTATAACTTTATATCGAGTTTGATTTACGAAAGCGCACTTCAAGCTCAAAAGAAACGTGTTCCTGCTACCACTTTCCGACGTCGTCCTCCATCACTTTGGTGGGACAAGGAGTGCTCAAAGGTCTACCTTGAAAAATCATCCGCTTTCAAAAAATTCAGGAAAACTGGATTAGTGGAATGGTTTCGAAAGTACCAAGCTCTAGAAGCCAAACTAAAAGGTCTGATTAAAGCAAAAAAGCGTGGATATTGGCGGAAGTTCGTCAATGGTTTGCCAAGGGAGACAGCTATGAGCACTCTTTGGAATACGGCTAGGAGAATGCGTGGCTGGAACCATACAAATGAAAGTGAGGAATACTCTGACCGTTGGATTTTCAAATTTGCAAGAAAGGTTTGTCCCGATTCCGTTCCTGCACAAAACGTCGTACGCGACATTCCGCTCCAAGGCGATTATGAGAATTTTTCGATGGTAAAATTCTCAATTGCACTTCTCTCATGTAACAATTCAGCTCCGGGGTCGGACAAGATTAAATTCAACTTATTGAAGAATCTTCCCGACTTGGCAAAACATCGTTTGCTGAACTTGTTCAACAAGTTTCTGGAGCTGAATATAGTCCCGCATGAATGGAGACAAGTGAGAGTGATAGCCATACGAAAACCCAACAAGCCGGCTTGCGATCACAATTCGTATAGGCCGATTGCAATGTTATCCTGTATTCGTAAATTGTTAGAGAAAATGATTCTACTTCGTTTGGGCAAGTGGGTTGAAACGAACAATTTGCTGTCAAATACGCAGTTTGGCTTCCGCCGAGGTAAAGGGACGAACGATTGTCTCGCGCTGCTATCTTCTGAAATCCAAATCGCATTTGCTCGCAAAGAACAAATGGCTTCCGTTTTTCTCGATATCAAAGGGGCATTTGATTCAGTTTCCATGGAAATTCTCTCAGAGAAACTTCATAATCGTGGACTTTCACCAATTCTGAATAATTTCCTGTACAATTTACTCTCAGAAAAGCACATGTTTTTCAATCATGGCAGCTTGAAATCTTCTCGTTACAGTTTTATGGGCCTCCCACAAGGCTCCTGCCTAAGCCCCCTCTTGTACAGTTTTTACGTCAATGATATAGATGATTGTCTAACTAGAGATTGCACGTTGAGACAACTTGCAGACGATGGAGTTATTTCCATCACGGGTACTAATCCCGCCGTTCTGCAAAATTCCTTGCAAGATACCCTGAACAACCTGTTCACGTGGGCTCTCAAGCTGGGTATCGAATTCTCTACGGAGAAAACTGAAATGGTCCTTTTTTCTAGGAAGCACGAACCCGCCCAATTCCAGCTTCACCTATCCGGCAAAACGATCAAGCACTCGATGTTTTTCAAATACCTTGGAGTATATTTTGACTCTAAATGTACCTGGGGAATACACATTGCGTATTTGAAACAGAAATGCCAGCAAAGAATCAATTTTCTCCAAACAATAACCGGAACATGGTGGGGTGCCCATCCAGGAGACCTCATTCAGTTATACAAAACAACGATATTATCAGTGTTAGAATATGGCAGTTTTTGCTTCCGATCAGCTGCCAGGATTCATATTCTCAAGCTGGAGAGAATACAATATCGTTGCTTGCGTATAGCCATGGGGTGTTTGCATTCGACACATACGATGAGTCTCGAAGTTTTGGCAGGAGTACCCCCGCTTACTCTTCGGTTCACAGAATTATCCTACAGATTTCTCATCCGTTGCAAGATCATGAATCCATTGGTGATTGATAACTTCGAAAATCTACTCCAACTGACTCCTCAGTCAAGTTTTATGTCTCTATACCATGAGTACCTTACCCATGAAGTGCACCCTTCACCGGGCATCTCCAACCAAGTTTGCTTCCCATACTTTTGCAATTCCTCTGTCAATTTTGATCTGTCCATGCGACAAAAGATCCATGGAATCCCAGATCATCTACGCTCCGATTACATTCCGGAGATATTTTCGGCAGAATATGGGAAAGTTAGATCTGATAAAATGTTCTTTACTGACGGTTCATGCATAAACGGGTCCACTGGCTTCGGCATCTTCAATGAAAATTCCAGTGCCTCTTTCAAACTCAAAGATCCTTGTTCCGTGTATGTCGCTGAACTGGGTGCGATATATTACGCATTAGGGATCATTGAAACATTGCCCATCGACCACTATTTTATTTTTTCAGACAGTCTCAGCTCAATAGAGGCAATCCGCTCAATGAAAGTTGATAAACGCTCATCTTATTTCCTAACAAGAATAAGACATCTATTGAGTGTTTTGGTCGAAAAATTATTCAAGATTACCTTAGCATGGGTTCCCTCTCATTGCTCGATTCCGGGGAATGAGAAAGCGGACTCGCTAGCTAAGGTGGGCGCTTCAGAAGGCACACTTTTTGAAAGGCAAATTGCTTATAACGAATTTTTTCACATTCCTCATCAGGACACACTCGTTAGTTGGCAGCGCATGTGGAGTGAAGATGAGTTCGGTCGTTGGTTACACACGATTATCCCTAAGGTTTCGACGAAAGCTTGGTTTAAGGGATTGAATGTCGGTCGTGATTTCATTCGCGTGATATCTCGGCTTATGTCCAATCACTACAACCTAAACGCGCATCTCTATCGAATTGGGCTCGCAGCAAACAATCTTTGTGATTGTGGCGATGGCTACCACGACATCGAGCATATTGTCTGGTCGTGTATCCGGTTCCATGCTGCTCGCTCTCAGCTCTCTAGAGCACTGAGAGCAAAAGGCAGACAATCGGATATCCCCGTCCGGGATATCTTAGGTAGCCGTGATCCTGATCTTCTGCTTCATCTATACCTGTTCCTCAGGAACGCCGATGTCAACGTTTAATGATTTTTCCTTCGTTGTGTCCCTATTTCGTATCCCTCCTATTCGATCTATAAACTTTTACTTAGTCGCGGCAATACATACACACACTCTTTACAGATACACGGGCCAAAGGTTGTGCAGTCCACTGATGATTCAACAAAAGCCAAAGGTTGTACCGCTCATGACAACTCTACACGAGCTGATGATTGCGCCGGCTAGTGACCATTCTATCCTGGATTCCTCGAGAAGACGCACCACGCTAGATATGGGGTACAGACTAGGGGGGCGTTGCTGATTAATGGTCAGCTGCATCCCAATAGGAAGTATCCCGTGTCGGGCACAGGTACAGATCATTGAAGACAGCAACATCACAATTACGAAAACACTTGTAATACTAACCTCGAGCCAACCGCGAGTAATCGGTTACATATTACTAACATAGTTATAAGGCAAACATTGTCGAAATATTGAACTCCCGGACCCGTCAGGTTGACGCCATATGAGCCTTAATAAAAATATATATTTTGGATAAAAAAAAAAAAAAAAACAGCGACAACATGCTCCAATCGCTGTTCAATCATAACTGAGTGGGTTTACGAGCGGCGCTCGCTTATATACCGATTGGTGATTCAATAGCCTGTTTTGAAAGTAATTTTAAGACTATTGAAACAAGTTTTTGGATGAAAAAGTAACAAGTATATGACGCGTAGACATTTTATCTTTCAAATGAAGTGTTAATCATACCATTTCGTTCAGTTGTGTAAGAGCTATTAACGCTCAAAATCTCGGTCTCCAGCGTAACGCTTTCGTTCTCGAAACTTTGGTTTTACACCTCGGTATAGAAATGAAAGACGTAGTCCTACGTCAAAAGAGTTTAGGAAATACAGTTCAATGCTTTCTAAAACATTATCCAAAATAATAATAAAACACAAATTGATTTTTTCATAATTTGTTTGCCAGGATCTGATGAGTATGTGAATTTGACAGTTGTTATGAGCTTATTGATAGTTGGGGACTTTCCTGATTATTCAATTTTCACCAATTCTTAAATTGTTTCCAAATTGAAAGTACAGTAATTTACAATTAGTTCGACATTAAGCTAATTGGACGGACATGTAATGCGACTTATTTAGTTGGAAATTTTTGTAAACATAGAGATCCAAATTATGACCCCACATTGAAAGTCGACACTGTACCACTGTCATCGCAAATGTTCAATTACAGGTTAAAATCGCCTCCAATGCGATACTGAGTGGCGCTTCGGCACGTCGCATTGAATGTAATTTACTGTACAACATGTGACAAAGCTGGATGGGAAGAAATTTTCCAACTGTGAAAGCAGTGGCGAGTGGCAACAAATCTCTAAACAGGAAGGTTTAGCCGAACAAGATGAGGATATCGAGTGATAACAAAACAATAAACTCTTTAGATTGAATATAATTTTGTGATCCTGAAAAGGACCCTTTTTAGCCTGCATGTGAATCCAACGAGCGAACAAATCGTAATGAATGTATTTTTTTGCCATCGCTCCCTTTTAACGCTCATTCGTTCGCCTCGTTGGACTCGTCCCTCTGGCTAAGTCTACCGATTTGTCTCTATCCTGTGAGTGTGTACCGCTAGAGAATAAAACACGCGGACCCCAAAAAATATCTTATTTTCTTTCAAACCGTAAACCCGTGTGGTTGTACGGCATCGGCATCGTGGACGTAACAACGGAGGACAAGTTAAGGGAAAGGCAAAGTCTCACTCGAACCGTGCAGGTCTCCAGTTCCCTGTTGGTCGCATTCACTGATTGCTCCGCAAGGGTAACTAAGCCGAACGGATTGGTGTCGGAGCACCAGTATACCTAACAGCGATTATAGAGTTTCGGCCGTCGGAGTGCTCGAGTTGGCTTGCAAAGCTGCTCACGACAATCAGAAAACCCGCATCAAGAACAGAGCAGCTTCGGTTCGGCGCTCATCAAGGCAACAATTAGTTTCAGTGAGTGGCAAAGTGTTTCTCCGGCACGTCGCATTAAATGTAATTTACTGAACAACATGTCACAAGCTGGATGGGAAGAAATTTTCCAACTGTGAAAGCTGTGGCGAGTGGCAAACGCAATAGCTAAACAGGAAGGTTTAACCGAACAAGATGGGAATATCGAGTGATAACAAAAACACAACACCAAAGGTTCTTTTCAGAACCATCAACATATTCATAAAGAGTAAACAGTAATCTAATCAATTTTTCAGGTAGATAGGTAGGTATTCACGTAGGAGAAGAAAATAAAACAATATATTTAAAATATATATTTAACAAAAGCTGTCCCCTGTGTATAGTCCTACGTCACTCCGGTTATGTCCCCGACATTACCCACCCGTCTTTTATATACCATTATCAAATTAAGTCGCATATCGGTATAATAAACATCAATTTTATGATGTACATTGTCGTAAAATATATTTAATCCGCATCATATGCGTATATTACGCTGATGCAGTTTGTGTGTCGTATAAGCGTATAATTTAAATCGATTCAGTACTGTAGAAAATCGTGTTGCATGCTGAAGAAAATCATGAAACAGTAAATCATATTAGATCCTAATAAAGGACATATTACATCATATTGAAATGTCAATGAAATGCTGATGCACTCGAAAGTTTTAACCGCTGTTGAATTAAATTGCTGATAGCCGCGCGAGATAGCTGGTGGATGATAATCCAGACGACCGGAGTTCGAACCCATATCGGAGCAGTTTTCACCAAACATCAATCTGTGTCATTTTAAACATTCATATTCCACTCCCAATACAAGTCAATCAAACAATTACTATTTCTACAAACATAAATACGTAAACCCGTGTGGTTGTACGGCATCGGCATCGTGGACGTAACAACGGAGGACAAGTTAAGGGAAAGGCAAAGTCTCACTCGAACCGTGCAGGTCTTCAGTTCCCTGTTGGTCGCATTCACTGATTGCTCCGCAAGGGTAACTAAGCCGAACGGATTGGTGTCGGAGCACCAGTATACCTAACAGCGATTATAGAGTTTCGGCCGTCGGAGTGCTCGAGTTGGCTTGCAAAGCTGCTCACGACAATCAGAAAACCCGCATCAAGAACAGAGCAGCTTCGGTTCGGCGCTCATCAAGGCAACAATTAGTTTCAGTGAGTGGCAAAGTGTTTCTCCGGCACGTCGCATTAAATGTAATTTACTGAACAACATGTCACAAGCTGGATGGGAAGAAATTTTCCAACTGTGAAAGCTGTGGCGAGTGGCAAACGCAATAGCTAAACAGGAAGGTTTAACCGAACAAGATGGGAATATCGAGTGATAACAAAAACACAACACCAAAGGTTCTTTTCAGAACCATCAACATATTCATAAAGAGTAAACAGTAATCTAATCAATTTTTCAGGTAGATAGGTAGGTATTCACGTAGGAGAAGAAAATAAAACAATATATTTAAAATATATATTTAACAAAAGCTGTCCCCTGTGTATAGTCCTACGTCACTCCGGTTATGTCCCCGACATTACCCACCCGTCTTTTATATACCATTATCAAATTAAGTCGCATATCGGTATAATAAACATCAATTTTATGATGTACATTGTCGTAAAATATATTTAATCCGCATCATATGCGTATATTACGCTGATGCAGTTTGTGTGTCGTATAAGCGTATAATTTAAATCGATTCAGTACTGTAGAAAATCGTGTTGCATGCTGAAGAAAATCATGAAACAGTAAATCATATTAGATCCTAATAAAGGACATATTACATCATATTGAAATGTCAATGAAATGCTGATGCACTCGAAAGTTTTAACCGCTGTTGAATTAAATTGCTGATAGCCGCGCGAGATAGCTGGTGGATGATAATCCAGACGACCGGAGTTCGAACCCATATCGGAGCAGTTTTCACCAAACATCAATCTGTGTCATTTTAAACATTCATATTCCACTCCCAATACAAGTCAATCAAACAATTACTATTTCTACAAACATAAATACTAATATATAAAAATGGCAATTCGTGAGGCTATAATAAACATTTCACGAAAATATTTTGCGCCATTTGTTTTTTTTTTCGATGTCTGTAATAAATCGTATATGAGTATGGTAAAAGTCGCTATTATAGCCGGTCAAAGTTGCATATTCATCCAAACAAATTCGGTAAGCATTTGCCATGTATGTATATGGCCTCCACTTTTGCATGCATATGCCAGTTAGGCGCATTATATGCCAACCAAATTTTAGGGCATATGATGTTATATATACGCTTGTTATGCGATTTAATGTTTGCTGGGTAGAAGCGAATGAACTTCCCAGTTTCAAGCAAATTCGGGATTCGAGAAGTATGTACACTTTTGGGATGTAAACTTCAGAGGGAAATGTAAAATAAAATAATCGTTTGATAATTTTTTTTTGTTTTTATTGGAAAGATTTTCAGCCTTAGGCTGGTTCATCAATCGTTTGATAATTCTTCCGTACATATATTTTGGTCTAGTCATCATACCAAACGTAAAAGGCCCGTCATTAAATTTACTTGTAACGAAGAACAATCAATCACAATAAATGAATTGACTTTACATGGCATTTGTTTATTTTTTTCACTCACAGAGCAAATATATTGAACTCAATTGAATTTGGAAACTGTTTCATTCAATCAAGAATTTAATCAATACAAACGAATGATTGCTAAGCTAAGGTAGTTCCACGTCAACGTTGCGGTTATATCGTAGATATAACCCACTCATTTTTAAGTCTCAGAGAGAGCAAACTATATTATTATTTAGCTCGATAGAGGCTAAGGGAGGATAGTCAGATTATATAATATTTTCCATTTTTAACGCCGCTATCCCTTGAAATATGTATTTTTTCTTGTATCATTTATTGCTTTGCCCTTTTCTGTGCAGTGGGTTTCGCTATAGTAAAATGGGACGATATATGCGGTTCAAACTTGTATGCAGGCTTCGAAAATGGTATGCGATGTTTGATACAGATCGGATATGCTATCAACAGTCTTCAACAAGTGATTACTGACATTCATACAAGTATCTGAATGATCCTCTCATATTTGGTTATATGTTCGTGAGAGTTTACTTGCATGACACATTGTGTATCATTCGATTTTGATCGAAATCCAAACACTGAGCAAATCATTTTCGTTGTGCAATTTTCGGTGATTCGAGCATTAAATGGCCAATAACGACGCCGGCCACGTCCTTACAGTCACCAGGGGAGGAGAAGGAATGTTAGTATGATTTTCGCCGCCCGAAGGCCAGAAGGGTCGCCTCTATAGCGTGGTTCCCTTGCGATTATCATGGGAGGGATAGTTGTTAGTAATGAGAGGTAAGAATCAGGATTCACTGAGGTAAGTGATGTGATTATGTAAACGCTAACTGTTGACCCTCGACGAAACGAACATCCAAGGATCTTTTGTGTCACAATGTGCGGTAGAGATTACTTTTAGTTAACCTAAGAACGAAAGTCTGTAAAATTAATTGAATCGGCTATATATTTCATTATTCATCGCACATACTCTGTATCGATCTTCAATCGCCAAGGTGGAGAGTTATCTTTGGGAAACCCGAGAAGGTTACTAATCTAAAATCAACCGGACCGGCAATATGTTCCATTATTCATAGCACATAGTCTTCATTCATCCCTAAATTCGGGGCGGAGATTTGTCTTTGGGAAACCTGAAAAGGTAACCAAGAAATCTCTAGAATCAATCGTTCCGGAGATATGTTCCATTATTCATCGCACGTACGCTTCACATAGAAATCGTATCGCAACGGCGGAGAATTATTATTGGGAAATCTGAAAAGGTAACCAAGAGAAATTGATTCCATCCAAACCCCCCTTCCCTCCTTCCCCCTCTTAGTTCTCTCACACACAGTAAGTTACGGTACCTCGACCCCCTTCCGCCCTTCTCGCGTTACGCAGCTTCTGCACCACGCCTTTTGACCATTACCTCAAGTATAATATACTCATATTAGGTACATTTATATACCATACACATGCAATACTGATCTAGCTATGAAAAAAAATTATAGGAGGTTGTGTCCAAGATACGACCGCATTGTTGACGTAGAACTACACTGTTATTTTATATAAGTCGCCATACATTGGTGGCTTGAAACTACTAGGAATATAAACACTTCTCATTATTTTGCGCTATTCTCAAAAGAAACGCTTATGTTAATATTACTGGCCTCGAAAAAAGTTGCATTACTTTCTCATGCTCGAGGGAAGCGCAGCTGTCAACTTTAGTGGAGGAGGTTTTGCTACTGGCAAGCGAAATCTAATCACATACAAAATTCCAGAACGACATTTACTTTCTTGGTGACTAAACAAGCGAAATAAGCTCTTTTTGTTAATAACAACCTCGAAAACAGTAGCAATGCTTCATTATTATCAATATTAGCGCAAATGCAATCCTAGTTGAAGGCAGTTTTGCGATTGACACGCGAACCCAAATAACTTATAACATTCCAGTAAGACATTCAAGATGCTTGGTATTCCCCAAATATTTTGTTGGCGCTCAACGCCTGCTTCGACATAACGTCAATTTAATGCATTAGTGCATTCTCAAAGGCACCAACGAAGCCCTTATGATGACGGAAAACAAACAATGTTAACAGCTTGGAAAAAGGCTTATCTTATCTTCTTTGTTTTTAAGAGGCTTTAAACTTTGCAGTTCATTCGCCTCTAAAAAAAGGCTGAATTATGCCACACAGCTTGTTCTCTGCTGTAACACCCATCGATGCGATTTCGCTGATGACTTTGTCAAGAGCGACCGCCTTCACCACCAGTGGGGGGAGCTTGATTTTGGTTGCTGCCTGGGCGTTTACATTTTCGACCGACGCGCCGAAATCGCCTACTTAGCTGTTGTTCGGTGCGGTGTCACATTTGCGAAGGCTCGGTTCAGTGCGAGCGCTTTTCACTGCACCAACACCGCGTGCATCATTAGATGACGCCTACCTCGAAATTTTATTGCCCCTGGCAATGCGTTCGTTTTCTGCAGGGCTCGAGCCTGCCTTCCTCTTCTTCTTGCTCATCGCACACTACGCGAAGCGTCCAATTTATGACGCGGAAAGAAGAACACATGATACGAATAACGCGAAAAACGAACCGAAAAATCAAACGACGATTTCCAAGTTGGATTACCACTGATGGGGTCCAATCTTAGATCGAAGCGCAGCGAAAGCAAAATGAACTGGATTACTCAACAGTCCGATGCTGAATGAAAGTTTGTCTCAGCGAGATCCACTGTTTATACTCTAGGCAAGTATTCCCCTTCTTTCTTCTTCTTTTACTTTGTTCACGGAGACTTTAAATCCTACGATTTCCCCTCCGTTGGTCGTCGATAAGTTGCTCGTTATTGATATCTCTGTTCGGGAAAGCACTCAAATGGACAGAACAAATGTATGGGAAAATAGAAACACTTAAAGTTTTCATGAATTTTAACCATTTACTAACCAGGGGATTCTATTGTATGGAATATTAAACAAATCTTACGGAATTTCCGATTCGTTTAGTATGTAAATCGCCAAAATCCGTTCGCGGAAAAAATAGTTATTAACGCTAACTTTATTTCATAAAAACGTGACCTGTTTTCTGATTTGACACCCTTAATGAAAGACGTAGTTCTACGTCAAAAACGTTTGTGGTCGGTATCGTAATAAAGTCTTGCCGAACAATTGATTCGGAAAATGTTTAAGAAACAGCACTTTTCTATCGCACAACTGACCCTTCACCAACACCCCTAGGCAATATTCACAACCTTGAACACTAAATATTATTTCCCTTATGCCAATTGCAAATTATTGATTCTCATCGTTAAAATCCGAAGAACATCTATTAGTCGCTTATATGCCATTTAAAACACTTTCTTCTTCCATCACTTTTCATTGCCAAAACCTCCACTTCACTCGGTTGTATTGGTTTCCATTTATAGCACCGACTAGGGCTCTTGCTACACACACATACAGAGCATCTGTTGGGCAAACATCATTTGTTTACATGTATCAGAAGTGGATTCATTATCAATCGACGTTCTTGTAGATGATTTAAATTTAGTTGTGATCTTTCTATTAGCGCGAAATATATTATAGAACTAACATGAACTTTGTGAAACAGTTAGGCAAGCTATTTACCGAACAAGAGCTGTGTGACGCGTATTGCTTAACTTTTTGACGTAGGACTACGTCTAACCGGAAGATATAGAGGGTGAAATGGAAATCTAGGCACTGAACAGTAAGGAAAAAATGCAAGATTTGGAACGCTTATAACTCGAGCATTTCTCAATAGATCGCAAAGGTTTTTGCATAAATTGATAGGAAATATATCTACGCATCTATCATAACGAATAACATTTCATTTTTCTTGAGATAAACAATTGAATAATTGTGAAATATCAAGCATTGTCAAAATGCACTATGTGCCCATTTTTGATTGGTCCATTTTGTGCTCCTCAAATCGTACCGACCAAAACGGGCAACCAGAGCAGCAACGAAATAGAATGAAGCACGATTGGAAAGGAAAAAGAAAAAAATTAACGAAACATTGGTCGCCGTCTCACACATGCGTAATTCTCGAGCCAGCCAGTCAGCTTAAAAATCCCCGCTCCGCTGCCGTAACGATCATTCTCATTCAAATCGTACACCACATCGGTTCGCATCACAACACATCAACAAACCAACCCAAGCAGCCATGTCTGGACATGGTAAAGGAGGAAAAGTGAAGGGAAAGGCAAAATCCCGCTCGAACCGTGTTGATCTGAAGTTCCCCGCAAGGGTAGCTAGGCCGAGCGCGTTAGTACCAGTGCACCAGTCCACCTAGCCGGCGTTATATAGTTTCGGCCACCGAAGTGATCGAGTTAGCTGGCAAAGCTGCTGGCGACGATAAGAAAACCCGCATTCGGAACAGAACACATTCGGTTCTGTGGACATCAAGACAACAGGCAGTTGCAGCGAGTGGCGAGTGGCAAACGCAATCGCAAAACGGCATCAGGTAGCAGAAGAAAAAAGTTTGTTCTTCATACAAACTGCTTTGGTGGCAAATCCAGAACAAAGCGGCATCGAGGGCGTTCGAAATGGTTTTTTCAAAACCACGAGTACTAAGTTTTCTAAATTGGAACCATTCCATAAAACAAGGCGCTTTTCAGGGCCATTAAACCTTCCAAAAAAGAGTTTAGGAAATACAGTTCAATGCTTTCTAAAACAATATCCAAAATAATAATAAAACACAAATTGATTTTTTCATAATTTGTTTGCCAGGATATGATGAGTATGTGAATTTGGCAGTTGTTCTAAGCTTATTGATTTTCACCAATTCTTAAATTGCATCTAGATTGAAAGTACAGTAATTTACACTTATCTCGACATTTAGCTAATTGGACGGACCTGTAATGCGACATATTTAGTTGGACATTTTGTAAACATAGAGTTCGGGGTCCAAATTATGACCCCACATTGAAAGTCGACACTGTACCACTGTCATCGCAAATGTTCAATTTCAGGTTAAAATTACCTCCAATCCAATACTGAGTGGTGGTAATGCGACGTGCCATTGAATGTAATTTACTGTAAAATATGTCACAAGCTGGATGGGATGAAATTTTCCAACTGTGAAAGCTGTGGCGAGTGGCAAATGCAATCGCTAAACAGAAACGTTTAGCCGAACAAGATGGGGATATCGAATGATAACAAAACAATAAACTCTTTAGATTGAAGATAATTTAGTGATCCTGAAAAGGACCCTTTTTAGCCTGCATGTGAATCCAAGACATACTCCGCTCAGCTTTTGAGACGTGCAGACGTTTATTTCGATTGCGCTTATCACGAGTGAAGCATACCACCGTTGTAAATTTATTTGAATATACTGTGCCGCGTCGCGTGAAAAGTGTTCCGCGATGAGGCGAGAAAACGCGTTCAAAATAGACTATTCCCAGCTCGCCGTCAAGCCGTCGGTCGAAAAGTTAATTGGTTTTTGTCGTTCGGTTCTCGGATTGAAGATGGAGGACATCAAGCGACTCCAGTGCCACAGAGGAGATGCGTGTGCGTTCGTAAAAGTTAGCGACTTAGCACTCGCACAAAAAGTTGTTGACGAACATGACGGGAAGCATGAGGTGGAGAGTGATGGGAAAAAACACACACTTCGCATCACGCTGGAAGATGGCAGCGTCGAAGTACGTGTTTACGATCTCCCCGAAGATGTGTCGGAAAAGAAGGTCGTCGATTTTCTTTCTGGATTCGGTGAAGTAGTATCGATCCGAGAAGTATCATGGGGCGAAAACAACGAAGCCCAAGGCATACCGCTCGGCATATGGTCTGCTCGTATGTTGGTGAAGCGGAATATCGATTCGTGGGTAACCATCGACGGAGAGCAAGCGTTTGTCGTGTATAAGGGACAGTTGCACTCCTGTCGCCACTGCAAAGAGCAAGCGCACACTGGCATATCATGTGTACAGAACAAAAAGCTTCTGTACCAGAAAAGCTACGCGAACGTGACGAAACAACCAGGACAAACTAACAGGTCAACTACCGATCAACAACCCAAGAAATCAGCTGGTGTGAGATCGGAACATACGAAAAAGTCTACCGTGCCACCACTGACATCGTCGCAGGTATTTCCAGAACTGCCGAGTGTCACGAACCTGGAGGAACCCTCAGGTTCAAAAACACACACAAGCAGCCAGCCCGAAAGCACCTCAGCTCCAAAAACGAATGTTACTCAATCTCAACGAACCAAATCGTCTCTACTAGCGCCTCCGCAGGCTATCGTTGCTGTGGATGATTATTTCAAAAAGCCAGCGTTACGATCGCAGAGCAAGAGTAGCAATGGTAACGAAACAGATGACTCTACCACATCCGTCAATAGCAAACCGAACCGTGGAAGACCGGCTGGTAAAAAGCCCCGCCGAGACGATATAGACAGAGAGAGTTTTGAAGTAATGTTAGTTTAAATGGCTCTCACGTCGTATAACATCTCGTCCATCAACATCGCTACCATCACGAACCCCACGAAACTGAACGCTTTACGAAATTTCGTCAACAGTCAGAACCTTGACATCGTGTGTCTGCAAGAAGTAGGAAACGACCAGCTCTCCTTGCCTGGCTACGTCGTTTTCTTCAATGTAGACCATATGAGAAGGGGAACAGCTATTGCTCTGAAACAACACATACAAGTGACTAACGTTGAGAGAAGCCTGGACAGCCGACTGATTGCTCTACGAGTGCCGTTCGGGAAAATTTCTTCCACGAAACGCTTCCCTACTATCTTCGTCATAACACCACGAATGTAATATTGACTGGTGACTTCAATTGCGTGCTCCGAACATGCGATTCTAGCAGCCCGAACGCGAGTCTCGCTCTCAAAGCTGTGGTCCAACAACTACAGCTACATGACGTATGGGAGAAATTATATCCACGTGATAGTGGTTTCACATATGTCTGTCGCAACGCTCAGTCGCGCCTTGATCGTATCTATGTCAGCAACGGACTGCGCGATCATTTGCGAGTAGCACATGTTCACGTCTGCTCATTCACCGACCACAAAGCGCTCACACTCCGTCTATGCCTCCCCCATCTAGGACAAGAAAATGGCCGTGGATTTTGGTCCCTTCGACCATATCTTATGACTATCGAAAACGTTGCGGAATTCCAGTATAAGTGGCAATACTGGACCCGACAGCGCAGAAATTACGGCTCTTGGATTGAGTGGTGGCTTATGTTAGCGAAGCCCAAAATAAAACGATTTTTCAAGAGGAAAAGTCGATCCGTGTTCGATGAATTCCACAGTAAACATCAGCATCTATACGCTGAGCTACGACGCGCCTACGATGGGTACTACCAGCATCCTGAAATGTCAACAACTATTAACCGACTCAAAGGGGAGATGCTAGCGCTTCAACGGAGATTCTCTCATACTTTCATGAGAATCAACGAAACGCACGTGGCGGGAGAACCCATATCAATTTTTCAGTTGGGGGAGAGGCGAAGGAAAAAAACCATCATAACACAGCTGCAGACAGAGCAGGATACAACAATTACAGAGTCAAGAGCGATCGAAGACCACATGGTAACCTACTTTTCGACACTCTACTCAGAGGAGGCGAGAAACGACGATGAGAACAATTTCACCTGTGAAAGTGTTATTCCACTAACCGACGAAGTCTCTATGAGCAGCATCACGACGGCAGAAATTTGGTCTGCGATAACAGCGAGCGCACCACGAAAGTATCCGGGCTGTGACGGAATACCGAGAGAATTTTATCATCGTATGTTCGACGTCAACCACCGCGAGCTGAACCTGTTGCTAAACGAGGTACTCAGCGGAAATATTCCTCCAGCGTTTGTGGAGGGCATCATCGTGCTGGTCAAGAAGAGGGGAGGCGACCATACGGCCAGATCATATCGTCCGATCTCATTGTTAAACAGCGACTACAAGCTCTTGTCCCGCATCCTAAAAACAAGATTAGAGCGAGTGATGAGAGAACACCATGTCCTCAGTGAAGGGCAGAAATGCTCGAATTCAGAACGAAACATTTTTCAAGCCACTCTCGCTCTGAAAGATCGCATAGCGAGTCTCCGTCATAACCATCGTGCTGGGAAGCTAATAAGCTTTGATCTCGACCATGCGTTCGATCGGGTCCGGCACTCTTTCCTCTTTCAAACCATGCGTTCGCTCGGCTTCAACCATGATTTTATCGCTCTACTCTCGCGCATCGCCAGTTGATCTACTTCTCGGCTGCTTATCAACGGGCATCTCTCTCGCTCGTTCGAGACTCAACGATCAGTACGACAGGGGGACCCGTTGTCAATGCACCTCTTCGTACTGTACCTTCATCCACTGGTGTCCAGGCTCGAACGTGTGTGCGGAAACGATCTGCTGGCAGCGTATGCGGTCGACATCAGCGTCATCGTCACATCGGTAACTCAAATTGATGCGATGCGTCAGCTGTTTACTCGCTTCGAGAGAGCCGCTGGTGCAAAATTGAATTTACGAAAAACTGTTACTATCGATGTTGGGTCTTGCGAAAACGGCTGTATCGACACCCAGTGGCTGCAAACAGCCGATGTAGTTAAAATATTGGGTGTAGTTTTCGCAAACTCGATAAAACTAATGACAACACTGAACTGGAATGCGCTGGTGGGGATATTCTCACAACTAACGTGGCTGCACTCTCTGCGTATGCACCTCCAGGATATGGTACCTCGCGTCCATTCTACCACCGTTGAACGTACATACAGCGAAGATTACATCAACGATGGGAACGTTTCTCTGGAGAGGGACAGTTGCTCGCGTCCCGATGATGCAGTTGGCTCGCAGCAAGGAAAAGGGTGGCCTGAAGCTGCAATTACCTGCGCTTAAGTGTAAGTCGCTCGCTATTAACCGTCATCTGAAAGAGATCGGATCCCTTCCTTATTACAGTTCCTTCCTTTTCCAAGCAAATCCTCAACCCCAAATTTCAATGGATCTTCCTGACCTTAAAACAATCCTGTCAAACATATCCCAAATTCCCCATCAAATCCAACAGAACCCCTCCGCCGATCAAATTCACCAGCATTTCGTGAATCAAATTGAAATACCAAGGGTGGAACGGAATAATCCGGAAAATAACTGGCGACGCACGTGGCAAAATATCGCGTCGAAGCAGCTTACGTCAGTACAGCGGACGAAACTATACTTGCTGGTGAATGAGAAGATCGAGCATCGGAAATTACTTTTCGTGTTGCAGCGTGTAAATGACGAAAACTGTATACGCTGTGGCAACCGAACAGTAGAAACACTTCAACACAAATTTTGTACTTGTGTTCGCGTCGAACAAGCTTGGACGGTTCTTCAACAGAAGATATCATGCGTTTTAGGTGGATGGAGAAGGCTCGATTTCGAGGAGCTGAAAAAACCTAGCCTAGTGGGAATAAACGGAAGGCGTAGAGTGAAAATTCTTAAACTTTTTATTAGTTATATTTGCTTCGTTAATGAATGTGATGGTAGAATTAACATAGATGATCTAAAGTTTCATCTAGATATAGAATCATGACGTGTAAGAAATGAAACAAACATACTGTTTCTAAAATGTACTGACAAATAAAACCATATTTAAAAAACAAAACATAGGGTAGGTTTGGTTCTCAAATGGGGATCAACATAGGGTAGGAGCCTGCCTGTTGGTCTCAAATGTTCCTATCTTACGCCTCCACGAAGATCATATGACGACATTTTTAGATCGGGCGTGAACTGGAAACACACACCTGGTCTTGGCTCCGAGAACGGGTGTCGAAAGTGGTCCCCGAACTGAAGCTGGTCCTGGAACGGGCGTAATGTGTAGGAGCCTACCTGTTGGTCTCAAATGTTCCTATCTCACGCCTCCACGAAGATCATATGACGATATTTTTAGATCGGGCGTGAACTGGAAACACACACCTGGTCTTGGCTCCGAGAACGGGTGTCGAAAGTGGCTAAGTGAGGGGGTGCGAGCGAGTCAGAGCGCTATATCTCTCCCGGGGAAGGCCTCCCGGGTTATGGAGGCCTTGCCAACCCGCTGTCTCCCGGGCAAAGGAGATACACCCAGACAATGGAGCTAAGATCAAGACGAATACTACGAATGCGATCACCCGAGGAGGGTCCCCGAACTGGAGCTGGTCCTGGAACGGGCGTAAGAGCGAGCGACCAGCGGCTGGAGGGCGATGTGCAAGAGCGGGCCACCAGCCGGGTTCAACCCGAAGAGCTACCGTCACACGGAAACAGCAGCCATCGACATCACCAACGAAACGCTGCGCCTACGAGGCGTGTTGCGACTGTCAGACGACAGTCGTGCACACTTTTTTTTTCCAAAATATATATTTTTATAAAGGCTCATATGGCGTTAGCCTCACGGGGCCGGGAGTTCAATACAATTTTTCTTATTATCTATGTTAGTAATATGTCTCCAATGCTCTGTACGTGTGCCCGACACGGGATACTTCCTATTGGGATGCAGCTGACCATTAATCAGCAACTCCCCCCTAGTCTGTACCTCATATCTAGCGTGGTGCGTCTTTCTCGACTCGAGGAATCCAGGATAGAATGGTCACTAGCCGGCGCAATCATCAGTTCGTGTAGAGTTGTCATGAGCGGTACAACCTTTGGCTCTTGTTGAATGATCAGTGGACTGCACAACCTTTGGCCCGTGTGTCTGTAAAGAGTGTGTGTATGTATTGCCGCGACTAAGTAAAAGTTTATCGATCGGATAGGAGGGATATGAAACGGGGACACAACGAAGGAAACATCATTAAACGTTGACATCGGCGTATCCACACTTGTGGGTACTACTAGGCGACGGATCATGTGGATACACGAAATGAATGAATTCGTGATCCGCGCCTATTACATCTGCACTGCTTTGGAGACGGACATGAGCGGTCGCCCTCGAATACTCGCAATGTTCGAGGAAGCGTATCCAGAGTTCGTCGGGAGGCTTGACCAAAACGCGATGAACGCGAGGCGTAGAGCGATTGTACGCAACAATATGCTCTCCCAAACGCAAGTCGACGAGATCAAGCAGCAGGTGCAGAGAGAACTAAGCTCCAGAACAAGCAGAGCAAGCGATGTGTCGAGACGAAGTTCGTACTGAACTTGAGCAATTCATTCGCGAGTGGGGCACGCGAATCAGCACCAGTGGAGGCCACAGTACAACAACCCCCTGAGCCGGAAGATCCACAGCCAGATCAACAACTACTACGCGATCTGGTCTACCATTACGACGAGGCGATCTCACAGTTCCGCGACACGGACCCTTTGTCGCGCCCCAGGATCCCGAAGTTGCAGCATTCCCGCAGGCTGACAAGTGCAGTAAAGCTCATGAACGAGCACGTTCTTCCGCTGCACTTGGTTGATGCTGAGAACATGGAGGAGCTGCAACTGAAAGTTTACTGTGCTGCTGTGGCGACCGCCAAAAGTTTAGGATACCGTATTAGGCCAAGAGGCGGACTGCTCCAACATCTCCGTGAAAGGCGTGAGCCTCCATGGCGAAGGAGATTGGAGCAACGGATCCTAAACAAGCGCGCCGCAATTGGAAGACTGATGGCGTACAAAAGAGGCAGCAGATCGGCGGAATTATGTCGCCAAGTTGCTGTGATCGTGCGGCCTACTGAACTTCGCCAGCTGGGAGCTCACCAGCTGACGGAAAAACTCGACACACTGGTACAGCAATTGAGCGTCCTAACTAAACGACTGAAACGTTACTCTGACTCTGCAAAGCGTCAGGAACAAAATCGGATGTTCAGAGATAACGAAAAAGCGTTCTACGACCACATTAGCAACGAGAAGCCCGACTACCGCGAAGGTTTGCCAGATATTAGCGATGTGACGAACTTTTGGGCTGGTATTTGGGAAACCTCAGTACAACATCGCGAAGGGCAAATGTGGTTAAGACGGGAGGAGGAGAGTTGTGGTGAAATTGGAGAGATGCCAGCTATCACCGTCGAAGAGAACGATGTCCGCGAAGCCTCGCGGTACCTGATGAACTGGGCAGCACCGGGCCCCGATGGTGTCCAGAACTTTTGGCACAAGAAGCTGACCGTCGCACATCAAAAGATAGCTGAGTGCTTCAACAAGGTGCTACGTGACCCACACAACCTTCCGGAATTCGCCACCCGTGGCGTCACCTTCCTCCTCCCGAAAGACAGCAACACATTGACCATCAACCATCAAAGTACAGACCGATAACGTGCCTATCGAGTCTGTACAAAATACTGAGCAGCATAATTACCGCCAAAGTTTCTGCTCACTGCGAACAGCATCACATCATCGCAGAAGAGCAGAAAGGATGCAGGAAAAATACGCATGACTGCAAAGACCAGGCCATCATCGACGCAGCCATAGTCGGCCAGGCGGTATATAACCAGCGGAACCTAAGTATGGCCTACATCGATTACAGGAAGGCTTATGACTCCATACCTCACTCGTTTCTCGTCCGGTTATTGGAGCTCTACAAAATTGATCCCGTCGTCGTTAGGTTCCTGCAGCATGCGATGAGGCAGTGGAGTACGTCTCTGCCCTCAGTGATGGGGAAAATGTGTTGCAGTCTAGAACGCTGCAGATAAAGAGGTGGATATTCCAAGGCGACTCTTTCTGCCCGCTTTGGTTTTGTCTGGCACTTAACCCCCTCAGTAGGACGCTCAATAGAAACGGTCATGGCTATAAAATAAGGTATGGCGACGGCGCCCACGAAGAAGTGACCCATACCTTCTACATGGATGATCTCAAGGTCTACGCTGATTCACGTCAGCGTCTAGGTGTAGCTATCCGGGTTGTCGAAGAAATAAGCAGGGACATCTGTATGGAGTTCGGCCTCGACAAGTGTCGCTGTGTCCACCTGCTGAAAGGGCAGCTTACCGAATCCGGAGGCTACGAGGTCTATGACGGCGAGTTTATAAGAGACATGGTTCGTGGCGAATCCTATAAATATCTTGGATTCCGACAGCTCACCGGGATTCGCCACTCCGACATCAAAACGGAGCTGCGAGACAAGTTCTTGAGTCGAGTGAACTGTGTCCTGAGGACTTTCCTCAACGCGGGGAACAAGGTACGCGCGATCAACACATTCGCGGTTCCCCTGCTGACCTTCAGTTTTGGTGTAGTCAAATGGAGCAAAACTGACCTAGAGGACCTTGAGAGGAGGATGAGGAAAGCATTCAAAGAGGCCGGAATGCACCATCCTCAATCGGCACTGGAGAGAGTTTCACTGCCACGCAAAGAAGGGGGACTTGGAATAGTCGACATATCTGCACTGTGTGTTGCCCAGGTACAACAACTGCGCGAGTTTCTTCGCAGAACGCGCCAACCAAAACGCGCTATACCGGGCTGTCTGCGCCGCCGACAGAGGATACAGCGCTCTGCACTTGGCGCAAGCGGAGTACCAACTCAACTGCAATCTGCAGACAGTGGAGGAGAAGATTGCAGCTTGGAAGCAGAAGGCAGTGCATGGTGCCCACCCCCATCAACTGGACCGGCCACACGTCGACAAGGCCGCATCTAATCTGTGGCTAACGCGTGGTGAACTCTCTTCAGTAGTAGAAGCCGACATGATAGCCATCCAGGACAGGATAATGCCGACGAGAAACTGCAGGCGGTACGTCTGGCATCAAGACGTTGATGACATTTGCCGGATGTGCCATCAACCAGGTGAAAACATAGAGCACATTATGGGAGGCTGTCCCGTTTTGGCCAACGCAGCCTACACCGAGCGCCACAACAACGTGGCCCGTATTGTTCATCGACAACTGGCGCTCCAATGTACTCTGCTGGAAGACAACGTACCAAACTACCGGTACCTGCCTGCACCTGTCCTGGAAAATGACCGTTTCAAGCTGTACTGGGATCGCACTGTTCTGACCGACCTCTCGATCCACCACAACCGCCCAGATATAATGGTTTACGACAAGAGCGACCGCAAAGTCACCATCATCGATGTCGCTATTCCACTGAACCAGAATCTGGAGGAGACCCACGGTCGCAAAATCTGCAAGTACCGACCATTGGCCGTGGAGCTCAAGGAACTGTGGGGGCTAAGGGAGGTCCCAAGAATTGTTCCAGTCGTTCTCTCTGGAACTGGAATTATCCCGAAGACACTTCTGGAAGCGCTAAAGGTGTTGAACATGGAGAAGGAATTGGCCGGCATCCAAAAGTCGGTCATCCTTAGCACCTGCGCGACTGTCCGACAATTCCTCGGTCAGGACTAAAACAGCACGAGCATGCAGATACGTGCATTCCGCAGAGCCTAGTCCCCCTTTGGCATTCAGAAGCCCGGGGGCAGGTGAAAATTCTGGCTAGGTTCGCCTAGTTAAGAAGTGAGATAAGTCTGCCAAAAAAAAATAAAAAAAACAACTGGCGACAACTGGCGCTCCAATGTGCTCTACTGGAAGACAACGTACCTAACTACCGGTACCTGCCTGCACCTGTCCTGGAAAATGACCGTTTCAAGCTGTACTGGGATCGCACTGTTCTGACCGACCTCTCGATCCACCACAACCGCCCAGATATAATGGTTTACGACAAGAGCGACCGCAAAGTCACCATCATCGATGTCGCTATTCCACTGAACCAGAATCTGGAGGAGACCCACGGTCGCAAAATCTGCAAGTACCGACCATTGGCCGTGGAGCTCAAGGAACTGTGGGGGCTAAGGGAGGTCCCAAGAATTGTTCCAGTCGTTCTCTCTGGAACTGGAATTATCCCGAAGACACTTCTGGAAGCGCTAAAGGTGTTGAACATGGAGAAGGAATTGGCCGGCATCCAAAAGTCGGTCATCCTTAGCACCTGCGCGACTGTCCGACAATTCCTCGGTCAGGACTAAAACAGCACGAGCATGCAGATACGTGCATTCCGCAGAGCCTAGTCCCCCTTTGGCATTCAGAAGCCCGGGGGCAGGTGAAAATTCTGGCTAGGTTCGCCTAGTTAAGAAGTGAGATAAGTCTGCCAAAAAAAAAAATAAAAAAAACAACTGGCGACAACTGGCGCTCCAATGTGCTCTACTGGAAGACAACGTACCAAACTACCGGTACCTGCCTGCACCTGCCCTGGAAAATGACCGTTTCAAGCTGTACTGGGATCGCACTGTTCTGACCGACCTCTCGATCCACCACAACCGCCCAGATATAATGGTTTACGACAAGAGCGACCGCAAAGTCACCATCATCGATGTCGCTATTCCACTGAACCAGAATCTGGAGGAGACCCACGGTCGCAAAATCTGCAAGTACCGACCATTGGCCGTGGAGCTCAAGGAACTGTGGGGGCTAAGGGAGGTCCCAAGAATTGTTCCAGTCGTTCTCTCTGGAACTGGAATCGTCCCGAAGACACTTCTGGAAGCGCTAAAGGTGTTGAACATGGAGAAGGAATTGGCCGGCATCCAAAAGTCGGTCATCCTTAGCACCTGCGCGATTGTCCGACAATTTCTCGGCCAGGACTGAAACAGCACGAGCATGCAGATACGTGCATTCCGCAGAGCCTAGTCCCCCTTTGGCATTCAGAAGCCCGGGGGCAGGTGAAAATTCTGGCTAGGTTCGCCTAGTTAAGAAGTGAGATAAGTCTGCCAAAAAAAAAAAGTTTGGAACCCTATCTGTTGATATAGTCCATGTTTTTATCGTCAATTTTGTTTACGTTTTATCGCCATAATACCATTATTTTAATTTGTTGTTTTTACGTTAGTTATCCAACTCAATGTTTTGCTTCGTCGCGCATGTGCAGTTGAATTAGTTGTATAATCGGCAGTGCAGTTAAGGTGAAGGTGGAAGCCAAGGCGCGTAAAAGTATATCCTAAGGTGGGCCAACTTGCTAAAACCACTCTTCAGCCATCTTGGAAGTCTACTGTGTTTTGTTTGTCAACAAAACACAATACGCTTGTGCCCAAGCTCGCTCGTGATCAGTCTGTCTCTTTCACACTTCAAGGAAAAAATTCCCCTTCTGCTTTCTGCCGTACTGTTTTCATATACCGCTCCCCTAACCAACTTAGTGACGAAACGGCCTCACCTAGTACCATAGACCCGTCTTGGTGGAAGCTAGCCACAAATGGCTGCCACAATGGCGCTCATTTCTTTCATCTCCCTCCCTTACCTCTCGCCCGAAAATCAATAATTTTGCGAAACAGTGTGAAGAAAATGATCGTTTTCGCACACTTCCCATCAAGTAATATCAACCAAACTCTAATCGATTACTCACAAGATATTAAATTTTCATCTGCTTTCGCACCGTATAGTGAAGAACGTCGGAAAACTCGAGCAAGTGCTCTGAAAGTTAAATTTTCGTTTTTCAATCTTCTGCAATGGTTTTGTTTGTATTGATGGAAGCATCGTTATTTTTTCGACACTGATGCCAAACAACATCATCGAAACAGCTATAAAAACCACTCAATAAAATGTTATTCCGGAGTCATAGCGTCCCATGTCATGAAAATCAATAGAATAAAATTGTGTTGATATCAATACAATTATTATTTTTACGTTTAATGGGTCTATAATGTAAGTTTTAGCAACTTTAACATTGGGTAAGAAAATTGTATTGCAGAGCTCGGAACACTGCCACGGCTGCCTATGCTTTCAAAAACAGTAAACGGAAAAGTATTAAATTCAATCTAAATGCCTCGGCCAACGAAGAGAAGGGTTAAGGCTTTCCAACGTGAATATGTGAAAACAATACGATGAACGAAGGAAAATATTAAGGAATTATCAACATCGAGTTACTATGCGGAAGAACTTGTTAATACCAAAAGTGCCAATTCCCAATTCGCATGTGTTATAAATTTGCTCATGTTACGCTCGCGTATAATCAGAATCATATGCAAATGTACCTTCTATATATATTTATATTTGCAATTGTTCATCGGAACATATCGTTCATACATTCTACTTTAGCATTGAATTATTATTTGTTTTTTTTCAAATGTATTCAAAGACTCGTGTCAATGAAGCGCCACACAGTCTGATAAGTGAATTGATCTATTTACGTGTGCTTTGCTCTTCTCTCACAAACACTATTACCCCATTTTTACACGAGGGTTTACCTATACTACTACAATGGCTAGCTTCCACCTTCACCTTAATTGACTGGAAAGTTTTGTGTTTGTTGCGCTAGTAGCTACCATAGTTTCTTTCTCTCCTCCGCGCTATTGTTTACTTTTATTCGGAGCGACATCTGGTGTTCGTTGCTGAACTATACTTGTACGCAACTTCAAGCTTTCTCCACGCATCTTCATATATCACACTAGTTGCATATCTCCCGGGCTGATAGTTTGCTCAAAGCCTCAGAATGGATTCAAGCTGCCTTCAGTGCTCTGAGCCGATAAAAAAAACTGAAGTTCATTAAATGCCAAGGATTCTGTGATAAAGTTGCACATCTGGACTGCGTTTCCTTATCTCGCCCGAATATGGATTTCATAAATGAGCACCAGAATCTATTCTGGTTTTGCAACGGTTGCACTGGAATAATGAATTGTAAACACTTTCGCGATGCATTTACTTCATTAACTGAGGCATTTAATAAATTGAGCGAAACGCATCGATCAGCATTGGAAGGAGTCAGAACAGAACTAGAAAATAACAGGGAGAAAATTGAGGTTCTTACCTCGAAGATAACTTCTGTACCTCTTACTGCTCCGACCACGCCTGTCGTCGCCTGATTTATCGTCTATGCGGTTCATTTCTTTTAAAATTGGTGTCGATGAAAAGTATCGTGAGGTAGCTCTAAGTGCAGACACGTGGCCAGACGGAGTTTACTTTCGGGAATTCGTAAATAATCAAGATAAGAAAGTTGAGCAGGGGTTTACAAAAACTCCTCGCTTGATTTAAATTGTTCCCGTTCAACCTTGGACCCTTGGACCTTGGACCTTGGACATCCAGCCTGCACTTCCAGTCCCACCTCTCCCCTTTTGGTCATGGCTTCTCTACCGGGACGCACGTCATCGAGCATTTTGGAAATCCCCGAGCCACCCTCTGCAGTCGTGACCATCCAGCCTGCGCTCACCAGTCGTCCCGGTCCTGCTAGAGGGCCTGGCGAAGGGATATTCCAGCTTGCTTCATTCGGCAAGTACTACACACCAATCAACAAATACTGTCCTGATGCTTCTGTACCTTCCAGTAGCCTACGCATCCACTACGAAAACGATTTAGACTGTTCCCGTTCAACGTTGGATATTATTCAACCGGGATGCATGCTGCAAAGCACCAAGAGAGCCCACAACCACTCAGACTCAGTCGAACGGACCAACATTCATCATCGATCTTATACTCCTCGCTGTTTGTTAGTCCCTTCTGCCTCTGAGTCGCCTGAAAAGGGTCATCCTGCCTGCACATCCAGTAAATC
Organism: Toxorhynchites rutilus septentrionalis; assembly: GCF_029784135.1. Taxonomy (NCBI): domain Eukaryota; kingdom Metazoa; phylum Arthropoda; class Insecta; order Diptera; family Culicidae; genus Toxorhynchites; species Toxorhynchites rutilus. The sequence continues at coordinate 106,028,805 of NC_073744.1, forward strand.
CACCTCTCGTCTTTTGGACATGGCTTCTCAACCGGGACGCACGTCATCGAGCATTTTGGAAATTCCCGAGCCGCCCTCTGCAGTCGTGACCATCCAGCCTGCGCTCACCAGTCGTCCCGGTCCTGCTAGTGGGTCTGGCGAAGGGATTTTCCAGCTTGCTCCATACGGCAAGTATGACACACAAATCAACGGTTACTCCCCTGATGCTTCTGTACCTTTCAGTAGCCTACGCATCTATTACCAGAACGTCCGTGGATTACGTACCAAAATCGATGCTTTTTTCCTGGCTATCAGCGATGCTGATTACGACATGTTTGTGCTCACTGAGACCTGGTTAGATGATTGCATCTATTCGTCGCAACTCTTCGGGAACGGCTACTCTGTTTACAGAACGGATCGCAATGCTCAAAACAACCGCAAATCAACGGGTGGTGGAGTATTGATTGCTGTTTCGTCTAGATACAGCTCCTATATAGATCCAACACCGGTCGACGTTACGCTTGAACAGCTCTGGATCAGGATTGAATCCATGGATAGAACCGTTAGTATTGGAGTTCTCTATTTTCCACCAAGTAGAAAGAATGACATCTCTGCTATTCGTAAACACATCGATTCAATTGGCGCAATCCATTCGAATCTCTCTCCTAACGACATTGCACTACAGTTTGGTGATTATAATCTCTGTGATGTGCACTGGGCTGTTAACGAGGATGGCTACGCGTCAGTTGATCTGGATCGCTCTCGACCGTGTGCTGCCAGCTGCTCATTTCTGGATGGTTTCTGCTTCCACGGCTTGTCCCAAGTTAACAGCTTGGAGAATGCAGAGAACAGGACTCTTGATCTTGTCCTCGTAAACGACATCGTGCTACCTGGTTACCAGATTAGCGAATCCGTTGAATCGCTCTCTAGGATTGATCCTCATCATCCTCCACTCGAGCTAATCGTTGCATATCCAACGGCTGTAACATACGAAACAGAACGTAACGATCCTGGTTTCGATTTCAAACGGGCCAATTTTGAGCATTTATGTGCAGCATTACTCGTGGTCGACTGGAATACTCTGGACACGATTCAAGATACCGATAGAGCAGTTGGATTCTTCTCCAACGCTGTACTTCAGGCGATTACAGCACACGTTCCTTTGAAGTCTCCTCCGTGTAAACCGCCATGGTCAAACAACCGTTTACGCTTGCTGAAACGTCGTCGATCTGCTGCTCTACGTTCCTACTGCAGTCAACGTTCTCAACACTCGAAGCTGCAGTTCAATCGGACCAGTAATGAGTACAGGAGATACAATGGATTTTTGTATGCCAGATACAAGATTCGTATTGAGGAGAGCCTACGTGTGAATACAAAACGGTTCTGGTCGTTCGTCAACTCAAAGCGAAATGAAAACGGTCTCCCGACATCAATGTATCTTGACGAACTTTCTGCTGACTCGATCAGTGGAAAATGCGAACTATTTGCACGACAGTTCAAACGCGCCTTCAACAGTTATACAGCTCAACCTGAACAGGTGAGATTATCTGTCCAGGATGCTCCCCGGGATGTATATAGCGTTGAAATGTTCGAAATATCTGAACAGGATGTAGTCAAAGCAATTCAAAGGCTTCAATTCTCGTATGCTCCAGGCCCGGATGGAATTTCACCTGCAGTGTTGAAAAAATACAGTTCTGCACTGGCCTCTCCGCTGACGAAACTTTTTAATCGATCACTGCAGCAACGTGTGTTTCCCTCGAGCTGGAAAAAATCGTACCTATTCCCCATCCACAAGAAAGGAGATAAACGAGATGCTAAAAATTATCGCGGCATTACTTCTCTTTGCGCCTGCTCGAAGCTGTTTGAGATCATTATAAATGAATCGCTTTTTGCTAGTTGCAAGCAGTACATCTCAACGAATCAGCATGGTTTCTACCCACAAAGATCCGTGAACACCAATCTAGTTGAGTTCTCATCGCGTTGTATTCGCGCCATGGATGCTGGTAACCAAGTGGATGCCGTCTACTTGGACTTGAAGGCAGCTTTTGACCGGGTTGATCATCAAATCCTTCTCGAAAAACTAGCGAAATGTGGCGTAGCTCTTGGTTTTGTCGAGTGGTTCGAGTCCTACCTGAAGAATCGAGCTTTGTGTGTGAGAATAGGGTCACATGAGTCCGAGTCGTTCACAAACATATCTGGAGTGCCTCAGGGGAGCAATTTAGGCCCCTTACTTTTCGCATTATTTATAAACGACGTGTCCTTCATCCTGCCACGTGGAACGAGACTCTTCTATGCTGATGATTTTAAGGTCTACGTTATTGTCGAAGACATAAATGATTGTCATCATCTTCAAAGCTTGCTGAACATTTTTGAGACGTGGTGTGTACGAAATTGTATGACGTTAAGCGTCGAGAAATGCCAAGTTATATCGTTCACCAGAAAGCGGAATCCCATCAATTTCTCCTACATGTTATCCGGCAAAGCCATCGAGCGGGTTCAACAAGTGCGCGACTTGGGTGTAATGCTTGACAAGGAGTTCACTTTCATCTACCACTACAACGACATCATCTCCAGGGCAAACAAGCAGCTCGGTTTTGTTCTGAAGGTAACCAATGGATTTAAGGACCCGCTTAGCTTGAAATCTCTATACTGTGCGCTGGTTCGTTCTATCCTGGAATTTGCTTCTGTTGTATGGTGCCTTTTCCCCAGCATTTGGAAAGCGCGCGTTGAATCAAGCCATGTTTGTTGCGAAGCTGCTGAGGAACGAGATTGACTCCCCTTTCTTGCTAGCTAATCTAAACATGTATGCTCCATGTATGCGCTTCGGATTAGATTAAATGATTATTTCAGAATAAGTTTACACTCGCAATACGTGTATTTGATACTGACTTGGTTAGGTCCATTAAGACAATTTGATGTCAGATGGATTAAATAAAATAAAATAAATAAATAAATAAATAAATAAACAAGCGCGCCGCAATTGGAAGACTGATGGCGTACAAAAGAGGCAGCAGATCGGCGAAATTATTTGGCGACATTGTGATCGTGCGGCCTACTGAACTTCGCCAGCTGGGAGCTCACCAGCTGACGGAAAAACTCGACACACTGGTACAGCAATTGAGCGTCCTAACTAAACGGCTGAAACGTTACTCTGACTCTGCAAAGCGTCAGGAACAAAATCGGATGTTCAGAGATAACGAAAAAGCGTTCTACGACCACATTAGCGACGAGAAGCCCGACTACCGCGAAGGTTTGCCAGATATTAGCGATGTGACGAACTTATGGGCTGGTATTTGGGAAACCCCAGTACAACATCGCGAAGGGCAAATGTGGTTAAGACGGGAGGTGAGTTGTGGTGAAATTGGAGAGATGCCAGCTATCACCGTCGAAGAGAACGATGTCCGCGAAGCCTCGCGGTACCTGAGGAACTGGGCAGCACCGGGCCCCGATGGTGTTCAGAACTTCTGGCACAAGAAGCTGACCGTCGCACATCAAAAGATAGCTGAGTGCTTCAACAAGGTGCTACGTGACCCACACAACCTCCCTGAATTCGCCACCCGTGGCGTCACATTCCTCCTCCCGAAAGACAGCACCCTCAGTAGGACGCTCAATAGAAACGGTCATGGCTATAAAATAAGGTATGGCGACGGCGCCCACGAAGAAGTGACCCATACCTTTTACATGGACGATCTCAAGGTCTACGCTGATTCACGTCAGCGTCTAGGTGTAGCTACCCGGGTTGTCGAAGAAATAAGCAGGGACATCTGTATGGAGTTTGGCCTCGACAAGTGTCGCTGTGTCCACCTGCTGAAAGGGCAGCTTACCGAATCCGGAGGCTACGAGGTCTATGACGGCGAGTTTATAAGAGACATGGTTCGTGGCGAATCCTATAAATATCTTGGATTCCGACAGCTCACCGGGATTCGCCACTCCGACATCAAGACGGAGCTGCGAGACAAGTTCTTGAGTCGAGTGAACTGTGTCCTGAGAACTTTCCTCAACGCGGGGAACAAGGTACGCGCGATCAACACATTCGCGCGTACCTTGTTCCCCGCGGTTCCCCGCGGTTCCCCTGCTGACCTTCAGTTTTGGTGTAGTCAAATGGAGCAAAACTGACCTAGAGGACCTTGAGAGGAGGATGAGGAAAGCATTCAAAGAGGCCGGAATGCACCATCCTCAATCGGCACTGGAGAGAGTTTCACTACCACGCAAAGACTTGGAATCGTCGACATTTCTGCACTGTGTGTTGCCCAGGTACGACATCTGCGCGAGTACTTCGCAGAACGCGCCAACCAAAACGCGCTATACCGGGCTGTCTGCGCCGCTGACAGAGGATACAGCGCTCTGCACTTGGCGCAAGCGGAATACCAACTAAACTGCAATCTGTAGACAGTGGAGGAGAAGATTGCAGCTTGGAAGCAGAAGGCAGTGCATGGTGCCCACCCCCATCAACTGGACCGGTCACACGTCGACCAGGCCGCATCTAATCTGTGGCTAACGCGTGGTGAACTCTCTTCAGTAGTAGAAGCCGACATGATAGCCATCCAGGACAGGATAATGCCGACGAGAAACTGCAGGCGGTACGTCTGGCATCAAGACGTTGATGACATTTGCCGGATGTGCCATCAACCAGGTGAAAACATAGAGCACATCATGGGAGGCTGTCCCGTTTTGGCCAACGCAGCCTACACCGAGCGCCACAACAACGTGGCCCGTATTGTTCATCGACAACTGGCGCTCCAATGTGCTCTACTGGAAGACAACGTACCAAACTACCCGTACCTGCCTGCACCTGTCCTGGAAAATGACCGTTTCAAGCTGTACTGGGATCGCACTGTTCTGACCGACCTCTCGATCCACCACAACCGCCCAGATATAATGGTTTACGACAAGAGCGACCGCAAAGTCACCATCATCGATGTCGCTATTCCACTGAACCAGAATCTGGAGGAGACCCACGGTCGCAAAATCTGCAAGTACCAACCATTGGCCGTGGAGCTCAAGGAACTGTGAGGGCTAAGGGAGGTCCCAAGAATTGTTCCAGTCGTTCTCTCTGGAACTGGAATTATCCCGAAGACACTTCTGGAAGCGATAAAGGTGTTGAACATCGAGAAGGAATTGGCCGGCATCCAAAAGTCGGTCATCCTTAGCACCTGCGCGATTGTCCGACAATTCCTCGGTCAGGACTAAAACAGCACGAGCATGCAGATACGTGCATTCCGCAGAGCCTAGTCCCCCTTTGGCATTCAGAAGCCCGGGGGCAGGTGAAAATTCTGGCTAGGTTCGCCTAGTTAAGAAGTGAGATAAGTCTGCAAAAAAAAAAAATCCAACGAGCGAACAAATCGTAATGAATGTATTTTTTGCCATCGCTGCCTTTTAACGCTCATTCGTTCGTCTCGTTGGACTCGCCCCTCTGGCTGAGTCTGCCGATTTGTCTCTATCCTGTGAGTGTGTACCGCTAGTGTATCCAAAAAAATATCTTATTTTCATTCAAACCGTAAACCCGTGTGGTTGTACGGCATCGGCATCGTGGACGTAACAAAGGAGGACAAGTTAAGGGAAAGGCAAAGTCTCACTCGAACCGTGCAGGTTTCCAGTTCCTTGTTGGTCGCATTCACTGATTGCTCCGCAAGGGTAACTAGGCCGAACGGATTGGCGCCGGAGCACCAGTATACCTAACAGCGATTATAGAGTTTCGGCCGTCGGAGTGCTCGAGTTGGCTTGCAAAACTGCTCACGACAATCAGAAAACCCGCATCAAGAACAGAGCAGCTTCGGTGCTCATCAAGGCAACAATTAGTTTCAGTGAGTGGCAAAGTGTTTCTCCGGCACGTCGCATTAAATGTAATTTACTGAACAACATGTCACAAGCTGGATGGGAAGAAATTTTCCAACTGTGAAAACTGTGGCGAGTGGCAAACGCAATAGCTAAACAGGAAGGTTTAACCGAACAAGATGGGAATATCGAGTGATAACAAAAACAACACAACCAAAGGTTCTTTTCAGAACCATCAACATATTCATAAAAAGAAAACAGTAAACTAATCCATTTTTCAGGTAGATAGGTAGGTATTGACGTAGGAGAAGAAAATAAAACAATATATTTAAAATACATATTTAACAAAAGCTGTCTTCTTTGTATAGTCCTACGTCACTCCGGTTATGTCCCCGACATTACCCACCCGTCTTTTTTTTTTCCTTTATTGATTTAATTAGGCTCAAGTGGACAAAGAGCCACCATCAAGCAATACAATGTCGGGGACATAACCGGAGTGACGTAGGACAAAAAGGGGACAGCTTTTGTTAAATATATATTTTATATTGTTAATATATTGTTTTATTTTCTTCTCCTTCGTGAATACCTACCTATCTACCTGAAAAATGGATTAGTTTACTGTTTACTCTTTATGAATATGTTGATGGTTCTGAAAAGAACCTTTAGTGTTGTGTTTTTGTTGTCACTCGATATTCCCATCTTGTTCGGTTAAACCTTCCTGTTTAGCTATTGCGTTTGCCACTCGCCACAGCTTTCACAGTTGGAAAATTTCTTCCCATCCAGCTTGTGACATATTGTTCAGTAAATTACATTTAATGCGACGTGCCGGAGAAACACTTTGCCACTCACTGAAACTAATTGTTGCCTTGATGAGCGCCGAACCGAAGCTGCTCTGTTCTTGATGCGGGTTTTCTGATTGTCGTGAGCAGCTTTGCAAGCCAACTCGAGCACTCCGACGGCCGAAACTCTATAATCCCTGTTAGGTATACTGGTGCTCCGGCACCAATCCGTTCGGCCTAGTTACCCTTGCGGAGCAATCAGTGAATGCGACCAACAGGGAACTGCACACTTGCACGGTTCGAGTGGGACTTTGCCTTTCCCTTAACTTGTCCTCCTTTGTTACGTCCACGATGCCGATGCCGTACAACCACACGGGTTTACGGTTTGAAAGAAAATAAGATATTTTTTTGGGGTCCGCGTGTTTTATACTCTAGCGGTACACACTCACAGGATAGAGACAAATCGGCAGACTCAGCCAGAGGGGTGAGTCCAACGAGACGAACGAATGAGCGTTAAAAGGGAGCGATGGCAAAAAAATACATTCCAATTAGCTAAATGTCGAACTAATTGTAAATTGTACTTTCAATCTGGAAACAATTTAAGAATTGGTGAAAATTGAATAATCAGGAAAGTCCCCAACTATCAATAAGCTCAGAACAACTGCCAAATTCACATACTCATCAGATTCTGGCAAACAAATTATGAAAAAAATCAATTTGTGTTTTATTATTATTTTGGATAATGTTTTAGAAAGCATTGAACTGTATTTCCTAAACTCTCTTTTGGAAGGTTTAATGGCCCTGAAAAGCGCCTTGTTTTATGGAATGGTTCCAATTTAGAAAACTTAGTACTCGTGGTTTTGAAAAAAACATTTTGAACGCCCTCGATGCCTTGTTCTGGATTTGCCACCAAAGCAGTTTGTATAAAGAACAAACTTTTTTCTTCTGCTACCTGATGCCGTTTTGCGATTGCGTTTGCCACTCGCCACTCGCTGCAACTGCCTGTTGTCTTGATGTCCACCGAACCGAATGTGTTCTGTTCCGAATGCGGGTTTTCTTATCGTCGCGAGCAGCTTTGCCAGCTAACTCGATCACTTCGGCGGCCGAAACTATATAACGCCGGCTAGGTGGACTGGTGCACTGGTACTGACGCGCTCGGCCTAGCTACCCTTGCGGGGAACTCCAGATCAACACGGTTCGAGCGGGATTTTGCCTTTCCCTTCACTTTTCCTCCTTTACCATGTCCAGACATGGCTGCTTGGGTTGGTTTGTTGATGTGTTGTGATGCGAACCGATGTGGTGTACGGTTTGAATGAGAATGATCGTTACGGAAGGAAGGAAGGTCTTGTATTATAGAGACTTTAAACTTTTGCAGGTCATTCGTCTCTAGCCTTGAGAAAGGCCCTTTGAAAACTCTACTCTATTTACTCCAGCGCTACCACCTCCACCCTCTTGCCTTGAGAAAGGCACTCGATCCCTCGCCGTCCAGCTCGTCCAGCAACGATGTTGTCCAGTAGGTGTCCACACAAAGAATGATCGTTACGGCAGCGGAGCGGGGATTTTTAAGCTGACTGGCTGGCTCGTGAATTACGCATGTGTGAGACTGCGACCAATGTTTCGTTCATTTTTTTCTTTTTCCTTTCCAATCGTGCTTCATTCTATTTCGCTGCTGCTCTGGTTGCCCGTTTTTGTCGGTACGATTTGAGGAGCACAAAATGGACCAATCAAAAATGGGCACATAGTGCATTTTGACAATGCTTGATATTTCACAATTATTCAATTATTTATCTCAAGAAAAATGAAATGTTATTCGTTATGATAGATGCGTAGATATATTTCCTATCAATTGATGCAAAAACCTTTGCGATCTATTGAGAAATGCTCGAGTTATAAGCGTTCCAAATCTTGCATTTTTTCCTACTTGTTCAGTACCTAGATTTCCATTTCACCCCCTATATCTTCCGGTTAGACGTAGTCCTACGTCAAAAATATAACTTATTCCTTCGTTGCCTCGTCGGTATTATCCTTGTATGGAACAGTGCCTGAGGTGGGTCGTAACAACTACATCGCCAGATGATGTAGCAACGGTATCCTTTGGTAGTGAGTGCCTCCTTGTTATGTTAATAGCTCCTGTAATGATCTTATCTCAACGGGTACTAAGTTCTGCTTGTGTAAAAGGAAAGGAAGGGAGAATGGACAGTGGGAGAAGGAAATGAGACCTAAATAATAAAATTAGCGCTTCTTAGGAAGACATATATGGGGAACATAAAATTAGGGTCGCGAGTAGCTAAGATATCGCGAACTGGCATGCGTGAGTGTACTCCTTGAGCCTCTAAATCGGCAACCAGTTTAATTCTTTCATTGCAAAATTCATTACATGACCAGACAACGTGCTCGATATCCTTGACCACAATTGCATAAATTGTTAGTAGCAACCCCTATGCGGAAGAGATGCGCATTTAGCGCAGAATGATTGGACATCAATCTGGACATAGTTCTAATAAAATTTCTGTCAAGATCTAACCCTTTAAACCAAGCCTTCGTTGAAACTTTGGGGATAATAGAGTATAGCCATCTCCCAAGCTCATCTCTGTTCCATTGGTTTTGCCAACTGGTGAGTGACTGTTGTCGGGAAATGGAGAAGAATTCCCGATACGCTATTTGTCTTTCAAAAACTGTGCCCTGCATACTACTCATCTTTGCGAGTGTATCCGCTTTCTCATTACCAGGAATAGAGCAATGGGAAGGAATCCAAATGAAAGTGATTCGAATACTTTTATCAACAAGAAAATTCAATGCATTCCTAATTTCTATAAGAAAATATGATGCTTTCGTCTGTTGTTTCAAGGATTGAATGGATTGTATACTGCTAAGACTATCCGAGAAAATAAAATAGTGATCAGGTGGTAAGGACTCAATTGTCTTAATTGCATGATATATTGCAGCCAGTTCGGCAACATACACTGAACAAGGGTCTTCAAGTTTATGAAAGCTAGTGTAATGTTTATTAAAGATACCAAAACCAGTGGATCCGTTGATTCTTGAACCATCAGTGAAAAACATTCTTGAAGAATTGATATGATTATATTTTGAAGCGAGAATATTAGGGATTAACGATGATCGAAGATGATCTGAAATGTCTCGAGTTTCGTCTTTCATAGAAAGATCGAAATCAACGGAAGATCTTCAAAGTTCGGAAAGCTAACATTATTGACGATGTCTGCTGAAGGTTTTATTTCTTGAGAAATGTAATGAGATCCATGGATCCATGGATGTCGACCGTTGGATCAATTCGTGAAGCTTCTTACAATTCTCAATTACTAATGGGTTCATGATTTCGCTTCGGATTAAGAAGCGATAGCACAGTTCCCAAAACCGAACCTGCAATGGTAAAACAGCTGCCAAGACTTCAAGGCTCATGTTGTGTGTTGATTGCATGCACCCTAACTTAAGCAACGGTACTGTATCCTCTCCAGTTTAATGATGTGGGTTTTAGCAGCAGAACGGAAACAAAACGAACCATACTCCATGACTGACAGTATTGTAGTTTTGTACAGCCGGATTAGGTCTTCTGGATGAGCACCCCACCATGTTCCAGTAACTGTCCGGAGAAAATTTGTTCTCTGTTGACATTTTTTATTCAGATACGCAATATGTTTTCCCCATGTACATTTAGAATCAAACCAAACTCCAAGATATTTGAAACTCGTGGATTGAACGATGGTTTTGTTGTACAATTGAAGTTGAAGTTCGGGAGGTTGGTGCTTCCTAGAAAATACAACCATTTCTGTTTTCTCAGTTGAGAATTCAATACCTAGCTTCACAGCCTATGTAGATAAATTATTTAAGGAAATTTGCAGCGGTCCTTGCAAATCAATAGTTCTAGTACCTGATATGACATGATCAACTGCCAGTTGCCTCAAAGTACATCCATCTGCAAGATGATCTTCTATATCATTAATATAGAAATTATACAGAAGAGGACTTAAGCAAGAACCTTGAGGGAGACCTATGTAGCTAGTCTTAGAAACGGCACAATTTTCATGAGAAAAGTACATGTGCTGTTCGGATAACAGATTAAACAAAAAGTTGTTTAAAATTGGTGAAAATCCATGGTTGTGAAGTTTATCGGATAAAATTCTTATAGATACTGAGTCAAACGCCCCTTTAATGTCTAAGAAAACAGAAGCCATCTGTTTTTTATTACCAAAGGTCGTCTGAATTTCGGAAACAAGTAACGCGAGACAATCATTTGTATCTTTACCCTTGCGGAAACCGAACTGCGTATCTGATAAAAAGTTATTCTCTTCAACCCATTCGTCTAAACGTCGGAGTATCTTTTTTTCCAATAACTTACGGATGCAAGATAGCATGGCTATTGGTCTGTATGAGTTATGGTGGGAAACTGACTTATTCGGTTTTTGAATGGCTATTACTCTCACTTGTCTCCACTCGATAGGGACAATATTTTGCTCAATAAACTTATTAAATAACCTTAATAAACGTTTCTTAGCGACGTTTGGAAGGTTCTTCAAAAGATTAAATTTGATTCCATCGGAACCAGGAGCTGAATTATTGCACGAAAGAAGTGCAAGTGAGAATTCAGTCATAGAAAACAATGTCTCGTTATTACCTAGGTAGTGCGGACTGAATCAAAACGGCTGTCAAAAAAGATCCAATTGAAATGTCAAAAGAGATCCAACGATCAGGAGTGTTATTTTTCTTATGATAATCAACACTATAAAAGAGGTATTGTTGTCAAGGGCAAAAATAAGTAAAATTATAAAATGAACGAACTACATTTTTCCGTCAATTGTTTAATTAACCATTGCATCTCTAAAAGACCATCTCAGCCTTTCACTGAGCAACGCATTTTTAATGTCCCCTCTCTTTGTCATAACGTTTTTCCGAACGTAATAAAAACAAACAAAGTCAGAGTCACGTAAATGTTTACTCCTGCGATTTGGAAATATTCGATAAAAAGTGGAAGGAAGAGCTGCCAGATGAATTTTAAAAAAAGTCTGTAAAAACATGTGAATGTTAAAAATGTGGAAAAGTCTGTAAAAGTGTGCAGATCTATAGAAATGTCTTTTAACGTTAATTTTCACTTATTCATTAATACTTTGTACATCACGATGCACGTAAGTACATCACGATGCACGTAACTAATATAGTGGTTCTCAGCTCTTCATCAAAAGTGGTAATTTTGTTCTTTATCGCAAAACATTAAACTCGTATTTTTTTAATTTGTCATTAGGGTGCCCATTTCCATTTTAGGGTGATCCCAAAAATCATTTTTTCCACTTTTTCCCAAAATGACTTTTTTCAAAAATTTATAACTTTCGAACCACTCAACCGATTTAGATGATCGACATATCAAATTTAAGCCAATGAGCTTTAATTGAGAAATATTTAACTTGCATATAATATGGATCCTATTTTTAATATGGATTGAAAGCTGAGAACTTTTGCATAAAATATCTCGATATCAGAGATGCTATTTTTTTCGTTTTTGAAATATGATTTTTCAAAACTAATCGATGGTTCGAAAAACAATTTTTCCCCATTTTTCCCACTACAAAAAGTCATAACTTTCGAACTATTGGACCGATTCATATCATCGACATATCAAATTGAAGCTTACGAGATATATTTTAAAAAAAAATATTACTTTTGCGAAAAAAATTGAATTTTGTTTTTGTAATTATGGATTGAGTTAGTTTTTCATAGTTTTCTCGGTTAAAGATAGGAGCGCTATATTTTTTTATATTTTTTATGGAAAGCTGAGGAGTATTTACTTAACATATCTCGATATCAGAGATGCTATAATTATCGTTTTTAAGTTAGAATTTTGTAAATTTAACATGTTTTAAGTCTTCGATCAATATTCATATGTGACTAAACTAGACCTATGCTACTAGAATCCAATCTTCCCGCAAGTGTGAGTTTTGCTTATTGGCTTCAATTTAATATATCGATCATCTAAATCGGTTCAGTAGTTCAAATGTTATGATTTTTTGCAGAAAGTTATTTTTGGACAAATGGGGAAAAATGATTTTTTTTAAATCATATCTAAAAAATGAAAAAATAGCAACCCTGATATCGAGATAATTGTGTACTAAGTGGTGCGGACTCAATCCACTTCATTCCCAAGCAAATTCATGCATGTTTTCAAGCGATTTCTTGCAATACATTTTCAGACCACCAGAGATGCCAGATTTACAAATATGTTTGCAAATTTACAGACATACCTGTAAAACATTCATCACATCAAAAATATTTGACTCACCATATGACATTTTTCCATAGTTTTAATACAGAAAAGTTATTATATTTAGTATATATCACATATTTAGTATATACACATGACGTTAGACCAGCGATACTCAACCTGCGGTCCGACAGTCCTTCTGGTTGGCCCATCTGGTGTGTATGAAGTTTGGAACTCATACACATAAGTACTTTTGCCTTGACATCATTGCAGACGAAAGAGAGGATACGGTTATTCACAATTAATGAAAAATTGCATTCTCTGCAGGTAAGGAAAAATCTTGAACGAAATTGTCTCTGATAATTATTTTCTGTTCTAGATAAGATTATTTTGCTGAAATGCAAGGAGATTTATTGAAAAATAGTTAAGTTAGGGTCAGGACTATGTCTTCTAAGTATTTAAACAACATCGAATAAAAATTTTCATTCTATTTTCAACAACTTACATTTGCTTTCGGGTCTGCTTATGACGAAATATGGGTTACTGTTCGATATTGTTACGACAGACATGGTTCATGGCCGTGTGGTGATCTAAAACTTGTATAGCCTTGCATGGCGGATGGAAAATATACACTGCATTTTTTTATAAATTTCATCAACGACAAGACCGCAAGCCTTGGTGGATGTCCAATGTATCAACGGAGAAATACTGTTTTTTATAAAAATTAACAACGCGTATGTATGTGTATGTATGTATGTGTAGATCGTTGAAACATTTAAACACACTTACAGCACATAAATTATTAAGTGGTCCGAAAAATCATTTTTTCCACTTTTTCCCAAAAATGACAAATGAAAATTAATAACTTTTGAATCACTGAATCGATTTAGATGATCGACATATAAAATTGACCTAGCCTTTTATTAAAAAATATTTAACTTGCGAAAAAAATAATTATATTTTAGTAATTATTGATTGTAGTCGTTTTTTATTTTTTTATGACTTTGGACTAGAGGGCGCTATATTTTTTTATATTTTTTCTTGAAAGCTGAGGATTTTTTACACACCATAACTCGATATCAGGGTTGCTATTTTTTCGTTTTTTAGATTTTATTTTTCCCCATTTGCCCAAAAATAACTTTCTGCAAAAAATCATAACATTTGAACTACAGAACCGATTTAGATGATCGATATATTAAATTGAAGCCAATAAGCAAAATTCACACTTGCGGGAAGATTGGATTCTAGTAGCATAGGTCTAGTTTAGTCACATATGAATATTGATCGAAGACTCAAAACATGTTAAATTTACAAAATTCTAACTTAAAAACGATAATTATAGCATCTCTGATATTGAGATATGTTAGGTAAATAATGCTCAGCTTTCCATAAAAAATTTAAAAAAATATAGCGCTCCTATCTTTAACCGAGAAAACTATGAAAAACTATCTCAATCAATAATTACCAAAACAAAATTCAATTTTTTCGCAAAAGTAATATTTTTTCAAAGAAAAATAACTCGTAAGCTTCAATTTGATATGTCGATGATATTAATCGGTCCAATAGTTCGAAAGTTATGACTTTTTGTAGTGGGAAAAATGGGGAAAAATTGTTTTTCGAAACATCGATTAGTTTTGAAAAATCATATTTCAAAAACGAAAAAAAATAGCATCTCTGATATCGAGATATTTTATGTAAAAAATTCTCAGCTTTCAATCCATATTAAAAATAGGATCCATATTATATGCAAGTTAAATATTTCTCAATTAAAGCTAATTGGCTTGAATTTGATATGTCGATCATCTAAATCTATTGAGTGGTTCGAAAGTTATAAATTTTTGAAAAAAAGTCATTTTGGGAAAAAGTGGAAAAAAATGATTTTTGGGATCACCCTAAAATGGAAATGGGCACCCTAATGACAAATTAAAAAAAATACGAGTTTAACGTTTTGCGATAAAGAACAAAATTACCACTTTTGACGAAGATCTGAGAACCACTGTATTAGTTTGGCATGGAATGGCTGTATATATATACAGAATACAATCTTATTTGCATCGTGATGTACAAAGTATTAATGAATATGTGAAAATTAACGTTAAAAGATATTTAAAGTAGCACGGTACTGATTTCGACTTTTGGAAGCCCCTCGTTTCGTTATTTTGAATTTCAGATCCAACACAATCTCTCCTGTGTGGATCTGGGATTCTCTCTTCTTTCTATGTATTGGATGTTTGGCAACGCGAGTGCCGCTCCCGATTTTAGATTTGAGCAACTAGCCATAATGGGTGCTGGATGTGACTGGGCGGCTGTTTTAGCCAAGACACCCACATACCAACACTCCGAAAGACTCATGCTTTCTTTTTTTTTTTTGCTATTTTTTCATTTGGATATTTCCCCCAAATAGCAGAGTCTTTCGGCGGGGTTTTCTTGTTCTTCAAATTTCAAAACCCGGCGAGCGCTTCGACTTGAACTCTGCTCGGGAGGTTAAAGGGTATCGCCCGCGAATGCTTGAATGCGCGACCAATGAAAGCGCAGGGGAATTTCGGTATGAATACAAAAATAGTTAACATCGTTAACTATTACGTAATTCCGGTTCCAATGAATGTCTCGCTGATCTGAGGATCTTGAGATATGCTTGCCATTCCGACTTCGAAAGTGAAAAAGGCAGGAGCGGATTAGTTTGTTCTGGTGTCGCGAGTTGAAATCCGAAGGTAGATTTTGGTGAAAGGCTACATGTGCTAGTCAGTATGATAAAGTTTCATTTTGTGATTTTTTTTATTTTCATATTTAGAATAGTAATTAAATTTAGTCCAGTAGTTGTTTTCCGCGAATTTAACTCTCCGCTTGTGTCCCCATTGAGCGGAACTGAAGGTAAGCTTCGGCATGTGACATGTGGCTAGCATTAATTTTAATTGTGGCCTGTGTGTGGTGTTCTTTTGACTGTCGTGTGTAGGAAAAAGCCGCTTCTGACCCACGATCGGAGATTGGATTTCCGCCACCTTGTCCGTCAATTCTAGTGGCCGCGCGGAGCGCAAACCATCACTCGCGCATCCAGGGAAGGCGCATCACGACACATCTACGAGTCGAACGCGCACTCAACGCCTACGGACTTACCATTCATCGCCTGGCGTGGAACGGCGATAAGGTAGATTCTCCACGTAAAACCTAGGTAGTGTGAGTAGAAACCTTTTTTTTACCCTAAAATAACATGCGCATGTAGGGTTAAAAGAACCAAAGAATAAAACCACACACAACTAACAACGCCACACAACAATGCCACATGCAATCGAAGCGTAGAGATTTACCGACGGCGCGCTTATGCTGATCGCTATTAATAAAGGGTTACACAAGATGCGAAATTAGGCTTTGTAGAATAATCGCTGGACTTGAATCAATGGGTCCGATGTTCGAATCCCGTAATAGTTAAATAAAATTGTTCGTGTAGTTATTATTTTTCGTTAATTGGAAGTTTCGAAGTAAATGTTGTAAATATAATTAAAACTTGTGGGATAATATGTTGAGTTAGCTGAATAAATGTTGTGTGATAACCAATAATTAGATGTAGACGGAAGTTTTGTGCATTTACTGGCTAGCGGTGTAGCCTAAAAACCCGAATAAATTTCAGATAGGTCACGAGCCCAGGGTTGGGGCTCCTCTTCTGTTGTGGACAACTTTTCAACCCCCGCACCCCGTTCTCTGAAACTTCAAGGTGGGTGATGCCAAGCGTAGGTCCAATGATGAGAAGTTTGGCATAAACGGTGTTCATTGGAACAACCGTATTGCCTCTGTTACTTGAATTGTGGAACGCGGACAAACGGTGTCGCGGGTCCTTCTTAGCGCAGGTGCAAGTCGCGGAGCAAACCGGGGTTTGGAACGAAGGAAAAACCCGCCCTCAGGTGTTGGGTGTCTCATTGCCGGGCAAAGCAAGAACACGGCGGTTGGTCTCCCTCGCGGGAGTGGCGCTTAAGCCAACCGCTTACCTGCGGATAACCCTCCGGTCGCGACAAACTCGCGCGCTTTCCCGGCGTCGCGGGTTACATTTCCCCACGTTGGGCGCCAAATGTAACCCGCGACGCCGGGAAAGCGCGCGAGTTTGTCGCGACCGGAGGGTTATCCGCAGGTAAGCGGTTGGCTTAAGCGCCACTCCCGCGAGGGAGACCAACCGCCGTGTTCTTGCTTTGCCCGGCAATGAGACACCCAACACCTGAGGGCGGGTTTTTCCTTCGTTCCAAACCCCGGTTTGCTCCGCGACTTGCACCTGCGCTAAGAAGGACCCGCGACACCGTTTGTCCGCGTTCCACAATTCAAGTAACAGAGGCAATACGGTTGTTCCAATGAACACCGTTTATGCCAAACTTCTCATCATTGGACCTACGCTTGGCATCACCCACCTTGAAGTTTCAGAGAACGGGGTGCGGGGGTTGAAAAGTTGTCCACAACAGAAGAGGAGCCCCAACCCTGGGCTCGTGACCTATCTGAAATTTATTCGGGTTTTTAGGCTACACCGCTAGCCAGTAAATGCACAAAACTTCCGTCTACATCTAATTATTGGTTATCACACAACATTTATTCAGCTAACTCAACATATTATCCCACAAGTTTTAATTATATTTACAACATTTACTTCGAAACTTCCAATTAACGAAAAATAATAACTACACGAACAATTTTATTTAACTATTACGGGATTCGAACATCGGACCCATTGATTCAAGTCCAGCGATTATTCTACAAAGCCTAATTTCGCATCTTGTGTAACCCTTTATTAATAGCGATCAGCATAAGCGCGCCGTCGGTAAATCTCTACGCTTCGATTGCATGTGGCATTGTTGTGTGGCGTTGTTAGTTGTGTGTGGTTTTATTCTTTGGTTCTTTTAACCCTACATGCGCATGTTATTTTAGGGTAAAAAAAAGGTTTCTACTCACACTACCTAGGTTTTACGTGGAGAATCTACCTTATCGCCGTTCCTCGCCAGGCGATGAATGGTAAGTCCGTAGGCGTTGAGTGCGCGTTCGACTCGTAGATGTGTCGTGATGCGCCTTCCCTGGATGCGCGAGTGATGGTTTGCGCTCCGCGCGGCCACTAGAATTGACGGACAAGGTGGCGGAAATCCAATCTCCGATCGTGGGTCAGAAGCGGCTTTTTCCTACACACGACAGTCAAAAGAACACCACACACAGGCCACAATTAAAATTAATGCTAGCCACATGTCACATGCCGAAGCTTACCTTCAGTTCCGCTCAATGGGGACACAAGCGGAGAGTTAAATTCGCGGAAAACAACTACTGGACTAAATTTAATTACTATTCTAAATATGAAAATAAAAAAAATCACAAAATGAAACTTTATCATACTGTTCAAGCTATGTACCTTTCATGAAGGAACTAATAACAAAAAACACACCTATGTGGAAAGTCCTACGTCGAATCCCATCGATTGAGGAATCGTTGATTCTTTGGAAGATTGCTTGAAGTCTGAGTTGAGAGCTCACAATGATCCGGGAAAAGTAGCAAAGTTCACGAAGAAAATGAACGAGTCGGAGCTATGACCTGTGCAAAGTAGCGGTCATGGTACCGTGAAGCGTAAAGCGAGCACTGATGATGACTTTCGAAATTATCAGTAGTGGACTTTGTGAAGAAACGAAGAGTAGAGCGCCTCAGCACTAGAGAGCAGTCCGAAGAAGAAGAGACTTGATAAACCTCTCGATTGGTTGATTCCGTAGAATCAAGTTTTTTTGAAAGCTATGTAGCCGAAGTGACAAACGGGAATCCCAACGAAAACATCAAAAAGAGACCGACCTTCGGAACCGAATCGAGTGAACAACGCGACTCGAATTGTAAATACAATGTAATTATTAGTAGTAGATTAATTCATTAGTTTTCTTCCTATTTCCCTAACCCTTATTTTCTATTATTAGTCCTAGATCTAGTTAAATTAGTTGTTAAATTATTAAAAAGTAATAGTCACTCACGTTTTTTCCTCGTTTATGGTCTTTTTTTTGCTTAGTTTGTTTCATCGTCACTTTTCCGTTCCAGTATTCCATTTTTGTTGTTGTTTTCTTTCGAAGAAATTCTTTAGTTTTTTTTGTAGAATGACTTCCTGATTTAGTTCCTAAAATAATATGTAAAAATTAATAAATATTTTGATTTTATAATTTACTTGTTATAATCATCGTTGTGGTTCCGGTTCGTCGAGTAGTCCCGTTTCTCGTCGAGGAAGTGTTTCACTATTGTCCTGATTCGGTTATCCTCGTTTCGGTATGTTTTCCAGTATTGTCCTTAGCAGCTCCCATCCTTGTCCGGTTTTACATTTGTATTTCCTTCGTCCTCCGATACAGCCCTCTGTTTCCTCCAGTTGTTGTTCTCAAAAACCGTCCTGTCCTAGTCCTTTTCTCGGTCTCGTTCCTGGTTATCCTCGTCCTTCGTTCGATCGTTTCCCCAGCAACAATCCAGTCCAGCCGGTGATGCTGCTTCCCTTGTAGAACCTAACCTGTGAAAGAAAGAGAAAAACAAAGAGCTTTACACCTAATAGTTGGAACGACTTACCATTTTTACTTTCCTTTTTCAACGTCGTCCATATCGCTCACAAGGTTTTTCCTTCTCGAAAAAAAAAAAAAAAACACGGAATCGTCCGTGTAAAAAAAAAAATTAAAACCCGAACTTCCACTGCACTGACAAACCATCGCACCGGTTTGTTTACTTCTCGAACATTCTTTTAGTTGGCAATAGCGTGAGTGAATTGTGTGAGTGTATTGGGAGAATGAGTGTACATCGCTTGTAAGCGAGGGGTGCGTGAATGTTGGATTGGTTGAATATTTAGTTTCGTTTTGTGATTTTGTTAGGAAAAAGGTCATCTCATCGTTGGTAGCATGCCAACGATTGAGAATGACGAACTTTAAGATCTTTCTTCGGATGGGAGCAGGAGATCTTTGGATTTTTCCAGAGTAGCTTCCATATCCGAAGAAATTTCGGGCAAATTTAAGATGGATATTGTTTCATTCCTTTTTACTTGGATAAAGTTCTGGAGTCGGAATGAACAATATTCATTGAGTTATTTTTTCGACGTAGGTCGATAGTACGTTCTTTTTACATCTCCAGAAATACTTCTATTAATGAGAAGTGGAGGATGTAAAGATTTTAGTTATAGTTTTGAGTAATTTCGAGTATATTTTTTCTTCATTTTGTGTAAATAGGATTGTCAACTAAATAGTAGCTCTGGAAGGTCAGATCGATTGATGTTTTTTTTCTCGAGTTTTTTCTTGTCTCTCAGTTCAGTAGTTTTCGGTTAGTTAGTTCTCTATAATACCAGTAATTTTTGATGGGCGTTTAGAGTTAACCTTTGTAGGGTTTCACATGACATTTCGCTGGAGACCGGAGCTGCAAAGCGTTGATGGTCAGTTACAGACAGATCAATTGATCTGATACTGGAAATAGAGGATGAGTCAATTCAGTTTGACGATGACCACATATGACCCCGAAAATGTTACTAAACAATTCTGCGAAGGGAGACTCTATTTTCGCCTTCGAAAATTTGATTGGTGCAGGCCAATCAAATTTTCGAAAATTAAGCAGGGAATGATGTAGCACGGTACTGATTTCGACTTTTGGAAGCCCCTCGTTTCGTTATTTTGAATTTCAGATCCAACACAATCTCTCCTGTGTGGATCTGGGATTCTCTCTTCTTTCTATGTATTGGATGTTTGGCAACGCGAGTGCCGCTCCCGATTTTAGATTTGAGCAACTAGCCATAATGGGTGCTGGATGTGACTGGGCGGCTGTTTTAGCCAAGACACCCACATACCAACACTCCGAAAGACTCATGCTTTCTTTTTTTTTTTGCTATTTTTTCATTTGGATATTTCCCCCAAATAGCAGAGTCTTTCGGCGGGGTTTTCTTGTTCTTCAAATTTCAAAACCCGGCGAGCGCTTCGACTTGAACTCTGCTCGGGAGGTTAAAGGGTATCGCCCGCGAATGCTTGAATGCGCGACCAATGAAAGCGCAGGGGAATTTCGGTATGAATACAAAAATAGTTAACATCGTTAACTATTACGTAATTCCGGTTCCAATGAATGTCTCGCTGATCTGAGGATCTTGAGATATGCTTGCCATTCCGACTTCGAAAGTGAAAAAGGCAGGAGCGGATTAGTTTGTTCTGGTGTCGCGAGTTGAAATCCGAAGGTAGATTTTGGTGAAAGGCTACATGTGCTAGTCAGTATGATAAAGTTTCATTTTGTGATTTTTTTAATTTTCATATTTAGAATAGTAATTAAATTTAGTCCAGTAGTTGTTTTCCGCGAATTTAACTCTCCGCTTGTGTCCCCATTGAGCGGAACTGAAGGTAAGCTTCGGCATGTGACATGTGGCTAGCATTAATTTTAATTGTGGCCTGTGTGTGGTGTTCTTTTGACTGTCGTGTGTAGGAAAAAGCCGCTTCTGACCCACGATCGGAGATTGGATTTCCGCCACCTTGTCCGTCAATTCTAGTGGCCGCGCGGAGCGCAAACCATCACTCGCGCATCCAGGGAAGGCGCATCACGACACATCTACGAGTCGAACGCGCACTCAACGCCTACGGACTTACCATTCATCGCCTGGCGTGGAACGGCGATAAGGTAGATTCTCCACGTAAAACCTAGGTAGTGTGAGTAGAAACCTTTTTTTTACCCTAAAATAACATGCGCATGTAGGGTTAAAAGAACCAAAGAATAAAACCACACACAACTAACAACGCCACACAACAATGCCACATGCAATCGAAGCGTAGAGATTTACCGACGGCGCGCTTATGCTGATCGCTATTAATAAAGGGTTACACAAGATGCGAAATTAGGCTTTGTAGAATAATCGCTGGACTTGAATCAATGGGTCCGATGTTCGAATCCCGTAATAGTTAAATAAAATTGTTCGTGTAGTTATTATTTTTCGTTAATTGGAAGTTTCGAAGTAAATGTTGTAAATATAATTAAAACTTGTGGGATAATATGTTGAGTTAGCTGAATAAATGTTGTGTGATAACCAATAATTAGATGTAGACGGAAGTTTTGTGCATTTACTGGCTAGCGGTGTAGCCTAAAAACCCGAATAAATTTCAGATAGGTCACGAGCCCAGGGTTGGGGCTCCTCTTCTGTTGTGGACAACTTTTCAACCCCCGCACCCCGTTCTCTGAAACTTCAAGGTGGGTGATGCCAAGCGTAGGTCCAATGATGAGAAGTTTGGCATAAACGGTGTTCATTGGAACAACCGTATTGCCTCTGTTACTTGAATTGTGGAACGCGGACAAACGGTGTCGCGGGTCCTTCTTAGCGCAGGTGCAAGTCGCGGAGCAAACCGGGGTTTGGAACGAAGGAAAAACCCGCCCTCAGGTGTTGGGTGTCTCATTGCCGGGCAAAGCAAGAACACGGCGGTTGGTCTCCCTCGCGGGAGTGGCGCTTAAGCCAACCGCTTACCTGCAGATAACCCTCCGGTCGCGACAAACTCGCGCGCTTTCCCGGCGTCGCGGGTTACAAGATCTGCACACTTTTACAGACTTTTCCACATTTTTAACAGACATTCACATGTTTTTACAGACTGTTTTTTAAAAATCATCTGGCAGCTCTTCCTTCCACTTTTTATCGAATATTTCCAAATCGTAGGAGTAAACATTTACGTGACTCTGACTTTGTTTGTTTTTATTACGTTCGAAAAAACGTTATGACAAAGAGAGGGGACATTAAAAATGCGTTGCTCAGTGAAAGGCTGAGATGCTCTTTCAGAGATGCAATGGTTAATTAAACAATTGACGGAAAAATATAGTTCGTTCATTTTATAATTTTACTTATTTTTACCCTTGACAACAATACCTCTTTTATAGTGTTGATTATCATAAGAAAAATAACACTCCTGATCGTTGGATCTCTTTTGACATTTCAATTGGATCTTTTTTGACAGCCGTTTTGATTCAGTCCGCACTACCTAGATTGTGTAAAAAATCCTCAGCTTTCAAGAAAAAATATAAAAATATATAGCGCCCTCTAGTTCAAAGTCATAAAAAAAATAAAAATCGACTACAATCAATAATTACTAAAATATAATTATGTATTTCGCAAGTTAAATATTTTTTTATAAAAGGCTAGGTCAATTTTATATGTCGATCATCTAAATCGATTCAGTGATTCAAATGTTATTAATTTTCATTTGTCATTTTTGGGAAAAAGTGGAAAAAAATGATTTTTCGGACCACTTAATAACTTATGTGCTGTAAGTGTGTTTAAATGTTTCAACGATCTACACATACATACATACACATACATACACAAACATACGCGTTGTTAATTTTTATAAAACACAGTATTTCTCCGTTGATATATTGGACATCCACCAAGGCTTGCGGTCTTGTCGTTTTTATTTTTAAAAAAATGCAGTGTATATTTTCCATCCGCCATGCAAGGCTATACAAGTTTTAGACCACCACACGGCCATGAACCATGTCTGTCGTAACAATATCGAACAGTAACCCATATTTCGTCATAAGCAGACCCGAAGGCAAATGTAAGTTGTTGAAAATAGAATGAACATTTTTATTCGATGTTGTTTAAATACTTAGAAGACATAGTCCTGACCCTAACTTAACTATTTTTCAATAAATCTCCTTGCATTTCAGCAAAACAATCTTGTCTAGAACAGAAAATAATTATCAGAGACAATTTTCGTTCAAGATTTTTCCTTACCTGCAGAGAATGCAATTCTCGCGTAACTTTTGAAAAGGTCCTATGTAACAAATGTAAACAAATCGTGTTAATGGATGCACGCTATTAGTTTTCAATCATTGAATGTATTACAAAAACAATCGTTCACGTATCTATCCTCTTCATCTTTTTGTCGCCGATACAAAAAATATCCAATGTACAGATTCGAATTTTAAGCACCCGGCTGTTACTTCGGACGCCACTTTCCTCCGACGGCCGAAACGTCCGAAGTAACAAAGCAGTCAAAACAACTCGCAGTCGTTCTTCGGTCGTTTTGGAATTTGTTTCTTACAGGTGTTGTTATCGATTTCAGTGCAATTCAACGAGTGATAACAATAGTAATCAGTCTTTAGAACGAAATGCTGATATTTGGATTGTTGTTTATTAGTTAGTTTCAAATTTTTATAGTGCAACGTAATATGTCCAATGTGCAAACGCGGGCAGTCAAAACGTCCAATGTAACATTTTTCGCTCCGAGGCTTCAACCTTAATCTCAAATCACGGAACAATAGTTACGATTGGTTTTACGAAGTTATTCTTGACAGCTAGTGGTGAAAACAGTGATAAAGATTGATAGCTTTTAAGACAATTCGCGAAATAATGTTCGGGTCTTCAACTACGTTTTTCTCGAGTTGGCGAAAATGTTACATTGGACCTTTTCAAAAGTTACGCGAGAATTGTTCATTAATTGTGAATAACCGTATCCTCTTTTTCGTCTGCAGTGATGTCAAGGCAAAAGTACTTATGTGTATGAGTTCCAAACATCATACACACCAGATGGGCCAACAAGAAGGACTGCCGGGCCGCAGGTTGAGTATCGCTGGTCTAACGTCATGTGTATTGATATATACTAAATATAATAACTTTTCTGTATTAAAACTATGGAAAAATGTCATATGGTGAGTTAAATATTTTTGATGTGATGAATGTTTTACAGATATGTCTGTAAATTTACAAACATATTTGTAAATCTGGCATCTCTGGTGGTCTGAGAATTTATTGCAAGAAATCGCTTGAAAACATGCAAGAATTTGCTTGAGAATGAAGTGGATTGAGTCCGCACCACTTAGCTGTACACGTACAACGCAAGTACAGCTGTATGTCTGTCCCTGGTATAAGAGTGCAGTATTTGATTAGAGGCGAATGAACTGTAAAGTTTAAAGCCTCTTAAAAACAAAGAAAGAAAAGTATTTGATACGCTGTCCCACTGACATTCTTTTTCTTATGCATTCTTTTCATTTGCCTCTTATTTGCGAGAAATAGCACGGATGCACAATAATCGAAATGTGGAGATGAGTATAAATGTGGTATACTCATTTTTTCTGAGAGTGTACATACTTAATTTATTCAAACTCGAAACTTATGCAGACGGCAACACGGTACCTTTAAAGCGCGAAATGACATAAACAAACTCAGCTCAATTTTCGCGCGTTCGTATATTTTGCATGAGTGATCTCGTAGCGGGATCGGTGCAGTATAGTACGGGAATTTGTGCGAATACTACGGGTTATATTACGCGTCGCTTAGCAAAATTGATGATTTATAATGCAAGGAAATACCGAACCAACTGTAAACACGCACGGTCATACCGAAAATCGCGAAGAAATTCAATATCTAGACCTTATTCGCACGATTCTAGCCAACGGGAACAAGCGTCAGGATCGTACAGGAGTTGGAACTTTAGCAATTTTTGGCACTCAAATGCGCTACAGTTTGAGAAATAATACATTACCTTTGCTTACAACGAAGCGAGTTTTCTTTCGAGCTGTTGCGGAAGAATTGCTCTGGTTTATACGAGGCAGTACGAATGCAAAGGAATTGCAGGAAAAAAATATTCACATTTGGGACGGAAACAGTACACGACAGTTTTTGGACTCGGCCGGATTTACAAACCGCGAAGAAGGTAATTATTATACTTCAGTGAGAAACAGTAAGTTTTTCGTCTCCTTCGAAAATGCGCAAATACATAAGTATCAATTTTCATGTGCATATATTTCCATTAAACGTTGATTTTTTTTCCAAAATATATATTTTATTAAGGCACATATGGCTTTAGCCTGACGGGGCCGGGAGTTCAATATTTTGACAATTTTTGTCTTACGACTATGTTAGTAATATGTAACCGATTACTCGCGGTTGTCTCGGGGTTAGTATTACAAAGATTCTCATAATTGGAATGTTGCAGTCTCCAGTACTCTGTATGTGTGGCCGACACGGGATTCTTCCTATTGGGGTGCAACTGATCATTAATCAGCGACGCCCCCCTAGTCTGTACCTCATATCAATCGTGGTGCGTCTCTCTTGACTCGAGGAATCCAGGGTAGAATAGTCACTGGGCAGTACAATCTTCAGCTAGAGCGTTGTCATGAGCGGTACAACCTTTAGCTCTTGTTGAATATTCAGTAACCTGCACAACCTTCGACCTGTGTATCTGTAAAGAGTATGTGTATGTATTGCGGCGACTAAGTAAAAGTTTATCGATCGGATAGGAGGGATATGATATAGATGAAGCAGAAAATCAGGATCGTTTCTACCTAAGATATCCCGGACGGGGATAACCGATTGTCTGCCTAGTGCCCTTAGTGCTCTGGAAAGCTGAGAGCGGGTAGCATGGAACCGGATACACGACCAGACAACATGCTCGATGTCGTGGTAGCCATCGCCACAATCACAAAGATTGTTTGTTGCGAGCCCAATGCGATAAAGATGCGCGTTTAGGTTGTAGTGATTGGACATAAGCCGAGATATCACGCGAATGAAATCACGACCTACATTCAACCCTTGAGCCATGAACTCGTCGAGACCTTAGGGATAATCGTGTGTAACCAACGACCGAACTCATCTTCACTCCACATGCGCTGCCAACTTACGAGCGTGTGCTGACAAACCAAAACGTTGATATTACCTTTAAATTTTGAATTAAGACTTGGGTTTCGATAAAATTCTGATACGCTGCATTTCTCCTCGCATTCAGAGCGAGATGGAAATATTCCCCTTATTCTGCATCACGAGTGACGTGAGATGAAGTCTCATCTAATTACAAACTATAGTCACGTCATTCGCCTTTGGTAATACTCTAATTCGAACAATCTCACGCCATTCAACGTACAGATTTTAACAAATTGAAGAAATTTGAACTTTACATTTTGTCGGAAATTATTTACATTTACTCAATGTATCATAGATCATATATATTAGGTTGGAGCGAAAATAATCGGAAAAAATTGCGATTATTCCTCGAGAGCTATGGAAAAAAAGGTATTTCTTATTCCCCAATTTTATAATATGATTGAAAAACATATTTCAGAAGCACATAACATTTCATTCGATGCCAATATACGGAAACAGTCGATTTTGATCGACTGATTCTTTCTATGAAATCTATCGTATATGAAACCATCGCTACAAAATAAATTCATAAGCATTTTCGAACCAATAACTGAATTACGTGTTCTCGGTATAGAACTGATAGTTTTGCTAAACGTACGTATCAATGAACAATCTTATCAGTTGTTGAATTTTGTTACTGACGGAGTAATCTGTAGTTAGATAGAATCTAAGCGTATTCTGTTGAGATAATGTTTACAAATACGGAAGTTAACTATCAGATCCAGCTGATAGCATTTGCGGTAGAACAATAATATTCATACTCATTTCTAGGTGACCTAGGACCAGTATATGGATTCCAGTGGCGACATTTTGGTGCACAATACAAAACATATCATGATGATTATTCAGGCCAAGGCATTGACCAATTGGCGGAAGTTATAAACCGTATTAAAACTAACCCGACGGACCGACGAATTATAATGAGTGCGTGGAACCCCGTGGATATCCCTCAAATGGCTCTACCACCTTGTCATTGCCTTGCGCAGTTTTTTGTGGCCGATGGAGAGTTGTCATGTCAGTTGTACCAACGATCAGCTGATATGGGTCTGGGAGTTCCATTCAACATTGCCAGTTATGCTTTGCTTACGCATATGATTGCCCACGTTACTGGTTTGAAGGTGAGCAACAATTTGATTATTTATATCGAAAATTCAAAATTTTCAACAATTCACAGACCGGCGATTTTATCCACACCACTGGGGACACTCACATTTACCTTAATCATATTGAACCTTTGAAAGAGCAGATACAGCGAACACCTAGAAGATTTCCATCACTTAATTTCAAGCGTGTAATTACGTCGATCGATGATTTCCGATATGAGGATCTGGAGGTTCGCGATTATGATCCATATCCAACTATTAAAATGCAAATGGCTGTTTAAAATATTGCAATAAACATTCATATTGTATTTTTGATTTACTTCGATAAAGATTACATTTTTGTCAAACTCCTAATCATTGAAAGAGTCTAAAGTCTGTCATTTTTGAATAATACTGAATGTATGAAATTATGAGGTCATAGCTCTTTTTGTGGATTGGTAGTAATCCAACCCGATAAGAGCGTTCGGCGACTACAATCAGTCTGGTTTAGTGTGGAACATCCCGTCGAATTCTTCACCTTCTATTGACTGCTCACGATCACGTTTTTCGACTGCTTCCTCGGTCTTACTCGATGGATTCTGTTTCCATGGACTAACTCAATCCAGTGCTGAACAGGAATGGCCGCTTGCTCGATCTAGTGCTAGCAAATGATGCTGCTTTATCAAAGTGCTCGATCTCCGAGGCCGCCGATCCAGTTATTCCGCTCGCCACCGATCATCCAGCACTAGAAGTTTACGTCAATTTACCGACTGACTTCCTTCAATTTTCAGAAAGCAGATTTCGCAGCATTACATCAAGCAATAGCTCAAGTCGAGTGTGTAGAGTCTTGGAGACAAACTGTATTGACCTTGATGATGAGATACTTTTTAGATAGAAATAGGAGACAGAATGGGAGAGCGAGAGACGCCACTTTCCTCCGACGGCCGAAACGTCCGAAGTAACAAAGCAGTCAAAACAACTCGCAGTCGTTCTTCGGTCGTTTTGGAATTTGTTTCTTACAGGTGTTGTTATCAATTTCAGTGCAATTCAACGAGTGATAACAATAGTAATCAGTCTTTAGAACGAAATGCTGATATTTGGATTGTTGTTTATTAGTTAGTTTCAAATTTTTATAGTGCAACGTAATATGTCCAACGTAATATGTCCAACGTAATATGTCCAATGTGTCGTCTTAATGAACAATACTGGGGAGAGTAGATGGAACAGGAAAAGTGACCGGACGCAAGTGACTTCGGGAGCTAATTTAGACTGTAAAATTCTATGAGAGCTGATAATGGACCTCAATTGAATGGAGATTGTAAGGAGCTGAAGCAGTTTTGCCAAGAAAAGAACATCGAACTAGTCAATACCACACCATATTGGCCACAGGCGAACGGTGAGGTAGAGCGACAAAATAAAGTATCTTAAAACGACTACGAATAGCCCAGGAGTTAGGTAAGAATTGGCGTTTGGAACTTAGTAAGTTTTTGTTGGCGTACCACACTACAAACCATTCAACAACTGGGAAATCACCATCGGAATTGATGTTTGGACGAAGAATAAGGAATAAACTACCGTCAATGCCGTACAGCATAGAGGATGAGGAAGTTCGAGATCGTGATAAAATTATTAAAGAAAAAGGGAAGGAATATTCTGATAATCTACGAAAGGCTCGCGATAATCCAATCAAGGTTGGGGATGTAGTTTATACAAAAAGGATGAAGAAGGATCATAAGCTAAATACAGATTATTCTTCGGAAAGATTCAAGGTAATTAAACGTACTGGAGCGGAAGCCACGGTTAAATAATTGGAAACCGGAAATGAATGTAATCGTCATGTGACACATTTAAAAAAAGCAGAGGTTCAACTAAATAAAACAGTTTCTAGACAGGCTTTAGAAGAGGAGGAAGCTGAACAACAGGACACTACGGAGCATCTAGCAGTTCCTGAAATCCAGGATGGAAATATACCTGAGAACAAGTAAGATGTAGGAACCGAAAGAGCTAAGAGAAGAAGACTGGATCCGGAAATTTGAGGACTATGTACCCTACTAAAATAAAATAAAAATAAGGTGGGATGTAGAGTCTTGGAGACAAACTGTATTGACCTTGATGATGAGATACTTTGGATAGAAATAGGAGACAGAATGGGAGAGCGAGAGATACTGGGGAGAGTAGATGGAACAGGAAAAGTGACCGGACGCAAGTGACTTCGGGAGCTAATTGAGACTGTAAAATAAAGAGTGAAAGCACATAAAAACAAGAATTTATTACTTTTATTATCCGGAATAACTTTCTACAGAGTGGGAATTTATGGAGACCATCGAGGATGTAGATGCTGCCGTTGCCAGGTGTCACCGCAGCAGCTGAGTCGGCAACCCTATCGAGTTTGAAAGTCCCACAGGAAAAGAAATAACAGTTGACAAGTAGAAAAGCTGTCAGAGTGAAGAAATCAGTACGCGTGGTTCATTTAATATTTTTCCTTTTCGCTAAAGATTAAAACATCATTATAATTATTGAAAATCGCTTTATTAGATGTTCAGCATTGTTAACCCTTTTATAGGACAGAACGTATGTAGGAAAACTATTTGTTCATAAAAAATAACGATAACAATTTGCATTACTTCAACAGAAAAATTGTACTACATAATCTCAATCTCTAGAGACCCGTAAATCGGATAAGGCCCACTGCTTTATAAGACAGATTTAAAAACTAACTGTATGATATAAATATAAAAATACTTCGTTCCAGCTTTGAAGCAAATAAACAGCTATCAAAACGCAGTGGATGACTTTTTTTCCTGGCCTCCGGCGACATTCTTCAAATAAAGCAACATGCCGAAACACATTCGAACGACTGTTACGTCCAGTATAAGCAACTGTGTAGCCTGTGACAGACCAGATGATGTGGACAATTTTGTCCAGTGCGACGTTTGTGATTCCTGGTGGCACTTCTCTTGTGCCAAGGTCACGGATTCCATAAGCGATCGGTCGTGGACCTGCTTCAATTGTGCAAGTGAAGAGAGTATGTCCTTTAAAAGCGAAATATCCGGGCTAAGCGGCTATCATCTAGCGGAATGTATCGCTCGGTTGAAGGAAAAACAAGAGAACTGGAGAAAAGACAACTAGAGTTAGACCTACAGAAAAAAACAGGAAGTGGGTTATATCTATGGTATAATCGCAAGGGTGACGTAGGACTATCGTTGATTTAGAGATCATTATGTGAAGTTGAATCTAAATCCATTCTGAATGAATGAATGAATGAATATTTGGGAGACTTCGAAAACGAGAGCGTTACGTTGGAGGCACAAGGTTTTATGCATCCAATGTAGGATACGAAAAACCTTGTTCTGAAGAATAATCTTCAGAAGCTAACATGCTAACTGTACTTGATTGACAAATCACAAACCCAAATGTATTTGATCACAGTGTTACATGGAAAGAAAACATTCAAATAAACTCTTTAACATGAATATATTTTGAAAATTCCCAAAGGAACTGGCAGATTATTTTCAGTAACGATTAGATATTTCCACATTTTCCTCGATACTGGAAGCCCACCAGTGGTTAATGCCAACTCGATAACCACCTGTTAATAGCACTTGATTGAAACATATTTGGTCACAGTGTTACATGGATAGAAAACATTCAATTAAACTCTTTCACATGAATATATTTTGAAAATTCCCAAAGGAACTGGCAGATTATTTTCCAGCAATGATTAGATCTTTCCGGAACTTTCTCGATGCTGAATGGCATCCAAACGGAAAGAGTTCTGCGCGTGTATGTGTCGATCCTTCGCCGTCCACCTCCTCCAGCACGTTAGGCAACGATGTTGTCTTGTCGATGTTCTCACGAAAAATGAATGTGTCTCACCACCAGAATATCGCTTAAGTATGCTGTTTGTGTGTGATTGAATCGAGAGAAGGTGTGGTTTACGATGGCAATTTGGAAGGCAAACTAGAGGGGAATGAACTCTCTGAGCTCGGAACTTTCGGCGACTGAGCAATAATCGATTGCGGGCGCATACAATATTGGATACGGAAATATCCTACTGATGGGGAAGAATAATCTTCTGAAGCTATCCTGTTAATTGCGATTGATTGAAAAACCACAAAACCAAATGTATTTGATCACAGTGTTACATGGAAAGAAAACATTCAAATAAACTCATTCACATGAATATATTTTGAAAATGCCCAAAGGAACTGGCAGATTATTTTCAGTAACGATTAGATATTTCCACATTTTCCTCGATACTGGAAGCCCATCAGTGGTTAATGCCAACTCGATAACCACCTGTTAATAGCACTTGATTGAAACATATTTGGTCACAGTGTTACATGGATAGAAAACATTCAATTAAACTCTTTCACATGAATATATTTTGAAAATTCCCAGAGGAACTGGCAGATTATTTTCAGTAACGATTAGTTATTTCCACATTTTCCTCGATACTGGAAGCCCACCAGTGGTTAATACCAACTCGATAACCACCTGTTAATAGCACATGATTGAAACATATTTGGTCACAGTGTTACATGGATAGAAAACATTCAATTAAACTCTTTCACATGAATATATTTTGAAAATTCCCAAAGGAACTGGCAGATTATTTTCCAGCAATGATTAGATCTTTCCGGAACTTTCTCGATGCTGAATGGCATCCAAACGGAAAGAGTTCTGCGCGTGTATGTGTCGATCCTTCGCCGTCCACCTCCTCCAGCACGTTAGGCAACGATGTTGTCTTGTCGATGTCCTCACGAAAAATGAATGTGTCTCACCACCAGAATATCGCTTAAGTATGCTTTTTGTGTGTGATTGAATCGAGAGAAGGTGTGGTTTACGATGGCAATTTGGAAGGCAAACTAGAGGGGAATGAACTCTCTGAGCTCGGAACTTTCGGCGACTGAGCAATAATCGATTGCGGGCGCATACAATATTGGATACCGAAATATCCTACTGATGGGGAAGAATAATCTTCTGAAGCTATCCTGTTAATTGCGATTGATTGAAAAACCACAAAACCAAATGTATTTGATCACAGTGTTACATGGAAAGAAAACATTCAAATAAACTCTTTAACATGAATATATTTTGAAAATTCCCAAAGGAACTGGCAGATTATTTTCAGTAACGATTAGATATTTCCACATTTTCCTCGATACTGGAAGCCCATCAGTGGTTAATGCCAACTCGATAACCACCTGTTAATAGCACTTGATAGAAACATATTTGGTCACAGTGTTACATGGATAGAAAACATTCAATTAAACTCTTTCACATGAATATATTTTGAAAATTCCCAGAGGAACTGGCAGATTATTTTCAGTAACGATTAGTTATTTCCACATTTTCCTCGATACTGGAAGCCCACCAGTGGTTAATGCCAACTCGATAACCACCTGTTAATAGCACTTGATTGAAACATATTTGGTCACAGTGTAACATGGATAGAAAACATTGAAATAAACTCATTCACATGAATATATTTTGAAAATGCCCAAAGGAACTGACAGATTATTTTCAGTAACGATTAGATATTTCCACATTTTCCTCGATACTGGAAGCCCACCAGTGGTTAATGCCAACTCGATAACCACCTGTTAATAGCACTTGATTGAAATATATTTGGTCACAGTGTTACATGGATAGAAAACATTCAATTAAACTCTTTCACATGAATATATTTTGAAAATTCCCAAAGGAACTGGCAGATTATTTTCAGTAACGATTAGTTATTTCCACATTTTCCTCGATACTGGAAGCCCACCAGTGGTTAAAACCAACTCGATAACCACCTGTTAATAGCACATGATTGAAACATATTTGGTCACAGTGTTACATGGATAGAAAACATTCAATTAAACTCTTTCACATGAATATATTTTGAAAATTCCCAAAGGAACTGGCAGATTATTTTCCAGCAATGATTAGATCTTTACGGAACTTTCTCGATGCTGAATGGCATCCAAACGGAAAGAGTTCTGCGCGTGTATGTGTCGATCCTTCGCCGTCCACCTCCTCCAGCACGTTAGGCAACGATGTTGTCTTGTCGATGTCCTCACGAAAAATGAATGTGTCTCACCACCAGAATATCGCTTAAGTATGCTTTTTGTGTGTGATTGAATCGAGAGAAGGTGTGGTTTACGATGGCAATTTGGAAGGCAAACTAGAGGGGAATGAACTCTCTGAGCTCGGAACTTTCGGCGACTGAGCAATAATCGATTGCGGGCGCATACAATATTGGATACGGAAATATCCTACTGATGGGGAAGAATAATCTTCTGAAGCTATCCTGTTAATTGCGATTGATTGAAAAACCACAAAACCAAATGTATTTGATCACAGTGTTACATGGAAAGAAAACATTCAAATAAACTCTTTAACATGAATATATTTTGAAAATTCCCAAAGGAACTGGCAGATTATTTTCAGTAACGATTAGATACTTCCACATTTTCCTCGATACTGGAAGCCCATCAGTGGTTAATGCCAACTCGATAACCACCTGTTAATAGCACTTGATAGAAACATATTTGGTCACAGTGTTACATGGATAGAAAACATTCAATTAAACTCTTTCACATGAATATATTTTGAAAATTCCCAAAGGAACTGGCAGATTATTTTCAGTAACGATTAGATATTTCCACATTTTCCTCGATACTGGAAGCCCATCAGTGGTTAATGCCAACTCGATAACCACCTGTTAATAGCACTTGATAGAAACATATTTGGTCACAGTGTTACATGGATAGAAAACATTCAATTAAACTCTTTCACATGAATATATTTTGAAAATTCCCAGAGGAACTGGCAGATTATTTTCAGTAACGATTAGTTATTTCCACATTTTCCTCGATACTGGAAGCCCACCAGTGGTTAATGCCAACTCGATAACCACCTGTTAATAGCCGCGCGTGTATGTGTGTGTAGCGATGTCTTCCCAGGGAACCGTTTGTGGCATCACTCTCCTCCTGATAGATTGCCTTCTGGCCTAGGGTGCACAAACAGGCTCTTGGTGACACCGTTCATCCGCGCTTTCATGATAAATAAAGAGCTTCACCGCAACAGCGACAACATGCTCCAATCGCTGTTCAATTAGAACTGAGTGGATTTCCGAGCGCCGCTCGCTTATATACCGATTGGTGATTTCAATAGCCTGTTTTGAAAGCAATTTTAAGACTATTGAAACAAGTTTTTGGATCAAAAAGTAACAAGTATATAACGCGTAGACATTTTATCCTTCGAATGAAGTGTTTATCATACCATTTCGTTCAGTTGTTTAGGAGCTATTAACGCTCAAAATCTCGGTCTCCGGCGTAACGCTTTCGTTTTCGAAACTTTGATTTTACACCCCGGTATAGAAATGAAAGACGTAGTCCTACGTCAAAAAATTCTGAATGAACAGCAAAAGTTGTTAGATGACATGGCTGAAGCACACGCGAATAATTACAAGAGTAACGAAAGCTTCCAAATAGTGGACGAATGGATACGGTGTAACGAAGAACAGGAAGAAAGCGCGGTCGACAGAACGAAACCACCAGCAGCCTCTCAGTTCCAGCAGCTACAACCAATATCCAAACCTCATCGTAACGACAACAATCCTTCCAAATATCAACGGAAGCAGGAAATGCGAGAACAGTATCAACAAAAACAGAAACAAGCAGAGAAGCTGCTTCAGGAATTGCAGTGCCAACTGGACGAGTGTGAGAAACAATTAGCAGGATTTGAATTACCGGCTCGAACTCGACGTAATGTCTCCGACAACAGTGTGCAGTTGAGATCGCCAGGAACGATTTTAAAAACCCGCCCAATGTATAAAGAATTGCGTATTGATTCAAATCCAGAAATGTTTTCGACAGATAACGAGCAGCAGCAGGATAGACGCGCGTTCTTCGGTGTTAGTGGAGGTAGACAGCTAAATGAATTCCACCTGAAGTCCGAAGTTTCTTTCGATAACTTTTCGATTCGATGTTATCGACGACAAGCCTACCAGCTGCGTCTGTCAATCTAAAGACGTTTTGAAATTATATGACGGGAGTTGTCCAATACGCATCCAGTGTGGTGCTGTTCGATTTAGATAGCGTGAAAGCTTCGAGCACCCGTGGCCGAGTGGTTAGCGTCTCACATTATCATGCCGGGTGTTCGGGTTCGATTCCCGTTCTGGCCGGAGGATTTTTCATCATTGACACAGTCAAAGATAGCCCTTTCGAAAGAAGAGCAGCGAGCGTGGAAAATGTTAGAGAGTACAACTAAGCGCGTTGGACATCGATTCGAGGTTGGATTATTATGGACGCAGGATGACGTCGAATTTCCCGATAGCTATCCTCTGGCATTGCGTAGATTGGAATGTCTGGAAAAGCGTATGGAACGTAACTCAGTACTTAAAGAAAGTATATATCGTCAGATAAACGGATACCTGGATAAAAGATATGCACACAAAGTGTCTGCTGACGAACTTTTCAATGCAAATCCGCGAAAAATTTGGTACGTCCCCATAGGAGCAGTCCTAAACCCTAATAAAACCAGGGAAAGTGCGGATTATTTGCGATGCTCGTGCTAAGGTGCTAGGCGTATCATTGATTTCTTTTCTTCTGAAAGGACCGGATCTACTGACGTCACTTATTGCAGTTCTGTTTGGATTTCGATTGTATCAGGTAGCAGTTACGGCGGACATACAAGAAATGTTCCATCAGCTATTGATGCGCGTTGATGACAAGTACTCCCAATGCTTCCTCTTTCGTCTAAATTCTGCTGACCAGCCAGAAACCTACGTAATGGACGTCGCTATGTTTGGCTCCTCGTGCTCGCCCGCATCAGCGTAGGGAATTATGGTGAGAGCAGTTGGCGAGTGCAGATGTGTTTTTCGGTTGCTCCGTTGCTTTGTTGGCTCTCGTGTGCAGTGAAGTTATGGAAAAATACTGTTTCGAAAACAGTCCGAAACATTCGGTCGAAAAGATTCGTGAATCTAGTCATTATTCATATTTCGTTACGCTATGTGAATTTGGAATTCACTTTCAAACGAGTTTATGGTTTTTTGTTTCGATGTGCCGAATGTTCAGAAGCGTTTATTTTTTTTTTTTCGTCCATCGATGCGCGGCTGTATGTGTAGAACAGAGTAATTCTCTGAGCAGGAATCGGGAGAGTGAGACCCTGCATTTTCTCCATTTCACGGAAGGATCAACGAAGCTAAGTTTATCTTATTATATATCCTTAATCTATCTATTTTAGCTTGATTTGTCATATTGCAATTATATCAATAAAAAGTGACAATTCTGAAAAGTGGTGAGAGAGAGATTTGCTCTCATGGTACCTACCAATGTGCAAAAGGTGTAAAATGAACGGACATGTTTTTTGTGTTGTATTGTTGGTGCCAAAAAGAAGGCTATATCTATAGTGGTGTGGAGAGGAAACAGCTCTCGCGAAAGTATAAATTTTTCGAGTTCGTGGTAGGATAGTGTTGGTGCGAAAAATTCAACGTTTATGGTGATCCCCCAGAGCGAGGTGTGAATAAAGAACGTCATCTTTCCTTTAATACGCGTTTGTATATATGCACTAAGATTTTTCGCTGCAGATGACGTAAATGCACATATACTCTCTCGAGGTAGTTTTTGTTGACGTAGGACTACGTCTAACCGGAAGATATAGGGGGTGAAATGGAAATCTAGGCACTGAACAAGTAGGAAAAAATGCAAGATTTGAAACGCTTATAACTTGAGCATTTCTCAATAGATCGCAAAGGTTTTTGCATCAATTGATAGGAAATATATCTACGCATCTATCATAACGAATAACATTTCATTTTTCATGAGATAAATAATTGAATAATTGTGAAATATCAAGCATTGTCAAAATGCACTATGTGCTCATTTTTGATTGGTCCATTTTCTTCTTCTTCTTCAATGGCACTAACGTTCCTAGAGGAACTTCGCCGTCTCAACGTAGTATTACTTGCGTCATTTTTATTAGTACTTAGTTGAGATTTCTATGCCAAGTAACACGCCTTGAATGCATTCTGAGTGGCAAGCTCTAGAATACGCGTGATCACAGTGCAAGTCGGAGGAAATTTCTTTGACGAAAAATTCCCCCGACCAGAACGGGAATCGAACCCGAACACCCGGCATGTTAGTTGTGACGCTAACCACTCGGCCAAGGGAGCACAAATTGGTCCATTTTGTGCTACTCAAATCGTACCGACCAAAACGGGCAACCAGAGCAGCAGCGAAATAGAATGAAGCACGATTGGAAAGGAAAAAGGAAAAAAGAAAGAAACATTGGTCGCAGTCTCACACATGCGTAATTCTCGAGCCAGCCAGTCAGCTTAAAAATCCCCGCTCCGCTGCCGTAACGATCATTCTCATTCAAACCGTACACCACATCGGTTCGCATCACAACACATCAACAAACCAACCCAAGCAGCCATGTCTGGTCATGGTAAAGGAGGAAAAGTGAAGGGAAAGGCAAAATCCCGCTCGAACCGTGTTGATCTGAAGTTCCCCGCAAGGGTAACTAGGCCGAGCGCGTTAGTATCAGTGCATCAGTCCACCTAGCCGGCGTTATATAGTTTCGGCCGCCGAAGTGGAAAAGCTGCTCGCGACGATAAGAAAACTCGCATTCAGAACAGACCACATTCGGTTCGGTGGACATCAAGACAACAACAGGCAGTTGCAGCGAGTGGCAAACGCAATCGCAAAACGACAGCAGGTAGCGGAAGAAAAAAGTTTGTTCTTTATACAATCTGCTTTGGTGGCAAAACCAGAACAAGGCGGCATCGAGGGCGTTCGAAATGGTTTTTCTTTAAACCACGAGTACTAAGTTTTCTAAATTGGAACCATTCCATAAAACAAGGCGCTTTTCAGGGCCATTAAACCTTCCAAAAAAGAATTTAGGAAATACAGTTCAATGCTTTCTAAAACATTATCCAAAATAATAATAAAGGGTGTGTCACATCAAATTGCATCACGGAAAAAAACGATCCTTTTTAAAATTTTAGACAGTAAAATAAAAACTATTAAACAACTTTTGGCATTTTCTTTTTATTCATACTTCGATCCCAAGCCCGTATGCTCGCACCTTCCTCTTTACCCCGTCCATAAGGTTCTGTACAACGTCAGGTTGTAGTTTTTTTGGAACAGAAATCCATTTTCTCTTGAAGTCCGCCTCCGATTTGACAACTTTTGGGTTCTTCCGGAGGGCCTGCTTCATAATCGCCCAATATTTCTCTATTGGGCGAAGCTCCGGCGCGTTGGGCGGGTTCATTTCCTTTGGCACGAAGGTGACCCCGTTGGCTTCGTACCACTCCAACACATCCTTTGAATAGTGGCACGAAGCGAGATCCGGCCAGAAGATGGTCGGGCCCTCGTGCTGTGGTAGTAAGCGCTTCTGTAGGCACTCCTTAAGGTAAACCTGCCCGTTTACCGTGCCGGTCGTCACGAAGGGGGCGCTCCGCTTTCCGCAAGAGCAGATCACTTGCCACACCATGTACTTTTTGGCAAACTTGGATAGTTTCTGCTTGGGAATCTCCTCCGGAACGCTGAATTTGTCCCCTGCGGAGAAGAACAACAGGCCCGGCAGCTGACGAAAGTCCGCTTTGACGTAAGTTTCGTCGTCCATTATCAGGCAATGCGGCTTCGTCAGCATTTCGGTGTACAGCTTCCGGGCTCGCGTCTTCCCCACCATGTTTTGCCTTTCGTCGCGGTTAGGAGCCTTCTGAACCTTGTATGTACGCAGGCCCTCCCGCTGCTTGGTCCGCTGGACGAATGAACTTGACAAATTCAGCTTATTGGCGACATCCCGGACCGAACTTCTCGGATCACGTCTAAACTGCTTAACTACGCGCTTGTGATCTTTTTCACTGACGGAGCATCCATTTTTGCCGTTCTTCACCTTCCGGTCGATGGTTAGGTTCTCGAAGTATCGTTTTAGTACTCTGCTGATCGTGGATTGGACGATTCCCAGCATCTTACCGATGTCCCGATGTGACAACTCCGGATTCTCGAAATGAGTGCACAGGATTAATTCACGACGCTCTTTTTCGTTCGACGACATTTTTCCAAATTTACGAAAAATTTACAGTGAAGCATGGTCAACGTGATCTATACACTCTTATCTGATTATAAGCGAAAGCTGAAGATATAATTCCTAAAAATTAAATTTCTACAGCGTTTTTTCCGTGATGCAATTTGATGTGACACACCCTTTAAAACACAAATTGATTTTTTTTATAATTTGTTTGCCAGGATCTGATGAGTATGTGAATTTGGCAGTTGTTCTGAGCTTATTGATTTTCACCAATTCTTAAATTGTTTCTAGATTGAAAGTACAGTAATTTACACTTATCTCGACATTTAGCTAATTGGACGGACCTGTAATGCGACATATTTAGTTGGACATTTTTAAAAACATAGAGTTCGGGGTCCATATTATGACACCACGTTGAAAGTCGACACTGTACCACTGTCATCGCAAATGATCAATTACAGGTTAAAATTACCTCCAATCCGATACTGAGTGGTGGTAATGCGACGTGCCATTGAATGTAATTTACTGTAAAATATGTCACAAGCTGGATGGGAAGAAATTTTCCAACTGTGAAAGCTGTGGCGAGTGGCAAATGCAATCGCTAAACAGAAAGGTTTAGCCGAACAAGATGGGGATATCGAGTAATAACAAAACAATAAACTCTTTAGATTGAAGATAATTTTCTGATGCTGAAAAGGACCCTTTTTAGCCTGCATGTGAATCCAACGAGCAAACAAATCGTAATGAATGTATTTTTTTGCCATCGCTCCCTTTTAACGCTCATTCGTTCATCTCGTTGGACTCGCCCCTCTGGCTGAGACTGCCGATTTGTCTCTATCCTGTGAGTGTGTACCGCTAGAGTATAAAACACGCGGACCCCAACAAAATATCTTATTTTCTTTCAAACCGTATACCCGTGTGGTTGTACAGCATCGGCATCGTGGACGTAACAAAGGAGGACAAGTTAAGGGAAAGGCAAAGTCTCACTCGAACCGTGATGGTCTCCAGTTCCCTGTTGGTCGCATTCACTGATTGCTCCGCAAGGGTAACTAGGCCGAACGGATTGGTGCCGGAGCACCAGTATACCTAACAGCGATTATAGAGTTTCGGCTGTCGGAGTGCTCGAGTTAGCTTGCAAAGCTGCTCACGACAATCAGAAAACCCGCATCAAGAACAGAGCAGTTCGGTTCGGCGCTCATCAAGGCAACAATTAGTTTCAGTGAGTGGCAAAGTGTTTCTCCGGCACGTCGCATTAAATGTAATTTACTGAACAACATGTCACAAGCTGGATGGGAAGAAATTTTCCAACTGTGAAAGCTGTGGCGAGTGGCAAACGCAATAGCTAAACAGGAAGGTTTAACCGAACCAGATGGGAATATCGAGTGATAACAAAAACACAACACCAAAGGTTCTTTTCAGAACCATCAACATATTCATTAAGAGTAAACAGTAAACTAATCCATTTTTCAGGTAGATAGGTATTCACGTAGGAGAAGAAA
This sequence comes from Toxorhynchites rutilus septentrionalis, assembly GCF_029784135.1. NCBI lineage: Eukaryota > Metazoa > Arthropoda > Insecta > Diptera > Culicidae > Toxorhynchites > Toxorhynchites rutilus. The sequence continues at coordinate 106,069,772 of NC_073744.1, forward strand.
ATAAAACAATATATTTAAAATATATATTTAACAAAAGCTGTCCCCTTTGTATAGTCCTACGTCACTCCGGTTATGTCCCCGACATTACCCACCCGTCTTTTTTTCATTCCATCTGTTCTTACGAGTGATTACACCAGGAGGGTGCGACTCGGGCAAAACACACGTCACGTATAGACGTGTGTTTTGATCGCTCCGTTAATCTTGTGCTAGGTGATTGTAGTGAGTTAGAGAGGGAGGTGCGCGATTGATTTGTTTTGACGTAGGACTACGTCTAACCGGAAAATATAGGGGGTGAAATGGAAATCTAGGCACTGAACAAGTAGGAAAAAATGCAAGATTTGGAACGCTTATAACTCGAGCATTTCTCAATAGATCGCAAAGGTTTTTGCATCAATTGATAGAAAATATATCCCCGCTCCGCTGCCGTAACGATCCATTCTGTGTGGGGACACCGACTGGACAACATCGTTGCTGGACGAGCTGGACGGCGAGGGATCGAGTGCCTTTCTCAAGGCAAGAGGGTGGAGGTGGTAGCGCTGGAGTAGAATAGAATAGAGTTTTCAAAGGGCCTTTCTCAAGGCTAGAGACGAATGAACTGCAAAAGTTTAAAGTCTCTATAATACAAGACCTTCCTTCCTTCCGTAACGATCATTCTCATTCAAACCGCACACCACATCGGTTCGCATCACAACACATCAACAAACCAACCCAAGCAGCCATGTCTGGACATGGTAAAGGAGGAAAAGTGAAGGGGTAGGCAAAATCCTGCTCGAACCGTGTTGATCTGGAGTTCCCCGCAAGGGTAGTTAGGCCGAGCGCGTTAGCACCAGTCCACCGGTCCACCTAGCCGGCGTTATATAGTTTCGGCCGCCGAAGTGATCGAGTTAGCTGGCAAAGCTGCTCGCGACGATAAGAAAACCCGCATTCGGAACAGAACACATTCGGTTCGGTGGACATCAAGACAACAGGCAGTTGCAGCGAGTGGCAAACGCAATCGCAAAACGGCATCAGGTAGCAGAAGAAAAAAGTTTGTTCTTTATACAAACTGCTTTGTTGGCAAATCCAGAACAAGGCGGCATCGAGGGCGTTCGAAATGGTTTTTTTCAAAACCACGAGTACTGAGTTTTCTAAATTGGAACCATTCCATAAAACAAGGCGCTTTTCAGGGCCATTAAACCTTCCAAAAAAGAGTTTAGGAAATACAGTTCAATGCTTTCTATTTTTTTTTTATTAATTCGTTTATTTTTACAGGCTCAGTTACTTAAGTTTAAAGGAGCCGAATTCTTTAATATATTTTTAAAACTATATATATATATATAAACAATTTTCTTACATCTATGGTTAGTAAGGTGGAAAACCGATTACTCGCGATGTACTCGAGTTTAGAAGGGTGACATATTTTTAGGAGAAGGATGGGATATAAGGAAATTGTAACAATGTTGATGAGCACTCAATTCTTAAATCTATTCGTATATCTATAGTTTATTTACATTTCAACTTATTCTACTATTTATAGAAAGGGGACGAATTACCCGCAAAGGAAGGAAAGGAGGGTATAAGGATGTAGGGACAATCACACACGAAGATCTATAGCTTTAAGGAAAACATATATATGGGACATGTAATCAAGGTCTAACCGAGCCAACACATCTCTCACCGGCACATTGGGCTGTCTTCCTCGGGCCCGAAGGGAGTTTTCTAAATTCGATCTGGCGACCAGATACACCTCGCACGACCAAACAACGTGCTCGATGTCGTGATAACCTTGGCCACAAACGCAGAGATTGCTGCTGGCAAGATTGAAACGGAAGAGTAGTGCATCTAACGAACAGTGATTGGACATGAGTCGGGAGAAGGTGCGAATAAAGTCCCGACTCAAGACTTTTGAACCACGGTTTGAGGCTAACCTTTGGGATAATCGAGTGAAACCACCGGCCCAATTCATCTTCATTCCACTTGCGTTGTCAGTTAGCGATGGTATTTTTGCGAACTAAAGAATAAAATTCATTGAAGGCGATTTGACGCTGATATATATCGCCTTCAATTGCACCTACCTTTGCCAATGAGTCAGCCCTCTCATTACCCGGAATTGAGCAATGTGAAGGGACCCAGACAAAGGTAATGACATAACAGCGTCTGGATAAAGCACTCAAAATTTCTCGTATTCTCTCAAGGAAGTACGGCGAGTGCTTTTCCGGCCTCACTGAACGGATAGCTTCGACAGAGCAGAGACTATCCGTTACAATGTAATAGTGTTCAACAGGTCGTGAGGCGACGCTGTCCAGCGCCCATTATATCGCTGCCAATTCAGCAATATATACCGAGCAAGGATTCTGAAGACTGTGTGAGGTGCTAAAAAATACGTTGAACACTCCAAATCCTGTGGACTCATTCATAGAGGACCCATCAGTAAAGTATATATTATCACAATTGATACGCCCATACTTTGCATTGAAGATTGTAGGAACGAACCCCAATCTAAGATAATCTGGATTTTCATGGATTTTCTCCTTCATGAACAGATCGAAATGTACAGAGGAATTGATGTAGTCAGGAAAACAAACACGGTTGGGAATATACGAAGAAGGAACAACCTGCATAGAGGTGAATTCATGATATGAATTCATGAATCCAGAATGAAAATTTAGCTCGATCAATTGCTCAAAATTTCCGATCACCAATGGATTCATAACCTTACACCGGATGAGGAACCGAAGAGATAATAAATTGAAGCGATCTTTTAGTGGGAGTACGCCTGCCAAAACCTCGAGACTCATGGTATGCGTTGAGGGCATACATCCCAACGCAAAACGGAGACAAAGATACTGAATTCGCTCGAGTTTAATGAGGTGTGTTTTGGCAGCTGATTGAAAACAGAAACTGCCATACTCCATCACTGAGAGAATAGTTGTTCGATACAACATAATAAGATCTTCGGGATGGGCTCCCCACCAGGTGCCGGTAATTGTACGGAGAAAGTTTATTCTTTGTTGACATTTTTTACTCAGATACCTAATATGGGCCCCCCAAGTACATTTGGAGTCGAACCAGACCCCAAGATACTTGAATGACATAGCATGAGTGATCGGTTTACCCAAAAGTTGAAGCTTTGGTTTTGCTGGTCTATGCTTCCTAGAAAAAACCACCATCTCTGTTTTCTCCGTGGAGAATTCGATCCCTAGCCCAATGGCCCAGGTTGAAAAATTGTTCAAAGTATCTTGTAAGGGTCCTTGCAGGTCGGATTCGTTTGATCCTACGACAGACACCACTCCATCATCTGCGAGTTGTCTTAGGCTGCAATTTTGTGTAAGGCAATTGTCGATGTCGCTTACATAGAAGTTGTACAAAAGGGGGCTTAAACATGAGCCCTGGGGGAGGCCCATGTAAGAGATCCGACTTACTGCCGAATCTCCGTGAGAAAAGTTCAAATGTTTCTCACAAAGCAAGTTATATAACATATTATTCAATAGAGGCGGCAGACCCCGAGAGTGTAATTTGTCTGACAGGACCTCTATTGAAACAGAATCAAAGGCCCCCTTTATGTCCAAGAATACTGAAGCCATTTGTTTTTTTTCGGCGTAAGCCATTTGAATTTCTGAAGAAAGCAACGCAAGACAATCATTCGTCTCCTTGCCCCTGCGGAACCCATATTGTGTATCTGAGAGTAGGCCATTCGTTTCAACCCATCGATCAAGGCGAAACAAGATCATTTTCTCCAACAATTTCCGTATACAAGACAGCATTGCTATTGGGCGGTACGAATTGAAGTCGGACGCGGGTTTTCCGGGTTTTTGAATAGCTATAACTCGTACTTGTCTCAAATCATCTGGAACAATATTATGTTCCAGAAACCGATTGAATAAGTTCAACAAGCGATGTTTCGCCACATCAGGGAGATTTTTCAGCAAGTTGAACTTAATTCTATCCGATCCCGGAGCAGAATTGCTACATGAAAGGAGAGCAAGAGAGAATTCTACCATCGAAAACTCGGAATCAAGATCGCACCTATCTTGTGGTATATCTCGAACAATTTTTTGCACATGAGCGGAATTAGGACAAACCTTCCGTGCAAAATTCAAAATCCATCGATGTGAATATTCTTCGCTTTCATTCGTTGAAGAGCGACTTCTCATGTTTCGAGCCACTTTCCATAATTTTTTCATTGACGTTTCTCGTGACAAACCTCCCACGAAATTTCGCCAATAAGCACGTTTTTTCCCTTTGATCAAGTTTTTAAATTGATTTTCAAGGTCCAAATACGTCTGAAAATTTTCAGGGGTTCCACGTTTCCGAAAAGCTTTAAATTCATTCGATTTTTCTACATAAAGCTTGGAACATATGCTATCCCACCATAGATTGGGAGACCTTCGACGAATAGTGGAACCTGGGATGGGTTTCGTTTGAGCGCGAACCGCGCTGTCATAGATCAAACGAGAAAGGAAGTTATACTCCTCCAATGGAGGTAAACCATCTCTGGAATTGATGGCTAGAGCAATCGCGTCCGTATATTTTTTCCAGTCAATGTGTCTTGTGAGGTCATATGCCATGTTTATAGATTCAGAAGAATTCGACCCAATGGTGATGGAAATTTTGATTGGCAAGTGATCACTACCGTTGGGGTCCTGGATTACATTCCACTTGCAATCTAACGATAGTGAATTCGAGCAAAGCGAGAGGTCAAGAGCACTTGGGTTAGCAGGAGGTTTAGGCACACGTGTTGTTTCCCCAGTGTTCAAAACGGTCATATTGAAGTTGTTACAAAGGTCATATATCAACAATGAACGATTGTCGTCGTACTGTTCCCCCCAGGCAGTTCCATGAGAGTTGAAGTCTCCCAAGATCAATCGTGGCTCAGGAAGGAGTGAGCACATGTCATCAAGTTGTTTGCGGCTAACCGCAGCTCTCGGAGGCCAATACAAGCTGACAATACAGAGGTCTTTGCCTCTGATGTTTGCATGACAAGCAACAGCTTCGATCCCTCCAATAGGTGGAAGGTCAATTCGAAAAAATGAGTGGCACTTATTGATCCCCAATAGTACCCCTCCGTATCTGTCATCGCGGTCCAAGCGTATAATATTAAAATCGTGGAAAGAGATATCATCTCGCGAAGAAAGCCAAGTTTCGGACAGAGCAAAAACATCACAATTGAAGTTATGAATTAAAAATTTGAATGTATCCAATTTAGGGATAAGACTACGACAATTCCACTGAAAAACAGTGATATCTCCGACCTCTCTATCTAAATTAGACATCAAGAGAGATAATCATTGCAAGGAGGGGCCATGTTTGCATCAATTGCTGTAAAATTGTCTTTAATACTGGAAGCATTGAGATGACAAGGGTTCTGATGGAGTCGGAAACATTAAAACACTTGAAGATTTGATCCAAAAGGTCAGACAACTTTATAAATCCCGATTGGGAAGTTGAGCTGGACGGAAAAACAGGGATAGTTGGGGTTTTTGATGTCCCCTCGAGTGCTAGGTCGTTCGAAGATGAACTATTCCCACGGAAGCCAGGAGGAACCTGATTTTGCTTGTCCGCTGCACTCGATTTTTTAGGCAAGCTAACTGGGGGTATCACCGGGGGGACTTGTTCTTGAACTTTGGGAGTGGTCACATTTTTGCGCCGGGGATTCCCTTTGAAAATAAACGGTGTGCCCCCGCTAGCTGTGTCCGCTTCCATTTCATCAACTGGCAACGTGGAAAAGATATTGTGTGTTGAGATTGGTTGTTGTTGTTGTTGGGCCAGTGGAGAAGCGCCTTTTAAAATTTCCGCAAAAGTGCGCTTCGAGCGTTCCTTTAAAGAGCGCTTCTGTTTCTCCCAGCGACTCTTGTAAGTTTCACAAGCTGAGAGCGCGTGTGGGGATCCTCCGCAATATGGACACTTATGCTCAGTCGCACTGCAGGATTTCCCCTTATGTTGCTCTCCGCAAGTGGCACAGCGCTCCTTGTTGGCACAATAATCTGAAGTGTGACCAACTGACTTGCATTTGTTGCAAGTCATGGGCTTTGGCACGAAGAGTCGCACAGGTAGTCTCAATTTGTCCACCATAACGTAGTCAGGGAGGGCGGCACCAGCAAAGGTGACTCGAAACGAGTCTGACGGCGTAAATTTAGTTTGGTCCCCATCATGGGAGAGTTTCCCGAGTTGGCGACAGTCCAAGATCTTTACTTCCATTGAGGGAAGCTTCTTGAACTTGCCTTTTCCTTCTTTTTTTATTTGTTCGCTCGTCAGACCCGTTTCAGTTATCACCCCCTCAATTTCTACGTTATGGGAGGGTATAAATGTTCTATATTCGAGGGTGAAGTGTTGGTCAGCAACAATCTCGTTTGCGTGTTTCCGTTCATTCACGACAACCCGCAATTTGTTCGGTCTAACCCTGCGAATTTCAGATACAGAAGTGTATCTGGCCAGATCTTTCATGATCTGAATCACGTTAAGGCTTTTTCCTTTTGGTTTTGGCCGGAGGAAAACAACCCACGGGCCAGTTCCAGGTGCATCTTCTGGATAAACTCTGACACGTGGAGCGGAGACAACAGAGGGAGAAGACGAGGACGAGGATTGGGTTGGATCGGAAACATCAGAAGAGGGAAGCGAAATCGATGATGGGAGAGGGGGAATGGAAGTAACAGTGGGTTCAGAAGGGAGGCTTGCTATTTTCTTAGAGGGGGGCTTGGAAGGATGAGCAGATTCGTCCCCAGAAGAATTATCTTCTTTTTGAGGGACTCGTTTATGTTTTTTCCCAGATCTTGAATGGGATTCATTATCGGAGATCTCCATCTCTGGAGATCCTCCACTATTCTCCATTTTACAAAAATTTGTGTCTTATTTCTAATCTATTATTGATTTTAACAATAATCTCAAAAAAAAAAGACTGGTGGGTAATGTCGGGGACATAACCGGAGTGACGTAGGACTATACAAAGGGGACAGCTTTTGTTAAATATATATTTTAAATATATTGTTTTATTTTCTTCTCCTACGTGATCCTCCTATCTACCTGAAAAATGGATTAGTTTACTGTTTACTCTTTATGAATATGTTGATGGTTCTGAAAAGAACCTTTGGTGTTGTGTTTTTGTTATCACTCGATATTCCCATCTTGTTCGGTTAAACCTTCCTGTTTAGCTATTGCGTTTGCCACTCGCCACAGCTTTCACAGTTGGAAAATTTCTTCCCATCCAGCTTGTGACATGTTGTTCAGTAAATTACATTTAATGCGACGTTCCGGAGAAACACTTTGCCACTCACTGAAACTAATTGTTGCCTTGAAGAGCGCCGAACCGAAGCTGCTCTGTTCTTGATGCGGGTTTTCTGATTGTCGTGAGCAACTTTGCAAGCCAACTCGAGCACTCCGACGGCCGAAACTCTATAATCGCTGTTAGGTATACTGGTGCTTCGGCACCAATCCGTTCGGCCTAGTTACCCTTGCGGAGCAATCAGTGAATGCGACCAACAGGGAACTGAAGACCTGCACGGTTCGAGTGAGACTTTGCCTTTCCCTTAACTTGTCCTCCTTTGTTACGTCCACGATGCCGATGCCGTACAACCACACGGGTTTACGGTTTGAAAGAAAATAAGATATTTTTTTGGGGTCCGCGTGTTTTATACTCTAGCGGTACACACTCACAGGATAGAGACAAATCGGTAGACTCAGCCAGAGGGGCGAGTCCAACGAGATGAACGAATAAGCGTTAAAAGAGAGCGATGGCAAAAAAAATACATTCATTACGATTTGTTCGATCGTTGGATTCACATGTAGGGTAAAAAGGGTCCTTTTCAGGATCACAAAATTATCTTCAATCTAAAGAGTTTATTGTTTTGTTATCACTCGATATCCCCATCTTGTTCGGCTGAACCTTTATGTTTAACGATTGCATTTGCCACTCGCCACAGCTTTCACAGTTGGAAAATTTCTTCCCATCCAGCTTGTGACATATTTTACAGTAAATTACATTCAATGGCACGTCGCATTACCACCACTCAGTGTCGGATTGGAGGTAATTTTAACCTGTAATTGAACATTTGCGATGACAGTGGTACAGTGTCGACTTTCAATTCATAATTTGGACCCCGAACTCTATGTTAACAAAAATGTCCAACTAAATATGTCGCATTACAGGTCCGTCCAATTAGCTAAATGTCGAGATAAGTGTAAATTACTGTACTTTCAATCTAGAAGCAATTTAAGAATTGGTGAAAATCAATAAGCTCAGAACAACTGCCAAATTCACATACTCATCATATCCTGGTAAACAAATTATGAAAAAATCAATTTGTGTTTTATTATTATTTTGGATATTGTTTTAGAAAGCATTGAACTGTATTTCCTAAACTCTTTTTTGGAAGGTTTAATGGCCCTGAGAAGCGCCTTGTTTTAAGGAATGGTTCCAATTTAGAAAACTTAGTACTCGTGGTTTTGAAAAAAACCATTTCGAACGCCCTCGATGCCGCCTTGTTCTGGATTTGCCACCAAAGCAGTTTGTATAAAGAACAAACTTTTTTCTTCTGCTACCTGATGCCGTTTTGCGATTGCGTTTGCCACTCGCCACTCGCTGCAACTGCCTGTTGTCTTGATGTCCACCGAACCGAATGTGTTCTGTTCCGAATGCGGGTTTTCTTATCGTCGCGAGCAGCTTTGCCAGCTAACTCGATCACTTCGGCGGCCGAAGCTATATAACGCCGGCTAGGTGGACTGGTGCACTGGTACTAACGCGCTCGGCCTAGCTACCCTTGCGGGGAACTCCAGATCAACACGAGCGGGAACTCCAGATCAAGGTTCGAGCGGGATTTTGCCTTTCCCTTTACTTTTCCTCCTTTGCCATATCCAACCATGGCTGCTTGTGTTGGTTTGTTGATGTGTTGTGATGCGAACCGATGTGGTGTACGGTTTGAATGAGAATGATCGTTACGGCAGCGGAGCGGGGATTTTTAAGCTGACTGGCTGGCTCGAGAATTACGCATGTGTGAGACTGCGACCAATGTTTCGTTCATTTTTTTCTTTTTCCTTTCCAATCGTGCTTCATTCTATTTCGCTGCTGCTCTGGTTGCCCGTTTTGGTCGGTACGATTTGAGGAGCACAAAATGGACCAATCAAAAATGGGCACATAGTGCATTTTGACAATGCTTGATATTTCACAATTATTCGATTATTTATCTCAAGAAAAATGAAATGTTATTCGTTATGATAGATGCGTAGATATATTTCCTATCAATTGATGCAAAAACCTTTGCGATCTATTGAGAAATGCTCGAGTTATAAGCGTTCCAAATCTTGCATTTTTTCCTACTTGTTCAGTGCCTAGATTTCCATTTCACCCCCTATATCTTCCGGTTAGACGTAGTCCTACGTCAAAAATAACAAAACAAACAAACAAAAAATTATGATGATAATATTAAGCAATGAACATATGAGTTGAACAATAATATTAATATTAAATATGTGTACCTTAATATAAAAGTTGTTCCGATACTGCGCTCTACTGCCCTAACCAGGGAGAGACAGAGGCTACGCGCTATGGATCAACACAATAGCGCAAGAATAGCTCACACGGTCACGTGATGATAATTCCCGTTAACGACAGCCACACGATGGCGATCCCGTTATGCCAATGTTCAACAGCCGCCAAGGGCTGCAAGCTGCAAGAGCGCTGCTTCCTTTGTTCCACTTCACAAAAGGTCAATTCGAAAGCGGACAGCAATGACCTTCACTCGCACACAATGCTTTCTAAAACATTATCCAAAATAATAATAAAACACAAATTGATTTTTTCATAATTTGTTTGCCAGGATCTGATGAGTATGTGAATTTGGCAGTTGTTCTGAGCTTATTGATAGTTGGGGACATTCCTGATTATTCAATTTTCACCAATTCTTAAATTGTTTCCAGATTGAAAGTACAGTAATTTACAATTAGTTCGACATTTAGCTAATTTGACGGACCTGTAATGCGACATATTTAGTTGGACTTTTTTGTAAACATAGAGTTCGGGGTCCAAATTATGACCCCACATTGAAAGTTGACACTGTACCACTGTCATCGCAAATGTTCAATTACAGGTTAAACTCGCCTCCAATGCGACACTGAGTGGCGCTTCGGCACGTCGCATTGAATGTAATTTACTGTACAACATGTCACAAAGCTGGATGGGAAGAAATTTTCCAACTGTGAAAGCTGTGGCGAGTGGCAAATGCAATCGCTAAACAGAAAGGTTTAGCCGAACAAGATGGGGATATCGAGTGATAACAAAACAATAAACTCTTTAGATTGAAGATAATTTTGTGATCCTGAAAAGGACCCTTTTTAGCCTGCATGTGAATCCAACGAGCGAACAAATCGTAATGAATGTATTTTTCTTCTTCTTCTTTCTTTGTTTTTAAGAGGCTTTAAACTTTTGCAGTTCATTCGCCTCTAGCCCAGTGAAGAGCCACAATAAAACCAGCCCAGAGGGGACTGGCGAAAGGGAAACCAACAAAATCACTCATCAGATCTGTCCGCTCGACTCTCGGTTAAAGAAGAAGGTAGGAAGGGATCCTATGCTTCATAAGATATTTAATATATGCTGTAAAGAAAAGTAAATATTTACTGATCCGAGGACCAAAGCAGTAACGAAGCACAAGTGACCCAGCGAAGGGCGTGTTCCAAAAACAAAAAGGCCCTTCTCAGGAGGATGGGAAGGAAAGGAGTGGAAAGGATTTGGGTGGGATTAGTGAAGTGGAAGGGGGTGGGAGTGGTATGGGAAGGAAAGAGGGGAGGAGTGGGTGTGGGGTGGGGTGAAATGAAATGAAATACAGTTTGAATAGATAATAAAATATAGTGGTTTTGAATTTAATGGTATATAGTATAGCTGAAAAATGGAGAGGTTTATTTAATGAATTTATCCTCCTTGGTGGGTGTGGCTGTAGGAATAGGAAGTTGATTAAAGTATAATGTAATGGATAGAAGATAGATGTGGGTATGAAAGTATATATTATATTATTTGTTATTTATTATTATTGAATGCGTGTATATACATGTATGAATTCCTTCCTTCCGACCCGTACATACATGTGTATACACACATGAACACGCATACATGACCGTGAAGTGGCGAACTGTAATAAATAAACAATTTCAAAAGTAGTATATTAGTATTTCGAATTAGATTTTACCAAAGAAGTCGGTTTCTTTCAATTAGATTGGTTTCTTGGGTCTCGTCTCTACTGAGGATATCTCGGAGACTCTGACCTATATTGTGTCGGGCTCGAGCATCTTTGGTATGTTGGCATTCTAATAGAAGATGGCTAACGGAAACGGGTGCTTCATTGCAAGCACATTGGGGTTTTTCGGCTCTGTAGAACAAGTGTGAGTGGGTGAAGTTAGTGTGCCCAATTCGAAGACGGGTAAGGACTTGCCTTTCCCTACTATTGAGACGGTCCTCCCAAGGGAGAGTGGAATTTTTTATTTTATGAAGATGAGTGGGACGGCTGTTTATCCAGCATATATCCCAACTTTCACGGACTTGCTGTTTTACCCAGCGGACAATGTCAGATGGAGGACAGGGCATGTCTGGGGGTTCTATTTTGCTGCCCTTGCCGGCCAGTATGTCGGCGGCTGTGTTTCCGCGGATTCCTGAGTGACCAGGAACCCAGCAGAAGGAGATGTTTTTATCTGAAGCAGCCTCTTCTGTTTGTGTTATCCATGGGTGTTTGCTGTTTCCACTTAGAAGGTCATGGAGACAGCTAGCTGAGTCGGAAAATATTGTGGTAGGAAGGAAGTCATGGGTGCATTCTTGGGTAGCTATTAAAAGAGCGAAAGCTTCCGCACTGAAGATGGAGCATTGCGGTGGAAGAGAAAAGCTACCTATGTATCTACTCTCAAAAATTCCACATCCAACTCCATCGGCATTGACTGAACCATCTGTGTATACCTGGTGATTAATTTGAAAATTGGATGCAACGAGGTTATTGAAGCAGGCTTTGACTTTTGGAGAAGGGTCTCCCGCCCGAACTGCCTTGAGAAGTTCAAGGTTAATGTTCGGCGGTTTGACGTTCCAATTTCTTCCCGTCGCAGATGAACGTTCACATATATCGGGAAGATCTTTGTTCGTGAGATTTTTGAACCATGTTTTAGCTCTATGTATTAATGGGACATTGTGGTCGCTTTCGGGGAGTGACAAGTGACGGATGGCTTTATTGGTGATGGCTTTTGTTACCAGGTGGGTGAAGGGAAGTTGCCCACTTTCTGCCATTACAGCAAGAGTAGGACTGGTGGGAAAAGCGCCAATTGCGAGCCTAATTGCTTTATTGTAAATTGGATGAATGGTGTTTAACACCTTGTCCCCTCCACGGCTGAAGGTGCCTATTCCGTAAAGGATTTGTGGGACCAACCAAACATTTACAACATTTAGCAGCGTCTTTCTATGACCAGAGGCTAGGTTGCCTGCGATAGCCTTGATGATGTTCAGTTTCTTTCTGGTGGCTATTTTGGTCTTTTGAGAATGTGATAGGAAGTTGAGTTTCTTGTCGAAAGTGACCCCTAGTATTTTCAATGTCCTCATTGTAGGGATCGAGATTTTGTTGAGCTGAAGATAGGTTCTCCTTCTGAGAGCTTTTCCGATATGTATGTGTTTGGATTTCTCCGGGGAAATTTTGAAACCTGTTTTTAGAGCCCAGTTTTGGATGGAGTCTAAGGTTTTTTGAAGCCTCTTTCTCTGAATTAAGCCGAAGCAGCTCGTAGAGATAAGAGTGATGTCATCTGCATAGACTATGACCTTTATATGGTCCGGGATAATCTCGAATAGAGATTGCATGGCAATGTTGAAGAGGGTTGGTGAAAGTGCTGAGCCTTGTGGGAAGCCGTTTTCTGGGATTTTTAGAGAAGATTGGTGGTTGTTAATAACGGTTTTGAAAGACCGGTTTTCTAGAAAACTTTTAATGAAGAGACCTAATCTCCCACGAATCACCCAGTCGAAAAGGCTTTTCAGCACTGGGTACCGCCATGCCTGATCGAAGGCCTTGGATAAATCCATGGAAACAATATCAATGTGGTGTAATTTTTCAGTTGCGTCGTCTAGGATTTTTTCGATTGCTACAAGGCAATCTTCTGTACCTTTTCCCGCACGGAATGCGAATTGTCTGGGGTCAATCAGCTTATTTGACTCTAGAAAAGTCGTTAAGCGTCGATTGATCATTTTTTCCAAGACTTTCCCAACACAACTTAGGAGAGTGATGGGGCGGAAATTGTCAAGAAGATGGTTGTTCATGTCTGGTTTCGGGATACAGATCATTAAACCCTCTTTCCAGCAACTGGGGAGGGTTCCACTGTCCCAGACTTTGTTAAGGAGCTTCAGAAGTGCTTTTTTCCCGAGATGGGGTAGATTCTTAAGCATAGGGTAGCTGATGTCATCAGGTCCTGTAGATCTCTGTTTGACTTTGTTCAGTACCCAATCGAGCTCTTTGAGGGAGAGGTTTTTGTTGAAGTCAAATTCCACATCGGTATGAAAATCGATGGGAATTCTTTCGCATTCCGTTTTGTGGGTTAGAAAGGTTTGGTCGTAGTTTTGATTGGAGGAGGCGGATGCAAAGAAATCTCCAAACGCCTCGGCGATGGTTTTCCGGTCATTGGTGTATTGACCGTTAATTAGAAGATTATATTCTTTGCTCCTTTTCTTGCCATGAAGCCTGCCAATCTTACTCCATAACTCCTTTGTTGACGCGTTGGGATTAATTTCGTTGACGAATTTAACCCAACTGTTGTGCTTGGCTGTGTTGATAGCAGTCTTAGCTTCTTTGCGAGCCCTTTGGAACTCTGTAAGCAGAGTGGGTCTCAGTGGGCTGTCCGGATGGGCCTTTCTTAATTTGCGTAGGGCCTTACGTCGACCTTTGATCGCTGCCTTCAGTTCAGGCGATCACCATGGGACACATTTCCTGCCAGGGATGCCACTGGTTCTGGGGATATGTACCATTGCAACTTCTAGGACAACTTTGGAGAATTCCTCGGCTGTCCAATCTCGTTTAGCGGAGAGGCGGTTTTCAATGTCAAACTGATAGCCAGCCCAGTCAGCGTATTCAAATTTCCATCTTGGCCTTGTTGAAAACTCTGGAGAAGTTTGGCCGAAGAAAGTGAAGATTGGAAAATGATCGCTTCCGCAAGTATCATCGTGGGTGTTCCAAGAAAGTTTTGAAGAGAGTTTGTCTGATACTATAGTGAGATCGATGGCTGAAGTAGTACCAGAATAATGGATTCTGGTGTGTTGGCCGTTGTTAAGAAGGAGAAGAGAATGGTCGGATATGAAATCCTCAATGATGGATCCTTTTCGATCGAGGTATGCACCTCCCCAGGCGTATGAGTGGGCGTTGAAATCACCCATAAGCATGATTGGGGCGGGAAGTTGGGCGAACAGATGGTCCAGTTGGCCGCGTAGAGTGTTCGGATCGGAATCATTAGTGATGTAGATGCTAACGACGGTGATTGGAAAGGGGTGTTTAATGCGCACTACCACTGCCTGAAGGTCAGTGGTAATGGGAAGAAGATCATGTGGAGTGCCATCCTTGATTGCGATTGCAACTCCCTGTTTTGAGGGGTTGGGACCCTCTTTGAAATATGTGATGTATTTTGAGATGAAGTGTTTATTGAAGTTGTTTGGTGTCATAGTTTCTTGAAGGGCTATGACTGTGGGATTAGAGCTCGAAATAAGAATTTTTAGTTCTAAAATATTTTGTCGGATACTTCTGATGTTTCATTGTATCCCGAATTTCTGTGTTGGAGTGAATGTGTTGGTGTTTTTAACTCTAATTCCTAAGTCTTAATTGTGTGTATGTTTGAACTATTCAAGGAGAATTAGTTCGATGGTCCTTTACCCTTGGAAAGAGAGGCTTTCTTTGAGGTATTGGTTTTGTTTTTGTTTGGTGTAGAAGTCTTTGGAGTGTTTGTTGCGTTTGTGTTGTTTTTTTGTTGAATGTGCGTTGCTGTTGTTGTTATTGTTGTTTTTTGTTTGATGTGTGTTGTTGTTGCTGTTGTTGTTTTCTGTTGGGGTTGTATTGTTATTTGTTGTTGGTGTCTGTTTTTGTTCATTTCTTGTTCTTTTCTTGTCTTTGTTAGTTAGGGTTTCATCTTCGGATTTTTGATCTGAATCTGAAGATGAAACTTTCGCAATCTTTCTTTCATTTTTATTTTTGTTTGGAACATCAGATGTGTCCATTGAAATGACTGATTCGTTTTCGGATTCAGTTGTTGAGCTATCAGTTGTCGACTCTGTCATTGAGGTATCGATTGTAGTGTCAATTGGGGGTGTGCTTTCGCGGCTAGAAGAGGCCGAAGCGGCCGAGGCGCAGTTACATTTGCAATTGCAGCTGGGTGTTGGCTTTTGCAAGTTGGAGAGTCTGTCTTGCAGAACACTTGCAAAAGTTGGTCCGTTATTTTGACCGTTGAACTTTTCTTTCGCCTCTTTATAGGAGATACCATAGTCGACTCGGATTTTGGTAATATTATTTTCGCATTGTCATACAGGGCATTTCCTGTTCGAAGAGGAATGGTCCCCTTGGCAATTCACGCAAAATGCTGAAGCGTTGCAGGTTTTAGTTCCATCCTTTTGTTCTGGATGTTCCTGTCCACAATTTCGGCAAAGCGGGTTCTCGCGTTTGCATCGCTTGCTCGTATGTCCAAATTTATAGCATTTGAAACATTGCATTGGGTTGGGATAGAAATTTCTAGTCCCAGCCCGAATAAATCCGAAGTTAATAAAATCGGGAACAACAGTTCCACGAATTGTCAAAATGAGAGTAGCGGTTGGGATAACAATGTTATTCTCCTTCCTGGTGATTCGCTTGACATCGATCACACCTTGATCGGAAAGCTCTGTAATTAGTTCAGGTTCTTTGATGTCAATGACATCACGGCAAGTAACAACGCATTTACGTTGATTTAGAGTAGGGTGGTAAATTACTTCGATAGGGGTTTCATCGATCAATTTGTTGATTAAAAGGAGCTTACCAATTATATCCTCGTCCTTGGCTGTAAGGATATACTGCGTCCTCTTTTTGTCGTCCCGTTGCGGTCGCGCTGTGTAGTATTTCTTTCCTACAGCGTTGGCGATCGTCTTACTCACGACGAACGGGTTAGTCGGGATCACGTTCTCTCCTGTGGCACGAAGTAACAGGATCTGTAGGTCGCCGTTCAGTGGGTCGGCCCACCTTGGAGCAGTACGTTGGGTAGGTTTACCCTCGTACAAATTTGTAGCCCGGCCTCCCGGAGGCCCGGAGCTACTGGAAGCCATGCTGTTGTCGGCTACCCCCTAGGTATAGCCGACAGATCGATTTATTATTTAAAGGAGAGAACACTTATGAGGGCTTTTCACTTTGGGATATTATCTAGAAAAACACTGTCACTTTTTTTATAGAGCTCTTACAAAAACCACCAATAATCGCGAACAATTTAGGGGAATAAACTTTTGAATTTGTTTTCCTTCAGTCACTTCACCGTCCGTAATGCGTGTTTTCTTTTTAGTTTTTTTGTTTATGTTAAAAATCACTACGATACTAGAAGAGAAACTGGCACCACTGCCCAAAGGAAAAAGGGGGCGTGGTGTCGGTGACGCCGCAAAAGCGCGCGCTTTTCCGGTTTGCCGGCAAGCGCCCGCTCCTAACGGTCGAAACTAGCCGTTGCTATCTGCTTCTCCTTCTGCTGCCACTTAAAAATAATTAAAGTTAACTCCTTCGGAATCGCCAGGGGGAGACGTCCTAGTCCGCTGTCCAAAACGCCAAACTGCCGAGCTGAAAAAAACGTGACCTTCTCGGTCGGAGGTTAAAATCAGTGATGTATTTTTTTGCCATCGCTCCCTTTTAACGCTCATTCGTTCGTCTCGTTGGACTCGCCCCTCTGGCTGAGTCTGCCGATTTGTCTCTATCCTGTGAGTGTGTACCGCTAGAGTATAAAACACGCGGACCCCAACAAAATATCTTATTTTCTTTCAAACCGTAAATCCGTGTGGTTGTACGGCATCGGCATCGTGGACGTAACAAAGGAGGACAAGTTAAGGGAAAGGCAAAGTCCCACTCGAACCGTGCAAGTGTGCAGTTCCCCGTAGGTGTATCCGCCAATTGCTCAGCAAGGGTAACTAGGCCGAACGGATTGGTGCCGGAGCACCAGTATACCTAACAGCGATTATAGAGTTTCGGCCGCCGGAGTGCTCGAGTTGGCTTGCAAAGCTGCTCACGACAATCAGAAAACCCGCATCAAGAACAGAGCAGCTTCGGTTCGGCGCTCATCAAGGCAACAATTAGTTTCAGTGAGTGGCAAAGTGTTTTTCCGGCACGTCGCATTAAATGTAATTTACTGAACAACATGTCACAAGCTGGATGGGAAGAAATTTTCCAACTGTGAAAGCTGTGGCGAGTGGCAAACGCAATAGCTAAACAGGAAGGTTTAACCGAACCAGATGGGAATATCGAGTGATAACAAAAACACAACACCAAAGATTCTTTTCAGAACCACCAACATATTCATAAAGAGTAAACAGTAAACTAATCCATTTTTCAGGTAGATAGGTAGGTATTCACGTAGGAGAAGAAAATAAAACAATATATTTAAAATATATATTTAACAAAAGCTGTCCCCTTTGTATAGTCCTACGTCACTCCGGTTATGTCTCCGACATTACCCACCCGTCTTTTTAGATAGACGTTTTTATAGAATGTTGGTAGTGCGTGTGTGTATATGTTTTTGTAAGTGATTAATATGAATATTATCGTTTTTATTGGATAGCGTCGCTTCGCTGTGAGGGCGAGATGGGCGAGATGATTTGTATGCAAGGTTATATACACTTCATCTCGTTTCCACCGTGAGGTGATGTTCGTGATCAGGCTCAGAGTAGGTGTGATGAATAACGGAACATATCGTCGGATCGGTTGGCCTTGGAGGAGTTTTCTCGGTTACCTTCTCAGGTTTCCCACTATTGAATCTCCGCCAACGCGATGAAATGTACATACGATGAATACTAGAATATATTAATATAATATATTATATAAAATGTATTAATTTTACAGGTTTTCCTTCTCAGGATACCTAAAGATAATCTCTGCCGCGTGTTGTAACACATGAGATTTTCGGATTTTTGTTATGTCGGAGGTCCATTCTCACTATTACAACTTACCTTTCTTAATGGCTTAACCATTCCCACTAACAACTATCCCTTCCATGATAAACGCTAGGGAACCACGCTATAGAGGCGACCCTTCTGGCCTTCGGGCGGCGAATATCATACTAACATTCCTTTCCTTCCCCTGGTGACTGTAAGGACGTGGCCGGCGTCGTTATTGACCATTTAAAGCTCGAACCACCGAAAATTACACAACGAGAATGATTTGCTAGTCCCAAGCGTCATTCTGTGTGTTCTTTGTGCAATTTGGTTGGTTCAGGTCAATCACGGAGAGCAACTACGAATTGTACAGTCTACCCAAGCTCAAGCTCAAGCTCGTGCTCGCCCGCATCAGTGCAGTTCGTAAAGAACTTAAACGCGAGTGAGCTCTCTGAACAATACCCTAAAGCGTCAGACAGTATAATCAATTGTCATTGCGTAGACGACTATCTTGAGAGTGGAGGCGTGGAAAGCGTGGAGGAAGCAGAAAAAGTTGCTGCAGAGGTCCGTCTCATACATCGTAAAGGAGGGTTCAACTTGCGCGGCTGGGCGTCAAATAGTGAACAGGTCCTTCAATCTTTGGGAGCCACCGCCGAGACAGTAGTCAAGAGCTTAGTAGATGGTGAACTTTCTGAACGTATTTTAGGCAGTTGTGGACAACGGCTAGCGATGAACTCAGTTTCTCTACACAAATTAACGATGATCTTCGGTCACTCATCATCAGTAACAGAAGGCCAACGAAAAGGCAAATTCTAAGTTGCGTTATGACCTTGTACGACCCATTGGGGCGCTGGCACCGTTTCTTATTCATGGTAAAATACTCATACAAAACTTGTGGCGAAGCGGTGTTGACTGGGATGAAGCTGTAGGAGATGCTGCCTTCCGTTTTTGGCGGGAATGGGTGAAAATGATCGAGTGTATTCCTGATGTACGAGTTCCACGTTGTTATTTCAACCAAGCCACCAGAATGACGTACGTAAACACTGAAGCTCACGTATTCGTTGACGCAAGCGAGTACGAACGGATTCCCGCAATGTTCAATAGTAGCTGGCAAGGCATAAGTAGCACCCTTGAAGCCATTATCCGTGCCAAGACTTGAACTCCAAGCCTGCGTACTGGGAACACGCCTGCTTAAATTCATTCAAGACAACCACAAAGTCCAAATCTTCAAGAAGTTTCTCTGGACAGATTCATCAACAGCTCTATCGTGGATTTTGGCAGACCCTCACAACTATCGCCCTTATGTACAGCACAGAGTAGGCGAGATACTCGAATCTACAAAAGTCGACGAGTGCAGATGGGTCCCAACAAAAATGAATCCGGCGGATGAAGCCACCAAGTGGGGAAGCGGGCCATATTTTAGCGTTGATAGTAAGTGGTTTCATGGACCGAACATTTTGCGGCTAACAGAAGACGAGTGGCCACGTTTTGTTAGACAGACAGTATCGACAACAGAAGAGATAAGACCGTCAATGCTGCACCACAAAGAAACGAAGCCTCTAATCGACTACGAAAGATTTTCTCGCTGGGAAAGGCTTATCCATATGATGGTTTATGTGAAGCGTTTTATAAACAATACAAGATCAAAGCAGAAGAAATATTTCGGGAATCCTCAACAGGAAGAACTACAAGCAGCAACGACAAGAATTCTGAAAATGGTACAACATGAGGCGTACCCGGATGAGCAGCTCACTCTGACGAATGACGAATACATCTTCGCCGATAGAGGAACGAACGATGATAGAGAGAACTAGTGTACTATACCAGTATTGTCCCGTAATTGACGATCAAGGCGTGATTCGTCAAAATAGCCGAATTAGAACAGCAGACCATCTTCCGTACGACATACGATATCCGGTCATACTCCCTAAGGATCACCCAGTCACTTCACTACTCATTGATTGGTACCACCGGCTATATCGGCATTGCAATACAGAGACTGTTATTCCGAAACTTCGCACTATGGTGAAGAAGGTTTCACGCAGCTGTCAGTATCGTAAAGTCCGCAAGATAATACCACAAGTCCCACCAATGGCCCCTATACCAACAGTAAGACTCATTGACCATGTTCGTCCCTTCATCTATGTTGGAGTGGACTATTTCGGTCCGCTGCTTGTGAAGATTGGGAGATCGAACTGCAAGAGACGGGTCGCCTTATTTACTTGCTTGACGGTTGTAACAGTTGCCACAACTGTTTTCATCATGTGATATTTTTGGATTATTTATTTACTTATTTATTTTTGGTGTTCATGGTGTACGATGAGTCTGTTTGGTGTTCATGGTGTACGATGAGTCTCGAAGTCTTGGCAGGAGTACCCCTGGTTACTCTTCGGTTCACAGAATTATCCTACAGATTTCTCATTCATTGCAAGATCATGAATCCATTGGTGATTGATAACTTCGAAAATCTACTCCAACTGACTCCTCAGTAAAGTTTTATGTCTTTGTACCATGATTTCCTTACCCATGAAGTGCACCCTTCACCGGGCATCTCCAACCAAGTTTGCTTCCCATACTTTTGCAATTCCTCTGTCAATTTTGATATGTCCATGCGACAAAAAATCAATGGAATCCCAGATCATCTACGCTCCGATTCTATTCCGCCGATATTTTCGGCAGAATATGTGAAAGTTAGATCTGATAAAATGTTCTTTACTGACGGTTCATGCATAAACGGGCCCACTGGCTCCGGCATCGTCAATGAAAATTCCAGTGCCTCTTTCAAACTTAAATATCCTTGTTCCGTGTATGTCGCTGAAATGGGTGCGATACACTATGCTCTAGGGATCATTGAAACACTGCCCATCGACCATTATTTTATTTTTTCAAACAGTCTCAGCTCAATAGAGGCAATCCGCTCAATGAAAGTTGATAAACGCTCATCTTATTTCCTAACAAGAATAAGACATCTATTGAGTGTTTTGGTCGAAAAATTATTCAAGATTCGGCAACTAACTGGTTTATTGAGTGTTGTTTATTTATTTCTAAATTTATTTATTTACAATATTTTTGTGTATTTATAATTATTTATTTATTTATATATATAAGTTAACTACGAGACCAACCTTAACCCCCGAAGTGTCAACCCTGGGATGAACACGACTCCAAATTTACCTGAAGATAAGCAGTGCCCGCTCGAACAACTCAGAGCCCTACAACAGATACAACAACAACAAGCAGTTGCTCTCGAACTTTTAGAAAATAAGGAAACGAACCTAAATAAACAATGACAATGTTTGCCACACCGTAGTTAGACAGTAAAGATAAGCAACGAACAATAAGGACCGAAATAGCAATAAACGATTTAGATCATTAGCAGTATCTCACATTCAGGAAAACACAACACAATGCCGATAATAGCAGCAATAAAAAGGATCGAAGGATCGATAGGGAAATATAGAACAAACAGGTAGAAATAGGAAGTTAGGAGTAAAATGTAATGATGAATAAAAATCAGTTGGTATTTTAGCTTCAAGAGAACAACATCTCTTTTATTTCAAATATATCACCTCCCGAACGTAAGTTATGTAACTGGCGCAGTCGAAAGCCCGGGGAGAGCGATAAATCGGTAAAAGTGTCAGTGCGCGCATCGGAAAATCGAAGTGTGTGGTTCGCGACTCAGTGCAAATCGGAAGAATTTCGCCGCGAGTGAAGTGAACAAACGCAGCGATCAGGACGAAGCAACGTCGGACGAGAGATTTATTGCCACACCCGGAGCGAGCAACCTACCTGGACGCACCCGCTCGTAAGCACCACTGGCGGAACACCAGTTGGTTCGAGGTGAGTCACCCAAAGGGTTTTCTTACAAATCTTTCGTTTCCCTCTTTTCTATCCGGCTACCTGGCAGAGGTACGCCATCCGCTATAGATAATAATTTCATTCCAACTAACACTAGGATAAAAAACAAAAAGGTGATTTCCCCCATAACTAATTTGAATCCCGACCATAAATAAGAGTAAGAAGAGAAGAAAGAGTGATTCCCTCTAGCTAAATTGAATACCGGTTGTGAATAAGTGCGCAAAAACGTAATTAGTGCCAACCAATTAGTTTATGATTACAAGAAAAATGGCCGACGAAATCCAGAAAAAGATTGACGAGCTTCTAGCTCAACTGGAACTTCAGAGAACAAAAATCGCCGGGTTGGAGGCAATCACTGCTTCAACTAGCGGAAATAATGGCCAATCGCCCCCTACTAGCTCATTAGGGATGATTATGGCAACAAAATTTGATGGATCCCGAGTACCGGACGCGATCAAAATGATCCCCTCCTACAACGGCGATCCTAAAACCCTTTCATCCTGGCTCAATTCAGTAGATAGCAAACTCGAATTTGCTAAAAAACTGTGTCCCACGCCAGAAGAGCAGAATAAAGCTTTACCCTTATGGTACAGCATTATTCGAGATAAAGTCGTTGATAAAGCCAATGACGTGTTGGTGCAGAACCACACATCCACCGATTGGCTTGAAATAAAACAAACACTCGAAGAATACTTTGGAGATAAAAGGGACTTAAGCACCTTAATCACCAAAATAAATTATTTGCAACAAAACTCAAAAACTATAGAGGAATTTTATAATGAATGTCGAGAGCTACTAGCCGACATCACTGCAAAAATATTGTTGCATCAAGAAATGCGCATTTGCGCTAGAACCCTGACAGAAAATTACGAATGTATGATAACTAATGCATTCATGGACGGGTTAAGAGAACCGTATTCGACACTCGTTAGAATGTCGCGTCCAGGAAATTTGAACGAGGCACGTCAAAGTGCTACCGAACAATTTAACGCGGCTCAACGAAAAAAGGAAAGGAACAATAAAACAGTAGTAGCACCACAAAAAACAGCTTTTAGACCATCAATGCCGCAGTATAACACTTGGCAAAATAATAAATACCCAGCTCCACTCCACTTTTCCCAACCATCATTCAAAAGGCAACCCTCTCAGAATCTACAATACCAGAAACCTTCTTTTCAAAACACACAATTCCAAAGGCCATTCTATCCAAATCCCCAGTTTCAAAAACAAACAATTCCATATATTAAATCTGATCCATCAGGACAGCCCAAACAACAAGTACCTTTTCAAAAGTGGGGAGCTCAATTAAACAATTGCGAAACTACGCAATATAAAAATTACGAACAGCGTAGTGAGCACTCGCAAGAGCACTGTGCTCCAGAACAAAATTACGAAACAATTGTGATGCCAATCAATACAAATGAATACGAGAACACTCCAGAAAACATAGAACCAGATATGACAGAAGAATTAAATTTTCATTCAGTCTTCGACCACCAGACAGGAAACTAGTAAACAATTTTCTTCCGTTTCTTGAGATAAGTCTTAAGAATCGGAAACCGCTCCGATTACTGATTGATACGGGAGCAAATCAAAACTATATCACCCCAAATATAGTCCCAAAACTAGCAATAGATCGAGGCCCTAGACATAAAATTAAAAATATCAACGGAACTCAAGACGTCGAGGAATTTACGCTTTTCAATCCATTTGCAAAATTTTCAGAGGATATTCCGTCTCAAAATTTTTTTCTATTCAAATTTCATAACTATTTCGATGGATTGATCGGTTTTGAAACCCTTCGGTCATTAAATGCAATTATTGATACCGCGTCAAATTCATTACAGATAGGAAGCTTTACTATACCCTTACACAAAAAATTTCCTGACACAATCACACTTAACGCTAATGAAACACAAGTAGTTACCATTCCTACCTCAAAACCAAACGGCGATTTCTTGATTGAACATGAAGTAGCAATAGCCCCTATGATTGGTATACTAGCTGGATTATACCACTATCATGATCAGAAGGCTTATGTCATGATACACAACTACGATTCAGACAATAAACAAATAAATATTTGTGACCTAATAGAAGTTGAAATTAATAACTTCGAAACGCAGTCATCCTTCTATCCACTCGTGCCCCAAAACGAGCACAAGAACCTTTTTAACAAAATACGACACGAAAATTTGAATAATGAAGATAGGCAAAGGCTTTTCAAACTTCTCCACCAATTCCAAGACGTATTTTATAACGATGGAGAAAAACTAACATTTACAAACGCTACTCGACATCACATTAACACTGTGGATGAACTTCCCGTCTATTCGAAAACCTATCGCTACCCATTTTGCCAGAAGGAGGAGGTTCAGCAGCAAGTAAATCAAATGCTAGAACAAGGTATTATTCGAGCTTCAGATAGCCCTTATAATTCACCCGTCTGGATTGTACCTAAGAAGCTTGATGCTTCCGGACAACGGAAATGGAGATTGGTGATTGATTATCGCAAGCTTAATACCAAAACGGTGGACGATCGATACCCAATCCCAAATATCACCGATATACTAGATAAACTGGGAAAATGTCAGTATTTTTCCACCCTTGATTTAACATCAGGATTCCACCAAATCGAAATTGACTCAAAAGACATTCGTAAAACAGCATTTAGTGTTGATGGAGGACACTACGAGTTTATTCGGATGCCTTTCGGCTTGAAGAATGCACCCGCTACCTTTCAAAGGGTAATGGATAACATTCCTAGAAAGCACATTGGAACACGATGCTTAGTTTACATGGATGATATAATCATCTTCGCAACTAGCCTACAAGAGCACTTGTTAAACCTGAAATTAATTCTAGAAACCCTCAGAGTGTTCAATATGAAGATACAAGTTGATAAGTGCGAGTTTCTTCAGAAAGAAGTTGCGTTTCTAGGACATGTAATAACCTCTGAAGGAGTGAAACCCAATCCCGGAAAAATCAACGTAATTAAACAATGGCCAATACCGAAAAACGAGAAGGAACTAAAAGGGTTCCTTGGAGTAATCGGATACTATAGAAAATTTATCAGAGATTTTGCGAAAATTGCAAAATCTCTTACGCAACAACTTCGTAAGGGCGAGAAGATCAAACACACAAGTGAGTTCATCTCAGCCTTCAACCGTTGTAAGGACATTTTAACAAGTAGCCATGTCCTCCAATACCCTGACTTTTCCAAACGCTTTATACTTACCACTGATGCATCGAATTATGCATTAGGTGCAGTTTTATCCCAAGGCCCTATCGGTAAAGACAAACCCATTGCCTTCGCATCACGCACCCTAAGCAAAACCGAAGAAAAATATTCAGCCATTGAAAAAGAACTCCTCGCCATTGATTGGGCATGTAAATATTTCAGGCCATATTTATACGGTCGGAAGTTCACGTTATGTACCGACCACAAACCATTGACATACGCACTCAACTTAAAAACTCCAAACGACAGACTCATACGCATGAAACTGCGTTTGGAAGAATTCGACTACGAGATTCAATACCGTTCCGGCAAACAAAATGTAGTAGCCGACGGGTTATCTCGAGTCACTCAAGAGTTAAATTCAAATGAAACAGAATCGTTACCGGATGCATCAACCGCACGTTCCACAGATTCTGACAATGACATCCCTATAAGAATGACCGAATCTCCACTTAACTTTTTCAAACATCAAATTCTTATCAAGAAGGGAGATAGAAATACTGAAACATTAGAACAAATTTTCCCAGGAGTCCAAAGACGCACTTTGATGAGAGCAACATTTGGTGTCTCTATAGCTATAAAGATATTTCGGGACTATATGCATCCTTCAAGAGTTAACTGCATTCTTTGCCCAGAAGAATGGGTAAATACCCTACAAGCAACATATAGGAACCACTTCTCTCGTGCAAAATCCTTTAAAATTGTATTAACACAATCCATATTGCAGGACCTTACCACTATAGAAGAACAAGATAGAGTTATAGAAGCCACACACGGCAGAGCCCACCGAGGAATAGAAGAAAACCAATCAGCAATTGCGAGAAATTTCTACTTCCCTCGAATGAGAGACAGGATACAGAAATTTATCAACTTTTGTGTCACCTGTCTTGAATGTAAGTACGAAAGAAATCCCTACAAAATAACCTTTTCAGATACCCCAATTCCACAAAAACCTTTAGACATCCTTCATGTTGATATCTACATTTCCTCTCCGAATCTTTTTATAACAGCCATTGACAAATTGTCAAGATACGCTATCCTTATACCTCTAAAATCCCGCTCTATACCCGATATTAAAAGAGGCATTACCAAACTTCTCACTACTTACGGAACCCCTAAAATGATAGTCTATGATAATGAGGTTGCTTTCAATTCCCCAGAAATTCAAGGACTTCTCCAAAAACTGAATGTTGAATCATATTTTACACCTTCTGGACATAGTGAGGTGAATGGTATCGTAGAACGATTTCATTCAACTCTTACCGAAATCTTTTTATGCATGAAACAAAAATATACCGATATGTCAGCAAAAGATTTGTACAAAATAGCAACTGCATTATACAATAGCACGATTCATTCAGCAACGAAGTTGAAACCAATCGAGATCTTTTTTGACGTAGGACTACGTCTTTCATTTCTATACCGGGGTGTAAAACCAAAGTTTCGAGAACGAAAGCGTTACGCTGGAGACCGAGATTTTGAGCGTTAATAGCTCTTAAACAACTGAACGAAATGGTATGATAAACACTTCATTTGAAAGATAAAATGTCTACGCGTCATATACTTGTTACTTTTTCATCCAAAAACTTGTTTCAATAGTCTTAAAATTGCTTTCAAAACAGGCTATTGAAATCAAAAATCGGTATATAAGCGAGCGCCGCTCGTAAACCCACTCAGTTATGATTGAACAGCGATTGGAGCATGTTGTCGCTGTTGTTGTTAAGCTAATTTCGTTTATCATGAATGCGCTGATGAACGGTGTCACCAAGAGCCTGTTTGTGCACCTAAGGCCAAAAGGGAATCCATCAGGAGGAGAGTGATGCCACGGTTCCGCTTGAAACATCGGAGCAGCCGCCACACACACACACACACACACACACACATACACGCGCGGAATTCTCGTTGCTATCATCGTTGCTGAAAAATAATCTGCCAGTTCCCCTGGGAATTGAAAAATACATTCATGCGAAATAGTTTATTTTAATGTTTTCTATCCATATAACACTGCAACCAAATACATTTGGTTTTGTTATTTTTCAATCAATCGCAATTAACAGGAAAGCTTCTGAATATTTTTTTCCCCATCAGTGGAAATTTTCGTATCCAATATTGGATGCATAACATGAAAAACGGAAAATGTTTCACATCGCGAAAATCAAGTCATTTTCGAGCGATTATTTGCTTTCTACTCATATAATGCTTCGACCGAGGCTTATTAGAAGATACCAATTTGTGTGCTATCCATGCAAAACGCGTCACATCATGCCCAAGGACATCCAGCTGGCCCATCGTATCCGAGGAGAGGGTGCTATATTAGCTTAGCATATAATCAACAGCCCTTTTCAGGGCTCCAAATTTGATGGATTAGAGTTCAGAAAAGTTTTTTACAGGCCGAACTGAAAGGAGCATTTAGCGAAAATCGTGGTGTCGATGATAATTCGATACCGATAGGTGCCATGGATATGGATTTCATAATGAAAAATATGAAATATATGACATGATGTAGTAAATATATCCCCATATCGAAGAAATCACTTTGATGAAACTGTTTACCGTTTGTCGTTTTTAATTGTTGGGAAAGGGCATTATTTCTGCTGACTAAATTCCAAGAAAAAATCCATTCCTTCTTTAAGCGTGATTCATTCTGCTTCGGATCAACGGAACAGTATGATAATCATTTCATACAAAAGATAAAATGTCCAAGAGTTATATGATTGCTATTTATTGAGTCGAAAAATTGTTTCAATAGCTTAATGATAGCTTCGAAAACAGGTTATTGAAATCATTCGTATCGTATGTAGCGCGCCCACTTGGAAACCCAGTAATCTTATTGGAATGTGAGATGGGGAAGCTCATACTTACGTCTATGCATTATGCTGTACACTACAGACTTTTTTTCTCCGTACTGATTAAGAAGCCGACCGAACTATCGGTCGACAAGTCAGTCTGCAGTCGGCGGGGGCTCTTAATTTCGTTTTTGCAGGCCGAACCGAAAAAATTTCAGTCGAGTTAACTCTTTTTTACAGTAATGCTTTTGAATCCGGACACTTTGCAATACATTCAATATCATACCACAGCCATAACATTTTTTTCATGTTGAATTTATGCGATTAATAGTTGCTAATATAGTTACTGATAGTTTCTTGATAGTTACTTATCAATCGCATTAATTCAACATGCAGAAAATGTTGTGGCTGCGGTATGGTATTAAAAGTAACGCAAAGTGTCCGGATTCAAATACATTACTGTATACTTACTTCGATGTTATTCGTTTCTCTCTTAGTGTAAGCAACGAATATAATAAGGGTGGGGTTTAGATTCTATACTTTTATGGTTTATAAAATGACGCTTCCTTTGCTTTCGTTCATTTCTTACTCTACTCTCGCACCGTGACGACTCGTTTGTTTGGGACCAAGCAGATAGATAGTTAGTCTTTCAGTGGTAAGGCACACGAAAGCAGCTCGGATAAGCGCACCAGCCGCAGGATAGGTGAAGAAGCCACATCGCTATCGACCGGGAACTTTGCGTGAAATTCATCGCTATCGGAAGTCGACCGAATTGCTGATCCGCAAGCTACCTTTGCAGCTTTTGGATCGTGGAATTGCTCAGGACTTCAAAACCGACTTGCGCTTCCAAAGTTCCGCGGTTATGACGCTGCAGGAGGCTTATTCGAAGATACAAATTTGTGTGCTATCCACGCAAAACGCGTCACATCATGCCCAAGGACATTCAGCTGGCCCATCGAATCCAAGGAGAGGGTGCTATATTAGCTTAGCATATAATCATCGGCCCTTTTCAGGGCTCCAAATTTGATGGATTAGAGTTTAGAAAAGTTTTTTGCAGGCCAAACTGAAACGAGAATTTTCGTTTGGATGCCGTACAGCATCGAGAAAATTCCGGAAAGATCTAATCGTTGCTGAAAAATAATCTGCCAGTTCCCTGGGAATTGAAGAATACATCCATGCGAAAGAGTTTATTTTAATGTTTTCTAATTATATGGCGAACACAGCGACCAAATACATTTGATTTCGTAATTTTTCAATCAAGTGTAATTAGCTGGAAAGCTTGTGAAGATTATTCTTTCCTATCAGTAGGATATTTTCGTATCCAATATTGGATGCATAACATGAAAAACGGAAAATGTTTCGTATCGCGAAAATTATATAATTTTCAATCGATTATTGCTCAGTCGCCGAAATTATCATACTCAGAGAGTTCATTCTCCTCTAGTTTGCCTTCCAAATTGCCATCGTAAACCACACCTTCTCTCGATTCAATCACGCACGAAAAGCATACTGAAATGATATTCTGGTGGTGAAACCGATTCATTTTTCGTGAGGCGTCGTGCACAAATTACGTAACGCGATAAGGGGGGAGGGGGTAGATGTTGCGTTACTTTCTGTTTATTAGAGATAGGAAATTGCGTTACGAAAGGGGGGGGGGGGGGAGAGGTGGTTCAAAATTCGGATTTTTAGCGTTACGTAATTTGTGCACGACGCCTGAGGACATCGACAAGACAACATCGTTACTGAACGAGCTGAACGGCGAGGGATCGAGGGATTCATTACCTGGCCTGACCTGACCTGAAATGCAATCAGTTTGTTTTAACTGTGAGGGAGCGCAGAAAAGCCGATGCTGATACTCTCGTGACCAAGAGAGTATCAGCATCGAAATACGGTTCCTCGGGAAGACATAGAAGCAGCCGCCACACACACACATACACGCGCGCAACTCTTTTCGTTTGCTGGTTATCGAGAGGAAACCTGGAAAAAAATGATCGTTGCTGAAAAATAATCTGCCAGTTCCCCTTGGAATTGAAAATTACATTCAAGCGAGTTTAGTTTAATGTTTTCTATCCATATAATACTGCGACCACATACATTTGGTTTTGTGATTTGTCAATCAAGTGCAGTTAGCAGGAAAGCTTCTGAAGATTATTCTTCAGAACAAGGTTTTTTGTATCCAATATTGGATGCATAAAACCTTGAGTCTCCAACGTAACACTCTCGTTTTTGAAGTCACCCAAATATTTATTTATTCATTCATTCAGGATGGATTTAGATTCAACTTCAAACAAATGATCTCTAAATCAACGATAGTCCTACGTCACCCTTGCGGTTATACCATAGATATAACCCACTTCCTGTTTTGGTATCAAAGATGGCGATGAACGCCCATTGAACATAGATAGAATCTTAGAAAACAGAAATCAGATTTTCGACGAAGTCATAAATAAAATTCAACAATATAAAAAAAAACAAGAGAAAGACACAATTTAAAGAGAGAGGAAGAACCTTTCCTAAACGAAAATGAAATAGTTCACCAAAAAGCACAAGGCATAACATCTAAACGAAAACCAAAATATAGAAAACAAAAGGTCAAGCGAAATTATAGGAAAACATTCACAGACTATAGAAACATTAAAATTCATAAAAGTAAAATTAAAAGAAGAAGAAAACGTTAGTTGATTATTTTTTCAATAGATGACACTTAATATAGAAAAATATTGACATTTATCAAATTTTATAGCCTTTCCAGAAAATGTGGTACTACATTTTGATGTTTCTCGTAACAGTCAACGCACATCATCAAGCGATCGAAAACTTGCGAGACAACCCCCTGTTATTAATAAAAGAGAGAGAATGTAAGGTCCAAGTAGGAATAATCAAGATCATCCATCCAATTAATTTAACTACAATCGAAAAAACGATTGATACATTAAGTAGCACTTCATATCAAAGATTAACCAATACAAATCCACTTGCAAACATCATCAAGTACAAAGTTCAGCAACTGTACACAACGTTCTACGGATTGAAATCCAGAAAACCTCGAAGCAGACGTTGGGACATCATTGGCACAGTATTTAAATTCATCGCAGGAACACCTGATGCAGAGGATCTGAGAATAATTAATTGTACAATGAACGAACTGATCAACCAAAACAATGAACAGCTCAAGATTAATTTTCAAATAAGCGAGAGAGTTTCACAAATTACCAACACTATCAATAAAATCGTGGAGAATTCTTTCACAAACAAACTTATATTGGACGAAATTGAAACGATAACAACAATCTTTACACAACAACAAAACCCGAAGATTTTGTCCAGAAATCATCATTCCTGAACGAGTTAGGCGATGAATGCGTAGCTTCGTTGATTCACGGAAGACAGGCTACATGTAGCTATGTAATGCAAAACAAGACGACCCAGAAACTTATCACGGAAAATTCGATCCTGATTTGTAACGCAAAAAACCAAATCCTACAAACGACATGTGGACCAGATAATAGAACCCTGAATGGAAACTTCCTCATTTCATTTGGAAACTGCACGATATTGTTTAACAATTAACTTTTCAAGAATGCCGAAATAATAAGCGAAGCAAACGTCATCCAAAGAGCGTTTCACAATCTCAAAATCAACTGGAAACACCATAAAAACTACTAATTAGAAAAAATCAACAATGAAACTATCAGCAACAGATATAAACTGGAGCATGTTTACCTCAAGCAAGTTCACATTAATTTTAATCTCTGGAGTCTTTTCGGCGGATTTTCTCTCATGCAAATTACATGCCTTATTGTAATCAGTTTCATTCTTCACAACAAGTTGTCGCCCACAAGAACTTATTCAAAAGCATCAGATATCGAAACCGGACGTTCCTCACTCGAAGGGGGAGTAGTTAACTACGAGACCAACCTTAACCCCCGAAGTGTCAACCCTGGGATGAACACGACTCCAAATTTACCTGAAGATAAGCAGTGCCCGCTCGAACAACTCAGAGCCCTACAACAGATACAACAACAACAAGCAGTTGCTCTCGAACTTTTAGAAAATAAGGAAACGAACCTAAATAAACAATGACAATGTTTGCCACACCGTAGTTAGACAGTAAAGATATGCAACGAACAATAAGGACCGAAATAGCAATAAACGATTTAGATCATTAGCAGTATCTCACATTCAGGAAAACACAACACAATGCCGATAATAGCAGCAATAAAAAGGATCGAAGGATCGATAGGGAAATATAGAACAAACAGGTAGAAATAGGAAGTTAGGAGTAAAATGTAATGATGAATAAAAATCAGTTGGTATTTTAGCTTCAAGAGAACAACATCTCTTTTATTTCAAATATATCACCTCCCGAACGTAAGTTATGCATATATATATATATATATATATATATATATATATATATATATATATATATTTATATATATTTATTTATTTATTGGTTAGGATAGTTAGTAATTATCCAAATATCAAAATTTAAATTCAAAAACTCACACTGAAACATTTACAGTGTACCTGTACTAGGTCACAACCGAAAGCAAACTAAAAGATACTCCAGAAAGCATACTTAAGACCTTAGATTTCGGCCAATGAGTGTCTGTTCGCGCAGCGCTTACTTTCGTGGTTTTGAGTTTGGGGAGGGGAATGAGAAGGTCGTATTCAAGGACGGTTAGTTGAAGCAAGATGCACACAAGGGGATGCTTTGGGGAAATTATCTTCGGCTGAGCTTGAGCTCTGAATCGCGAGATACCCTGCGGTTTATCTGAGGACTACAATGTTCTTCGACAATTTCACTTAGAACTGTCCGACATCGCGGAACCATTGTGCGTTTTGTTCGCGATTGGTTAATTTGTAATCATTGTTCTTGATTAAACAAATAAACGCTCAATTAATTGGAAAGAGCTAATAAAACAAAAAGGAAATTCCTTTCTTGGCGAAATCCGGCGAACCTAACACATCGGAGAAAAGGCTGCGCCGTACCCTCGCGCCTTCAACGGACCCGCTGGAAGCCTCCAACCGGCGGAGAATCCGCCGCAAAGTAGCAGAAGGAGTCGGTGAGGAAATTTGTGTCCTCATCGCACTCCCCAGGTACCCTGTATTGTATGGTTTTGTCCATGTACACATGTGATGTCCCCATAGTTTAAGCAAAGTAAATGTACAAATAAATTGCATAAATGTGAATCTGTAGTCCACTCAGGAAGTTTTTCGTCATGTTTTTAAGTTATGAGTAAAAGTCATATGTGATCTTGTAATCGTTCATTTTATGTTTCATTAAGGTTTCACGTTATCCGTGTTTCGAGATTATTATTTGGATTTCGTTGTTGTTTGGAGCCTTTGTTTCCCAGATGGTTGAGCCAGTCTGGTGATTTGTTCGCTGAATACTTCCGGTGATGAGAAAACCCTGTTGCGGTATTCTGTGCTTTTAGGGTGATTCTTGGTCGTTTGATGGTTTTCTCGGAGTACTCTACGGGTGTCTTCTAGAAGTCTTCGCTGGCTGGAATTGGTACAGCTCGATCCTGATAAAAGGATACAATTTAGGCCTGCCTGTCAGGCCTCTAGCTGGGCAACTAACGCGGCGATTGGTCCTCGAAAGAGGTGGCGCATAAGCCAATCGCTTAAGAGAGGTCGGGTGGGAAGGTGAGCTGTTAGCCTTCTTCGAGCTGGCCGTAGGTTCCGGGTTGTCTTTTGAAACCCGGTCCGCTACACGGTGCGCGCGGTGCATTTAGAAATAGTGCACAATTTGTCGACTCCATCATTCATCTCGTGCGTACGCAGATTTGTCAGTCGTCGAGGGGCTCCAGTAGAATTCTTCTCAGACAACGGAACAAATTTCCATGGTGCGGAGAGAATTCTTCGAGAACAGATAAGTGAGGGACTGTGTGCAACATTTACCAGCGTCTCTACGAGATGGACATTTATTCGACCTGCGGCTCCGCATATGGGCGGCGCATGGGAGCGCCTTGTTCAGTCGGTAAAAGTAGCAATGGGTGAAGCTTATTCAGATGGAAAATAGGATGAGGAAGGATTTCAAACTCTAGTTGTGGAAGCGGAAGGTATAGTCAATTCAAGACCATTAACATACTTGCCTCTCGATTCCGAGGACTCAGAAACACTAACCCCAAACCGCATTCTGCTGGGAAGCTCAACTGGAGTTAAGCAGCCTGCAGTTTTTTTTATCTGTATTATAGTGACTTTCAACTCATTTGGCTGGTTCGTCACTTATACTTCCATTTTTTTGGAAAAAATGTCGGGAGTGAGAATTGAACTCTTGACCTTGAGCGTGAGAGGCATGGATGTTACCACTACTCCAGATCGCCTCCACAGCCTGCAGTTGCCATCAAGGATTAGGTCGGATTTGAACGGGAAACGTGGTGGAAAATTCAACGCCAGCTAAATATTTTTTGGCAACGATGGCTTAAAGAAGTGATTCGCCGACAAGCCAAGTGGTTCAGTGAAGTTCGTGCTTTGCGTGAAGGCGACTTGGTGATGATAGCTGAAGATGGCGTTTGTAACGGATGGATAAAAGGACGCGTAGATCGAGTTTTTCAGGACAAAGAAGGAAGAGTCCGACAAGCCTTTGTTAAAACGTCTAGCGGTATGCTGCGGCGCCCTGTGTCCAAGCTCGCCGTTTTGGACTGTGGCAAGGATTCTAGTACAGTCTTGGGAGATGCCAAGATGCACCCGGGGGAGGGTGTCACCAAAGCAGCTGAGTCGACAACCCTGCCGAGTTTGAAAGCCCCACAGGAAAAGAAATAACAGTTGACAACAGAAAAGCTGTCAGAGTGAAGAAATCAGTACGCGTGGTTCATTTAATATTTTTCCTTTTCGCTAAAGATTAAAACATCATTATAATTATTGAAAATCGCTATTAGATGTTCAGCATTGCTAACTCTTTTATAGGATAGAACGTATGTAGGAAAACTATTTGTTCATAAAAAATAACGATAACAATTTGCATTTCTTCAACAGCATTACTGGGGAATACACATTGCGTATTTGCAACAGAAATGCCAGCAAAGAATAAATTTTCTCCAAACAATAACCGGAACATGGTGGGGTGCCCATCCAGGAGACCTCATTCAGTTGTACAAAACAACGATATTATCAGTGTTAGAATATGGCAGTTTTTGCTTCCGATCAGCTGCCAGGATTCATATTCTCAAGCTGGAGAGAATACAATATCGTTGCCTGCGTATAGCCATGGGGTGTTTGCATTCGACACATACGATGAGTCTCGAAGTCTTTGCAAGAGTACCCCTGATTACTCTTCGGTTCACAGAATTATCCTACAGATTTCTCATCCATTGCAAGATCATGAATCCATTGGTGATTGATAACATCGAAAATCTACTCCAACTGACTCCTCAGTCAAGTTTTATGTCTTTGTACCATGATTTCCTTACCCATGAAGTGCACCCTTCACCGGGCATCTCCAACCAAGTTTGCTTCCCATACTTTTGCAATTCCTCTGTCAATTTTGATCTGTCCATGCGACAAAAAATCCATGGAATCCCAGAACATCTACGCTCCGATTCTATTCCGCCGATATTTTCGGCAGAATATGGGAAAGTTAGATCTGATAAAATGTTCTTTACTGACGGTTCATGCATAAACGGGTCCACTGGCTCCGGCATCTTCAATGAAAATTCCAGTGCCTCTTTCAAACTTAAAGATCCTTGTTCCGTGTATGTCGCTGAAATGGGTGCGATACACTATGCTCCAGAGATCATTGAAACACTGTCCATCGACCATTATTTTATTTTTTCAAACAGACTCAGCTCAATAGAGGCAATCCGCTCAATGAAAGTTGATAAACGCTCATCTTATTTCCTAACAAGAATAAGACATCTATTGAGTGTTTTGGTCGAAAAATTATTCAAGATTAGCATGGTTCCCTCTCATTGCTTGATTCCGGGGAATGAGAAAGCGGACTCGCTAGCTAAGGTGGGCGCTTCAGAAGGCACACTTTTTGAAAGACAAATAGCTTATAATGAATTTTTTCACATTCCTCGTCAGGACACACTCGTTAGTTGGCAGCGCATGTGGAGTGAAGATGAGTTCGGTCGTTGGTTACACACGATTATCCCTAAAGTTTCGACGAAAGCTTGGTTTAAGGGATTGAATGTAGGTCGTGATTTCATTCGCGTGATATCTCGGCTTATGTCCAATCACTACAACCTAAACGCGCATCTCTATCGCATTGGGCTCGCAACAAACAATCTTTGTGATTGTTGCGATGGCTACCACGACATCGAGCATATTGTCTGGTCGTGTATCCGGTTCCATGCTGCTCGCTCTCAGCTCTCTAGAGCACTGAGAGCAAAAGGCAGACAATCGGATATCCCCGTCCGGGATATCTAGGGTAGCCGTGATCCTGATCTTCTGCTTCATCTATACCTGTTCCTCAGAAACGCCGATGTCAACGTTTAATGATGTGTGACTATCTACTGTGTCTTCCCGGAAAAAGCTCCGTAGCAAGAGACCCCTCGAACTGGGTCTCAGGGTCGGCTTACTACTGGGTAATTGGAGGAGCTTCGCGATCAAATAAAAAGACAATACTCTCACCTTATTTATAAACAACTTATGTTTTATTTGCTGACGATTCTGGCTTGCCTTGGTTGTTCTACGGTGGAGAGAGAGAGAGGCGGATGGCGGACACGACTGTGGTTGATTGTACTGCTGCGCTAGTGTCCACGGCAGGTTGACACGTGGACAGTTGACCGTTGCTCGGCGTCTTCCCTCCTTGACGGCAATCGACAGGCCCAGGACGATACCGGAGTGGCACTGCCGAGAGGGGGCCCTCCTTAACGTTTATGGTCAACCTGACCAGAGGGTGCTCGCTGGTCCTTTTCGATTAGGCGTAGTGGTGGTCCACTAGGCCGAATGGTGTGCCGGTCAACCGGGAGTTCGTCGAGGAAACTATGTCCAAACTCTTCGACCGAACTCTTGGACAAACGTCCGTCACACACCACGCCTGAATCCCAAAAAAAAAACCCGTTTTCCATGGCGGATCCTTCCTCGAGCCTTCTCATCGCAATTTTTCGTGGTACAGCGTCCCTTTTGTGCCTCGTGTCGCTGACTCTCTCTCGCAATCCTAGCTGTGTCCTGCCATATCGACACGCCACCATTTTCGCCCGGTTTTACAAACAAATTACATACACATTGCAATTACTTCCCTACTTAACAAAATATATTCCCTACTAAAAAAAATAACAAAAAGGTGACAATACTTTTAAAACAACAACAATTTATTAAAAAAAAACTAACAATATTGTAACCAACGGTTACAGATGTTTCCTTCGTTGTGTCCCTTTTTCATATGCCTCCTATCAGATCTATAAACTTTTACTTAGTCGCGGCAAAACATACACACACTCTTTACAGATACACGGGCCAAAGGTTGTGCAGTCTACTGATCATTCAACAAGAGCCAAAGGTTGTACCGCTCATGACAACTCTACACGAGCTGATGTTTGCGCCGGCTAGTGACCATTCTATCCTGGATTCCTCGAGTCGAGAAGACGCACCACGCTAGATATGGGGTACAGACTAGGGGGGCGTTGCTGATTAATGGTCAGCTGCATCCCAATAGGAAGTATCACGTATCGGGCACAGGTACAGAGCATTGGAGACAGCAACATCACAATTACGAAAACAATTGTAATACTAACCTCGAGCCAACCGCGAGTAATCGGTTACATATACTATACTAACATAGTTATAAGCTAAAAATTGTCGAAATATTGAACTCCCGGCCCCGTCAAGTTGACGCCATATGAGCCTTAATAAAAATATATATTTTGGATAAAAAAAAACTTTGGCACCGCATGGGAACAACAACAATGACAACACTTGCAAGTATCAAATATCATGCTATATGTTATTTAGTATTGCCTCGAAGGAATCACACCTCTAGGCATCGTTCGAGACAAGCGCCGCGAAACCAAATCACATACAAAATTTCAGAACGACATTTACTTCCTTGGTGACTCAATAAATGAAATGACCTCTTTCAACAGAAACAAACCACAATAACGTTTCAATCCTAGTTGAAGGCAGTTTTGCGACTGGCACGCGAACCCAAATAACTTATAACATTCCAGTAAGACATTTAAGATGCTTGGTATTCCCCAAATAATTTTTGGCGCACAACCTTAACGCCTGCTTTGTCATAACGTCAGTTTAATGCATTGATGTATTCTCAAAGGCACCAATAAAGCCCTTATGATGACGGAAAACAAACAATGTTTACTGCTTGAAAAAAGACTGAATTATGCCACACAGCTTGTACTCTGCTGTAACACACATCGAAGTGAATTCGCTGATGAGTTTATCAAGAGCGACCGCCTTCACCACCAGCAGGGGGAGCTTGATTTTGGTTGCTGCCTGGGTAACAGCGTTTACATTTTCGAGCGACGCGCCGAAGTCGCCTACTTCGCTGTTGTTCGATGCGGTGTCACACTCGCGAAGGCTCGGTTCAATGCGAGCGCTTTTCGCTGCACCACCATCGCGTGCATCATTAGATGACGCCTGCCTCGAAATTTTATTGCCCCTGGCAATGCGTTCGTTTTTTGCAGGGCTCGAGCCTGCCTTCCTTTTCTTCTTGCTCATCACACACTACGCGAAGCGTCCAATTTATGACGCAGAAAGAAAAACACACGATACGAATAACGCGAAAAACGAACAGAAAAGCCGGCGTCCCTTTCGTCCTCTACACCCCTGATGGTTGACTGATTGTCTTCGAAATAAATGACAGGTCCATCCAGATTCCTACCTATGTCCCGTAACAATCGCTCCATCCAAATACCATGGCATACAGCGGCATTAAGAGCTACTAACTCCGCTTCGGTCGATGATAGGGAGACAGTCGGTTGTTTCCTAGTCACCCATCCTACCGTGCAGCCATATACACGGAAAACATATCCGGTGAGTGATCGTCTATCTACCGGATCATTGGCCCAATCTGCATCACAAAATGCTTCCATGACTGGTGCCTCGCTGTTTCCTTTATAGAACAGCCCAAAATCTAATGCGCCACGGATGTAACGCAGTAAACGCTTCAGGTGCAACCAATGTTCATCCGTCGGGCAATTTTGAAATTGGCTGAAATAATTAACGGCCACACACAAATCGGGTCGCGACGTCAATGTCACGTATATTAAGCAACCAATTAGCTCACGATAATGCTTATTTGTCCGATGGCTTTCATCGCCTTTCAGCAGTCGTAAACGACACTCAATCGGGGTAGAAATAGGTTTGCTTTCATGCATGTTGAATCGCCGCAACAAACCTTCCAGGAAATTACGCTCGCTGATCCGCAAAAATCTGTTTTTGATGTTTCTTTCAATTTTCATTCCCAGGAAACTCTTAACTTCGCCGATGTCCGTCATCTCGAACTCGCAAGCTAGAGATCGTTCCACCTTTTCAATTTGCTCCTGCTGCAGACCGACGATTCACATGTCATCCACATAGAGCAAAAGGAAAACTAAATTAGCTCCAGTTCTTTTCACGTACAGACACTGATCGCTTATTGATGATTGATGATGATGATGGTCCCGCCTCCTTCCCCTACAGAGATTTGAGAAAGACGAGTTATCTAAAAGATATTTTTTTGACGTAGGATTACGTCTTTCGGGAACATATTGGGGTACAAATTGAAAAACGAATATCGATCGCATCGTGAAAAATGTCCAATTTCAAACGCTTATTGCTCAGTCATTTCATGACGGATTGATGAGATTTTGACGTAGGACTACGTCTTTCATTTCTATACCGGGGTGTAAAATCAAAGTTTCGAAAACGAAAGCGTTACGCCGGAGACCGAGATTTTGAGCGTTAATAGCTCCTAAACAACTGAACGAAATGGTATGATAAACACTTCATTCGAAAGATAAAATGTCTACGCGTTATATACTTGTTACTTTTTGATCCAAAAACTTGTTTCAATAGTCTTAAAATTGCTTTCAAAACAGGCTATTGAAATCACCAATCGGTATATAAGCGAGCGGCGCTCGGAAATCCACTCAGTTCTAATTGAACAGCGATTGGAGCATGTTGTCGCTGTTGCGGTGAAGCTCTTTATTTATCATGAAAGCGCGGATGAACGGTGTCACCAAGAGCCTGTTTGTGCACCCTAGGCCAGAAGGGAATCTATCAGGAGGAGAGTGATGCCACAAATGGTTCCCTGGGAAGACATCGCTACACACACATACACGCGCGGCTATTAACAGGTGGTTATCGAGTTGGCATTAACCACTGGTGGGCTTCCAGTATCGAAGAAAATGTGGAAATATCTAATCGTTACTGAAAATAATCTGCCAGTTCCTCTGGGAATTTTCAAAATATATTCATGTGAAAGAGTTTAATTGAATGTTTTCTATCCATGTTACACTGTGACCAAATATGTTTCAATCAAGTGCTATTAACAGGTGGTTATCGAGTTGGCATTAACCACTGGTGGGCTTCCAGTATCGAGGAAAATGTAAAATATCTAATCGTTACTGAAAATAATCTGCCAGTTCCTTTGGGCATTTTCAAAATATATTCATGTGAAAGAGTTTAATTGAATGTTTTCTATCCATGTAACACTGTGATCAAATATGTTTCAATCAAGTGCTATTAACAGGTGGTTATCGAGTTGGCATTAACCACTGGTGGGCTTCCAGTATCGAGGAAAATGTGGAAATATCTAATCGTTACTGAAAATAATCTGCCAGTTCCTTTGGGAATTTTCAAAATATATTCATGTGAAAGAGTTTAATTGAATGTTTTCTATCCATGTTACACTGTGACCAAATATGTTTCAATCAAGTGATATTAACAGGTGATTATCGAGTTGGCATTAACCACTGGTGGGCTTCCAGTATCGAGGAAAATGTGGAAATATCTAATCGTTACTGAAAATAATCTGCCAGTTCCTTTGGGAATTTTCAAAATATATTCATGTGAAAGAGTTTAATTGAATGTTTTCTATCCATGTAACACTGTGACCAAATACATTTGGTTTTGTGGTTTTTCAATCAATCGCAATTAACAGGATAGCTTCAGAAGATTATTCTTCCCCATCAGTAGGATATTTCCGTATCCAATATTGTATGCGCCCGCAATCGATTATTACTTAGTCGCCGAAAGTTCCGAGCTCAGAGAGTTCATTCCCCTCTAGTTTGCCTTCCAAATTGCCATCGTAAACCACACCTTCTCTCGATTCAATCACACACAAAAAGCATACTTAAACGATATTCTGGTGGTGAGACACATTCATTTTTCGTGAGGACATCGACAAGACAACATCGTTGCCTAACGTGCTGGAGGAGGTGGACGGCGAAGGATCGACACATACACGCGCACAACTCTTTCCGTTAGGATGCCATTCAGCATCGAGAAAGTTCCGGAAAGATCTAATCATTGCTGGAAAATAATCTGCCAGTTCCTTTGGGAATTTTCAAAATATATTCATGTGAAAGAGTTTAATTGAATGTTTTCTATCCATGTAACACTGTGACCAAATATGTTTCAATCAAGTGCTATTAACAGGTGGTTATCGAGTTGGCATTAACCACTGGTGGGCTTCCTGTATCGAGGGAAACGTGGAAATATCTAATCATTGCTGGAAAATAATCTGCCAGTTCCTTTGGGAATTTTCAAAATATATTCATGTTAAAGAGTTTATTTGAATGTATTCTTTCCATGTAACACTGTGATCAAATACATTTGGTTTTGTGGTTTTTCAATCAATCGCAATTAACAGGATAGCTTCAGAAGATTATTCTTCCCCATCAGTAGGATATTTCCGTATCCAATATTGTATGCGCCCGCAATCGATTATTGCTCAGTCGCCGAAAGTTCCGAGCTCAGAGAGTTCATTCCCCTCTAGTTTGCCTTCCAAATTGCCATCGTAAACCACACCTTCTCTCGATTCAATCACGCACAAAAAGCATACTTAAGCGATATTCTGATGGTGAGACGCATTCATTTTTCGTGAGCACATCGACAAGACAACATTGTTGCTGAGAGTGCTGGACAGCGAAGGATCGAGATCTCCCCTGAAACGCAAGCAGTTTGTTTGAAACTGTGAGGGAGCACAGAGAAGCCGATCCTCCAGGAGAAGAGAAGGTGACCATCGAAGCAGCCGCTACACACACACATACACGCACGGAATTCTTTTCATTTGGATGAATGGCATCGAGAATGATCCGGAAAATAATCGACCAGTTCCTCTGGGAAATGAAAAATACATTCATGTGAAA
This sequence comes from Toxorhynchites rutilus septentrionalis, assembly GCF_029784135.1. Classification (NCBI taxonomy): domain Eukaryota; kingdom Metazoa; phylum Arthropoda; class Insecta; order Diptera; family Culicidae; genus Toxorhynchites; species Toxorhynchites rutilus. The sequence continues at coordinate 106,111,973 of NC_073744.1, forward strand.
GAGTTTATTTGAATGTTTTCTATCCATGTAACACTGTGACCAAATATGTTTCAATCAAGTGCTATTAACAGATCGTTATCGAGTTAGCATTAACCACTGGTGGGCTTCCAGTATCGAGGAAAATGTGGAAATATCTAATCGTTACTGAAAATAATCAGCCAGTTCCTCTGGGAATTTAAAATTACATTCATGTGAAAGAGTTTATTTTAATGTTTTCTATCCATGTAACACTGTGACCAAATATGTTTCAATCAAGTGCTATTAACAGGTGGTTATCGAATTAGCATTAACCACTGGTGGGCTTCCAGTATCGAGAAAAATGTGGAAATATCTAATCGTTGCTGGAAAATAATATGCCAGTTCCCCTTGGAATTGAAAATTACATTCAAGCGAAAGAGTTTATTTTATTGTTTTCTATCCATAAAATATCCATATAATACATTTGGGTTTGTGATTTGTCACTCAAGTACAGTTAGCAGGAAAGCTTCTGAAGATAATTCTTCAGAACAAGGTTTTTCGTATCCTATATTGGATGCATAAATCCTTGTGCCTCCAACGTAACGCTCTCGTTTTCGAAGTCCCCCAAATATTCATTTATTCATTCATTCAGAATGGATTTAGATTCTACTTCAAACAAATAATCTCTAAATCAACGATAGTCCTACGTCACCCTTGCGGTTATACCATAGATATAACCCACTTCCTGTTTTTACATCAAAATATTGCAACACTCTATAACAATTTTTCATCTTGAATAAAATAATTTATATCATGTAATTAACTATCGAACAATTGAAAAATCTCAACCTCTAACCAAACGGTACTGAATGGTCGAAATTGACGTCATTTCTTTTTCACCTGCTTCGCTTCTTCCGTTCCCCGATAAGTCACATATTTGCATGGCGAGCGAGTGGGGGGCGCCTATTTCTCACATACCAACTGATATAAAAGGACGAGAGCATTTTTGGATTTCTCATTTGTAGTTAGGTAGGTTATCAAATTTTCCCAATTAAAAATTTTATATTTCCCTCCTTCCGGGTTCATATGTAAATTAGATTACAAACGATGCATTGTTATAAACATTCTTAAAAACAAAATTCAATCTGAACGAAGTTGCCGGGCCCACAAGGCTGATCAATTGACATGTAAACTAAAAATTGTACTAGATTTAAGAATACTTGAATAAATATCTTTTAGTAGTTTTAGTAGTTGGATTTCTCATTCTGTGTATGTCATTCGTTTCGACAACACGTGATTTTTTCCACTCTCGCTTATAGCTTAAGACAGGTAGTTTTTAATTTTTGGTTTTTTTCCATTCTTTTTTTTACCCGCATTGGAGGTGGAATCGTCGTCACACGCTTTGGCGTGCTTGGTGGATATCGCCAAGAAAAGGAATATGGGGCGTCAGCGTTCCAGTACTTCAGCCACAGACGGCCCTTCGAAAAAGGTCCGGACTCAGTCCGCTGCCCCAGCGGATGCAGAAACAAATCAGCTGCTACAGACCAACCAATATTCGGTGCTCCCAGAGGACACTGGAAGCAACGATGCCGTCATCAAAAAGGAGCGCGTTCCCCCGCTGTTCACATCTAGGATGGACTTAGTGAAACTCGAGTCTGAGCTTTCCCAACAACATCTCAAGCCGCGATTCAAGCTGTGTAGCGTGGGCATCAAAATCGTATGCTCCAGCCTAAAGGAGTATCAACAAGTCGGGGCCTACCTGAAAACCGAAGGCGTGCAGTTTTACACACACGATATGCAAGCGGCGAAACCTCTGAAGGTGGTTTTACGTGGACTACCGCCTGTCGGCCCGGAGGAAGTTAAAACTGAGCTGTCCAATCTTGGTTTGAAACCGGAGAACGTCTTCGCGATGACTCGTCGCCCAAACAACAACACGTGGAACCAGCTGTTCCTAGTACACTTCGCCAAGGGCACCACCAACATCAGCTCGCTCAAAAACATCAGTGATTTATTCCGCGTCATTGTATCATGGAAGCTGTACCGTCCCCAGCACCGAGATGTCACACTGTGCACGAACTGCCAAAGGTTCGGACACGGTACCAAAAATTGCTACATGCAGGCTCGCTGTAGTAAATGTGCTGGGAATCATTCCACGGCGTCCTGTGGTCTGGCTGATGACCAAAAGTCGAAGTGTGCTAATTGTGACGGTGAACACCAAGCATCCAACCGATCCTGCCCTAAGCGAGCTGAATTCATCACCATCCGACAAAAGGCGACAACATCCAACCAGCCTGGTAGACGCAAGCGTAACGTTCGTCCCCCACCGATTACCTCGGATGCGGAGTATCCAGCTTTCCAGCAACGCCATCAGGTCCCAAATTTACACCCGCTTCCCCTCAACAGTCAGCGTAACACCAATACATCTCCTGCTACTAATCAAATCGATGAAGCAGTCCGCAATCGTCGTTCAGCACAGCCCCGCCTCGCAGCTGCTGCCACTCAACCGAATCAAGGGCACTCCTCCACCCCTCGTATGTCATACGCTGATGTGCCCGCTGGTGCAACCACGGACAGTACGCTATTCACCACACAGGAGATGCTAACTCTCGTGTCAGAAGTCATCACAATAATGCGTACCTGCAAAACTATACCTGAGCAGCTGCAAGCGGCTTATTCACTGATTAGCAAATATGTCCCGTGAAGCTGTCAGCATTGCAAATTGGAACGCTTGCTCGCTGAGAAGCAAGCATATCGAGCTACTAGATTTCCTCAATAACAAGGAGATCGATGTTGCTGTCATCACCGAGACGCACCTTAAACCGGAAATCAACATCTTTCTTCCGGAGTTTCGGCTCCTAAGACTCGACAGAACCAGTGCAGATAAAGGGGGAGTGGCCGTTGCTGTGAGACGAAACATCGACTGCCGCCTGCTGCCGAACATTCAGTTCAAAACCATCGAAGCCATCGGTATCGAGGCTCGTACATCGATTGGGCCAATCATCATCATTGCGGCATACTGTCCTAAGCAAGTCAACATCAGGGACGGTTCAGCCGCACTGCTACGGAACGACTTGGCCAAGCTTACACGGCGGCGGGCGAAATACATCATCGCAGGAGACCTGAATGCTCGGCATGCGATTTGGGGTAACCGAAGGCAAAACCGGAACGGGATCATCCTTGCGGAGGACTTGGAGAGTGGTTATTACAATATCTTGGCGCCGAACAGTCCAACAAGAATTTCCAGATCGGGAGTTCACTCTATTCTGGACATTTTCCTGACCAATATGGTCATTTCCGAGGATCCACTCGTCTTCGAGGAACTGTCATCCGACCACTTCCCGGTGGTGCTTAAGTTGGGTGCCTCTGCTGATACGGTGGCCAATCATTCCCGACGAAACTATCACCGAGCAAATTGGGGCGAGTTCCAACATGTTGTTGATAACAACATCACTCCCAATCAGCCTTTAGATTCTCCGGAGAATATTGACCTGGCGCTGGAATCCTTTCAACGAGCGATTACCACAGCTCGTGACAGGGCGATTCCGCTTCAACAACATCAGGTGAGTACCTCTCTCCAAATAGATAGCACAACCAAACACATTATTCATTACGAAATATGTATCGACGTCAGTACCAGCGTACTGGCGATCGGAACAAAAAGATAACGTATACCAATCTGACTAGGGTAATCCAGGATAGGATTCGAGAGCTTCGAAATAGAGAATTTCGTGATAAACTCCGTCAAATTCCTCCTCATTCGAAACCCTTCTGGTCTTTGACTAAAGTTCTAAAAAAGAAACCAAAGCCTGTGCCTCCGCTTTTCTCATCTGGAGGTCCACATGAAGGTAACATTTTATTAACACCCATAGAAAAAACGAATGCGTTGGGGCAACAGTTTGTGTCGTCCCACAACCTCGGGCATAACATCATCAGTCCTCACGAGCATGACGTCATTGAGGGAGTCTCTGTGGTCGAACGATCAGAAAGTTTTATTCTGGAGGGGTCAGAAGTCACTGCTGATGAGCTGATTGGTCTTATCAGAGGATCAAAGAACATGAAGGCCCCCGGTTTTGACAATACTTTTAACATCGAGCTCAAGCATTTGAGCCACAGCTCATTTGCTTTTGTAGCAAAAATTTTAAATAGATGCTGGGAGCTTAGCTACTTCCCTTCTGTGTGGAAGTTAGCAAAAGTCATCCCAGTCCTGAAACCGGGAAAAGATCCTTCTGTCCCCAAGAGTTACCGACCCATCAGTTTACTCTCTGCCCTCTCCAAGTTTTTCGAGAAGTGTATTCAATCCCGAATTCTTTCTTTCGCAGATGAACATGGTATCTTTCCTGAGGAACAGTTTGGGTTCCGTAAGGGAAGATCCACCATACATCAACTCACTAGAGTTGTTAACATCATTCAGCGGAACAAGCCGGTATCCGAGACGACAGCAATGGCGCTCTTGGAGATTGAAAAGGCCTTCGACAACGTATGGCATGATGGTCTGGTGTTCAAGCTACATCAATACAATTTTCCGATGTATTTGATAAAGATAATTAAAAATTATCTCTCTGATAGATCATTCCGGGTGTCCCTGTATAATGTGTGTTCAGAGCAATTCAACATAAATGCAGGTGTGCCCCAAGGAAGGAAGGAAGGTATTGAATTAGAGAGACTTTAAACTCAGAGGCCCCAAGGAAGTATCCTTGGGCCCATTTTATATAACATATACACTGCAGACATTCCACCGCTTCCCGGTGATGGAACACTGTCTCAATTTGCTGATGACACCGCGATTATGTTTAAGGGTCGTATAATCAGCGCTCTGACTCGCAAACTACAGTGCGGTCTGGATGCTTTAACAGAATATTACACAAGTTGGAAAATTGTAATCAATGCGGGGAAGACCCAGACTATCCTTTTCCCGCATTCAAGGTCTCCTAAACTTGTTCCCACTGACAACGTGAGAATTCGGTTCGGAGACTCCCTTATTGAATGGTCCAAAGAAGTCAGAACTTTGTTTAAAGAATCAGATGGCTGTCTATAAACAGATATTCTATCCTGCCATTGAATATGCAGTTCCTGTTTGGAAGGGCTGTGCCCGGACACACAGACTGAAACTCCAACGCGTTCAAAACAAGATTCTTAAAATCATACTGAATTTGTCACCTTGGACGAGAACAACGGAGGTTCATGAAAGAGCCTGTCTGGATACCCTAGAAATAAAGTTTGACAACGTCATACAAAAATTTGGAGAGAGGTGCTCCACTTCCGTGCATGAAATTGTACGGAATTTGTATATAGTAGTTTAAGGTCTTAGGTTAAGTAGGTAGTTTTATTATAACAATTAAAAAAAACCAAATGTTTATCATTAAAAAAAAAAATTAGATATAGTAAATACAAACAGTACCTAGCATTCTATTATGCAAATTAAGATGAACAAAGATGTGAAGCGTTAGCTGGCCAATTAAAATGTATAGAACTTTGTATTAACCAAAAACGTATAAGAAATATAAATGAATTTATGCAAAAAAAAAAAAATTGGATTTCTCATGATTCCCTGCTTGACTGTGGAGCTGAGCAGATCAGTATTTTTCCACTCTCTCGAGTGTTTGGGAAGTTTGAATCTTGTCGTAACACGTTTAAACCGAAAAAGTGACATCACACCCGTTGACTATTAGTTATCCGCTGTCGCCTATCGTGCAAGATGGGTAAAGGAAAACATCGCAACCGGCAGAAGAATAAGAAGAAGAAATATGACGCTGAAAAACAGTCGTCTGATAGTGAATCGCCCGAGGGGGAAGATAACCGTAAGAGAAAAATACGAAATAACAGCGTTCGCTCCAGGAGTGATCGCTCATCGTATGAATCAGAGAGCATGTGCACCATCAGTGAAACCAATGTCCCAGCTGCTCGCGTTCAATCTGCAGGTACGCTGCTGTCGAATAAGAAGAATGTTCCAGTCTCAACTACACCCTCTTCCAATCAAAAACCTCCTCCAATCATGGTGAAAAATTTTCCTCTGGACAAACTGATGAAGGAGCTCGATGCCGAAAAAGTATCTGTTGAATACAAATTGTGCCGTATCGGCACTAAAGTGACTGCTGCCAGCAGAAAAGATTATGACGCCGTTATCGTTTATCTTCAAGGACAACAGGCACAGTGTTATTCTCACGATTTCTCGAACGAAAAACCATTTAAGACGGTGATAAAGGGGCTCCCGAATATGGACACTAAAAACATCGAAGCTGAGCTCATAAATCAATACAAGCTGCAGCCCCTGGCTGTGTATGCCATGAGACGCAAGGATGAGGGAACACGAGAATATCATGACCGATTTTATCTAGTGCACTTTCGGAAGGGAACCGTTACTGTAGGTGCTTTGCAAGCTATCCGCACCATTGGTAAGGTTCGCTGTCACTGGGAGCCGTACCGTGGCTCGAAGAACGATACTCAATGTCAACGATGTCTAGATTTCGGACATGGGACCAGAAACTGCAACTGCAAACCACGTTGTGCTAATTGTGCCCAAGGACACCTTACCGTGAACTGCTTACTGAAAGGTGAATTCGAGCTTAAGTGTGCCAACTGTAGGGGCAAACATCGAGGTAATGACCGTACCTGTCCCAAGCGCGTGGAGTACAGGGAGATTCGTAAAAAAGCATCAATATCTAACCAACGTCGGAAGAAGAAGGACAAGATACCGCCTCCGCCGGCTGTAAATATACAAAATTATCCCGCTCTTTCGGCTAATACCTCCCACTCAACCGTCGTTCCGCCAGTCGGATCTAACTGGGTTGATCCGAGAATCAGAACTACTCATCCACGTACCGTCAGACCGGAACAAGTACAAGAAGAAGACAATATCTCTGAAGAACTGAGGTCAGATAAGTACGACATGGAAAATCTTCTGGAAATTTTCAACGAGATGATCACCGAACTACAGAAATATCAACATCGGAAAGATCAGATCCGCATCCTGGGTCATTTTATCATCAAATATGGCTGTTAAACCTATCAAAATTTTACTGTGGAACGCCTGCTCGGTGGCGGGTAAACGTGAGGAGCTAATTGAATTTCTTCAAACGAACAACATTGATGTGGCTGCTTTAACAGAGACACATCTCAATCCTAGCACAAATTTTAATCTTCCTGATCATATAATAATCAGATTAGACCGAACATCAAGTCGCAGAGGTGGAGGCGTTGCTATCGCCATTCGGCGAGGCATTGATTTTAGAACCCTTCCCAGTTTCAATACAACCGTCATCGAAGCTGTATGTATAGAAATCACGTCTGATCTAGGATCAATAAAAATATTGGCAGCATACTGTCCGAAGCAATGTACGGAGAGGAACGGTCTATCCCGACACTTCAAGCATGATCTCAGCAAACTGACCAGAATCAACGGTAAATTCATATTGGCCGGTGACCTTAACGCGAAACATGAAGTATGGAATAATATACGACGTAACAACAACGGTTGTCTGCTCGCGGACGACACCCAGGCGGGGTACTACTCTGTCTATGCTCCAGATGATCCCACGTTCCTATCTTCAAAGGGCAACCCATCAACATTGGACATCTTTTTGTCAGATCTTGGAAACAATTTTTCTCATCCGCATACCATCAACGATCTACGGTCGGATCACTATCCGGTAGTGGTTGAAGCTGGACATATCGTGTGGAACAACCATCGTAGAGTGCGAAAGGACTTTCATCACGTCGACTGGGTAAGATTTCAACGCATTTTGGACCAGCAATTGAACGTTGATACCAACCTTGTTACAACCGAAGACATCATTCACTCCCTGATGGAATTCCAAAGGGCCATCAGCTTAGCAGAGGAGGCTTGCATTAAGAAAATTCCTGTTGTAAGTAGATTTTTAACTCTTGATGATACTACAAAGCGTATTATAAATCAAAGAAACGTAATTAGGAGGCAGTTCCAAAGATCTCGTGATCCCCGGATTAAATATTTAGTAAACAAATTCAACAAAATTATATCCAAACGTATTCAGAGGCACAAAAATCAATCATTTTGCCGATCAGTGGAGAGCCTAGAGTCTTTATCTCGTCCGTTCTGGAAAATTAACAAAATTCTCAAATCAAAACCAAAGCCAATTCCTCCTTTAAAGGTAGATAACTCCAATCTTATTACACCACAAGAAAAAGCAAACGCAATTGCATTCCACTTTGCATCATCCCATCAGCTAGGTCGCTCAATAAATAGTCCAATAGAGGAAGAGATACAAAGGACCTTAGATACTCTTAGAATGACCAATTGCTATATACCACAAGAAAAGAAAGTTACCTCTGATGAAATATCAACTGCTATAAGGTTTTCTAAAAATATGAAGGCACCTGGTCTGGACTCGATTTTCAATATAGTTCTCAAAAAATTAAGCTTCAGGACGTATAGCTTCTTGGCAAAAATTTTTAACAGATGCTTAGATCTCCAATACTTCCCGAGTAGTTGGAAGCTAGCCAAAATTATTCCAATATTAAAACCAGGCAAGGACCCAACAAACACAAGAAGTTATCGTCCTATTAGTTTACTCTCGTCTGTTAGTAAAATATTTGAAAGAACAATACTGAACCGCATTCTGGAACATGTAGAAAGCAATAGGATTATTCCTCCTGAGCAGTTTGGTTTTCGCAGAGGGCATTCGACGACCCAACAAATTTACCGTGTTGTTAAAGTTATAAAAGATAATAAACGTGTTGCTAAATCTACCGCCATGGCGTTACTCGATATTGAGAAAGCGTTTGATAACGTATGGCATGCAGGGCTCATACATAAGCTCTATCGTTCTAATTTCCCAATCTATTTAGTAAAAATTCTTCAATCATATCTCTCGAGCCGGTCGTTCAAGGTTTTCCTTAGTGGAGTCTGTTCCGATTCTTTTGAAATTTATGCTGGAATCCCCCAGGGTAGCCTGCTGGGTCCGGTATTATATAATATATATACTTCAGATATTCCAGAACTTCCTGAGGATGCCAGTCTGGCATTTTATGCTGATGACTCGGCTATCCTAGTGAAAGGAAGAAATACCAGACAAGTTACTTCTAAATTACAGTCTTACTTAACCACTTTCACCACTTGGCTTGAAACCTGGAAAATAAAAGTAAACGGTGCAAAAACTCAAACAATAATTTTTCCGTACAAAAACTCAAAGCGTCTAGAACCGACTCCAAATTGCTCAGTGACAATGAACAATAATAGAGTGCAATGGTCCAATGAGGTCACGTATTTAGGTATGACATTAGACAAAAAGCTGCTATTCAGATCACATGTAGAAAAAATCAGAACGAAATGCTCATTACTGATAAAAAAGTTGTATCCACTAATCAATCGCAATTCAAGGTTGTGCCGAAAAAACAGGAAGTGGGTTATATCTATGGTATAACCGCAAGGGTGACGTAGGGCTATCGTTGATTTAGAGATCATTTGTATGAAGTTGAATCTGAATTCATTCTGAATGAATGAATATTTGAAGAACTTCGAAAACGAGAGCGTTACGTTGGAGGCACAAGGTTTTATGCATCCAATATTGGATACGGAAATATCCTACTGATGGGGAAGAATAATCTTCAGAAGCTATCCTGTTGATTGCGATTGATTGAAAAACCACAAAACCAAATGTATTTGGTCACAGTGTTACATGGATAGAAAACATTCAATTAAACTCTTTCACATGAATATATTTTGAAAATTCCCAGAGGAACTGGCAGATTATTTTCAGTAACGATTAGTTATTTCCACATTTTCCTCGATACTGGAAGCCCACCAGTGGTTAATGCCAACTCGATAACCACCTGTTAATAGCACTTGATTGAAACATATTTGGTCACAGTGTTACATGGATAGAAAACATTCAATTAAACTCTTTCACATGAATATATTTTGAAAATTCCCAGAGGAACTGGCAGATTATTTTCAGTAACGATTAGTTATTTCCACATTTTCCTCGATACTGGAAGCCCACCAGTGGTTAATGCCAACTCGATAACCACCTGTTAATAGCACTTGATTGAAACATATTTGGTCACAGTGTAACATGGATAGAAAACATTCAATTAAACTCTTTCACATGAATATATTTTGAAAATTCCCAAAGGAACTGGCAGATTATTTTCAGTAACGATTAGATATTTCCACATTTTCCTCGATACTGGAAGCCCACCAGTGGTTAATGCCAACTCGATAACCACCTGTTAATAGCACTTGATTGAAACATATTTGGTCACAGTGTTACATGGATAGAAAACATTCAATTAAACTCTTTCACATGAATACATTTTGAAAATTCCCAAAGGAACTGGCAGATTATTTTCAGTAACGATTAGATATTTCCACATTTTCCTCGATACTGGAAGCCCACCAGTGGTTAATGCCAACTCGATAACCACCTGTTAATAGCACTTGATTGAAACATATTTGGTCACAGTGTTACATGGATAGAAAACATTCAATTAAACTCTTTCACATGAATATATTTTGAAAATTCCCAGAGGAACTGGCAGATTATTTTCAGTAACGATTAGTTATTTCCACATTTTCCTCGATACTGGAAGCCCACCAGTGGTTAATGCCAACTCGATAACCACCTGTTAATAGCACTTGATTGAAACATATTTGGTCACAGTGTTACATGGATAGAAAACATTCAATTAAACTCTTTCACATGAATATATTTTGAAAATTCCCAGAGGAACTGGCAGATTATTTTCAGTAACGATTAGTTATTTCCACATTTTCCTCGATACTGGAAGCCCACCAGTGGTTAATGCCAACTCGATAACCACCTGTTAATAGCACTTGATTGAAACATATTTGGTCACAGTGTAACATGGATAGAAAACATTCAATTAAACTCTTTCACATGAATATATTTTGAAAATTCCCAAAGGAACTGGCAGATTATTTTCAGTAACGATTAGATATTTCCACATTTTCCTCGATACTGGAAGCCCACCAGTGGTTAATGCCAACTCGATAACCACCTGTTAATAGCACTTGATTGAAACATATTTGGTCACAGTGTTACATGGATAGAAAACATTCAATTAAACTCTTTCACATGAATACATTTTGAAAATTCCCAAAGGAACTGGCAGATTATTTTCAGTAACGATTAGATATTTCCACATTTTCCTCGATACTGGAAGCCCACCAGTGGTTAATGCCAACTCGATAACCACCTGTTAATAGCACTTGATTGAAACATATTTGGTCACAGTGTAACATGGATAGAAAACATTCAATTAAACTCTTTCACATGAATATATTTTGAAAATTCCCAGAGGAACTGGCAGATTATTTTCAGTAACGATTAGATATTTCCACATTTTCCTCGATACTGGAAGCCCACCAGTGGTTAATGCCAACTCGATAACCACCTGTTAATAGCCGCGCGTGTATGTGTAGCGATGTCTTCCCAGGGAACCGTTTGTGGCATCACTCTCCTACTGATAGATTCCCTTCTGGCCTAGGGTGCACAAACAGGCTCTTGGTGACACCGTTCATCCGCGCTTTCATGATAAATAAAGAGCTTCACCGCAACAGCGACAACATGCTCCAATCGCTGTTCAATTAGAACTGAGTGGATTTCCGAGCGCCGCTCGCTTATATACCGATTGGTGATTTCAATAGCCTGTTTTGAAAGCAATTTTAAGACTATTGAAACAAGTTTTTGGATCAAAAAGTAACAAGTATATAACGCGTAGACATTTTATCTTTCGAATGAAGTGTTTATCATACCATTTCGTTCAGTTGTTTAGGAGCTATTAACGCTCAAAATCTCGGTCTCCGGCGTAACGCTTTCGTTTTCGAAACTTTGATTTTACACCCCGGTATAGAAATGAAAGACGTAGTCCTACGTCAAAACAAATTGGCTGTTTACAAATGTATCATCTATCCTGTCTTGAGTTATGCAGCTCCTGTTTGGGAGAACTGTGCTAAATCTCACAAAAATAAGTTGCAGGTAGTCCAAAATAAAGCACTGAAAATGATTCTCAATTTACCATGGTACACACGTACGACTGAAGTGCATAGTTTGTCGGAATTTGATAAGCTGGATGTAAAATTCAATAAAATGTTGGCAGATTTTCGCCAAAAGTGCCAGAACTCTGAACATGAGCTCCTGAATACTCTTTTTGTTTAAAATAAAGCTACAATTTAGGATTAGGTTTAGGATTAGGGTTTAGGGTTAGTATTAAAATGATAATAACTGAAACATTGTTTTGTCTGATTGAATATGCCGAAAAGGCTAATATACGTTAATTATAATAATATTATAAAAGATTTAGAACAAAGATGAAATAGTTTTTAAGGGAAGCTAAATCACTTGAATGTTATACCATACTGAAAATGTAAAACGAATAAATACTGAAATATATTTAATGCAAAAAAAAAAAAATTGGGTTTCTCATTCTCGTTCAACGCTCAGATCGGCAAACATCTGGGCTTCTAGTGTGCAGTGCTCTACAAATCATCCAACACCATACGGTGCGGCAAAGGAGAGGAAGCCATCGGCAACTAACGATGAATGCGGTGCGGCAAAGGGAGGAAGCAGCGGAGAGCATCGAATTAAATCTAGTGTGCATTGCTGGTGCGCTCCACTTCACATCAACAATTGGATGCGGCAAAGGAGGCAGAGGAGTGAAGTGCATGGTATCACACTCGCTATCCGTCGTTTAGCTCGTCGTGGTTGTGCCAATCAAACCCTCGCAAATCGACGCACAGAAGCCGATGGCGCCAAAGTCAAGGAAAGCATCAGCGAATCCGTAAAAGCTACCGCTCCCAAAACTAAACTGCTACATCCGACACAGCAGATTCCGTACAGCCCATTAAACCATTCCAGTCCTTCTCAGGACTATCAATTTGTTTTGAAACAAAAGAGTTTATTTTACTGTTTTCCACTTACCACAAAAACTATATAAAACTATGATCAAAAATACTGTTTATTTTTACATTTTCTACTAACAACTAACAGGGAACTAACTGTCACTAATCTCGTTCTATATACATCGTACATTATCCGCTCTTTGGAATCGAGAAAACAAATTGATGCGGTATATACAGATTTCTCTGCTGCGTTTGATATTATCAACCACGACATCGCAGTAGCCAAGCTTCATCGTCTTGGTTTCAACGGTCCACTTTTGAAATGGCTCCACTCCTACCTCACCGACCGCGTTATGTCAGTGAAAATAGGCGACACAATATCCACTCCTTTTCGGGTAACATCTGGTGTTCCTCAGGGCAGTCACCTTGGTCCTTACCTGTTTTTACTGTATCTCAACGATATAAATTTCAGTTTGAAGTGTCTCAAACTCTCGTATGCAGATGACTTCAAATTGTTCCTCCCAGTAAACTGCATCGGAGATGCTGAGATTTTACAACAGCAACTCAACATCTTCGCCGAATGGTGTGCAAACAACAGGATGCTTTTGAATCCATCAAAGTGTTCGGTAATATCGTTCTCACGCAAGCGTTCGTCGATAATCTTCGAATATAAGCTGCATGGTGTTAAATTGGATCGTGTCAGTACCATTAAGGACCTCGGCGTTATGCTGGATTCGAAACTCACTTTTCGCGACCACGTATCCTATATCATCGCTAAAGCGTCCAGAACACTTGGATTTATCTTCCGCGTCACAAAGCGATTCAAGGACGTGCACTGTATCAAGACTCTCTATTGCTCGTTAGTTCGCTCGATTCTAGAGTATGCTTGTGTGGTGTGGTCGCCGTACTACCAGAATAGTGTTCATCGAATTGAGTCGATCCAGCGGAAATTCATCCGATTCGCACTACGCAATTTACCATGGAATGACCCAATAAATCTTCCTAGCTACGAGGATCGATGCAAACTAATAGGGATTAACTCATTAGTTTCACGGAGAAACGTTGCCAAGGCCCTATTTACTTCGGACTTAATTACCGCTAGAATCGACTGTCCTGAGCTTCTCCGGTTAATCAACTTTAATGTTAATCGTCGTAACTTGCGTTCTCGTCATTTTCTCTACATCTCCTCAACACGAACAAATTACGGATACCATGAACCTGTGACTAGTATGTGCCGTTTGTTTAACCGTTGTAGCTCCTGTTTTGACTGTCATCTTTCACGTTCGTCCCTCAAAAAATTGTATGTTATTGCTCTTACATAATTTGAAATTTCTTATGTATTAGTTTTAGTAGGCTTAGTGAAAAATAGTTTTAGTTTTAGTTTTTTATATCATACATTAGGGCATGTGTAGCCTGTTGTATTTGTGAATTAAATAAATAAATAAAAAAACCATCATATCACGTCTAGAAATGTCTAAAATTTTCGTAGGGGCATATTGCAATAACCGAATCATTCGAGGAAATGTCTATAAGTATTCGATTAATCGAGCGAATATTCGTTGACCAGACCAGACATCGATAAAAGTTACGTCAAATATAATTTTAAATAAACATCGAAGTGCTAAATAATATATTTTTAATGAAATCGTTTTTCAGTTTGATCCAATATATTAACAATTCATGATTCATGCGGCGATAGAAAAATAAACCCATTACCAACGTAATTCACATAATTCTTATTGGAAAACGTACTGTTTTGACGTACGATTACGTCTTTCGGGAACATATTGGGGTACAAATTGAAAATCGAAAATAGAGCACATCGTGAAAATTGTCCAATTTCAAACACTTATTGCTCAGTCATTTCACGATGGATTGTTGGGATTTTTGTGTCAATCTATTTCGGCACTCCATGACAATTTTGTACATTTAATAAAATTATAGATATCATGAAACTAACCATCGAAAAATTGGAAAATCTCAATCCCTAACGGAAATACCCACTTCTGATTGATCGAAATTGACACATGCGGTGGCTTATGTACTTACAATTATAGGTCAGTTTTTTCCTGATGGATTTACGAGACATTTGCATCAATTGATCTGAGTACTCCATAATAATTCATCACAATTGATAATATATTAATATCATATGAAACTAACTAGCAAACAATCAGAAAACCTCCAAACGGAAATACCTCTTTCTGATTGGTCTAAATTGAAGATATGGAGAAATCGGCACATCGAAGTACAGGGAACTTTTGTTCCCACCGAAGTGTATTCCGTAACAGAGACATCTAAACCAAGCTGCTGGGGAAATCGGCATTGCAATTACATGAAAGTAGGGGGAGCTTTTGTTTCCACCGACATGTATACCCTAACAGAAATTTCAAATCCAAGGTGTCTGGGGGAAATCAGCATGTAGATATCCTCGTGTTCGATAGTTTAACTAACGACGCGCATAAATGGATAGTGCTCATTGTAACTAGCATGGGCATTGCTGATTGCATACGTGCTGGCGAATATATAGGGAGCGATGAATGAGTGTTTTTTGACGTAGGATTACGTCTTTCGGGAACATATTGGGGTACAAATTGAAAATCTAAAATCGAGTCCAAAGTGACAATAGTCCAATTTTAAACGCTCATTGCTCAGTCATTTCATGATGGATTGATGAAATTTTAGCGTCCATCCAATTCGGCACTCCATAACAATTTTTTATATTCGAGAAAATAATATATGTCGTGAAACTAACTATCAAACAATTGAAAAATCTCAACCCCTATTCTAACGGAAATACCCACTTCTGATTGGTCGTAATTGACGACACATGCGGCGGGTCCCTAACAGAGACATCTAAACCAAGCTGCCTGGGGGAAATCGACATTGCAAATATATAAAAGTCGGGGGCATTTTGACGTAGGACTACGTCTAACCGGAAGATATAGGGGGTGAAATGGAAATCTAGGCACTGAACAAGTAGGAAAAAATGCAAGATTTGGAACGCTTATAACTCGAGCATTTCTCAATAGATCGCAAAGGTTTTTGCAACAATTGATAGGAAATATATCTACGCATCTATCATAACGAATAACATTTCATTTTTCTTGAGATAAATAATTGAATAATTGTGAAATATCAAGCATTGTCCAAATGCACTATGTGCCCACATTTGATTGGTCCATTTTGTGCTCCTCAAATCGTACCGACCAAAAGGGGCAACCAGAGCAGCAGCGAAATAGAATGAAGCACGATTGGAAAGGAAAAAGAAAAAAAAAATGAGAGAAACATTGGTCGCAGTCTGACACATGCGTAATTCTCGAGCCAGCCAGTCAGACGATCATTCTCGTTCAAACCGTACACCACATCGGTTCGCATCACAACACATCAACAAACCAACCCAAGCAGCCATGTCTGGACATGGTAAAGGAGGAAAAGTGAAGGGAAAGGCAAAATCCCGCTCGAACCATGTTGATCTGGAGTTCCCCGCAAGGGTAGCTAGGCCGAGCGCGTTAGTACCAGTGCACCAGTCCACCTAGCCGGCGTTATATAGTTTCGGCCGCCGAAGTGATCGAGTTAGCTGGCAAAGCTGCTCGCGACGATAAGAAAACCCGCATTCGGAACAGAACACATTCGGTTCGGTGGACATCAAGACAACAGGCAGTTGCAGCGAGTGGCGAGTGGCAAACGCAATCGCAAAACGGCATCAGGTAGCAGGAAAAAAAAGTTTGTTCTTTATACAAACTGCTTTGGTGGCAAATCCAGAACAAGGCGGCATCGAGGGCGTTCGAAATGTTTTGACGTAGGACTACGTCTTTCATTTCTATACCGGGGTGTAAAACCAAAGTTTCGAGAACGAAAGCGTTACGCTGGAGACCGAGATTTTGAGCGTTCATAGCTCTTAAACAACTGAACGAAATGGTATGATAAACACTTCATTTGAAAGATAAAATGTCTACGCGTTATATACTTGTTACTTTTTCATCCAAAAACTTGTTTCAATAGTCTTAAAATTGCTTTCAAAACAGGCTATTGAAATCAAAAATCGGTATATAAGCTAGCGCCGCTCATAAACCCACTCAGTTATGATTGAACAGCGATTGGAGCATGTTGTCGCTGATGTTGTGAAGCTAATTTCGTTTATCATGAAAGCGCTGATGAACGGTGTCACCAAGAGCCTGTTTGTGCACCTAAGGCCAAAAGGGAATTCATCAGGAGGAGAGTGATGCCACGGTTCCGCTTGAAACATCGGAGCAGCCGCCACACACACACACACACACACACACACACACACATACACGCGCGGAATTCTCGTTGCTATCATCGTTGCTGAAAAATAATCTGCCAGTTCCTCTGGGAATTGAAAAATACATTCATGCGAAATAGTTCATTTTAATGTTTTCTATCCATATAACACTGCAATCAAATACATTTGGTTTTGTTATTTTTCAATCAATCGTAATTAACAGGAAAGCTTCTGAATATTTTTTTCCCCATCAGTGGAAATTTTCGTATCCAATATTGGATGCATAACATGAAAAACGGAAAATGTTTCACATCGCGAAAATCAAGTCATTTTCGAGCGATTATTTGCTTTCTACTCATATAATGCTTCGACCAAATACATTTCGTTTTAGGATTTTTTCAATCAAGTGCGATCAACGTAAGACCACGTCTTTCGGCAATTTATTAGAGGTGCAATGAATCTTTAGGAATTCCCGCTCTACGCGCACTGGCAAACAATGTTTACTCAACAATTTCTCAAACTAGAAATGGGTGTTGTGAGAAAGGATTAGCGAACGCGAAAACGACAAACGGGAGAAAGATACGTTTGGAGGTTGAAGGAAATTGGCAGAAAACTTCTTCATTCTATCATTCAAATAATGTGATTCATACCACATCGTTTTGCCAGAAAGAGATTATTAATGCTCAAAGGAGGAATCGAGTCCTCCGAGGAAATTACCCAGCGCAAATTAGAGTCGACTATCGATTGCGGCATTCGTACACAAATAATTTTATAATGCAGTTTCACCAAAGTGATTTCTTCGGATATATTCACTACATCATGTCATGTATTATATGCTAAGCTAATATAGCACGCTCTCCTCGGATACGATGGGTCAGCTGGATGTCCTTGGGCATGATGTGACGCGTTTTGCATGGATAGCACACAAATTGGTATCTTCGAATAAGCCTCCTGCAGCGTCATAACCGCGGAACTTTGGAAGCGCAAGTCGGTTTTGAAGTCCTTAGCAATTCCACGAACCAAATGCTGCAAAGGTAGCTTGCGGATCAGCAATTCGGTCGACTTCTGATAGCGACGAATTTCATGCGAAGTTCCCGGTCGATAGCGATGTGGCTTCTTCACGCTTCCTGTGGCTGATGCGCTTATCCGAGCTGCTTTCGTGTGCCTTACCACTGAAAGACTAACTAGCTATCTGCTTGGTCCCAAACAAACGAGTCGTCACGGTGCGCGTTATATACTTGTTACTTTTTGATCCAAAACTTGTTTCAATAGTCTTAAAATTGCTTTCAAAACAGGCTATTGAAATCACCAATCGGTATATAAGCGAGCGGCGCTCGGAAATCCACTCAGTTCTAATTGAACAGCGATTGGAGCATGTTGTCGCTGTTGCGGTGAAGCTCTTTATTTATCATGAAAGCGCGGATGAACGGTGTCACCAAGAGCCTGTTTGTGCACCCTAGGCCAGAAGGGAATCTATCAGGAGGAGAGTGATGCCACAAACGGTTCCCTGGGAAGACATCGCTACACACACATACACGCGCGGCTATTAACAGGTGGTTATCGAGTTGGCATTAACCACTGGTGGGCTTCCAGTATCGAAGAAAATGTGGAAATATCTAATCGTTACTGAAAATAATCTGCCAGTTCCTCTGGGAATTTTCAAAATATATTCATGTGAAAGAGTTTAATTGAATGTTTTCTATCCATGTTACACTGTGACCAAATATGTTTCAATCAAGTGCTATTAACAGGTGGTTATCGAGTTGGCATTAACCACTGGTGGGCTTCCAGTATCGAGGAAAATGTAAAATATCTAATCGTTACTGAAAATAATCTGCCAGTTCCTTTGGGCATTTTCAAAATATATTCATGTGAAAGAGTTTAATTGAATGTTTTCTATCCATGTAACACTGTGATCAAATATGTTTCAATCAAGTGCTATTAACAGGTGGTTATCGAGTTGGCATTAACCACTGGTGGGCTTCCAGTATCGAGGAAAATGTGGAAATATCTAATCGTTACTGAAAATAATCTGCCAGTTCCTTTGGGAATTTTCAAAATATATTCATGTGAAAGAGTTTAATTGAATGTTTTCTATCCATGTTACACTGTGACCAAATATGTTTCAATCAAGTGATATTAACAGGTGATTATCGAGTTGGCATTAACCACTGGTGGGCTTCCAGTATCGAGGAAAATGTGGAAATATCTAATCGTTACTGAAAATAATCTGCCAGTTCCTTTGGGAATTTTCAAAATATATTCATGTGAAAGAGTTTAATTGAATGTTTTCTATCCATGTAACACTGTGACCAAATACATTTGGTTTTGTGGTTTTTCAATCAATCGCAATTAACAGGATAGCTTCAGAAGATTATTCTTCCCCATCAGTAGGATATTTCCGTATCCAATATTGTATGCGCCCGCAATCGATTATTACTTAGTCGCCGAAAGTTCCGAGCTCAGAGAGTTCATTCCCCTCTAGTTTGCCTTCCAAATTGCCATCGTAAACCACACCTTCTCTCGATTCAATCACACACAAAAAGCATACTTAAACGATATTCTGGTGGTGAGACACATTCATTTTTCGTGAGGACATCGACAAGACAACATCGTTGCCTAACGTGCTGGAGGAGGTGGACGGCGAAGGATCGACACATACACGCGCACAACTCTTTCCGTTAGGATGCCATTCAGCATCGAGAAAGTTCCGGAAAGATCTAATCATTGCTGGAAAATAATCTGCCAGTTCCTTTGGGAATTTTCAAAATATATTCATGTGAAAGAGTTTAATTGAATGTTTTCTATCCATGTAACACTGTGACCAAATATGTTTCAATCAAGTGCTATTAACAGGTGGTTATCGAGTTGGCATTAACCACTGGTGGGCTTCCTGTATCGAGGGAAACGTGGAAATATCTAATCATTGCTGGAAAATAATCTGCCAGTTCCTTTGGGAATTTTCAAAATATATTCATGTTAAAGAGTTTATTTGAATGTATTCTTTCCATGTAACACTGTGATCAAATACATTTGGTTTTGTGGTTTTTCAATCAATCGCAATTAACAGGATAGCTTCAGAAGATTATTCTTCCCCATCAGTAGGATATTTCCGTATCCAATATTGTATGCGCCCGCAATCGATTATTGCTCAGTCGCCGAAAGTTCCGAGCTCAGAGAGTTCATTCCCCTCTAGTTTGCCTTCCAAATTGCCATCGTAAACCACACCTTCTCTCGATTCAATCACGCACAAAAAGCATACTTAAGCGATATTCTGATGGTGAGACGCATTCATTTTTCGTGAGCACATCGACAAGACAACATTGTTGCTGAGAGTGCTGGACAGCGAAGGATCGAGATCTCCCCTGAAACGCAAGCAGTTTGTTTGAAACTGTGAGGGAGCACAGAGAAGCCGATCCTTCAGGAGAAGAGAAGGTGACCATCGAAGCAGCCGCTACACACACACATACACGCACGGAATTCTTTTCATTTGGATGAATGGCATCGAGAATGATCCGGAAAATAATCGACCAGTTCCTCTGGGAAATGAAAAATACATTCATGTGAAAGAGTTTATTTGAATGTTTTCTATCCATGTAACACTGTGACCAAATATGTTTCAATCAAGTGCTATTAACAGATCGTTATCGAGTTAGCATTAACCACTGGTGGGCTTCCAGTATCGAGGAAAATGTGGAAATATCTAATCGTTACTGAAAATAATCAGCCAGTTCCTCTGGGAATTTAAAATTACATTCATGTGAAAGAGTTTATTTTAATGTTTTCTATCCATGTAACACTGTGACCAAATATGTTTCAATCAAGTGCTATTAACAGGTGGTTATCGAATTAGCATTAACCACTGGTGGGCTTCCAGTATCGAGAAAAATGTGGAAATATCTAATCGTTGCTGGAAAATAATATGCCAGTTCCCCTTGGAATTGAAAATTACATTCAAGCGAAAGAGTTTATTTTATTGTTTTCTATCCATAAAATATCCATATAATACATTTGGGTTTGTGATTTGTCACTCAAGTACAGTTAGCAGGAAAGCTTCTGAAGATAATTCTTCAGAACAAGGTTTTTCGTATCCTATATTGGATGCATAAATCCTTGTGCCTCCAACGTAACGCTCTCGTTTTCGAAGTCCCCCAAATATTCATTTATTCATTCATTCAGAATGGATTTAGATTCTACTTCAAACAAATAATCTCTAAATCAACGATAGTCCTACGTCACCCTTGCGGTTATACCATAGATATAACCCACTTCCTGTTTTTACATCAAAATATTGCAACACTCTATAACAATTTTTCATCTTGAATAAAATAATTTATATCATGTAATTAACTATCGAACAATTGAAAAATCTCAACCTCTAACCAAACGGTACTGAATGGTCGAAATTGACGTCATTTCTTTTTCACCTGCTTCGCTTCTTCCGTTCCCCGATAAGTCACATATTTGCATGGCGAGCGAGTGGGGGGCGCCTATTTCTCACATACCAACTGATATAAAAGGACGAGAGCATTTTTGGATTTCTCATTTGTAGTTAGGTAGGTTATCAAATTTTCCCAATTAAAAATTTTATATTTCCCTCCTTCCGGGTTCATATGTAAATTAGATTACAAACGATGCATTGTTATAAACATTCTTAAAAACAAAATTCAATCTGAACGAAGTTGCCGGGCCCACAAGGCTGATCAATTGACATGTAAACTAAAAATTGTACTAGATTTAAGAATACTTGAATAAATATCTTTTAGTAGTTTTAGTAGTTGGATTTCTCATTCTGTGTATGTCATTCGTTTCGACAACACGTGATTTTTTCCACTCTCGCTTATAGCTAAAGACAGGTAGTTTTTAATTTTTGGTTTTTTTTCCATTCTTTTTTTTACCCGCATTGGAGGTGGAATCGTCGTCACACGCTTTGGCGTGCTTGGTGGATATCGCCAAGAAAAGGAATATGGGGCGTCAGCGTTCCAGTACTTCAGCCACAGACGGCCCTTCGAAAAAGGTCCGGACTCAGTCCGCTGCCCCAGCGGATGCAGAAACAAATCAGCTGCTACAGACCAACCAATATTCGGTGCTCCCAGAGGACACTGGAAGCAACGATGCCGTCATCAAAAAGGAGCGCGTTCCCCCGCTGTTCACATCTAGGATGGACTTAGTGAAACTCGAGTCTGAGCTTTCCCAACAACATCTCAAGCCGCGATTCAAGCTGTGTAGCGTGGGCATCAAAATCGTATGCTCTAGCCTAAAGGAGTATCAACAAGTCGGGGCCTACCTGAAAACCGAAGGCGTGCAGTTTTACACACACGATATGCAAGCGGCGAAACCTCTGAAGGTGGTTTTACGTGGACTACCGCCTGTCGGCCCGGAGGAAGTTAAAACTGAGCTGTCCAATCTTGGTTTGAAACCGGAGAACGTCTTCGCGATGACTCGTCGCCCAAACAACAACACGTGGAACCAGCTGTTCCTAGTACACTTCGCCAAGGGCACCACCAACATCAGCTCGCTCAAAAACATCAGTGATTTATTCCGCGTCATTGTATCATGGAAGCTGTACCGTCCCCAGCACCGAGATGTCACACTGTGCACGAACTGCCAAAGGTTCGGACACGGTACCAAAAATTGCTACATGCAGGCTCGCTGTAGTAAATGTGCTGGGAATCATTCCACGGCGTCCTGTGGTCTGGCTGATGACCAAAAGTCGAAGTGTGCTAATTGTGACGGTGAACACCAAGCATCCAACCGATCCTGCCCTAAGCGAGCTGAATTCATCACCATCCGACAAAAGGCGACAACATCCAACCAGCCTGGTAGACGCAAGCGTAACGTTCGTCCCCCACCGATTACCTCGGATGCGGAGTATCCAGCTTTCCAGCAACGCCATCAGGTCCCAAATTTACACCCGCTTCCCCTCAACAGTCAGCGTAACACCAATACATCTCCTGCTACTAATCAAATCGATGAAGCAGTCCGCAATCGTCGTTCAGCACAGCCCCGCCTCGCAGCTGCTGCCACTCAACCGAATCAAGGGCACTCCTCCACCCCTCGTATGTCATACGCTGATGTGCCCGCTGGTGCAACCACGGACAGTACGCTATTCACCACACAGGAGATGCTAACTCTCGTGTCAGAAGTCATCACAATAATGCGTACCTGCAAAACTATACCTGAGCAGCTGCAAGCGGCTTATTCACTGATTAGCAAATATGTCCCGTGAAGCTGTCAGCATTGCAAATTGGAACGCTTGCTCGCTGAGAAGCAAGCATATCGAGCTACTAGATTTCCTCAATAACAAGGAGATCGATGTTGCTGTCATCACCGAGACGCACCTTAAACCGGAAATCAACATCTTTCTTCCGGAGTTTCGGCTCCTAAGACTCGACAGAACCAGTGCAGATAAAGGGGGAGTGGCCGTTGCTGTGAGACGAAACATCGACTGCCGCCTGCTGCCGAACATTCAGTTCAAAACCATGGAAGCCATCGGTATCGAGGCTCGTACATCGATTGGGCCAATCATCATCATTGCGGCATACTGTCCTAAGCAAGTCAACATCAGGGACGGTTCAGCCGCACTGCTACGGAACGACTTGGCCAAGCTTACACGGCGGCGGGCGAAATACATCATCGCAGGAGACCTGAATGCTCGGCATGCGATTTGGGGTAACCGAAGGCAAAACCGGAACGGGATCATCCTTGCGGAGGACTTGGAGAGTGGTTATTACAATATCTTGGCGCCGAACAGTCCAACAAGAATTTCCAGATCGGGAGTTCACTCTATTCTGGACATTTTCCTGACCAATATGGTCATTTCCGAGGATCCACTCGTCTTCGAGGAACTGTCATCCGACCACTTCCCGGTGGTGCTTAAGTTGGGTGCCTCTGCTGATACGGTGGCCAATCATTCCCGACGAAACTATCACCGAGCAAATTGGGGCGAGTTCCAACATGTTGTTGATAACAACATCACTCCCAATCAGCCTTTAGATTCTCCGGAGAATATTGACCTGGCGCTGGAATCCTTTCAACGAGCGATTACCACAGCTCGTGACAGGGCGATTCCGCTTCAACAACATCAGGTGAGTACCTCTCTCCAAATAGATAGCACAACCAAACACATTATTCATTACGAAATATGTATCGACGTCAGTACCAGCGTACTGGCGATCGGAACAAAAAGATAACGTATACCAATCTGACTAGGGTAATCCAGGATAGGATTCGAGAGCTTCGAAATAGAGAATTTCGTGATAAACTCCGTCAAATTCCTCCTCATTCGAAACCCTTCTGGTCTTTGACTAAAGTTCTAAAAAAGAAACCAAAGCCTGTGCCTCCGCTTTTCTCATCTGGAGGTCCACATGAAGGTAACATTTTATTAACACCCATAGAAAAAACGAATGCGTTGGGGCAACAGTTTGTGTCGTCCCACAACCTCGGGCATAACATCATCAGTCCTCACGAGCATGACGTCATTGAGGGAGTCTCTGTGGTCGAACGATCAGAAAGTTTTATTCTGGAGGGGTCAGAAGTCACTGCTGATGAGCTGATTGGTCTTATCAGAGGATCAAAGAACATGAAGGCCCCCGGTTTTGACAATACTTTTAACATCGAGCTCAAGCATTTGAGCCACAGCTCATTTGCTTTTGTAGCAAAAATTTTAAATAGATGCTGGGAGCTTAGCTACTTCCCTTCTGTGTGGAAGTTAGCAAAAGTCATCCCAGTCCTGAAACCGGGAAAAGATCCTTCTGTCCCCAAGAGTTACCGACCCATCAGTTAACTCTCTGCCCTCTCCAAGTTTTTCGAGAAGTGTATTCAATCCCGAATTCTTTCTTTCGCAGATGAACATGGTATCTTTCCTGAGGAACAGTTTGGGTTCCGTAAGGGAAGATCCACCATACATCAACTCACTAGAGTTGTTAACATCATTCAGCGGAACAAGCCGGTATCCGAGACGACAGCAATGGCGCTCTTGGAGATTGAAAAGGCCTTCGACAACGTATGGCATGATGGTCTGGTGTTCAAGCTACATCAATACAATTTTCCGATGTATTTGATAAAGATAATTAAAAATTATCTCTCTGATAGATCATTCCGGGTGTCCCTGTATAATGTGTGTTCAGAGCAATTCAACATAAATGCAGGTGTGCCCCAAGGAAGGAAGGAAGGTATTGAATTAGAGAGACTTTAAACTCAGAGGCCCCAAGGAAGTATCCTTGGGCCCATTTTATATAACATATACACTGCAGACATTCCACCGCTTCCCGGTGATGGAACACTGTCTCAATTTGCTGATGACACCGCGATTATATTTAAGGGTCGTATAATCAGCGCTCTGACTCGCAAACTACAGTGCGGTCTGGATGCTTTAACAGAATATTACACAAGTTGGAAAATTGTAATCAATGCGGGGAAGACCCAGACTATCCTTTTCCCGCATTCAAGGTCTCCTAAACTTGTTCCCACTGACAACGTGAGAATTCGGTTCGGAGACTCCCTTATTGAATGGTCCAAAGAAGTCACCTATTTAGGACTCACATTAGACAGTCATCTAATTTTCAAATCTCACGTTGATAAAACCGTCAACAAATGTAACATTTTACTTCGGTTCTTGTATCCTATAATTTGCAGGAACTCGAAACTTTGTTTAAAGAATCAGATGGCTGTCTATAAACAGATATTCTATCCTGCCATTGAATATGCGGTTCCTGTTTGGAAGGGCTGTGCCCGGACACACAGACTGAAACTCCAACGCGTTCAAAACAAGATTCTGAATTTGTCACCTTGGACGAGAACAACGGAGGTTCATGAAAGAGCCTGTCTGGATACCCTAGAAATAAAGTTTGACAACGTCATACAAAAATTTGGAGAGAGGTGCTCCACTTCCGTGCATGAAATTGTACGGAATTTGTATATAGTAGTTTAAGGTCTTAGGTTAAGTAGGTAGTTTTATTATAACAATTAAAAAAAACCAAATGTTTATCATTAAAAAAAAAATTAGATATAGTAAATACAAACAGTACCTAGCATTCTATTATGCAAATTAAGATGAACAAAGATGTGAAGCGTTAGCTGGCCAATTAAAATGTATAGAACTTTGTATTAACCAAAAACGTATAAGAAATATAAATGAATTTATGCAAAAAAAAAATTGGATTTCTGATGATTCCCTGCTTGACTGTGGAGCTGAGCAGATCAGTATTTTTCCACTCTCTCGAGTGTTTGGGAAGTTTGAATCTTGTCGTAACACGTTTAAACCGAAAAAGTGACATCACACCCGTTGACTATTAGTTATCCGCTGTCGCCTATCGTGCAAGATGGGTAAAGGAAAACATCGCAACCGGCAGAAGAATAAGAAGAAGAAATATGACGCTGAAAAACAGTCGTCTGATAGTGAATCGCCCGAGGGGGAAGATAACCGTAAGAGAAAAATACGAAATAACAGCGTTCGCTCCAGGAGTGATCGCTCATCGTATGAATCAGAGAGCATGTGCACCATCAGTGAAACCAATGTCCCAGCTGCTCGCGTTCAATCTGCAGGTACGCTGCTGTCGAATAAGAAGAATGTTCCAGTCTCAACTACACCCTCTTCCAATCAAAAACCTCCTCCAATCATGGTGAAAAATTTTCCTCTGGACAAACTGATGAAGGAGCTCGATGCCGAAAAAGTATCTGTTGAATACAAATTGTGCCGTATCGGCACTAAAGTGACTGCTGCCAGCAGAAAAGATTATGACGCCGTTATCGTTTATCTTCAAGGACAACAGGCACAGTGTTATTCTCACGATTTCTCGAACGAAAAACCATTTAAGACGGTGATAAAGGGGCTCCCGAATATGGACACTAAAAACATCGAAGCTGAGCTCATAAATCAATACAAGCTGCAGCCCCTGGCTGTGTATGCCATGAGACGCAAGGATGAGGGAACACGAGAATATCATGACCGATTTTATCTAGTGCACTTTCGGAAGGGAACCGTTACTGTAGGTGCTTTGCAAGCTATCCGCACCATTGGTAAGGTTCGCTGTCACTGGGAGCCGTACCGTGGCTCGAAGAACGATACTCAATGTCAACGATGTCTAGATTTCGGACATGGGACCAGAAACTGCAACTGCAAACCACGTTGTGCTAATTGTGCCCAAGGACACCTTACCGTGAACTGCTTACTGAAAGGTGAATTCGAGCTTAAGTGTGCCAACTGTAGGGGCAAACATCGAGGTAATGACCGTACCTGTCCCAAGCGCGTGGAGTACAGGGAGATTCGTAAAAAAGCATCAATATCTAACCAACGTGGGAAGAAGAAGGACAAGATACCGCCTCCGCCGGCTGTAAATATACAAAATTATCCCGCTCTTTCGGCTAATACCTCCCACTCAACCGTCGTTCCGCCAGTCGGATCTAACTGGGTTGATCCGAGAATCAGAACTACTCATCCACGTACCGTCAGACCGGAACAAGTACAAGAAGAAGACAATATCTCTGAAGAACTGAGGTCAGATAAGTACGACATGGAAAATCTTCTGGAAATTTTCAACGAGATGATCACCGAACTACAGAAATATCAACATCGGAAAGATCAGATCCGCATCCTGGGTCATTTTATCATCAAATATGGCTGTTAAACCTATCAAAATTTTACTGTGGAACGCCTGCTCGGTGGCGGGTAAACGTGAGGAGCTAATTGAATTTCTTCAAACGAACAACATTGATGTGGCTGCTTTAACAGAGACACATCTCAATCCTAGCACAAATTTTAATCTTCCTGATCATATAATAATCAGATTAGACCGAACATCAAGTCGCAGAGGTGGAGGCGTTGCTATCGCCATTCGGCGAGGCATTGATTTTAGAACCCTTCCCAGTTTCAATACAACCGTCATCGAAGCTGTATGTATAGAAATCACGTCTGATCTAGGATCAATAAAAATATTGGCAGCATACTGTCCGAAGCAATGTACGGAGAGGAACGGTCTATCCCGACACTTCAAGCATGATCTCAGCAAACTGACCAGAATCAACGGTAAATTCATATTGGCCGGTGACCTTAACGCGAAACATGAAGTATGGAATAATATACGACGTAACAACAACGGTTGTCTGCTCGCGGACGACACCCAGGCGGGGTACTACTCTGTCTATGCTCCAGATGATCCCACGTTCCTATCTTCAAAGGGCAACCCATCAACATTGGACATCTTTTTGTCAGATCTTGGAAACAATTTTTCTCATCCGCATACCATCAACGATCTACGGTCGGATCACTATCCGGTAGTGGTTGAAGCTGGACATATCGTGTGGAACAACCATCGTAGAGTGCGAAAGGACTTTCATCACGTCGACTGGGTAAGATTTCAACGCATTTTGGACCAGCAATTGAACGTTGATACCAACCTTGTTACAACCGAAGACATCAATCACTCCCTGATGGAATTCCAAAGGGCCATCAGCTTAGCAGAGGAGGCTTGCATTAAGAAAATTCCTGTTGTAAGTAGATTTTTAACTCTTGATGATACTACAAAGCGTATTATAAATCAAAGAAACGTAATTAGGAGGCAGTTCCAAAGATCTCGTGATCCCCGGATTAAATATTTAGTAAACAAATTCAACAAAATTATATCCAAACGTATTCAGAGGCACAAAAATCAATCATTTTGCCGATCAGTGGAGAGCCTAGAGTCTTTATCTCGTCCGTTCTGGAAAATTAACAAAATTCTCAAATCAAAACCAAAGCCAATTCCTCCTTTAAAGGTAGATAACTCCAATCTTATTACACCACAAGAAAAAGCAAACGCAATTGCATTCCACTTTGCATCATCCCATCAGCTAGGTCGCTCAATAAATAGTCCAATAGAGGAAGAGATACAAAGGACCTTAGATACTCTTAGAATGACCAATTGCTATATACCACAAGAAAAGAAAGTTACCTCTGATGAAATATCAACTGCTATAAGGTTTTCTAAAAATATGAAGGCACCTGGTCTGGACTCGATTTTCAATATAGTTCTCAAAAAATTAAGCTTCAGGACGTATAGCTTCTTGGCAAAAATTTTTAACAGATGCTTAGATCTCCAATACTTCCCGAGTAGTTGGAAGCTAGCCAAAATTATTCCAATATTAAAACCAGGCAAGGACCCAACAAACACAAGAAGTTATCGTCCTATTAGTTTACTCTCGTCTGTTAGTAAAATATTTGAACGAACAATACTGAACCGCATTCTGGAACATGTAGAAAGCAATAGGATTATTCCTCCTGAGCAGTTTGGTTTTCGCAGAGGGCATTCGACGACCCAACAAATTTACCGTGTTGTTAAAGTTATAAAAGATAATAAACGTGTTGCTAAATCTACCGCCATGGCGTTACTCGATATTGAGAAAGCGTTTGATAACGTATGGCATGCAGGGCTCATACATAAGCTCTATCGTTATAATTTCCCAATCTATTTAGTAAAAATTCTTCAATCATATCTCTCGAGCCGGTCGTTCAAGGTTTTCCTTAGTGGAGTCTGTTCCGATTCTTTTGAAATTTATGCTGGAATCCCCCAGGGTAGCCTGCTGGGTCCGGTATTATATAATATATATACTTCAGATATTCCAGAACTTCCTGAGGATGCCAGTCTGGCATTTTATGCTGATGACTCGGCTATCCTAGTGAAAGGAAGAAATACCAGACAAGTTACTTCTAAATTACAGTCTTACTTAACCACTTTCACCACTTGGCTTGAAACCTGGAAAATAAAAGTAAACGGTGCAAAAACTCAAACAATAATTTTTCCGTACAAAAACTCAAAGCGTCTAGAACCGACTCCAAATTGCTCAGTGACAATGAACAATAATAGAGTGCAATGGTCCAATGAGGTCACGTATTTAGGTATGACATTAGACAAAAAGCTGCTATTCAGATCACATGTAGAAAAAATCAGAACGAAATGCTCATTACTGATAAAAAAGTTGTATCCACTAATCAATCGCAATTCAAGATTGTGCCGAAAAAACAGGAAGTGGGTTATATCTATGGTATAACCGCAAGGGTGACGTAGGGCTATCGTTGATTTAGAGATCATTTGTATGAAGTTGAATCTGAATTCATTCTGAATGAATGAATATTTGAAGAACTTCGAAAACGAGAGCGTTACGTTGGAGGCACAAGGTTTTATGCATCCAATATTGGATACGGAAATATCCTACTGATGGGGAAGAATAATCTTCAGAAGCTATCCTGTTGATTGCGATTGATTGAAAAACCACAAAACCAAATGTATTTGGTCACAGTGTTACATGGATAGAAAACATTCAATTAAACTCTTTCACATGAATATATTTTGAAAATTCCCAGAGGAACTGGCAGATTATTTTCAGTAACGATTAGTTATTTCCACATTTTCCTCGATACTGGAAGCCCACCAGTGGTTAATGCCAACTCGATAACCGCCTGTTAATAGCACTTGATTGAAACATATTTGGTCACAGTGTTACATGGATAGAAAACATTCAATTAAACTCTTTCACATGAATATATTTTGAAAATTCCCAGAGGAACTGGCAGATTATTTTCAGTAACGATTAGTTATTTCCACATTTTCCTCGATACTGGAAGCCCACCAGTGGTTAATGCCAACTCGATAACCACCTGTTAATAGCACTTGATTGAAACATATTTGGTCACAGTGTAACATGGATAGAAAACATTCAATTAAACTCTTTCACATGAATATATTTTGAAAATTCCCAAAGGAACTGGCAGATTATTTTCAGTAACGATTAGATATTTCCACATTTTCCTCGATACTGGAAGCCCACCAGTGGTTAATGCCAACTCGATAACCACCTGTTAATAGCACTTGATTGAAACATATTTGGTCACAGTGTTACATGGATAGAAAACATTCAATTAAACTCTTTCACATGAATACATTTTGAAAATTCCCAAAGGAACTGGCAGATTATTTTCAGTAACGATTAGATATTTCCACATTTTCCTCGATACTGGAAGCCCACCAGTGGTTAATGCCAACTCGATAACCACCTGTTAATAGCACTTGATTGAAACATATTTGGTCACAGTGTTACATGGATAGAAAACATTCAATTAAACTCTTTCACATGAATATATTTTGAAAATTCCCAGAGGAACTGGCAGATTATTTTCAGTAACGATTAGTTATTTCCACATTTTCCTCGATACTGGAAGCCCACCAGTGGTTAATGCCAACTCGATAACCACCTGTTAATAGCACTTGATTGAAACATATTTGGTCACAGTGTTACATGGATAGAAAACATTCAATTAAACTCTTTCACATGAATATATTTTGAAAATTCCCAGAGGAACTGGCAGATTATTTTCAGTAACGATTAGTTATTTCCACATTTTCCTCGATACTGGAAGCCCACCAGTGGTTAATGCCAACTCGATAACCACCTGTTAATAGCACTTGATTGAAACATATTTGGTCACAGTGTAACATGGATAGAAAACATTCAATTAAACTCTTTCACATGAATATATTTTGAAAATTCCCAAAGGAACTGGCAGATTATTTTCAGTAACGATTAGATATTTCCACATTTTCCTCGATACTGGAAGCCCACCAGTGGTTAATGCCAACTCGATAACCACCTGTTAATAGCACTTGATTGAAACATATTTGGTCACAGTGTTACATGGATAGAAAACATTCAATTAAACTCTTTCACATGAATACATTTTGAAAATTCCCAAAGGAACTGGCAGATTATTTTCAGTAACGATTAGATATTTCCACATTTTCCTCGATACTGGAAGCCCACCAGTGGTTAATGCCAACTCGATAACCACCTGTTAATAGCACTTGATTGAAACATATTTGGTCACAGTGTAACATGGATAGAAAACATTCAATTAAACTCTTTCACATGAATATATTTTGAAAATTCCCAGAGGAACTGGCAGATTATTTTCAGTAACGATTAGATATTTCCACATTTTCCTCGATACTGGAAGCCCACCAGTGGTTAATGCCAACTCGATAACCACCTGTTAATAGCCGCGCGTGTATGTGTAGCGATGTCTTCCCAGGGAACCGTTTGTGGCATCACTCTCCTACTGATAGATTCCCTTCTGGCCTAGGGTGCACAAACAGGCTCTTGGTGACACCGTTCATCCGCGCTTTCATGATAAATAAAGAGCTTCACCGCAACAGCGACAACATGCTCCAATCGCTGTTCAATTAGAACTGAGTGGATTTCCGAGCGCCGCTCGCTTATATACCGATTGGTGATTTCAATAGCCTGTTTTGAAAGCAATTTTAAGACTATTGAAACAAGTTTTTGGATCAAAAAGTAACAAGTATATAACGCGTAGACATTTTATCTTTCGAATGAAGTGTTTATCATACCATTTCGTTCAGTTGTTTAGGAGCTATTAACGCTCAAAATCTCGGTCTCCGGCGTAACGCTTTCGTTTTCGAAACTTTGATTTTACACCCACAAAACAAATTGGCTGTTTACAAATGTATCATCTATCCTGTCTTGAGTTATGCAGCTCCTGTTTGGGAGAACTGTGCTAAATCTCACAAAAATAAGTTGCAGGTAGTCCAAAATAAAGCACTGAAAATGATTCTCAATTTACCATGGTACACACGTACGACTGAAGTGCATAGATTGTCGGAATTTGATAAGCTGGATGTAAAATTCAATAAAATGTTGGCAGATTTTCGCCAAAAGTGCCAGAACTCTGAACATGAGCTCCTGAATACTCTTTTTGTTTAAAATAAAGCTACAATTTAGGATTAGGTTTAGGATTAGGGTTTAGGGTTAGTATTAAAATGATAATAACTGAAACATTGTTTTGTCTGATTGAATATGCCGAAAAGGCTAATATACGTTAATTATAATAATATTATAAAAGATTTAGAACAAAGATGAAATAGTTTTTAAGGGAAGCTAAATCACTTGAATGTTATACCATACTGAAAATGTAAAACGAATAAATACTGAAATATATTTAATGCAAAAAAAAAAAATTGGGTTTCTCATTCTCGTTCAACGCTCAGATCGGCAAACATCTGGGCTTCTAGTGTGCAGTGCTCTACAAATCATCCAACACCATACGGTGCGGCAAAGGAGAGGAAGCCATCGGCAACTAACGATGAATGCGGTGCGGCAAAGGGAGGAAGCAGCGGAGAGCATCGAATTAAATCTAGTGTGCATTGCTGGTGCGCTCCACTTCACATCAACAATTGGATGCGGCAAAGGAGGCAGAGGAGTGAAGTGCATGGTATCACACTCGCTATCCGTCGTTTAGCTCGTCGTGGTTGTGCCAATCAAACCCTCGCAAATCGACGCACAGAAGCCGATGGCGCCAAAGTCAAGGAAAGCATCAGCGAATCCGTAAAAGCTACCGCTCCCAAAACTAAACTGCTACATCCGACGCAGCAGATTCCGTACAGCCCATTAAACCATTCCAGTCCTTCTCAGGACTATCAATTTGTTTTGAAACAAAAGAGTTTATTTTACTGTTTTCCACTTACCACAAAAACTATATAAAACTATGATCAAAAATACTGTTTATTTTTATATTTTCTACTAACAACTAACAGGGAACTAACTGTCACTAATCTCGTTCTATATACATCGTACATTATCCGCTCTTTGGAATCGAGAAAACAAATTGATGCGGTATATACAGATTTCTCTGCTGCGTTTGATATTATCAACCACATCGCAGTAGCCAAGCTTCATCGTCTTGGTTTCAACGGTCCACTTTTGAAATGGCTCCACTCCTACCTCACCGACCGCGTTATGTCAGTGAAAATAGGCGACACAATATCCACTCCTTTTCGGGTAACATCTGGTGTTCCTCAGGGCAGTCACCTTGGTCCTTACCTGTTTTTACTGTATCTCAACGATATAAATTTCAGTTTGAAGTGTCTCAAACTCTCGTATGCAGATGACTTCAAATTGTTCCTCCCAGTAAACTGCATCGGAGATGCTGAGATTTTACAACAGCAACTCAACATCTTCGCCGAATGGTGTGCAAACAACAGGATGCTTTTGAATCCATCAAAGTGTTCGGTAATATCGTTCTCACGCAAGCGTTCGTCGATAATCTTCGAATATAAGCTGCATGGTGTTAAATTGGATCGTGTCAGTACCATTAAGGACCTCGGCGTTATGCTGGATTCGAAACTCACTTTTCGCGACCACGTATCCTATATCATCGCTAAAGCGTCCAGAACACTTGGATTTATCTTCCGCGTCACAAAGCGATTCAAGGACGTGCACTGTATCAAGACTCTCTATTGCTCGTTAGTTCGCTCGATTCTAGAGTATGCTTGTGTGGTGTGGTCGCCGTACTACCAGAATAGTGTTCATCGAATTGAGTCGATCCAGCGGAAATTCATCCGATTCGCACTACGCAATTTACCATGGAATGACCCAATAAATCTTCCTAGCTACGAGGATCGATGCAAACTAATAGGGATTAACTCATTAGTTTCACGGAGAAACGTTGCCAAGGCCCTATTTACTTCGGACTTAATTACCGCTAGAATCGACTGTCCTGAGCTTCTCCGGTTAATCAACTTTAATGTTAATCGTCGTAACTTGCGTTCTCGTCATTTTCTCTACATCTCCTCAACACGAACAAATTACGGATACCATGAACCTGTGACTAGTATGTGCCGTTTGTTTAACCGTTGTAGCTCCTGTTTTGACTGTCATCTTTCACGTTCGTCCCTCAAAAAATTGTATGTTATTGCTCTTACATAATTTGAAATTTCTTATGTATTAGTTTTAGTAGGCTTAGTGAAAAATAGTTTTAGTTTTAGTTTTTTATATCATACATTAGGGCATGTGTAGCCTGTTGTATTTGTGAATTAAATAAATAAATAAAAAAAAACATCATATCACGTCTAGAAATGTCTAAAATTTTCGTAGGGGCATATTGCAATAACCGAATCATTCGAGGAAATGTCTATAAGTATTCGATTAATCGAACGAATATTCGTTGACCAGACCAGACATCGATAAAAGTTACGTCAAATATAATTTTAAATAAACATCGAAGTGCTAAATAATATATTTTTAATGAAATCGTTTTTCAGTTTGATCCAATATATTAAAAATTCATGATTCATGCGGCGATAGAAAAATAAACCCATTACCAACGTAATTCACATAATTCTTATTGGAAAACGTACTGTTTTGACGTACGATTACGTCTTTCGGGAACATATTGGGGTACAAATTGAAAATCGAAAATAGAGCACATCGTGAAAATTGTCCAATTTCAAACACTTATTGCTCAGTCATTTCACGATGGATTGTTGGGATTTTTGTGTCAATCTATTTCGGCACTCCATGACAATTTTGTACATTTAATAAAATTATAGATATCATGAAACTAACCATCGAAAAATTGGAAAATCTCAATCCCTATCCTAACGGAAATACCCACTTCTGATTGATCGAAATTGACACATGCGGTGGCTTATGTACTTACAATTATAGGTCAGTTTTTTCCTGATGGATTTACGAGACATTTGCATCAATTGATCTGAGTACTCCATAATAATTCATCACAATTGATAATATATTAATATCATATGAAACTAACTAGCAAACAATCAGAAAACCTCCAAACGGAAATACCTCTTTCTGATTGGTCTAAATTGAAGATATGGAGAAATCGGCACATCGAAGTACAGGGAACTTTTGTTCCCACCGAAGTGTATTCCGTAACAGAGACATCTAAACCAAGCTGCTGGGGAAATCGGCATTGCAATTACATGAAAGTAGGGGGAGCTTTTGTTTCCACCGACATGTATACCCTAACAGAAATTTCAAATCCAAGGTGTCTGGGGGAAATCAGCATGTAGATATCCTCGTGTTCGATAGTTTAACTAACGACGCGCATAAATGGATAGTGCTCATTGTAACTAGCATGGGCATTGCTGATTGCATACGTGCTGGCGAATATATAGGGAGCGATGAATGAGTGTTTTTTGACGTAGGATTACGTCTTTCGGGAACATATTGGGGTACAAATTGAAAATCTAAAATCGAGTCCAAAGTGACAATAGTCCAATTTTAAACGCTCATTGCTCAGTCATTTCATGATGGATTGATGAAATTTTAGCGTCCATCCAATTCGGCACTCCATAACAATTTTTTATATTCGAGAAAATAATATATGTCGTGAAACTAACTATCAAACAATTGAAAAATCTCAACCCCTATTCTAACGGAAATACCCACTTCTGATTGGTCGTAATTGACGACACATGCGGCGGGTCCCTAACAGAGACATCTAAACCAAGCTGCCTGGGGGAAATCGACATTGCAAATATATAAAAGTCGGGGGCATTTTGACGTAGGACTACGTCTAACCGGAAGATATAGGGGGTGAAATGGAAATCTAGGCACTGAACAAGTAGGAAAAAATGCAAGATTTGGAACGCTTATAACTCGAGCATTTCTCAATAGATCGCAAAGGTTTTTGCAACAATTGATAGGAAATATATCTACGCATCTATCATAACGAATAACATTTCATTTTTCTTGAGATAAATAATTGAATAATTGTGAAATATCAAGCATTGTCCAAATGCACTATGTGCCCACATTTGATTGGTCCATTTTGTGCTCCTCAAATCGTACCGACCAAAAGGGGCAACCAGAGCAGCAGCGAAATAGAATGAAGCACGATTGGAAAGGAAAAAGAAAAAAAAATGAGAGAAACATTGGTCGCAGTCTGACACATGCGTAATTCTCGAGCCAGCCAGTCAGCTTAAAAATCCCCGCTCCGCTGCCGTAACGATCATTCTCGTTCAAACCGTACACCACATCGGTTCGCATCACAACACATCAACAAACCAACCCAAGCAGCCATGTCTGGACATGGTAAAGGAGGAAAAGTGAAGGGAAAGGCAAAATCCCGCTCGAACCATGTTGATCTGGAGTTCCCCGCAAGGGTAGCTAGGCCGAGCGCGTTAGTACCAGTGCACCAGTCCACCTAGCCGGCGTTATATAGTTTCGGCCGCCGAAGTGATCGAGTTAGCTGGCAAAGCTGCTCGCGACGATAAGAAAACCCGCATTCGGAACAGAACACATTCGGTTCGGTGGACATCAAGACAACAGGCAGTTGCAGCGAGTGGCGAGTGGCAAACGCAATCGCAAAACGGCATCAGGTAGCAGAAAAAAAAAGTTTGTTCTTTATACAAACTGCTTTGGTGGCAAATCCAGAACAAGGCGGCATCGAGGGCGTTCGAAATGTTTTGACGTAGGACTACGTCTTTCATTTCTATACCGGGGTGTAAAACCAAAGTTTCGAGAACGAAAGCGTTACGCTGGAGACCGAGATTTTGAGCGTTCATAGCTCTTAAACAACTGAACGAAATGGTATGATAAACACTTCATTTGAAAGATAAAATGTCTACGCGTTATATACTTGTTACTTTTTCATCCAAAAACTTGTTTCAATAGTCTTAAAATTGCTTTCAAAACAGGCTATTGAAATCAAAAATCGGTATATAAGCTAGCGCCGCTCATAAACCCACTCAGTTATGATTGAACAGCGATTGGAGCATGTTGTCGCTGATGTTGTGAAGCTAATTTCGTTTATCATGAAAGCGCTGATGAACGGTGTCACCAAGAGCCTGTTTGTGCACCTAAGGCCAAAAGGGAATTCATCAGGAGGAGAGTGATGCCACGGTTCCGCTTGAAACATCGGAGCAGCCGCCACACACACACACACACACACACATACACGCGCGGAATTCTCGTTGCTATCATCGTTGCTGAAAAATAATCTGCCAGTTCCTCTGGGAATTGAAAAATACATTCATGCGAAATAGTTCATTTTAATGTTTTCTATCCATATAACACTGCAATCAAATACATTTGGTTTTGTTATTTTTCAATCAATCGTAATTAACAGGAAAGCTTCTGAATATTTTTTTTCCCATCAGTGGAAATTTTCGTATCCAATATTGGATGCATAACATGAAAAACGGAAAATGTTTCACATCGCGAAAATCAAGTCATTTTCGAGCGATTATTGGAAGCGCAATCATAACCGCGGAACTTTGGAAGCGCAAGTCGGTTTTGAAGTCCTTAGCAATTCCACGAACCAAATGCTGCAAAGGTAGCTTGCGGATCAGCAATTCGGTCGACTTCTGATAGCGACGAATTTCATGCGAAGTTCCCGGTCGATAGCGATGTGGCTTCTTCACGCTTCCTGTGGCTGATGCGCTTATCCGAGCTGCTTTCGTGGTGCCGTTTGTCGTTTTTAATTGTTGGGAAAGGGCATTATTTCTGCTGACTAAATTCCAAGAAAAAATCCATTCCTTCTTTAAGCGTGATTCATTCTGCTTCGGATCAACGGAACAGTATGATAATCATTTCATACAAAAGATAAAATGTCCAAGAGTTATATGATTGCTATTTATTGAGTCGGAAAATTGTTTCAATAGCTTAATGATAGCTTCGAAAACAGGTTATAAAATGACGCTTCCTTTGCTTTCGTTCATTTCTTACTCTACTCTCGCACCGTGACGACTCGTTTGTTTGGGACCAAGCAGATAGCTAGTTAGTCTTTCAGTGGTAAGGCACACGAAAGCAGCTCGGATAAGCGCACCAGCCGCAGGATAGGTGAAGAAGCCACATCGCTATCGACCGGGAACTTTGCGTGAAATTCATCGCTATCGGAAGTCGACCGAATTGCTGATCCGCAAGCTACCTTTGCAGCTTTTGGATCGTGGAATTGCTCAGGACTTCAAAACCGACTTGCGCTTCCAAAGTTCCGCGGTTATGACGCTGCAGGAGGCTTATTCGAAGATACAAATTTGTGCGCTATCCACGCAAAACGCGTCACATCATGCCCAAGGACATTCAGCTGTCCCATCGAATCCAAGGAGAGGGTGCTATATTAGCTTAGCATATAATCATCAGCCCTTTTCAGGGCTCCCAATTTGATGGATTAGAGTTTAGAAAAGTTTTTTGCAGGCCAAACTGAAACGAGAATTTTCGTTTGGATGCCATACAGCATTGAGAAAATTCCGGAAAGATCTAATCGTTGCTGAAAAATAATCTGCCAGTTCCCTGGGAATTGAAGAATACATCCATGCGAAAGAGTTTATTTTAATGTTTTCTAATTATATGGCGAACACAGCGACCAAATACATTTGATTTCGTAATTTTTCAATCAAGTGTAATTAGCTGGAAAGCTTCTGAAGATTATTCTTTCCCATCAGTAGGATATTCTCGTATCCAATATTGGATGCATAACATGAAAAACGGAAAATGTTTCGTATCGCGAAAATTATATAATTTTCAATCGATTATTGCTCAGTCGCCGAAATTTTCATACTCAGAGAGTTCATTCTCCTCTAGTTTGCCTTCCAAATTGCCATCGTAAACCACACCTTCTCTCGATTCAATCACGCACGAAAAGCATACTGAAATGATATTCTGGTGGTGAAACCGATTCATTTTTCGTGAGGCGTTGTGCACAAATTACGTAACGCGATAAGGGGGGAGGGGGTAGATGTTGCGTTACTTTCTGTTTATTAGAGATAGGAAATTGCGTTACGAAAGGGGGGGGGGGAGAGGTGGTTCAAAATACGGATTTTTAGCGTTACGTAATTTGTGCACGACGCCTGAGGACATCGACAAGACAACATCGTTACTGAACGAGCTGAACGGCGAGGGATCGAGGGATTCATTACCTGGCCTGACCTGACCTGAAATGCAATCAGTTTGTTTTAAAAAAAGAAGAAAGAAAAGCCGATGCTGATACTCTCGTGACCAAGAGAGTATCAGCATCGAAATACGGTTCCTCGGGAAGACATAGAAGCAGCCGCCACACACACACATACACGCGCGCAACTCTTTTCGTTTGCTGGTTATCGAGAGGAAACCTGGAAAGAAATGATCGTTGCTGAAAAATAATATGCCAGTTCCCCTTGGAATTGAAAATTACATTCAAGCGAGTTTATTTTAATGTTTTCTATCCATATAATACTGCGACCACATACATTTGGTTTTGTGATTTGTCAATCAAGTGCAGTTAGCAGGAAAGCTTCTGAAGATTATTCTTCAGAACAAGGTTTTTTGTATCCAATATTGGATGCATAAAACCTTGAGTCTCCAACGTAACACTCTGGTTTTTGAAGTCACCCAAATATTTATTTATTCATTCATTCAGGATGGATTTAGATTCAACTTCAAACAAATGATCTCTAAATCAACGATAGTCCTACGTCACCCTTGCGGTTATACCATAGATATAACCCACTTCCTGTTTTTTTTTCAAAACCACAAGTACTAAGTTTTCTAAATTGGAACCATTCCATAAAACAAGGCGCTTTTCAGGGCCATTAAACCTTCAAAAAAAGAGTTTAGGAAATACAGTTCAATGCTTTCTAAAACAATATCCAAAATAATAATAAAACACAAATTGATTTTTTGTTTGTTAATTTGTTTGCCAGGATATGATGAGTATGCGAATTTGGCAGTTTTTCTGAGCTTATTGATAGTTGGGGACTTTCCTGATTATTCAATTTTCACCAATTCTTGAATTGTTTCCAGATTGAAAGTACAGTAATCTATAATTAGTTCGACATTTAGCTAATTGGATGGACATGTAATGCGACTTATTTAGTTGGACATTTTTGTAAATATAGAGATCCAAATTATGACCCCACATTGAAAGTCGACACTGTACCACTGTCATCGCAAATGTTCAACTACAGGTTAAAATTACCTCCAATCCGACACTGAGTGGTGGTAATGCGACGTGCAATTGAATGTAATTTACTGTAAAATATGTCACAAGCTGGATGGGAAGAAATTTTCCAACTGTGAAAGCTGTGGCGAGTGGTAAATGCAATCGCTAAACAGAAAGGTTTAGCCGAACAAGATGGGGATATCGAGTAATAACAAAACAATAAACTCTTTAGATTGAAGATACTTTTGTGATCATGAAAAGGACCCTTTTTACCCTGCATGTGAATCCAACGAGCGAAAAAATCGTAATGAATGTATTTTTTTGCCATCGCTCCCTTTTAACGCTCATTCGTTCGTCTCGTTGAACTCGCCCCTTTGGCTGAGTCTGCCGATTTGTCTCTATCCTGTAAGTGTGTACCGCTAGAGTACAAAACGCGCGCTGATGACCACCTATGCATTAATTCTTTGTGTGGACACCGACTGGACAACATCGTTGCTGGACGGGCTGGACGGCGAGGGATCGAGTGCCTTTCTCAAGGCAAGAGGGCGGAGGTGGTAGCGCTGGAGTAGAATAGAGTAGAGTTTTCAAAGGGCCTTTCTCAAGGCTAGAGACGAATGAACTGCAAAAGTTTAAAGTCTCTATAATACAATACCTTCCTTCCTTACCTATGCATTCCCTATCACAGCAATCATTTTGATTGTACGATATGTGCATACGCCAAAAGTTGCCCGGCGTTGATAAGTACAAAGGTTTCAGAAAAAATCAAAAATCAACTAAAAGATAGTGAGAAAAAAATAAAACAATATATTTAAAATATATATTTAACAAAAGCTGTCCCCTTTGTATAGTCCTACGTCACTCCGGTTATGTCCCCGACATTACCAACCCGTCTTTTTATATTGCAAGTAAGGTGAGTGATACGTTTGATTCTAGCGAATAAAATTTAAATTTGGAACTTTGATGTTGGTGGCTTCGTGAAATTTCATATCAATGACCGAACGTGTATTGTGAAAAACTTAGCACAAGTGTAAGCGTAAAATTGTATATGGTAGCAGTTGTGTTAAAAATGACTTGATATATGAAACGATTTATTCCAAAACAAAACCAAGGTGTGTTCCCGCTCGAAAACGGGTCGTTTGGTTTAAGCTGTTTGTTTTGTAGTGTTCATTTTCACCCAAGGAAAGTATATACGGCGAGAAAAATTGAAAAAAATTGAGAAATATTAGAAAAAGTGATTGCTCTACATATAGTATTAGGTGTTGTTAGTCCAATTAAAATTCGCATTGGGTTGAATAAACACTCAGAAAGTAAAAATTATAGAAGAAAATAACATTTTCCATTTCAAATATGTTTTTTTCTATATTGAAGTAACATGTTTTTACTGATGAGATAAATTAATAATTGTGTTAGGTATTGGTAATTATATTACAATGGTGAGTTTTTTTCTTCATTTCATCCATATATAACACAGGAGGCATCTCGTCTAGGATCACAGAGGGCGGTTTTCATCATATCTCGTTCCACTTCGGTATCTTTTATCTGATACACACCATCCAACGGCTGTTGGATGGTGTGTATCAGATATCCTTCTGTCATCATCACTTGGTAAACACTGGTGGAGTGAACGAACAATATCCAACAACCAAACAAAACGGCCCTTTTCAGAGCCACCAAATCATTATCAAAGAGTTTAACGATGTAATTCTTCAAACATATCCAAAATCAACAGATAGCTTAACGGAATCCTACGTCAACTATGCGGTCGTGTCTCGGACACAACCCTCCTGTGACTTTTTTCTCAGCATTGAAATCAGTTTAGCAAAAAAAAAAACGAACTGATTTTATTTACAGATATAAGTTCAAAAAAAAATTCAATGTCCAAAGACAAGCCCATACTCAGTCTTGTCCGCCACAGAGCCGATATGGTCCCGACAAGGCCCTTGCAGCCAAATGGTCCACCAAGACACAAGTCCAACCGCCAGCCTTGTTTTGGATTGACTTGAATATCCCCATC
This sequence comes from Toxorhynchites rutilus septentrionalis, assembly GCF_029784135.1. Classification (NCBI taxonomy): domain Eukaryota; kingdom Metazoa; phylum Arthropoda; class Insecta; order Diptera; family Culicidae; genus Toxorhynchites; species Toxorhynchites rutilus. Next base: position 106,154,742 of record NC_073744.1, read on the forward strand.
CAGAGAAATCGAGAAATTTTCCTTCACGAAAAATTTCTAGACCGGCCCTTACAAAACTTTTAAATTTTTATCCTTCATATCTGCAACAAGCGCGCGACGCTCAAACTTTTGTAGACTACTTTTATTTTTTTTTTCAACTACTACAATATAAAAAAAATCAAAATAAAAATAGTCCATCATCACCAAGATCATGACAGACATAATAGAGATTAATCCAAAATAGAGGCAATTTTCTTGATGACATTGTCAATGTGAGTGTTGAACTTAAGTTTGTCATCAATAATCACGCTATGATATTTAATCTCCCGAACGCGGTCAATAGTCGCATAATCAATAACAATACGTTTTGATTTCGCGAGATTATCATGTATTTTGTTTTACTTATGTTCAATTTCAATTGCTTATACTTCAACCATCTACTTAGAAAACGCAAATCTTCATTCAGATGCAAAACGGCCTGATATACATCTTTAGCTGCAATGAATAACACAGTGTCATCTGCGAAAACATTAATATCGCAAAATCGTAAGACTCTCCGCATGTCATTTAATAAATAAAAGAGGCCCTAACACACTGCCCTGAGGTACTCCAAGATTATTCTCTACAGGACTAGAAATGAAATCGCTAAAAGCAGTCCGTTGTGTTCTGCCATTTAAATGCAGTACTCGTAATTCCAAAGCGCTTAATCGTGTTCAACAACAAGGGCCTAGAAATTGTCTCGGAAGCGCGTTTTAGATCCAAGAAAACAGCAACAATGGTTTCTTTATCTTCTAATTGTTCATTCCATTTTGCTAATACCAAGTTCAATGCGGTTTCACAGGAATGACCTTCCCGAAATCCCGATTGTTCTGGTATTAGCAAAGAGTTACAATCTAAATATTCCAACAGCTGGCCTTTAACTACAAGTTCTAATATTTTCTCTAAGGTGTGCAACATGTTGATGGGACGAAACTTTTCGGCTTTAATCGTTCCAGCAACCTTTTGGATCGGAACAACTAAAGATTCTTTCCACACTTGAGGCACATGCCCAGTTTGCAATGATGTATTTATAAGGTCCAGCAAGATGTGAGAAATGATATGGAAGCAGTCTCGAACAACTCTAGCATTAACATTGTCTACTCCAGCCGTTTTCTCTAATGAAAAGCAAATAGTTTTCAACTGACCTAATGTAATTGGGTGGAAATCTTCAAATCTACAATTACTATTAACCGGCTGTTTTATTTCATCGGGTTCATCGACCAATTCAATAGATTGACCTCACTTGAACCCAAGCTTCTCCACAAATAGATGAAATCGTACGTTCCATGCCCTGGACGCCTGCTTGAGACCATACAACTAGCGATTCAGACGACATACTAAGCCTGTTTCTTGTTCGAAACTTTCTGGCTGAACCATGTATATTTCCTCTGATATTTTTCCGTTCAAAAACGCAGTCTTTACGTCCATTTGATGGATTCTCATCTTTTCATGGCTAGCAACAGCTAGAACCGTACGGAGTGTATCTAACTTTGCAACTGGAGCATAGGTTTCCGAATAATCAAACCCATATCTTTGTGTGAATCCTCGTGCTACGAACCTGGCCTTGTAGCGATCTTCTCCGCCGTCTTCACAACGCTTCAGTTTAAACACCCATTTACAAGTTATCGGTGTACGACCTGACGGGATCTTGGTCAAAGACCATGTATTGTTTCTCTTCAGTGCTTTCATTTCTTCGTTCATGTGTAACGTTTTGGGAGTCTGTATCAGACTCTTTAGCTCACGCATGCATGCAGTACACCCCTGCACAATCGCACCCACCACAACTGTCACGACGACAGTATTGAACTGTCAGAGAAAGTGAGATAGAGGAAATGAAAAGCGACTGACAGAACAAGTCAGCTCTCTTGGGTATCGTTCGTCGTCCGAGACGGACGTGTTTTTTGGTTAAGCGCTGGTGCGCATAACTGGGTCTTCGGGGCGCTACGTCGCTCTGAACGGACGTAAATTTTCTTGGCGCTAGTGCGTGTAGTGTTTGTGTTTCTCCGCCATTACCATCCGAACGGACAAGAGGAAGTTTTATTGGGGTGCTGGCTGATGCACACGGTGATTGCTGGATACCGCGGTGGCCATGTAACGTGACGTGAGGTTCTGTGGAGTGCAGCTGCGGCTTGAGATTTACCGTCCGATTGGACGGGCTTTTTTGCACGGGTGTTCGCGGTAGAGCGGGTAAGCTATCCCGTAGGAAGGAGAACGCGACGAAGCTAGTTGGAGCCAACCGGCACCGACTGGAAACTGGAGGTAGCCTCGTCGGGACATATGTGGTCGAATGATGACAGCTCGAGTGACAGAGGCGCTGAAGGAAGAATTCGGTTAGTGCGAGGTGTCGTGACTTTTTTTTCATTCAATGGCAAATGCACCGATAACGCACTTATGTGACCGTTCGCTTCAAAATTACTCGAGAGAATAGTCTTTTGTAGATTTTATGATATACATCAGATGTAGAGAGAATGAGATTCCTGAAACTCTCATTTTTTTCATACTCACCTTCTGAATTTTGGTAAGAACATAGAAGGCATATCGACGCATATTTCTTATGCGCTTTCACTCTCTACTGCTCTCGTTTCCATCTATTTCATTTATGGGGAGTCCAAAATCTCCCTTTACGCTTAGTCTCAAATTTGCAAAGATTTGGAACAGACAAAGTACTAGGAATGTTTACACCAGATTTTTCACTTTAAATATTTAGTTTCAGTTAATTTAATTATCTTCATCTTATATCCCACATTACTCCCTGCCTCTATACTACTGAAAGACATTATAAAAGAATCAGTCGTCCAATCTGGAAGTTTTCTGATCTCCTATTTTTGCCGTAGATAATTACTCATTTCCTTCAAAATAATGTTTTTTTTAGGCATAACAGTTAGTTTATCAGAGTTTGAGTTTCATTATGCATCAGATATTTCTTCAAACCTATAAGTGATACCTTTAGCACTTCTAAAATATTTCATGTTTCGAGTATCTCTATCATCCATAACAACAATTTTGGTCTCATCTTTGGCTCCAACTCGAAATCTTTTACCGAAAACGTTGGTTCCCGCTTATTCCTTGTTTGTTGAACAACGATTACAATTTCTCCCGGTTTATATATCTTTAGTCTTGTGTACCAAGTTCCTTTTATTTTTAATTGAATAATATGTGAATTTGAAATAATTATATGATAAACGTGTACTTATGTATCAATCGATTCACTTTCACAAATCATTAATATCAGACTCGATTTTCTTCATTTTTATTCGAATCATTTTTAAGTGTTAAACTTCTAACATCGACAGTGTTCTTGAAGGTGGCGAAAGTGACACGAAAGGTTCGTTGTATGTTCCTAACACGTCCATAATTTCTATACACCTTATTCGCTGCGTTACAATCCGATCCCGTATGTCGAAGATTGAAAATATGCTGGATATATATTTTCATCGGAAAAGCATCAAACTCATTAATTTTATTACGATTCGTGATGGTATGCCAACTTCCCGCCAGGTTCCTCTCTCGCCATCCGACGCAGCACAATCGGTTGGAACAGAAGTAAAAATTATTGGTTCTAGTTTCATAAATCTCTGATACACTAACCCTTCATTCAGGAGCCTCCAACTCACGCATCTTGTCCGCCAGATCTGTGAAAGTTGCTCCCAATTCAATATCTAAAACAGCAGAACATTCTACATTTCAACTTAACATCTAGCATACTGTACTATTGCGTGTTTGACGTCTTCGCATTCCTCATCATCGTTGAATTCACATAAACGGACTGTTGCCTTACCCCTGTGATAAACTTGAGATCGAAGTCGTTTGGTTTTGTTTCACCAATACCACTTCACACCAGTGGAGTATCACATCCGGGCCTTAGCCGAAATAAGATTTGAATATATTCAAGACGCTCGAAAATGAGTTCGATAAATGATCTGGGATATCGACACCAGATCCCGTGTTCCGGAAAATGCTCTCAAACGCAAACCCGCTTCTACTTGGAAAACACGAACTGAGCAGCCTCATCGTCGATTTCGGCTAAGTTCACAGTGTCACGAAACAAATCCCTTTATGACTCACACTCGTGTCATCGAAGCGATAAATCTTTGTTTCTCCGGTTTAAATACGATATCTCATGCGACTTTCATGGCCGACGAATTTATATTCGTCCCACGATTCCCTTTAAAAAAAATTGTCCCACGATTTAAAACATGGCCGACATTTTTTTTCCTTCTATTACAATGAATGGCCGATGGATTCTACCCATTCCACGATTTCCATGGCCGACGAAATCATATTCGTCCCACGATTCCGTTTCAAGAAAAATTGTCCCACGATTTCGAACATGGCCGACATTTTTGTTTTCTCTAGTACAATGCATGGCCGATGGGTATTATCCATCCCACGACTTTCATGGCCGACGAAATCATATTCGTCCCACGATTCCGTTCCGAGAAAATTTGTCCCACGATTTTGAACATGGCCGATATTTTGTTTTCTCTATTACAATGCTTGGCCGATGGGAATAACCCATCCCACGACTTTCATGGTCGACGAAAAGAACTTTCGTCCCACGATAACGTTTCCACATTTCACAAAATACTCACAATTCTTTCCGCGTTCTAGTATTTAAATTCGCACTTTGCTTTCAACTCACCAAGAGAAGCTGCTACCAACTGCGCCATTGTCGTGAATTTTTTCATTCAATGGCAAATACACCGATAACGCACTTATGTGACCGTTCGCTTCAAAATTACTCGAGAGAATAGTCTTTTGTAGATTTTATGATATACATCAGATGTAGAGAGAATGAGATTCCTGAAACTCTCATTTTTCTCATACTCACCTTCTGAATTTTGGTAAGAACATAGAAGGCATATCGACGCATATTTCTTATGCGCTTTCACTCTCTACTGCTCTCGTTTCCATCTATTTCATTTATGGGAAGTCCAAAATCTCCCTTTACGCTTAGTCTCAAATTTGCAAAGATTTGGAACAGACAAAGTACTAGGAATGTTTACACCAGATTTTTCACTTTAAATATTTAGTTTCAGTTAATTTAATTATCTTCATCTTATATCCCACACGAGGATGACCCTTTTATTTCTGTATTCGCATGCATGTCCATAGCGCGAAAAGCACACTTCAGTAGATCCTCTTATTACATGGCTGCTTTCCACTTCGGCCAATCAGCTCGCTTCTTCACCTCAGACAACGAACTCGGGAGATTTTCCATGAAATTAATTGCACTCAGGGCGAATCCACTATAGTCCATTTCGTAATCATGTTGCCACATCGGAGGTTTACATTTCCGTTGCAGTCGTGATGTACTCCTGGATGTACCCTCTTCACATCGCGAACGCTGCATGTCCTGCAAGGCATCTTCTTGATTCGTGTCAGCATCGTGTTCACATATGGTCTCATCAGCACAGCTATCGAAATGCTCTTCATCAGCAATCTCTTCAACAGCTATCACGCTCTCAATATCACTTTCAGCATCAGAATCTTCCTCGAATCTTTTCATGCGCACGATATCTTGACTGATAACATTTTCTGAAACTGCAGGAACTCTATTTTCGATGGAAATTACGTCTCGCACAACTACAATTGATTTCTGCTGCGGGTCTTACACCCTGTTACGGACGGAAATGTCAAATCAGGGCCGGTGGTAAAATTTGTTTACGATCTAGGGATAATAAAAGAAATATGTGTTTCCCTATCTCGAGCAACGGCGAGAATAGGAGAAACTGAATTATGAAACACATGTTTTCCCCGTATCTCGTATAGGAGCGAGAAAGGGAGAAAACAACTAGAAAATAGGTACTTAGAATGACGCAGGCAAAAAGAGATTGCCGGATAAGCAGGTAGAACACATGTCAAAATTCCCTAGATGCTAGTAATTTGACTAGCTGGTTCGGATTCTACTCACAAAGAAAACGCTTCTCCCGTGGACGAATCGAGAGTAATTTATTTCTGTGATTTCTACAGTTTTTATACTAAAACTATCTCCCCAGTTCTTAATTCTACCCTCACCACACATAGCGATAAGCTACCTGAACATCTTATCTGCCTGTTGGTGCGCAAGGGTATTCATTACTTCTCTTTTGCCTTGGTGCCAAACTCTTTTTGCCTGCGTCATTTCAGTTATTCCTGCCATGTGTTCTACCTGCTTATCCGGCAATCTCTTTTTGCCTGCGTCATTCTAAGTACCTATTTTCTAGTTGTTTTCTCCCTTTCTCGCTCCTATACGAGATACGGGGAAAAAATGTGTTTCATAATTCAGTTTCTCCTATTCTCGCCGTTGCTCGAGATAGGGAAACACATATTTCTTTTATTATCCCTAGATCGTAAACAAATTTTACCACCGGCCCTGATTTGACATTTCCGTCCGTAACATTCCGGCCCTGATAAATCAAGTAGATTTATAAAACCTGATACGGACGGTACATTCATATGAGTGCAATTTTCTTTGTTATGGCAACCTGCTTCTATTCTATCTTTCATTCCTGATTTCTAATGGTATTTAATTGTATCGTATTATCTCTATGGTCCTTGTTTGGCACTAAAATTTTAAGATGTATTTTTTGTTTTTATCAAAGCTTATATCTAATGAACTTTATTCATTTTTTTTTCTTATAAATGGCTCCTACGTGTCATTTTGTTCTTCTTGATTTTCATATATTTTTTCCGTAAGAGTTCCTTATAACCTTCAACAGCCCTACTTTTTCCATTATTTATTTCAACTTGGTTTGTTGCATTAAATGACTCAATACATTATATTGTGGTTTGATTATGAAATACAAATTATTGGCCATCATTACAGTGCCATTTTCCCATATAAAATTTATATTCATTTAAAATCAAAATATTAATTATTCATTTCCTCCTACGAAAGCCCACTCACCTTACATTTCCTTTCCGGGTCGTCGCTTGTTGTCATACTGGAAATCCAAGTAGCTTCATTGCTGCACAAATCGGTTGGTAATCACCTTTCATGCGTCGTCGGTGATAATAGTAACGAGGGGTGTGGTAGTGGTCCGGATTTCCAATGGCGCCTTTGTATACCGGATGTAACTCAGACTCAGTCAGCAGCATTCCACATGTGCTGCTCATTTTTTGGATCATCTTTGTCGGCTTGCATTCAAGCTGCTCGGAAATTTCTTCATTTGATTCAGTCAGTAGCATTTGTTCAACTTCAGCTTTCTGTGCAGCGATTGGTGTTGCAATAGAGCTTTTGTTTTCAGCAACCGAATTTTCGACTGGGAGATCCGGTTCTGTTTGCTCACTTTCCCCACATGCGCGATTTTCTTTTACCACAATTCCATTACCAGATGATTCGCTCGGTGCCTTCACTGTATCGCACTTAACAGCAGATTCTGGATCTTTGCACTCAGCCGTCTCAGTAGCTAATGCATTCCTGGCGGGTTGTAATGGTTCCTTCACTCGATACATTCTGATCTGAGGAAGCTGTATACCATGGGCCGCTGCTATGTTGTTGATGGAAGCCTTGTATCTGGAGCTTCGTTCTTCGAGTTCTTCCAGCTTTGCGATCTCTCGTGTTTCCACTTCGGCTTCCCACTTATCATCTTCGGCCGTCCATCCTCGCTCAATTCTTGCCGCAAACTCTTTGTCATGCAGTTCCCAGCTGGCATACAGAGCGACTTTTTCGGCTTGACACTCGTTATCCAGAAGTCTCAGGAGTTCGATGGATGAACGAGCTAGTTCAACGGATAAACATATTTTAATTTCATTGGATGCCATTTTTGTTACCTTAATTCTTGATGAGGCGCCTGGATGCCTTCGTCCCCTTCGAACGTGGCACCTAGTTGCCTACGCCTATCTGACCGGTCCTGGTGCCGGGTTTTTAATTATTGGCGAGACGCCTGGTTGTCTCCGCCGCTATATGATTTTATTGCTCAACTTGGTATTTGTCCGTCTTGCAGGACCAATTACTTTTATGTGTTGCCTTTCCTGGCGATCTGTCCGTCTTGCAGGACCGATCTACTGTTTTCTGAGATATGCGCTATTATGCCTCTTGGCTTTTAGGTGGTGTCCTCATGACAGCCTCACCTTGTTCGTCTTTACAATACCGAACCACTCCGTACTCCGATGGGCGTAAATCAAATTTAAACAGGACTGCTCAGATTCGTTCAGAAAAGTTCATCTTCAATGTGAGTAAGTTGCGTGAGTTCAATTGTTCCTCTCTGGAGCCACCATTTTTTGGATCATCTTTGTCGGCTTGCATTCAAGCTGCTCGGAAATTTCTTCGGCATAATACCCGTTTTCATCCGGTGTTCCTTTCAATGGTTGGTCGACTTCAATGATTGGTCCTTCGAAACATGGATACCTGGGCTCTGGAGCGAGCTAACATCTATTGGCTGCTTCTTTTGGATTTGATGCTCTGGCAGCGAGCTTGGACATTCTGCTCTGCTACTTTCGGATATGATGCTCTGGCAGCGAGCATCTATTGGTATTTCCAGATTGGTTGGCTATCTTGGCTACCTCGCCTCTGGCACGAGGTTACATCTATCGACTGCTACTTTCGGATATGGTGCTAGGTTCGCAGCTTGTCCTCCTCAATGCTTGGTCCTTAAAGTGCAGTGTCCTCTATTTGTTGTCTGTTCGGTATATTGTTCATTCTTATGCGAACGACCGGTTCCGTTGTATCTCTGGGTCTAGAGCGAGTTCCTTGTCTCAATTATAATTATCCCTATCAACAGGACTGCATTCCTCCAATGATGCTTGGACTCGGGATGAAACGGATCGATGCTGTTGTATACACCCTGTAGCCATTGTGAGCGTAATCGATGAACACCCTGTAACCGGTAGTTCCAAAATAGAGCGTGTGACTCTGTCACACTTTTTATAGGACACTTGAAGGACGACCAAAATCTAACTCTCCGCACGATGTTCAGTTTCCCGCATCTTCTAGTCTCTCACTTCATCACTCACTCTCGGCGTATGACAGTTGCCGTTCACCCGAGAAGGTCTTCCATGGATCGGGCAGGGATGATGGCACTCGCGAGTAGGATCCAAAACATAAATACCGAAAATGTCGGGTTTTCTAGATTAATAAGGTTGATTGTCGACCTCTTGCTCGGCATGTTAGCAGGAGTCAACGGAGTTCTATCCTGACTACACTAGAGAGCAGTTAGTGCGCGCCTTGATTAAATTGGGTAAGTGGCCAAGGGAAGTAAAAAGTGATTTTTACTAACGTCATGCCTGGTTTTTTCCGTAGGTTGACGGTGAGGAAAAGAACCACTTTTGGACGAATGAAAACTTGGTGTGTTAGTAGGTTTGATATTCGCTTTAAAACTATCTCAAAGTGTGCAACGTACAGTCACACTTTATGTGAGAAAAAGGTGAATCATAGGATATATTCATATGCATATGTAGGATTGTGAAAAAGCGAGAAGATGCGGTCTGTTTAGGGGGTTTCGGAGCACCACAATGTGGCGATTATGACTAATCATAGCGGTTAGGTCCACCAAAGGCCTTTTTCTTTGTATTACATACAGTTATTCACCAGGATCAAAGACGCCATTGTGTTCCTCGGCGCGATCAGGATTGAATAATCAGCAATAGAACTGGTGTTGTAGAAAGTCTCCGTGGCTAAGCAATCTGGAAATATACTATACCACATCCATCCAAGGGAAGCAGTCGCACCTCCACTCTCAGCAGTCGAGAGAGGTGCGTGTTGTCTGTCGGTGCTCTGCAGATTGATGAGAGGTTTATTGCACGGTTTGAAGGAAACTGCATGAACCAGAAACAGAATTGAAATCATCGTACCACTCGCACCGCAGATACCACGACATCGCCACCCACCCTGATCCGTCGCCGTGAGCCACATAAACCTCATAAACTTCATAAAACCGCAAGTAGAAGCATGTGACGTCACATTTAGATTTAAAATAAGTATACAGAAGAGCCTTATATAGGATAGTTAATTTATTCCAAAAGATTATTACATTGTTGTTTGTTGTTCAAAGTAAAGATGTTAATAATGAGAATAGTTTGAAACCGTTCATGGTGTTGAAAAATCACTACATTTCACTATTTGTTGCGTTTTTCGGACACGAAAGGTGTATTCATTCCTCCCTCACTGTGCGGTTCGGCATAGAACAGTTGACCCTGTGGCCTTTGAGAATTAGAAACCTCAATCCGCTCGCAGTTTCAACCTCCTTGTTCGGTTCAGGATTGTTGCCAGATCTTATGTGAATTACATCTGACAGAATAATATGGATAAATGTGAGTGATGTGCCGTTGTTCTTATTTATGACCCTGTAGATCCTAGTTTCCACTGAGCAGTAGGCGTTATAACTCCTCGCCATGATTTTGAATCCAGCTTCTTACGATGTTCTTTTGGAATGTGCACATACACTTCCGTAGCTTTTTCACATCAGATTTCCTCACGAAGAATGAAAGTTTGCCTTAGCGAGATCCACTGTTTATACTCTAGGCAATTATTCCCCTTCGATCTTTAATCATTTCCTTTGTTCACATACATTTTACGATTTCCCCGTTATTGACAGATTCGCTCGTTATTGACAGCTCTATTCGGGAAAGCACATAAATAGACAGAACAAATGTATGAGGAAATGGGAATGCTTCCAATTTCCATCAATTTAAACCATATACAGACTATGGGATTGTAATGTATAGCATATCAAACAAATATTAGGGAATTTTCTATTCGTTTGGTATGTGAATCACCAGAATCCGTTCACGGCATAAATAGTTATTAACGTTAACTTTATTTCATAAAAACGTGACCTGTTTTCTGATTGGACCCTTAATGAAAGACGTAGCTCTACGTCAAAACATTTTGACAGCAGTTAGTGCGGTACTGGGGTTGAAACTGAACAAAAACGAAATCGCTATTCCTGACGCACAGCATAAGACGGCGGTGACACTGGATGCAGAAAAGTGGTCGTACGAATTGTATGCAATAGTGAAAGTAAACAACCACATTAAGTTGTATTGGTGTGGTTGCATTACTTCCCCCTTGCTTTGTTCGAATTCGTCAGCTTCTATCGAACAAAATTGTTCGTTTCTCTTCGTACAATCAAATTTTTGTGCATACTCCGATCCAAAGTAACCTTAGCCCAAAATATGTTGCTTACGAGCTTTTGCTCATCTCTAGTGTAAACCAAGATAAACTACTTTCAGCCATATTGGAATTGCTGTCGGTATTGTTTACAAACAGCTGCCGGCGACTCTCTACAAACTGCCATGACGCTTATTCGAACGATGCCTACTATGTTCGGCTTTCGCGAATTTATGTGAAAAAGAAGAGATGATTTTGTAAAATTTTATTCTCATCCAGTTCATCCACGCATGTGGAAATGCAAAAATAGCGTATCCTAGTAATAACAAAACAAACAACCCCCGCTTCACAATCCGTTATACCCTTCTTATTGAAGTGATGATGTTGCTTCACCTGTTATACATTTATACAAGCGCCTTGGTGTAAACCGACCTATATATGTTGCGATATTCCCACTTTTGTATTTATATTTGTCACCATTTCGTAATGAGTAGAACTGATGGATATAATATAAAAATTGCTGAGTGTGTACTCATTGTCTGATGTCAGACATAAACGATTAATTCACTTAGGTCTACCTTCGAGCGATTTATCTACGTTATTGAAATGTTAGCATCGTATGCTGTGATGCAGGGCTTAGACATCAATTGAATATAGGCTACCCAAAATCAAAATCAATATGGCGTCATTTGTTTATCAACATATCATTTACGAGGATTGAAATCGAAAAATGCGCTGCTTTATTCTAACTGCATGAGCGATTTTCATATTTCGGTTTCACATGGAGGTGTTCACATTTAACATGGAGTTTAAAGTTAGCCACTATTCGACTATATAACCGGACCGAGTTGTAAACAACAGTAATTGATTGAACCAAAATGTCAGTAAACCGCAGCAATATTGGGTACACTGGCAATATGAGGGATTTGACGTTTTAGTCGTACCCCTGCTGTGATGGAACCCAAGGCGTTGTATTATAGGTGGACCGCAATGTCAAAATTGCTGTTTGGCCATTGCTCGTGAAAAAACAAATTTGTTTACAAAACAAGTCGTATCATTTGGTGGCAAAATAGCTGCTCGCGCTTTATTGTCGAATCATAACAGTGCAGAAGGATGTTTTAGTATATCTTTTCGCCTTTCTTTCCAAGCAAAATGTACTTCTGTTTGGCTCCCATCGGCGGGGAAAAGAGTACTATCAGCTTACGGCGATGGTGACAAAAAATAACGCTGATTGTGGCTCCACTGATTTCGCTCAAGTAGGAGGAGAATGCTGTGCATATACCGGGAAGGGCCGTTACAAGTAATTGGCTAGAGCAAAAGGAGGTTGTGCATTATATTCCACGAATATATATTTGCTTATTTTTTCCTTCAATTATTTTCCTTAGCGAGTTGACATTGAAATCATAACCACACACCCAAACAAAAAGTAAATAATTCTGAAAGTTACGTCTCGCTACTCGTCTCACGTCATGTCCTGAAAGTGTCAAGAACGAAGCACCTATAGTTCAGCATCTTGATGGAACCCAAGGCGCCTAGAAGTATATCCTAAGGTGGGCCAACTTGCTAAAACCACTCTTCAGCCATCTTGGAAGTCTACTGTGCTTTGTTTGTAAACAAAACACAATACGCTAGTGCCGAAGCTCGCTCGTGATCAGTCTGTCTCTTTCACGCTACAAGCAAATAATTCCCCTTCTGCTTTCTTCCGTACTGTTTTCATATACCGCTCCCCTAACCAACTTAGTGACGAAACGGCCTCACCTAGTACCATAGACCCGTCTTGATCGTCTTGATGGAACCTACCCTGAAAAGATGCAAAACGAAAAACTAAATGAGTACAATACTTTTGCAATTTCAGTCACAATAAAACTGACAAATATTTTTGTGACAAAGTATGGTATTTTGAGTTTGTCAAAAATTACTATCATGCACAGCGCAGTGTACATTGCGATGTAAATTTACAGATCATTCTTTGTTTTGTTTTTATCAAACAATGGATGAAGAAGAAAAACCTTTCCTTGCTGGATTCCTTACCATAAAGTCCCAAAGTGGATTTTCCATACGAATCTCGAAGAAGGTGAGTTGACATGAATACTCTAATGTAATACGGAGAAACTTGTAGTTCCAATATTTATGCAATGAATAATATATTGAAATCACAGATTTTCTGCTTTTGGCAAAATTGTTGTGATTGTTAGTGAGTTTGGTTCCTGAGTCTCGATCATTACCAAAAACTACTCTGTTTTAATTCACATATATAGAGAGCCTTTTAACTTACATTATCCACAGATCAAACAATTAACTTTTGTTTTCTTTTTTAGCCGAGATATTGTCAGCTTTTTAGAGCTAGCCGCAATGGAATTGAACGGTTGGAAATAAGCGACAGCGAAAGTGATAAAAACACAAGAATTGTTACACTGGAGAACTGTGTGAAAATAGTATTAGAGACATCGGTCAACATCATCAACATTGTTACTAAAACAGGACAAATCCAGCTTCATTCAACTAATGATGCGACCATCAAAGAATGGAAAGTTGCTCTGCAGTCAGTAGCATTTAAAGAAAAATCTGTGCAGAGCAATACTTTGTCAAGCAATGCCATTATTGAGGAGGATAATGATCTATATTGTTCATCTTATAGCGAAAATATCTTCACGGTTACACTGATACCGACCGACGCATCGATGAAATGTGGCCTTGAACCAAAAATGTTCACGTTGATGTTATCCAATACCGAGATACAACTCAAATGCTACGAAGATGAATCTATTATCGTTGCAAAGTGGCCATACCGTTTCATTAGAAAGTACGGTTATCGTGATGGAAAATTTACTTTCGAAGCTGGGCGAAAGTGCGACACCGGCGAAGGGACGTTTAAACTGGATAACGTCAATCCACAGGAGATATTTCGATGTATGTCGACGAAAATGAAGTCGATGAAGAAAATTATGAACGGTGAGAGTTTCAATCGAAGTACTCATTCCATACAAAATCAACTCAGCGCTGCTTTATCAATGGAGCCCGGTTCGAGAAACCCACTGCCACCTAGCTCACAAAGCTCTTTCGCAGAAATCGAAAGCCATAATTCATTTCACGGAATTCTGTCATCAACAGAATTGTTTAACTCTTCTACGCTGTGCAGTAAGAACGGTATACCAATCAAACCTCCGCGCAAACCTGTACCGCCTATGATAAGCAATACAGCAAATTTTAAACCACATTCTGAACAAAGAAGTCTCAGTAGAACTTCGAATGTTTCATCAGTATTCATACAAAATCTCGATAATTTTAATGATTTATCGGATTCTACATGCAGCAACCCTGTGCCATTGCCTTGTGAAGGCAACCGAGATTATGAGTGTGTAGAGGATATAACTGAAGCTTGGAAAAAGCTTGGAATTGATGACATAAATCACACTGAAAATCCACTAACATCAGACGAAGAGCTACGTGAGTTTGTCCGGGAAAGATCGAAATCATCATGGGAGTACTCTTCGAAAAGTCGCAATGAGAAAATTAAATTGGGGGAAGATTCGAACACTAATCTATTGGACGATAATTATGACAAATTGGATTTCTTTCGCACTTCTCATAAAGTAAGTTCTGGATATAAAACGATTGTCCCAATAAAGCTGCAAACCGCTCCCCCACGACATAATACGAATTCTTCCGATGATTATGAGGTGGTTGGATCTCCGGCTTCAACGTCCACATCCTGTGCCAGCCATAACATAGTTACGGATCAAACCGAAGGATATGACAACAATGCAAATCAGACGGCATTAGTTCCTCCCGATACGTCGCCTTACAGAAAGGCGGATGACAGCTGTATAGGATACGGTATAATCCGAAAGACAAGTATACAATCGCAAAACCTAGTAACGCACAGTTCTCCCATACCAGCCAATTCGTTCAATGAAGAATCAGATAAAGTATATCGGTTTGATTATGCTACCGTAAGCAAACCTAAACGAGTTTAAGTCGATTTATAAACAATCTAATGATACATGTTTTAACACGTTCTCTCCATAGATGCCGAAATTACCATCTCAAATCATTACATTTTAACATGATTACACCCTAATTTGTTAGCAAAATAATTTTTATTACTTACGAACACAATGTTAATTTTTCACTTATAACAAAGAAAAACAGGAAGTGGGTTATATCTATGGTATAACCGCAAAGGTGACGTAGGACTATCGTTGATTTAGAGATCATTTGTATGAAGTTGAATCTGAATTCATTCTGAATGAATGAATATTTGAAGAACTTCGAAAACGAGAGCGTTACGTTGGAGGCACAAGGTTTTATGCATCCAATATTGGATACGGAAATATCCTACTGATGGGGAAGAATAATCTTCAGAAGCTATCCTGTTGATTGCGATTGATTGAAAAACCACAAAACCAAATGTATTTGGTCACAGTGTTACATGGATAGAAAACATTCAATTAAACTCTTTCACATGAATATATTTTGAAAATTCCCAGAGGAACTGGCAGATTATTTTCAGTAACGATTAGTTATTTCCACATTTTCCTCGATACTGGAAGCCCACCAGTGGTTAATGCCAACTCGATAACCACCTGTTAATAGCACTTGATTGAAACATATTTGGTCACAGTGTTACATGGATAGAAAACATTCAATTAAACTCTTTCACATGAATATATTTTGAAAATTCCCAAAGGAACTGGCAGATTATTTTCAGTAACGATTAGATATTTCCACATTTTCCTCGATACTGGAAGCCCACCAGTGGTTAATGCCAACTCGATAACCACCTGTTAATAGCACTTGATTGAAACATATTTGGTCACAGTGTAACATGGATAGAAAACATTCAATTAAACTCTTTCACATGAATATATTTTGAAAATTCCCAGAGGAACTGGCAGATTATTTTCAGTAACGATTAGATATTTCCACATTTTCCTCGATACTGGAAGCCCACCAGTGGTTAATGGCAACTCGATAACCACCTGTTAATAGCCGCGCGTGTATGTGTGTGTAGCGATGTCTTCCCAGGAAACCGTTTGTGGCATCACTCTCCTCCTGATAGATTCCCTTCTGGCCTAGGGTGCACAAACAGGCTCTTGGTGACACCGTTCATCCGCGCTTTCATGATAAATAAAGAGCTTCACCGCAACAGCGACAACATGCTCCAATCGCTGTTCAATTAGAACTGAGTGGATTTCCGAGCGCCGCTCGCTTATATACCGATTGGTGATTTCAATAGCCTGTTTTGAAAGCAATTTTAAGACTATTGAAACAAGTTTTTGGATCAAAAAGTAACAAGTATATAACGCGTAGACATTTTATCTTTCGAATGAAGTGTTTATCATACCATTTCGTTCAGTTGTTTAGGAGCTATTAACGCTCAAAATCTCGGTCTCCGGCGTAACGCTTTCGTTTTCGAAACTTTGATTTTACACCCCGGTATAGAAATGAAAGACGTAGTCCTACGTCAAAAAAGAATTTAATGAATATTTGCCGCTTTTGCCATGGATGTAACCTATGGGTGAAGTTCTACTGAGGCAACACTGAACAGCAATCTGCCCCAATCCGGTGGCTGTCGATTAGAACACCACACTTTCGACACGTATATTGTATAAAACGGTTGGGACATCGGAGCAATAAGTATCCAGCAAGCTGCAATACGCAATATTAGCGTTAGCGTCTCACATTATTATGCCGAGAGTTCGGGTTCGATTCCCGTTCTGGCCGGGGGATTTTTCGTCAAAGAAATTTCTTCCGACTGTGATCACTCGTATTCTAGAGGTTCCCACTCGAGAATACATTCAAGGCGTGTTATCCGGCACAGAAATCTCAACTAGGTACTATCAATGAAAATGACGCAAGTTGTTTGGTTGAGAAGGCATGAGTTCCACTGGGAACGTAAGTGCCATCCAACCATATTGATAGTTGCTAGTTTCTTATTGATCCGGTGTGCGAGCCGCCTAACGAGCGTAAAGGTCGCAGGGTACATGCTGCCTTTAATGTAATCATTGATGAGCTGTTTTCAGAAATGAATAATATGTTTCCTCTTATTCTTATACCTTTTATCTGAATTATTTATCGGACAGTTATTGTATAGTTGTGGTGTAATCAATTTCTCGAATTTATCCACTAATTTGTGAGAATCGAACCGAACCCTTTGCTTCGCTCGCGGCACTTTTGGAGGATAGACAGCGAAGAGGATCTGGGACAGAACTTCATAGGCACCATTCAGGATGTTGATGCACGGTAGATCCCACAATCCAGTTTGTCATTTTTGACGTAGGACTACGTCTTTCATTTCTATACCGGGGTGTAAAATCAAAGCTTCGAAACCGAAAGCGTTACGCCGGAGACCGAGATTTTGAGCGTTAATAGCTCCTAAACAACTGAACGAAATGGTATGATAAACACTTCATTCGAAAGATAAAATGTCTACGCGTTATATTTGTTACTTTTTGATCCAAAAACTTTTTTCAATAGTCTTAAAATTGCTTTCAAAACAGGCTATTGAAATCACCAATCGGTATATAAGCGAGCGGCGCTCGGAAATCCACTCAGTTCTAATTGAACAGCGATTGGAGCATGTTGTCGCTGTTGCGGTGAAGCTCTTTATTTATCATGAAAGCGCGGATGAACGGTGTCACCAAGAGCCTGTTTGTGCACCCTAGGCCAGAAGGGAATCTATCAGGAGGAGAGTGATGCCTCAAACGGATCCCTGGGAAGACATCGCTACACACACATACACGCGCGGCTATTAACAGGTGGTTATCGAGTTGGCATTAACCACTGGTGGGCTTCCAGTATCGAGGAAAATGTGGAAATATCTAATCTTTACTGAAAATAATCTGCCAGTTCCTCTGGGAATTTTCAAAATATATTCATGTGAAAGAGTTTAATTGAATGTTTTCTATCCATGTAACACTGTGACCAAATATGTTTCAATCAAGTGCTATTAACAGGTGGTTATCGAGTTGGCATTAACCACTGGTGGGCTTCCAGTATCGAGGAAAATGTGGAAATATCTAATCGTTACTGAAAATAATCTGCCAGTTCCTTTGGGAATTTTCAAAATATATTCATGTGAAAGAGTTTAATTGAATGTTTTCTATCCATGTAACACTGTGACCAAATATGTTTCAATCAAGTGCTATTAACAGGTGGTTATCGAGTTGGCATTAACCACTGGTGGGCTTCCAGTATCGAGGAAAATGTGGAAATATCTAATTGTTACTGAAAATAATCTGCCAGTTCCTTTGGGAATTTTCAAAATATATTCATGTGAAAGAGTTTAATTGAATGTTTTCTATCCATGTAACACTGTGACCAAATACATTTGGTTTTGTGGTTTTTCAATCAATCGCAATTAACAGGATAGCTTCAGAAGATTATTCTTCCCCATCAGTAGGATATTTCCGTATCCAATATTGTATGCGCCCGCAATCGATTATTGCTCAGTCGCCGAAAGTTCCGAGCTCAGAGAGTTCATTCCCCTCTAGTTTGCCTTCCAAATTGTCATCGTAAACCACACCATCTCTCGATTCAATCACACACAAAAAGCATACTTAAGCGATATTCTGGTGGTGAGACACATTCATTTTTCGTGAGGACATCGACAAGACAACATCGTTGCCTAACGTGCTGGAGGAGGTGGACGGCGAAGGATCGACACATACACGCGCAGAACTCTTTCCGTTAGGATGCCATTCAGCATCGAGAAAGTTCCGGAAAGATCTAATCATTGCTGGAAAATAATCTGCCAGTTCCTTTGGGAATTTTCAAAATATATTCATGTGAAAGAGTTTAATTGAATGTTTTCTATCCATGTAACACTGTGACCAAATATATTTCAATCAAGTGCTATTAACAGGTGGTTATCGAGTTGGCATTAACCACTGGTGGGCTTCCAGTATCGAGGAAAATGTGGAAATAACTAATCGTTACTGAAAATAATCTGCCAGTTCCTCTGGGAATTTTCAAAATATATTCATGTGAAAGAGTTTAATTGAATGTTTTCTATCCATGTAACACTGTGACCAAATATGTTTCAATCTAGTGCTATTAACAGGTGGTTATCGAGTTGGTATTAACCACTGGTGGGCTTCCAGAGTTTAATTGAATGTTTTCTATCCATGTAACACTGTGACCAAATATGTTTCAATCAAGTGCTATTAACAGGTGGTTATCGAGTTGGCATTAACCACTGGTGGGCTTCCAGTATCGAGGAAAATGTGGAAATAACTAATCGTTACTGAAAATAATCTGCCAGTTCCTCTGGGAATTTTCAAAATATATTCATGTGAAAGAGTTTAATTGAATGTTTTCTATCCATGTAACACTGTGACCAAATACATTTGGTTTTGTGGTTTTTCAATCAATCGCAATTAACAGGATAGCTCCAGAAGATTATTCTTCCCCATCAGTAGGATATTTCCGTATCCAATATTGTATGCGCCCGCAATCGATTATTGCTCAGTCGCCGAAAGTTCCGAGCTCAGAGAGTTCATTCCCCTCTAGTTTGCCTTCCAAATTGCCATCGTAAACCACACCTTCTCTCGATTCAATCACACACAAAAAGCATACTTAAGCGATATTCTGGTGGTGAGATACATTCATTTTTCGTGAGGACATCGACAAGACAACATCGTTGCCTAACGTGCTGGAGGAGGTGGACGGCGAAGGATCGACACATACACGCGCAGAACTCTTTCCGTTAGGATGCCATTCAGCATCGGGAAAGTTCCGGAAAGATCTAATCAATGCTGGAAAATAATCTGCCAGTTCCTTTGGGAATTTTCAAAATATATTCATGTGAAAGAGTTTAATTGAATGTTTTCTATCAATGTAACACTGTGACCAAATATGTTTCAATCAAGTGCTATTAACAGGTGGTTATCGAGTTGGCATTAACCACTGGTGGGCTTCCAGTATCGAGGAAAATGTGGAAATAACTAATCGTTACTGAAAATAATCTGCCAGTTCCTCTGGGAATTTTCAAAATATATTCATATGAAAGAGTTTAATTGAATGTTTTCTATCCATGTAACACTGTGACCAAATACATTTGGTTTTGTGGTTTTTCAATCAATCGCAATTAACAGGATAGCTTCAGAAGATTATTCTTCCCCATCAGTAGGATATTTCCGTATCCAATATTGTATGCGCCCGCAATCGATTATTGCTCAGTCGCCGAAAGTTCCGAGCTCAGAGAGTTCATTCCCCTCTAGTTTGCCTTCCAAATTGCCATCGTAAACCACACCTTCTCTCGATTCAATCACACACAAAAAGCATACTTAAGCGATATTCTGGTGGTGAGACACATTCATTTTTCGTGAGGACATCGACAAGACAACATCGTTGCCTAACGTGCTGGAGGAGGTGGACGGCGAAGGATCGACACATACACGCGCAGAACTCTTTTCGTTAGGATGCCATTCAGCATCGAGAAAGTTCCGGAAAGATCTAATCATTGCTGGAAAATAATCTGCCAGTTCCTTTGGGAATTTTCAAAATATATTCATGTGAAAGAGTTTAATTGAATGTTTTCTATCCATGTAACACTGTGACCAAATATGTTTCAATCAAGTGCTATTAACAGGTGGTTATCGAGTTGGTATTAACCACTGGTGGGCTTCCAGTATCGAGGAAAATGTGGAAATAACTAATCGTTACTGAAAATAATCTGCCAGTTCCTTTGGGAATTTTCAAAATATATTCATGTGAAAGAGTTTAATTGAATGTTTTCTATCCATGTAACACTGTGACCAAATATGTTTCAATCAAGTGCTATTAACAGGTGGTTATCGTGTTGGCATTAACCACTGGTGGGCTTCCAGTATCGAGGAAAATGTGGAAATATCTAATCGTTACTGAAAATAATCTACCAGTTCCTTTGGGAATTTTCAAAATATATTCATGTGAAAGAGTTTAATTGAATGTTTTCTATCCATGTAACACTGTGACCAAATACATTTGGTTTTGTGGTTTTTCAATCAATCGCAATTAACAGGATAGCTTCTGAAGATTATTCTTCCCCATCAGTAGGATATTTCCGTATCCAATATTGGATGCATAAAACCTTGTGCCTCCAACGTAACGCTCTCGTTTTCGAAGTTTTCCAAATATTCATTCATTCAGAATGAATTCAGATTCAACTTCATACAAATGATCTCTAAATCAACGATAGTCCTACGTCACCCTTGCGGTTATACCATAGATATAACCCACTTCCTGTTTTTTAAAGATGGGGAAGATAACCCCGCCCTTCCACTCTTCCGGTAGCTGTTCCGTGTCCCAGATCCTGTCTATCAACCGGTACATACACTCTACAAGTTTTCCCGGACCTCCCTTGAAGAGCTCCGCTACGAGGCCATCCTAACTACCTACTTTGTGGTTCTTTAGCTGATTAATGGCCTCCTTGACTTCATCCACCCTTGGGGATGGTACGTCGTCGTTGTTCAGTGCACCGGTGTAGTCCTCATCAACGCCGTCTTGGTCCCCTGTCTGCGGGCTGTCCATGTGTTCATCGTAGTGCCGACTCGACCTTCCGATCACCTCGCGTTCATTCATCAAGATGCCTCCTTCCTTGCTCCTGTACATTTCGGCCCGCGACATAAAGCCTTTGTGCGAGGCATTTAGTTCCTTGAAGAACTTCCGCGATTCTCGAGAACGATAAAGCAGCTCCATCTCTTCACACTTTTTCTCTTCCAAGCGGCGCTTTTTCCCGGAAGAGATGTGTTTGCTGCCTTCGCTTCAGTCTGTATCGTTCCGCGTTTTGTCAAGTCACTCGTTGCAGCATGGCTGCGCGTGTTGCATCCTTCTCGTTCAACAGCGCTCGACACTCGTCCTCAAACCATTCGTTCCGTTGCCCACGTTGTTCATACCCGATGATGGTCTCTGTTGTGCTGCTAATTGCTGCTTTCAAGATGTTCCAGCATTCATTTTGGGGGCAGCATCCAGTTCGTCTACCCCCGGTAACGCAGTTTTAAAACGGTGCGAGTATGTTGCAGAAACGTTCGGCTCCTGCAGTAGTTGTAGGTGGTATCGTGGTGAGTGCTGGCGTCTTATATTATTGACGACTCACGGTTTAGAACGCTGTTTGATCGTCACCAGGAAGTGGTCTGAATCGGTGTTAGTGCCACGATAGGTTCTGACGTCGATGATATCCGAGAAGTGCCGACAATCGATCAAAACGTGGTCTGTTTGTATTTCTGTTTGCTGGGGTGATCTCCAGGTGTAACAGTATTGGAGGCTGTGCTGGAAGGTGCTACGTATGTCCATGTTCTTAGAGGCAGCGAAGTTGGTAAGTCTTAGACCGTTTTCGTTAGTTCGCGGATGGGCGCTGAACCTACCAAATACCGGTCGGAACCCTTCGCTTTGACGACCTGAGCGTTCAAATCACCGAAAACGATTTCAATGTCGTGTTTTGGACAGTGATCGTATTCACGGAAGGACCGGAGTGCACAACTCTTTTGATTTATTTATTTATTTATTTATTTACTACGTCTTCAGCTATAATGCTGCACAGACTGAAAACTCTTATAATATTTGCCCTATTCTATTAGATCTGGGCAGTCGATTCGGTTGCTAGGTCAATCGAACGCAAATATCTCCGTAGGTAAAGGGTGTGTCACATCAAATTGCATCACGGAAAAAACGCTGTAGAAATTTAATTTTTAGGAATTATATTTTCAGCTTTCGCTTATAATCAGGTAAGAGTGTATAGATCACGTTGGCCATGCTTCACTGTAAATTTTTCGTAAATTTGGAAAAATGTCGTCGAACGAAAAAGAGTGTCGTGAATTAATCCTGTGCACTCATTTCGAGAATCCGGAGTTGTCACATCGGGACATCGGTAAGATGCTGGGAATCGTCCAATCCACGGTCAGCAGAGTACTAAAACGATACTTCGAGAACCTAACCATCGACCGGAAGGTGAAGAACGGCATGGATGCTCCGTCAGTGAAAAAGATCACAAACGCGTAGTTAAGCAGTTTAGACGTGATCCGAGAAGTTCGGTCCGGGATGTCGCCAATAAGCTGAATTTGTCAAGTTCATTCGTCCAGCGGACCAAGCAGCGGGAGGGCCTGCGTACATACAAGGTTCAGAAGGCTCCTAACTGCGACGAAAGGCAAAACATGGTGGGGAAGACGCGAGCCCGGAAGCTGTACACCGAAATGCTGACGAAGCCGCATTGCCTGGTAATGGACGACGAAACCTACGTCAAAGCGGACTTTCGTCAGCTGCCGGGCCTGTTGTTCTTCTCCGCAGAGGACAAATTCAACGTTCCGGAGGAGATTCGCAAGCAGAAACTATCCAAGTTTGCCAAAAAGTACATGGTGTGGCAAGCGATATGCTCTTGCGGAAAGCGGAGCTCCCCCTTCGTGATGACCGACACGGTAAACGGGCAGGTTTACCTTAAGGAGTGCCTACAGAAGCGCTTACTGCCACTATTGAAGCAGCACGAGGGTCCGACCATCTTCTGGCCGGATTTCGCTTCGTTCCACTATTCAAAGGACGTGTTGGAGTGGTACGAAGCCAATGAGGTCACCTTCGTGCCAAAGGAAATGAACCCGCCCAACGCGCCGGAGCTTCGCCCAATAGAGAAATATTGGGCGATTATGAAGCATGCCCTCCGGAAGAACCCAAAAGTTGTCAAATCGGAGGCGGACTTCAAGAGAAAATGGATTTCTGTTAAAAAAAAGACGGGTGGGTAATGTGACGTAGGACTATACAAAGGGGACAGCTTTTTAAATATATTGTTTTATTTTCTTCTCCTACGTGAATACCTACCTATCTACCTGAAAAATGGATTAGTTTACTGTTTACTCTTTATGAATATGTTGATGGTTCTAAAAAGAACCTTTGGTATTGTGTTTTTGTTATCACTCGATATTCCCATCTTGTTCGGTTAAACCTTCCTGTTTAGCTATTGCGTTTGCCACTCGCCACAGCTTTCACAGTTGGAAAATTTCTTCCCATCCAGCTTGTGACATGTTGTTCAGTGAATTACATTTAATGCGACGTGCCGGAGAAACACTTTGCCACTCACTGAAACTAAGCTGCTCTGTTCTTGATGCGGGTTTTCTGATTGTCGTGAGCAGCTTTGCAAGCCAACTCAAGCACTCCGACGGCCGAAACTCTATAATCGCTGTTAGGTATACTGGTGCTCCGGCACCAATCCGTTCGGCCTAGTTACCCTTGCGGAGCAATCAGTGAATGCGACCAACAGGGAACTGGAGACCTGCTCGGTTCGAGTGAGACTTTGCCTTTCCCTTAACTTGTCCTCCTTTGTTACGTCCACGATGCCGATGACGTACAACCACACGGGTATACGGTTTGAAAGAAAATAAGATATTTTTTTGGGGTCCGCGTGTTTTATACTCTAGCGGTACACACTCACAGGATAGAGACAAATCGGCAGACTCAGCCAGAGGGGCGAGTCCAACGAGACGAACGAATGAGCGTTAAAAGGGAGCGATGGCAAAAAAATACATTCAAGGTGCTACTGACATTCAACCGATTCGGTCGTGTTTTTGGCGCCCCTTGGAAAAGAAGGACAAAACCATCATAAGGATTACATATTGCCGCAACGGCGGTTAATTTCTCGTTCTCCCACATCTCTTCCATCATCCGTTGCATCTATTTAACGGCGAAAAAGGGGCGCGCTTTTTAGCGTTCCCCACGCTACTTTTTGCAGGTTCCAGAACGTTCTCGCGGCAGTGATTAGGGGTTTTTCACGTTGCTAGCGTTTGTGTTTTGGGACATGAAAAGTGAGTGCGATAAGTAGTTAGGAAGAAAAGTGAAATAAGAAAATAAAAAGAAAATTAATGTGAACTATTTCTAGGAAAATAGTCTGATAGGCTGAAGATCATAAGTATAAAAGTGAAAGTAAGGACACTTACTGTTTGTGCTCTTGTGCTTATTTCGTGTGTTTTCTCCCAGTAAGGGCTTTTTCCTGTTCACATCCAGAAGTATTAGCCTTTCTCACAAGTGTTCTAGTGAACAGTTTGACCATTTTGCCGGCTATACCCTGGGTATAGCCAGGCGACAAAATGCCTTCCAGTAGCTCCGGGCCTCCAGGAGGCCGAGCTACCAATCTGTATCAGGGGAAGTCTACCAGGCCGCCCCTCCCAAGGTGGATTGATCCGGAGTGTGTTCCTATGGAAATTTTACTTCTTCGAGCTAAAGGGGACAATGTCCTCCCCACCAACCCGTTTACTGTCAGCAAAACGATCAACAGTGTGATCAAATCATCTTTAAATGAGGCCAGACCTCAAAGAGACGACAAAAACAGGATCCAATACATCCTTCCAGTACGAAACCAGGAACATTTAGGTAAGCTTCTTGAAATTACTAAATTGATTGACAACACTCCAATTGAGATAATTAGCCATCCGGTACTCAACCAACGCAAATGCGTTGTCACTTGCCGTGATGTTTTAGATTTAACCGAGTCTGAACTGGTAAAGGAGCTTGCAGATCAGAAAGTGATCAACGTCAAGCGAATTACCAGAAAAGATAATGATGCAATTATACCAACTCCGACGCTTATTTTGACAATTCGTGGAACAGTAATCCCCGAATTTATCTACTTCGGTTTCATTCGTGCTGGGACAAGGAATTTTTATTCAAATCCCATGCAATGCTTTCAATGCTTCCGCTTTGGACACACCACTAAACGGTGTAAGCGTGACAATCCACTATGCATTAATTGCGGCCAAGAGCACCAAATAAAAAAGTCAGGAAATAAAATTTGCAAATCTTCTGCATATTGTGTCAACTGCAAGGGTAATCATTCCTCTTCTAGTAGGATGTGCCCAGTATGGATAACTGAAAATAAAATTACCAAAATACGGATTGACTAGGGAATTTCCTACAAGGAAGCCCGAGAAATCTTCAATTTCCAGAATAATGAAACTACCTACTCCAGTGTCCTTAAAGACAGACTGGACATTGCTAAATATGCTGTTGGCGGCTGCACACAGTGCAAATGCCAATGCACTTCTAATAATTCCCCTCAGGACGAGAGCCCATCCGTCCATTCCGAAGATGAATCGGTTAACTCAATTGAAGAATCGGAAGAAGATTCGGAAGTATCAGAAGATGAAGAAGAGGAACAGAAAAATATGGAAACCGAAGAAGAACAGAATAGGGAAACTAATGAGGATTCAGACAATTCAATGGAATATATAGAAATAAAGAAAAAGAATAAAAGGAAAATTTCGAACAAGGGAACATCTTCAGAAGAACATAAGTCTTCTGATGAGGAAAATAAACAAACTAAAGAAAGTCAAAGGAAACGTATACGAAACGAACATACAACTGAAAGAACCAACACTCACAACAACCAAAACACACACGCTAGCAATAGACACTCACACACTAATAATCAACAATCACAGGCTGACAGTTCAAGCCAATCTACTCCAACCAAAAATAACATCAACACTAACAACACTCACAACAGGAAAAATTCTAGCCCCCCAAAGGGTAATAATAGAACAAATAAATAATTTCTTTCATTAAACCTACGCTGTAATCATTACATTATTATAACCTTTACTTTTCAGCATTCTTACAACAATTCTACGATTATCTTAGTTAAATTGAGAGGCCAGGAGTTATCATCCGCTTTATTATTGAAGAGGGTAGAGCGGATGATGCTCCAAAACTCTCATGCTAGATATATGTTATCTATTTCTTACCATACTTTCCATCAAATCGAAAGACCTGGAGCCACCGCCTTATTGAGGGAGAGGTAGGACCGAGGGCGGTCTCTAGGCTTTCACTCATCTATATTATATTTAATCGCATTATTTCTTTAAATAACTTTCACATCATAATCGTAGGACCGGAAACCGACTCTCACCTTATTTTTGGAGATGGTAGGGTGAGTGGCGGTTCCTAGTCTAATATTATATTTTCTCTAAAGGCCGGGAGTTGTCCTCCATTTCACTCAGTGGGATTGATGGCGATTCCTGACACTCAATACTTTTTAAATACATATAAATATGTGTATGTGTATACATATATAAAAGAAAATAAAATTAAATAAAATATATATACATGTAAAAAAGACGGGTGGGTAATGTCGGGGACATAACCGGAGTGACGTAGGACTATACAAAGGAGACAGCTTTTGTTAAATATATATTTTAAATATATTGTTTTATTTTCTTCTCCTACGTGAATACCTACCTATCTACCTGAAAAATGGATTAGTTTACTGTTTACTCTTTATGAAAATGTTGGGGGTTCTGAAAAGAACCTTTGGTGTTGTGTTTTTGTTATCACTCGATATTCCCATCTTGTTCGGCTAAACCTTCCTGTTTAGCTATTGCGTTTGCCACTCGCCACAGCTTTCACAGTTGGAAAATTTCTTCCCATCCAGCTTGTGACATGTTGTTCAGTAAATTACATTTAATGCGACGTGCCGGAGAAACACTTTACCACTCACTGAAACTAATTGTTGCCTTGATGAGCGCCGAACCGAAGCTGCTCTGTTCTTGATGCGGGTTTTCTGATTGTCGTGAGCAGCTTTGAAAGCCAACTCGAGCACTCCGACGGCCGAAACTCTATAATCGCTGTTAGGTATACTGGTGCTCCGGCACCAATCCGTTCGGCCTAGTTACCCTTGCGGAGCAATCAGTGAATGCGACCAACAGGGAACTGGAGACTTGCACGGTTCGAGTGAGACTTTGCCTTTCCCTTAACTTGTCCTCCTTTGTTACGTCCACGATGCCGATGCCGTACAACCACACGGGTTTACGGTTTGAAAGAAAATAAGATATTTATTTGGGGTCCGCGTGTTTTATACTCTAGCGGTACACACTCACAGGATAGAGACAAATCGGCAGACTCAGCCAGAGGGGCGAGTCCAACGAGACGAACGAATGAGCGTTCAAAGGGAGCGATGGCAAAAAACAGGAAGTGGGTTATATCTATGGTATAACCGCAAGGGTGACGTAGGACTCTCGTTGATATAGAGATCATTTGTATGAAGTTGAATCTGAATTCATTCTGAATGAATGAATATTTGGAGAACTTCGAAAACGAGAGCGTTACGTTGGAGGCACAAGGTTTTATGCATCCAATATTGGATACGGAAATATCCTACTGATGGGGAAGAATAATCTTCAGAAGCTATCCTGTTGATTGCGATTGATTGAAAAACCACAAAACCAAATGTATTTGGTCACAGTGTTACATGGATAGAAAACATTCAATTAAACTCTTTCACATGAATATATTTTGAAAATTCCCAGAGGAACTGGCAGATTATTTTCAGTAACGATTAGTTATTTCCACATTTTCCTCGATACTGGAAGCCCACCAGTGGTTAATTCCAACTCGATAACCACCTGTTAATAGCACTTGATTGAAACATATTTGGTCACAGTGTTACATGGATAGAAAACATTCAATTAAATTCTTTCACATGAATATATTTTGAAAATTCCCAGAGGAACTGGCAGATTATTTTCAGTAACGATTAGATATTTCCACATTTCCTCGATACTGGAAGCCCACCAGTGGTTAATGCCAACTCGATAACCACCTGTTAATAGCACTTGATTGAAACATATTTGGTCACAGTGTTACATGGATAGAAAACATTCAATTAAACTCTTTCACATGAATATACTTTGAAAATTCCCAAAGGAACTGGCAGATTATTTTCAGTAACGATTAGTTATTTCCACATTTTCCTCGATACTGGAAGCCCACCAGTGGTTAATACCAACTCGATAACCACCTGTTAATAGCACTTGATTGAAACATATTTGGTCACAGTGTTACATGGATAGAAAACATTCAATTAAACTCTTTCACATGAATATATTTTGAAAATTCCCAAAGGAACTGGCAGATTATTTTCCAGCAATGATTAGATCTTTCCGGAACTTTCTCGATGCTGAATGGCATCCTAACGGAAAGAGTTCTGCGCGTGTATGTGTCGATCCTTCGCCGTCCACCTCCTCCAGCACGTTAGGCAACGATGTTGTCTTGTCGATGTCCTCACGAAAAATGAATGTGTCTCACCACCAGAATATCGCTTAAGTATGCTTTTTGTGTGTGATTGAATCGAGAGAAGGTGTGGTTTACGATGGCAATTTGGAAGGCATACTAGAGGGGAATGAACTCTCTGAGCTCGGAACTTTCGGCGACTGAGCAATAATCGATTGCGGGCGCATACAATATTGGATACGGAAATATCCTACTGATGTGGAAGAATAATCTTCTGAAGCTATCCTGTTAATTGCGATTGATTGAAAAACCACAAAACCAAATGTATTTGGTCACAGTGTTACATGGATAGAAAACATTCAATTAAACTCTTTCACATGAATATATTTTGAAAATTCCCAAAGGAACTGGCAGATTATTTTCAGTAACGATTAGATATTTCCACATTTTCCTCGATACTGGAAGCCCACCAGTGGTTAATGCCAACTCGATAACCACCTGTTAATAGCACTTGATTGAAACATATTTGGTCACAGTGTAACATGGATAGAAAACGTTCAATTAAACTCTGTCACATGAATATATTTTGAAAATTCCCAGAGGAACTGGCAGATTATTTTCAGTAACGATTAGTTATTTCCACATTTTCCTCGATACTGGAAGAAGCCCACCAGTGGTTAATGCCAACTCGATAACCACCTGTTAATAGCACTTTATTGAAACATATTTGGTCACAGTGTTACATGGATAGAAAACATTCAATTAAATTCTTTCACATGAATATATTTTGAAAATTCCCAAAGGAACTGGCAGATTATTTTCAGTAACGATTAGATATTTCCACATTTTCCTCGATACTGGAAGCCCACCAGTGGTTAATGCCAACTCGATAACCACCTGTTAATAGCACTTGGTTGAAACATATTTGGTCACACTGTAACATGGATAGAAAACATTCAATTAAACTCTTTCACATGAATATATTTTGAAAATTCCCAAAGGAACTGGCAGATTATTTTCCAGCAATGATTAGATCTTTCCGGAACTTTCTCGATGCTGAATGGCATCCTAACGGAAAGAGTTCTGCGCGTGTATGTGTCGATCCTTCGCCGTCCACCTCCTCCAGCACGTTAGGCAACGATGTTGTCTTGTCGATGTCCTCACGAAAAATGAATGTGTCTCACCACCAGAATATCGCTTAAGTATGCTTTTTGTGTGTGATTGAATCGAGAGAAGGTGTGGTTTACGATGGCAATTTGGAAGGCAAACTAGAGGGGAATGAACTCTCTGAGCTGGGAACTTTCGGCGACTGAGCAATAATCGATTTCGGGCGCATACAATATTGGATACGGAAATATCCTACTGATGGGGAAGAATAATCTTCTGAAGCTATCCTGTTAATTGCGATTGATTGAAAAGCCACAAAACCAAATGTATTTGGTCACAGTGTTACATGGATACAAAACATTCAATTAAACTCTTTCACATGAATATATTTTGAAAATTCCCAAAGGAACTGGCAGATTATTTTCAGTAACGATTAGATATTTCCACATTTTCCTCGATACTGGAAGCCTACCATTGGTTAATGCCAACTCGATAACCACCTGTTAATAGCACTTGATTGAAACATATTTGGTCACAGTGTAACATGGATAGAAAACATTCAATCAAACTCTTTCACATGAATATATTTTGAAAATTCCCAAAGGAACTGGCAGATTATTTTCAGTAACGATTAGATATTTCCACATTTTCCTCGATACTGGAAGCCCACCAGTGGTTAATGCCAACTCGACAACCACCTGTTAATAGCACTTGATTGAAACATATTTGGTCACAGTGTTACATGGATAGAAAACATTCAATTAAACTCTTTCACATGAATATATTTTGAAAATTCCCAAAGGAACTGGCAGATTATTTTAAGTAACGATTAGATATTTCCACATTTTCCTCGATACTGGAAGCCCACCAGTGGTTAATGCCAACTCGATAACAACCTGTTAATTGCACTTGATTGAAACATATTTGGTCACAGTGTAACATGGATAGAAAACATTCAATTAAACTCTTTCACATGAATATATTTTGAAAATTCCCAGAGGAACTGGCAGATTATTCTCAGTAACGATTAGATATTTCCACATTTTCCTCGATACTGGAAGCCCACCAGTGGTTAATGCCAACTCGATAACCACCTGTTAATAGCCGCGCGTGTATGTGTGTGTAGCAATGTCTTCCCAGGGAACCGTTTGTGGCATCACTCTCCTCCTGATAGATTCCCTTCTGGCCTATGGTGCACAAACAGGCTCTTGGTGACACCGTTCATCCGCGCTTTCATGATAAATAAAGAGCTTCACCGCAACAGCGACAACATGCTCCAATCGCTGTTCAATTAGAACTGAGTGGATTTCCGAGCGCCGCTCGCTTATATACCGATTGGTGATTTCAATAGCCTGTTTTGAAAGCAATTTTAAGACTATTGAAACAAGTTTTTGGATCAAAAAGTAACAAGTATATAACGCGTAGACATTTTATCTTTCGAATGAAGTGTTTATCATACCATTTCGTTCAGTTGTTTAGGAGCTATTAACGCTCAAAATCTCGGTCTCCGGCGTAACGCTTTCGTTTTCGAAACTTTGATTTTACACCCCGGTATAGAAATGAAAGACGTAGTCCTACGTCAAAAATGAATAAATTACTAACAAATGCCAACTAACTAATTTACAATTTCAGAAGCCATACCTATCCCACTCCTTCCCCTTTTTCCTACCCATGTCACTCCTCCCTAATCCATTCCTTTTAATCCCACCCAAATCCTTACCACTCCTTTCCTTCCTATCCTCCTGAGAAGGGCCTTTTTGTTTTTTTTTGTTTTTGGAGCACGCCTTTCGCTGGGTCACTTGTGCTTCGTTACCGCTTTGGTCCTCGGATCATTAAATACTTACTTCCCTTTACAGCTTATATTAAATATCTTATGAAGCATAGGATCCCTTCCTACCTTCTTCTTGACTCGAAAATCGAGCGGACAGATCTGATGGATGTTATTTTGTTTTTGGTTTCCCTTTTCGCCAGTCCCCTCTGGGCTGGTCTTATTGTGGCTCTTCACTGGGCTAGAGGCGAATGAACTGCAAAGTTTAAAGCCTCTTAAAAACAAAGAAGAAGAAGAAGAAAATACATTCATTACGATTTGTTCGCTCGTTGAATTCACATGCAGGCTAAAAAGGGTCCTTTTCAGGATCACAAAATTATCTTCAATCTAAAGAGTTTATTATTTTGTTATCACTCGATATCCCCATCTTGTTCGGCTAAACCTTTCTGTTTAGCGATTGCATTTGCCACTCGCCACAGCTTTCACAGTTGGAAAATTTCTTCCCATCCAGTTTGTGACATATTTTACAGTAAATTACATTCAATGGCACGTCGCATTACCACCACTCAGTATCGGATTGGAGGTAATTTTAACCTGTAATTGAACATTTGCGATGACAGTGATACAGTGTCAACTTTCAATGTGGGGTCATAATTTGGACCCCGAACTCTATGTTTACAAAAATGTCCAACTAAATATGTCGCATTACAGGTCCGTCCAATTAGCTAAATGTCGAGATAAGTGTAAATTACTGTACTTTCAATCTAGAAGAAATTTAAGAATTGGTGAAATTCAATAAGCTCAGAACAACTGCCAAATTCACATACTCATCATATCCTGGCAAACAAATTATGAAAAAATCAATTTGTGTTTTATTATTATTTTGGATATGTTTTAGAAAGCATTGAACTGCATTTCCTAAACTCTTTTTTGGAAGGTTTATTGGCCCTGAAAAGCGCCTTGTTTTATGGAATGGTTCCAATTTAGAAAACTTAGTACTCGTGGTTTTGAAAAAAACCATTGCGAACACCCTCGATGCCGCCTTGTTCTGGATTTGCCACCAAAGCAGTTTGTATAAAGAACAAACTTTTTTCTTCTGCTACCTGATGCCGTTTTGCGATTGCGTTTGCCACTCGCCACTCGCTGCAACTGCCTGTTGTCTTGATGTCCACCGAACCGAATGTGTTCTGTTCCGAATGCGGGTTTTCTTATCGTCGCGAGCAGCTTTACCAGCCAACTCGATCACTTCGGCGGCCGAAACTATATAACGCCGGCTAGGTGGACTGGTGCACTGGTACTAACGCGCTCGGCCTATCTACCCTTGCTGAGCAATTGGCGGATACACCTACGGGGAACGGCACACCTGCACGGTTCGAGTGGGACTTTGCCTTTCCCTTAACTTGTCCTCCTTTGTTACGTCCACGATGCCGATGCCGTACAACCACACGGGTTTACGGTTTGAAAGAAAATAAGATATTTTTTTAGGGTCCGCGTGTTTTATACTCTAGCGGTACACACTCACAGGATAGAGACAAATCGGCAGACTCAGCCAGAGGGGCGAGTCCAACGAGACGAACGAATGAGCGTTAAAAGGGAGCGATGGCAAAAAAATACATTCATTACGATTTGTTCGCTCGTTGCATTCACATGCAGGCTAAAAAGGGTCCTTTTCAGGATCACAAAATTATCTTCAATCTAAAGAGTTTATTGTTTTGTTGTCACTCGATATCCCCATCTTGTTCGGCTAAACCTTCCTGTTTAGCGATTTGTTGCCACTCGCCACAGCTTTCACAGTTGGAAAATTTCTTCCCATCCAGCTTTGTGACATGTTGTACAGTAAATTACATTCAATGCGACGTGCCGAAGCGCCACTCAGTGTCGCATTGGAGGCGATTTTAACTTATAATTGAACATTTGCGATAACAGTGGTACAGTGTCGACTTTCAATGTGGGGTCATAATTTGGATCTCTATGTTTATAAAAATGTCCAACTATATAAGTCGCATTACATGTCCGTCCAATTATCTAAATGTCGAACTAATTGTAAATTACTGTACTTTCAATCTGGAAACAATTTAAGAATGTGTGAAAATTGTATAATCAGGAAAGTCCCCAACTATCAATAAGCTCAGAACAACTGCCAAATTCACATACTCATCAGATCCTGGCAAACAAATTATGAAAAAATCAATTTGTGTTTTATTATTATTTTGGATAATGTTTTAGAAAGCATTGAACTGTATTTCCTAAACTCTTTTTTGGAAGGTTTAATGGCCCTGAAAAGCGCCTTGTTTTATGGAATGGTTCCAATTTAGAAAACTTAGTACTCGTGGTTTTGAAAAAAACCATTTCGAACGCCCTCGATGCCGCCTTGTTCTGGATTTGCCACCAATAGAGTTTGTATAAAGAACAAACTTTTTTCTTCTGCTACCTGATGCCGTTTTGCGATTGCGTTTGCCACTCGCCACTCGCTGCAACTGCCTGTTGTCTTGATGTCCACCGAACCGAATGTGTTCTGTTCCGAATGCGGGTTTTCTTATCGTCGCGAGCAGCTTTGCCAGCTAACTCGATCACTTCGGCGGCCGAAACTATATAACGCCGGCTAGGTGGACTGGTGCACTGGTACTAACGCGCTCGGCCTAGCTACCCTTGCGGGGAACTCCAGATCAACACGGTTCGAGCGGGATTTTGCCTTTCCCTCCACTTTTCCTCCTTTACCATGTCCAGACATGGCTGCTTGGGTTGGTTTGTTGATGTGTTGTGATGCGAACCGATGTGGTGTACGGTTTGAATGAGAATGATCGTTACGGCAGCGGAGCGGGGATTTTTAAGCTGACTGGCTGGCTCGAGAATTACGCATGTGTGAGACTGCGACCAATGTTTCGTTCATTTTTTTCTTTTTCCTTTCCAATCGTGCTTCATTCTATTTCGCTGCTGCTCTGGTTGCCCGTTTTGATCGGTACGATTTGAGGAGCACATAATGGACCAATAAAAAATGGGCACATAGTGCATTTTGACAATGCTTGATATTTCACAATTATTCAATTATTTATCTCAAGAAAAATGAAATGTTATTCGTTATGATAGATGCGTAGATATATTTCCTATCAATTGATGCAAAAACCTTTGCGATCTATTGAGAAATGCTCGAGTTATAAGCGTTCCAAATCTTGCATTTTTTCCTACTTGTTCAGTGCCTAGATTTCCATTTCACCCCCTATATCTTCCGGTTAGACGTAGTCCTACGTCAAAAACTACAACCTGACGTTGTACAGAACCTTATGGACGGGGTAAAGAGGAAGGTGTGAGCATACGGGCTTGGGCTCGAAGTATGAATAAAAAGAAAATGCCAAAAGATGTTTAATAGTTTTTATTTTACTGTCTAAAATTTTCAAAAGGATCGGTCTACTGGGCGAATTTCTACAGCGTTTTTTCCGTGATGCAATTTGATGTGACACACCCTTTATTCTCTTTGCTCACGTAGCGTCTCGAGGCTTATTAGTCCACACCGATGTTCGTATGGAGGTAATTTAACCGGATTACTCCATGGTAGCATATCGAACGAAGCTCCGTTGAACTCTTTCGGTCCGAGCGATATGAACTTCGTAATAAGGGGCCCAGACTTGAACACCATATCCTAGGACACTGCGAACGAGACAGCAATATAGTGCCTTCAATGCGTATATATCACGGAATTCAGATGCGTTTCGACGTATGAAACCGAGAATTGCGAAAGCCTGTAACCGTTGGTTTCAAGTACTAATTTGGGCTCTACCCAAATTCCAACATATATTTCATAACGGATATGTTTTAATTAAAATCGCCATAAATACCCACCGCCTGTTGCTTGTGAACAGTTGGCCTAATAGTGAACGGTGTGAGCCCTGAGTAAAAATGCCCACCGCGAAATACGCTTCGTTGGACCAAGGCGCTTATATCAATGTATAACAGGTGAAGCAACATCATCACTTCAATAAGAAAGGGATTACGGTTTGTGGAGCGGGGGTTGTTTGTTTTGTTATTGCTAGAATACGCCATTTTTGTATTTTCACATGCGTGAGTAGTGGATATGAGAATGAAATTCTACAAAATCATTCTTTCTTTTTCACATAAATTCGCGAAACCCGAACATAGTAGGCATCGTTCGAATAAGCGTCGTAGCAGTTTGTATAGAGCCGCCGGCAGCTTTCTGATGCTGTTTGTAAACAATACCGATAGCATTTCCAATATGGCTGAAAGTGCATTTCATATGATTGTTTCACCTGGTACATATAGAGGCGCCTTGCATTGGACCATCTGTCATTCAACAGAGCTGCCAACTAGGCAAAACATTAATGAACTCAAACAAAAAGAAAAAAAAAAGAAAAGCTCGGTAAAGAATAGTGCCGGCTAACGACTTTCCACCATCAAGGAAATAGGAAGTGCGCGCCGGAAAAAGTAAATTTTAATAGTGCCAGAGTGCATCGAAATCGAATAGAGAAGATAGAGAAAGATTGTTATAAAAATAAAATAAATTATAAGAGAAAAGATAGGAGAGATAAAAAGAAGAGGGGAACCGGAAGAGAGAAAAAAGGCGGGCCTTTTTTTTATATTTCGTTTTTCTTCTTCGACAAGTGGGGTATCCGCCATTTGGAAAAAGTACGTTCTACTGAACTATCCGCCATTGTTAAGTGCGATTCACATACAACATCCACGTCACGTTCACGTCCCGTCACGTTCCGTTACGTCAGTTATTATACCATGCAATTCATATGAAAACATTCACATTCACCGGCAACGTAACAACCCGTCAGCATACGTTCAATGAAAACGACCGGCAGGATTTGTAGAAAAGAATGATTGACGGAGACGGCGACGATTCAGGATACCGGACCAGAAGAATCCGATCAACTCTTGGTGGCTACAGCGGGGCTCCCGTTAATACCGCGGAGAAAGAACACAGAAAGAAGAGAAAGAATACACGAAAAGTACTGCAAGTATAAAAGCATAACATTTTATGACGTCACAATTAGGACAGAGGAAAAAGTGATAGGGAAAATAGGATAGGGTCAG
This sequence comes from Toxorhynchites rutilus septentrionalis, assembly GCF_029784135.1. Taxonomy (NCBI): domain Eukaryota; kingdom Metazoa; phylum Arthropoda; class Insecta; order Diptera; family Culicidae; genus Toxorhynchites; species Toxorhynchites rutilus. Next base: position 106,191,686 of record NC_073744.1, read on the forward strand.
AAGAAATCAAAGAGTAGATTTAAAAGGAAGGAATAAAAAAGAAAATTACATTTATCTCCCCTATTGGAAATTCCCGTTTTTTCGGACTCGAAAGGAGTCGCCCTCGTCCTCGATTGGTCGGCGGAATTGGCTAGCATTGCTCAACCTTTGAGAGATAGTTGATTGTGGGTGTAGTTGGTGGCTTCAAAGGAATGCGTAGGTCTTGTGGAGAATGAAAACCGACACTGCTCCTTTTTGCTGATGGAACAGCTGTTTGCAAGTGACCGGAAGCAGGTTAAACGACCCTGAGGAAAGGAAATCCCTAATTAGAGAGTTTCAAGCCTTTGCAGTGGTTGCAGCGATGTGTTCGTTGAACGTTAGATTGCAATCCATTGTTACCTCTTAATCTTTGATCGATGTTACACGGTCCATTCTGCTGCTGTTCAATTCGTAATTAACACTTTGGCGTCCGGCGACACCACAGTGGTTACGTACGAAAACTAGCGTCTGAATGCCGGCGACACCACAGTGGTTACGTGCGCATAGTATCTCAGTGGCCGGTGACAGCACATTAGTATCGTTTGCATTCTGTTGGAGGTTTGTTTAGGTAACAATAACCTACACACGCCCAACAAGTTTTATATTTTTATAAATAGGGAAGGTGAGGAAATACGAACATTTTGAGAATAACTTCAATTATATCTAGGAACAGGAACAGAGTGTTGAGAATCCTCCGGCTTAACCAACACATGAGACATTGGCGTATGTTTAGATTGTAGTGGAAATGATTCATTCGAAGGAGAACCAGAGACGACTGGAATTTGTTCAGGAATAATTGGCTGTACCGGCTCTTCTGGTTCCTCTGGCATAGGAGTAGCAGGTATAAATGGTTCACTCGGTAGATTCGAACCGACTTCTCGTAGTTGGTCTATGTGGCGCTTCCAAGTCCTTCCATCATCCAGCTTTACGTAGTAGTGGAGTTTACCCAACTTTTCCGAAATCACGCCATACTTCCATTTCGTCTTTTCGAAGTAATCTCTCGCAGCAACTCTCACCCCCTCTTGAAGATCACGCACTTTTCCATCCACAGGTTTCTTCATAATATCGTAATCAGGAATCGTTAGATCCAACCGTGACCGAATTTGGCGGTTGAACAGCATCATGGATGGCGATTTTCCGGTAGCAGGGTGAATTGTTTTTCTATAAGCTAGCAGGATGTTGCAGAGTTCAGCATGCATCGTGGCTTTGTCACACTGCAGGCTCTTCAATTTTGCTTTCAGGGTCTGGACAAATCTTTCAGCCTGTCCGTTTGTCGCAGGGTGGTATGGTGTGCCCATCTTATGGTAGACTCCATTCCTTTTCAAAAATTTCTGGAATTCTTCAGATGTGAACTGAACACCGTGGTCGGTCACAAATACCGACGGTATTCCATAGGTAGAAAAATATTTACGGCAAACCTGAATCGTTGCAGCTGTTGTTATGTTGTTCAGGATTCGAACTTCAGGCCACTTGGTATATGCATCTATCTAAACGATGAAATAAACATTCTTGAACGGACCAGCAAAATCTACATGTATTCGCTCAAACGGCTTCGTTGGTACATCCCAGCAATGTGTTGGAACTTTAGCTGGTTCAGCTCGGCTGGTCTGACATAAACTGCAGTTACGCACTAGATCCTGAATATTTCTATCGATGCCTTCCCACCACACGTATCCTCGGGCTAGGCTCTTCAATCTGGTTATACCAAAATGAGTAGAGTGTAATTCGATTAACACCTTATTCCGCAAACTTGGAGGAATGTAGACTCTTATTCCTCGCATAATACAACCTTTTTGGATTGTAAACTCAGCTTGATCGATTCCAAAACGATCTTTAGGCCCAACGGACTTGCCATTTCTTAGCCCTTGCATTAACACTTTAACGTCAGGATCTGTAGCAGTAGCTTTCGCAAGTTCTTCATCAGTTAATGGTAATGTTTCGATAATGTTCACCTCCAGATAATCATTTTCTTCGATAACTGTATCAAGCGTACTCTCCTTCAATGGCAATCTCGAAAAAGCATCCGCATTAGCATGTTGGTTCGTAGGGCGGAACTGGATATTGTAGTTAAATGACTGTAGGAAAGTTGCATAAAGTTGCATTCTTAACGCTGACATTTTCGGTAATCCCTTCGTATCAGAGAATATTTGTTTCAGCGGTTCATTGTCTGTAATCAACGGAAACTTCCTACCATAAAGGTACTGATTGAATTTACGTACTCCAAAGATGATCGCGTAAGCTTCTCGATCAACTTGTTTGTATGCTTGTTGTGTAGAGTTAAGTGTCTGAGATGCGTATTGGATTGGCCTCTCTGAACCATCCGGAAATACGTGGCTTAGCACTGCGCCCACTCCATACGGTGACGCATCAGTAGCAAGTAATAACGGCAGAGTAGTATCGTAATGTGCCAAAATCTTTTCGGATTGCATCTCACACTTTACCTCATTGAACGCATCAGCACAGTCTTTCGACCAGATGAAGGGAACCGTATTTTTCAGATGGTTATTGAGGGGATACAGCGTCGTACTTAGGTTCGGGAAGAACCTACCGTAATAATTCACCAATCCCACAAAAGAGCGTACTTGCTCCTTGTTTTCTGGCACTGGCATGTTTTGCACAGCATCAATCTTTTTGCGTACTTTGTGAATACCATTTTTGTCAATCAGATATCCACAATACTCGATTTCATTCGCAAAGAACCGGCATTTTTCAATATGAATCCGCATATTGTATGAGCTTAGACGTTTCAATACCTCTTCTAGTCTCTGTAGATGGACGAAATTGTTCGGGCCCGTAATCCGGATATCATCCAAGAAAACGGTCACACCAGGAATACCGTTCAGCACTTGTTCCATTAACCTCTGCCAAATGGCAGGCGCAAAAGCAATACCGTACATTAATCGTGTAGGTCGATACAAACCCTTATGCGTACTTAGAGTCAGTATCTCGCGATCGCATTCCTTAACCTCTAATTGCATATATGCTTGAGTCAAATCAATTTTCGTAAATTTCTCTCCTCCAGCAACCGTAGCGAAGAGTTTTTCGATAGTAGGCAACGGATGATCGTCGACCTCCAAACTTGGATTTACCGTAACATTGAAATCACCGCGAAGTCTCACTTTGTTATTGGCCTTCATTATTGGAACAATCGGTATAGCCCAGGTGCTATGGTTCACCTTCTCCATTTTCTACCAGGGTATCAAGCTCTTTCTCGACAGCATCTCTCATAGAAAACGGAACAGGACGTGCCTTCACGTATATTGGCCTCGCATTAGGTTTCAAACATAATTTCGCTTGAAAACCCTTTATTTTCCCAATCGATTTATCGTAAACATTCTACGCGAATGTTCTCAATCAATGAATTAACTGCAGCAGGAGTAATCTTCGGTAAAGCAGAAGTAGCAGAACTTTCCACCGTGTGAACGGTAGCAAACGCAACATCGTTGAGTCCAATCTGCATCCCAGTAATCAACTGCCTTCCTAGCAGTGGGTGTTTGCGCACATTTGACACGTACAAAGGCAGCACTAACTTTTTCGCACGGTATTCAGCAGTAACATTCAACATTCCTTCAACGTTGATACGACTATTACAATAGCTCACTAGCTCAAGATCTGACGGCAGCATTCTTTCCTTAGGGAAAAACCTCTTCTTATCTTCCGCACTGATAATTGTGACTGGAGCACCGGTATCCACTTCAAAACGTATGGCAGCATCATTCACATTGATTTCTAAATAGAACTTCGAAGTAGACGGCTTTTTCAACTCCAACTTGCACACTTCCTCTAGCGTCACAATATTGCTTTCCTTCTGACCCATGCCAGAAACATTTTCTTCAACAAAGTGGGTCTCCGATTTGGCACCTTTATCTTTCTTCGCCTTCATGCATATCTTCTGCAAGTGCCCTGTCATTTTGCAATAATTGCACACTGTACGAATATGGGGACATTTATTCGCAAAATGCGAAACATTTCCGCACCGGTAGCATTCCCCTTTTTTCTCGGATCCAGACTTCTCATTATTTTTCATGGACTTTTTCGTTACATTACTTTTCGCAGCATTTTCTTTTCTCGTATCCACTAGATTAACTTCTGGCTTTCCTTGTTTCGACTGGATCTCACGGCCTCCTTTGAACGAAAGCTCCATCGATACTGCAATTTCTCTCGCTCGATCTAACGTTGGGTTTCGTACCTCCAGTAAACGAGATTGTATAGCTCTGTCTCTCAATCCGAATACAAATTGATTCCGCAAAGCTGTATTGAGGTACTCTCCAAAGTTGCAGGTGATAGCCAGTTTACGCAATGCTATCAAGTACTCATCTATTGATTCTTCCGGACGCTCATCAGCTTGCTTCCGGCATTTGAAGCGAAAATTTTCTAGTATTTCCAATGGCTTTGGATTGAAATGAGTCTCCAGCAGTCCAACTATATCAGCATTTGTACGGGTCTGTGGTTTTACTGGAGCAAGTTTATCGAATACAATGTCATATGTTTCACCTCCCATGAAGTGAAGTAGCATGTAGAGTTTGGTTTCCTCGCGAACACCAAATAGCACGAAAGCACCTTCCAGCCGCTCAACCCATCGGGACCATTTCATCCGGGTCGATTGTAAATGACGATTGCATCGCAGCGGGAGCGAGAACAGCAGCACGTACATACGTAGCAGCACCAGCGCCTAAAGTGCGATTCACATACAACATCCACGTTACGTTCTCGTCCCGTCACGTCACGTTACGTCAATGATTCTACCATGCAATTCTCATGAAAACATTCACATACACCAGCAACGTAACGACCCGTCAGCATACGTTCAACAAAAACGACCGGCAGGATTCGTAGAAAAGAATAATTGACGGAGACGGACGGCTCGTTTGGTTTTTGTCTGGGCTTTGTGTCTCGGCTTTTGTTTTGATTATGGTTGTACAGTAATTTACATCTAATTCAACATTTAGCTAATTGAACAGACCTGTGATGCAACACGTTTAATTGACATGTTCACCTCTAATCGGACATTTTTGTAAACATTGAGTTCGGGGTCCAAATTATGGCCCCACATTGAAAGTCGCCACCAGTCGCGAATGTCCAATTACTGGTCAAAATCGCCTCCATTGCGACATTAATTGGTGCCTCGTCATGTCGCATTATAAGTAACTTACTGTACTTTGTACTTATGATCCAAATTTAGGAGTGAAAATCATTCGCGACTAGCTGAGAGAAACAGTCTATATATTATTATTGTTGAATAACGGTCGGACTACGGGGTTCAAGCATTAAAATTCAATGATTTTCATGCAATTTTTCAAAATTTAGAACTGATTCTAGGCATGCTGATTCGGAAGAGGGCATTGCAATTGAAAATTGTAGGTGGCGACACCATGAATAACATTCAATAAATCATTCGTTTGACATTTGACGGGTTGGGCTGGTGGAAGCATTGACTGCATGTGTGAATTGGTGAAGACGTTGACGGAACGTAGACGTTCTTCTCCGTAATGTTCTATGTGAATCGCACATAAATCAGCATTTAAATTAGCAGTAACACCAGTGTTACCCGTTAGTCAATAATTATAAAATGAAATGTTCTAAAAGAAACTTAATTACTATTTACAAATGGTTAAAACCTAAACTAATTAAAAAATGAATTTGTCGACGAATTAAAAGGTTAAAGTGTTATACTAAAATAAAAATGACCATCACTATCGGACATCGATCGTGCTCAGAAAAAGGATGTAGACGTAACGATCACACTATGCAGCTTCACGATGACCGATAGCGAGATGATTAGATCAGTAGCTTAGAAGACATTGTATAGTCAAGCAGTAAATAAAAAGACGGGTGGGTAATGTCGGGGACATAACCGGAGTGACGTAGGACTATACAAAGGGGACAGCTTCTGTTAAATATATATTTTAAATATATTGTTTTATTTTCTTCTCCTACGTGAATACCTACCTATCTACCTGCAAAATGGATTAGTTTACTGTTTACTCTTTATCAACATGTTGATGGTTCTGAAAAGAACCTTTGGTGTTGTGTTTTTCTTATGACTCGATATTCCTATCTTGTTCGGTTAAACCTTCCTGTTTAGCTATTGCGTTTGCCACTCGCCACAGCTTTCACAGTTGGAAAATTTCTTCCCATCCAGCTTGTGACATGTTGTTCAGTAAATTACATTCAATGGCACGTCGCATTATCACCACTCAGTGTCGGTTCTGTATGCGGTTTTTCTTATCGTCGCGAGCAGTTTTACCAGCCAACTCGAACACTTCGGCGGCTGAAACTATATAACGCCGGCTAGACTGGTGCACTGGTACTAACGCGCTCGGCCTAGCTACCCTTGCGGAGCAATTGGCGGATACACCTACGAAGAACTGCACACCTGCACGGTTCGAGTGGGTCTTTGCCTTTCCCTTAACTTGTCCTCCTTTGTTACGTCCACGATGCCGATGCCGTACAACCACACTGGTTCACGGTTTGAAAGAAAATGAGAAATTTTTTGGGGTCCGCGTGTTATATACTCTAGCGGTACATACTCACAGGATAGAGACAAATCGGCAGACTCAGCCAAAGGGGCGAGTCCAACGAGACGAACGAATGAGCGTTAAAAGGTTTAATGTTTTGTTATCACTCGATATCCCCATCTTGTTCGGCTGAACCTTCCTGTTTAGCGATTGCGTTTACCGCTCGCCACAGCTTTCACAGTTGGAAAATTTCTTCCCATCCAGCTTGTGACATGTTGTACAGTAAATCACATTTATCACCACCACTCAGTGCCGGATTGAAGGCAATTTTAACCTGTAATTGAACATTTGCGATGATAGTGGTACAGTTTCGACTTTCAATGTGGGGTCATAATTTGGAACCTGCACTCTATGTTTACAAAAATGTCCAACTAAATATGTCGCATTACATGACCGTCCAATTAGCTAAATGTCGAACGAACTAATTGTAAATTACTGTACTTTCAATCTGGAAACAATTTAAGAATTGGTGAAAATTGAATAATCGGGAAAGTCCCCTCTATAATAAGCTCAAAACAACTGCCAAATTCTCATACTCATCATATCCTGGAAAACAAATTATGAAAAATCAATTTGTGTTTTATTATTATTTTGGATATTGTTTTAGAAAGCATTGAACTGTATTTCGTAAACTCTTTTTTGACAGGTTTAATGGCCCTGATAAGCGCCATGTTTCATGGGATGGTTCCAATTTAGAAAACTTAGTACTCGTGGTTTTGAATAAAAACCATTTCGAACGCCCTCGATGCCGCCTTGTTCTGGATTTGTCACCAAAGCAGTTTGTATAAAGAACAAACTTTTTTCTTCTGCTACATGCTGCCGTTTTGTGATTGCGTTTGAGTCTGCCTGTTGTTGTCTTGATGTCCACCGAACCAAAGAGCGAGCAGTTTTGCCAGCTAACTCGCTCACTTCAGCAGCCGAAACTCTATAACGGCTGCTAGGTGGACTGGTGCACTGGTAATAACGCGCTCGGCCTCGCTACCCTTGCGGAGCAATTGGCAAATACACCTACGGGAAACTGCAGTCCAACACGCTTCGAGCGGGATTTTGCCTTTCCCTTCATTTTTCCTCCTTTTCCATGTCCAGACATGGCTGCTTGTGTTAGTTTGTTGATGTGATGTGATGCGAAACGATGTGGTGTACGGTTTGGATGAGAATGATCGTCTGGCTCGCTCGAGAATTACGCATGTGTGAGACTGCGACCAATGTTTCGTTCATTTTTTGACGTAGGACTACGTCTAACCGGAAGATATAGGGGGTGAAATGGAAATCTAGGCACTGAACAAGTAGGAAAAAATGCAAGATTTGGAACGCTTATAACTCGAGCATTTCTCAATAGATCGCAAAGGTTTTTGCATCAATTGATAGGAAATATATCTACGCATCTATCATAACGAATAACATTTCATTTTTCTTGAGATAAATAATTGAATAATTGTGAAATATCAAGCATTGTCAAAATGCACTATGTGCCCATTTTTTATTGGTCCATTATGTGCTCCTCAAATCGTACCGACCAAAACGGGCAACCAGAGCAGCAGCGAAATAGAATGAAGCACGATTGGAAAGGAAAAAGAAAAAAATGAACGAAACATTGGTCGCAGTCTCACACATGCGTAATTCTCGAGCCAGCCAGTCAGCTTAAAAATCTCCGCTCTGCTGCCGTAACGATCATTCTCATTCAAACCGTACACCACATCGGTTCGCATCACAACACATCAACAAACCAACCCAAGCAGCCATGTCTGGACATGGTAAAGGAGGAAAAGTGGAGGGAAAGGCAAAATCCCGCTCGAACCGTGTTGATCTGGAGTTCCCCGCAAGGGTAGCTAGGCCGAGCGCGTTAGTACCAGTGCACCAGTCCACCTAGCCGGCGTTATATAGTTTCGGCCGCCGAAGTGATCGAGTTGGCTGGTAAAGCTGCTCGCGACGATAAGAAAACCCGCATTCGGAACAGAACACATTCGGTTCGGTGGACATCAAGACAACAGGCAGTTGCAGCGAGTGGCGAGTGGCAAACGCAATCGCAAAACGGCATCAGGTAGCAGAAGAAAAAAGTTTGTTCTTTATACAAACTACTTTGGTGGCAAATCCAGAACAAGGCGGCATCGAGGGTGTTCGCAATGGTTTTTTTTCAAAACAACGAGTACTAAGTATTCTAAATTGGAACCATTCCATAAAACAAGGCGCTTTTCAGGGCCATTAAACCTTCCAAAAAAGAGTTTAGGAAATACAGTTCAATGCTTTCTAAAACATTATCCAAAATAATAATAAAACACAAATTGATTTTTTCATAATTTGTTTGCCAGGATCTGATGAGTATGTGAAATTGGCAGTTGTTCTGAGCTTATTGATAGTTGGGGACTTTCCTGATTATAAAATTTTCACCAATTCTTAAATTGTTTCCAGATTGAAAGTACAGTAATTTACAATTAGTTCGACATTTAGATAATTGGACGGACATGTAATGCGACTTATTTAGTTGGACATTTTTGTAAACATAGAGATCCAAATTATGACCCCACATTGAAAGTCGACACTGTACCACTGTCATCGCAAATGTTCAATTACAGGTTAAAATCGCCTCCAATGCGACACTGAGTGGCGCTTCGGCACGTCGCATTGAATGTAATTTACTGTACAACATGTCACAAAGCTGGATGGGAAGAAATTTTCCAACTGTGAAAGCTGTGGCGAGTGGCAACAAATCGCTAAACAGGAAGGTTTAGCCGAACAAGATGGGGATATCGAGTGACAACAAAACAATAAACTCTTTAGATTGAAGATAATTTTGTGATCCTGAAAAGGACCCTTTTTAGCCTGCATGTGAATGCAACGAGCGAACACATCGTAATGAATGTATTTTTCTTCTTTCTTTCTTTCTTTGTTTTTAAGAGGCTTTAAACTTTGCAGTTCATTCGCCTCTAGCCCAGTGAAGAGCCACAATAAAACCAGCCCAGAGGGAACTGGCGAAAGGGAAACCAACAAAATCACTCATCAGACCTGTCCGCTCGACTCTCGGTTAAAGAAGAAGGTAGGAAGGGATCCTATGCTTCATTAGATATTTAATATATGCTGTAAAGAAAAGTAAAAATTTACTGATCCGAGGACCAAAGCAGTAACGAAGCACAAGTGACCCAGCGAAAGGCGTGTTCCAAAGCCAAAAAACAAAAAGGCCCTTCTCAGGAGGATAGGAAGGAAAGGAGTGGAAAGGATTTGGGTGGGATTAGTGGAGTGGGAGGGGGTGGGAGTGGTATGGGAAGGAAAGAGGGGAGGAGTGGGTATGGGGTGGGGTGAAATGAAATGAAATACAGTTTGAATAGATAATAAAATATAGTGGTTTTGAATTTAATGGTATATAAAGGGTGTGTCACATCAAATTGCATCACGGAAAAAACGCTGTAGAAATTTAATTTTTAGGAATTATATCTTCAGCTATCGCTTATAATCAGATAAGAGTGTATAGATCACGTTGGCCATGCTTCACTGTCAATTTTTCGTAAATTTGGAAAAATGTCGTCAAACGAAAAAGAGCGTCGTGAATTAATCTTGTGCACTCATTTCGAGAATCCGGAGTTGTCACATCGGGACATCGGTAAGATGCTGGGAATCGTCCAATCCACGGTCAGCAGAGTACTAAAACGATACTTCGAGAACCTAACCATCGACCGGAAGGTGAAGAACGGCAAAAATAGATGCTCCGTCAGTGAAAAAGATCACAAGCGCGTAGTTAAGCAGTTTAGACGTGATCCGAGAAGTTCGGTCCGGGATGTCGCCAATAAGCTGAATTTGTCAAGTTCATTCGCCCAGTGGACCAAGCAGCGGGAGGGCCTGCGTACATACAAGGTTCAGAAGGCTTCTAACCGCGACGAAAGGCAAAACATGGTGGGGAAGACGCGAGCCCGGAAGCTGTACACCGAAATGCTGACGAAGCCGCATTGCCTGGTAATGGACGACGAAACCTACGTCAAAGCGGACTTTCGTCAGCTGCCGGGCCTGTTCTTCTCCGCAGAGGACAAATTCAACGTTCCGGAGGAGATTCGCAAGCAGAAACTATCCAAGTTTGCCAAAAAGTACAAGGTGTGGCAAGCGATCTGCTCTTGTGGAAAGCGGAGCGCCCCCTTCGTGATGACCGGCACGGTAAACGGGCAGGTTTACCTTAGGGAGTGCCTACAGAAGCGCTTACTACCACTATTGAAGCAGCACGAGGGCCCGACCATCTTCTGGTCGGATCTCGCTTCGTGTCACTATTCAAAGGACGTTTTGGAGTGGTACGAAGCCAACGGGGTCACCTTCGTGCCAAAGGAAATGAACCCGCCCAACGCGCCGGAGCTTCGCCCAATAGAGAAATATTGGGCGATTATGAAGCAGGCCCTCCGGAAGAACCCAAAAGTTGTCAAATCGGAGGCGGACTTCAAGAGAAAATGGATTTCTGTTAAAAAAAAGACGGGTGGGTAATGTCGGGGACATAACCGGAGTGACGTAGGACTATACAAAGGAGACAGCTTTTGTTAAATATATATTTTAAATATATTGTTTTATTTTGAATTCGTGAATACCTACCTGTCTACCTGAAAAATGGATTAGTTTACTGTTTACTCTTTATGAATATGTTGATGGTTCTGAAAAGAACCTTTGGTGTTGTGTTTTTGTTATCACTCGATATTCCCATCTTGTTCGGTTAAACCTTCCTGTTTAGCTATTGCGTTTGCCACTCGCCACAGCTTTCACAGTTGGAAAACTTCTTCCCATCCAGCTTGTGACATGTTGTTCAGTAAATTACATTTAATGCGACGTGCCGGAGAAACACTTTGCCACTCACTGAAACTAATTGTTGCCTTGATGAGCGCCGAACCGCTCTGCTCTGTTCTTGATGCGGGTTTTCTGATTGTCGTGAGCAGCTTTGCAAGCCAACTCGAGCACTCCAACGGCCGAAACTCTATAATCGCTGTTAGGTATACTGGTGCTCCGGCACCAATCCGTTCGGTCTAGTTACCCTTGCGGAGCAATCAGTGAATGCGACCACCAGGGAACTGGAGACCTGCACGGTTCGAGTGAGACTTTGCCTTTCCCTTAACTTGTCCTCCTTTGTTACGTCCACGATGCCGATGCCGTACAACCACACGGGTTTACGGTTTGAAAGAAAATAAGATATTTTTTTGGGGTCCGCGTGTTTTATACTCTAGCGGTACACACTCACAGGATAGAGACAAATCGGCAGACTCAGCCAGAGGGGCGAGTCCAACGAGACGAACGAATGAGCGTTAAAAGGGAGCGATGGCAAAAAATACATTCATTACGATTTGTTCGCTCGTTGGATTCACATGCAGGCTAAAAAGGGTCCTTTTCAGGATCACAAAATTATCTTCAATCTAAAGAGTTTATTGTTTTGTTATCACTCGATATCCCCATCTTGTTCGGCTAAACCTTTCTGTTTAGCGATTGCATTTGCCACTCGCCACAGCTTTCACAGTTGGAAAATTTCTTCCCATCCAGCTTGTGACATATTTTACAGTAAATTACATTCAATGCGACGTGCCGAAGCGCCACTCAGTGTCGCATTGGAGGCGATTTCAACCTGTAATTGAACATTTACGATGACAGTGGTACAGTGTCGACTTTCAATGTGGGGTCATAATTTGGATCTCTATGTTTACAAAAATGTCCAACTAAATAAGTCCGTCCAATTAGCTAAATGTCGAACTAATTGTAAATTACTGTACTTTCAATCTGGAAACAATTTAAGAATTGGTGAAAATTGAATAATCAGGAAAGTCCCCAACTATCAATAAGCTCAGAACAACTGCCAAATTCACATACTCATCAGATCCTGGGAAACAAATTATGAAAAAATCAATTTGTGTTTTATTATTATTTTGGATAATGTTTTAGAAAGCATTGAACTGTATCTCCTAAACTCTTTTTTGGAAGGTTTAATGGCCCTGAAAAGCGCCTTGTTTTATGGAATGGCTCCAATTTAGAAAACTTAGTACTCGTGGTTTTGAAAAAAAACCATTTCGAACGCCCTCGATGCCGCCTTGTTCTGGATTTGCCACCAAAGCAGTTTGTATAAAGAACAAACTTTTTTCTTCTGCTACCAGCTGCCGTTTTGCGATTGCGTTTGCCACTCGCCACTCGCTGCAACTGCCTGTTGTCTTGATGTCCACCGAACCGAATGTGTTCTGTTCCGAATGCGGGTTTTCTTATCGTCGCGAGCAGCTTTGCCAGCTAACTCGATCACTTCGGCGACCGAAACTATATAACGCCGGCTAGGTGGACTGGTGCACTGGTACTAACGCACTCGGCCTAGCTACCCTTGCGAGGAACTCCAGATCAACACGGTTCGAGCGGGATTTTGCCTTTCCCTTCACTTTTCTGCTTGGGTTGGTTTGTTGATGTGTTGTGATGCGAACCGATGTGGTGTACGGTTTGAATGAGAATGATCGTTACGGCAGCGGAGCGGGGATTTTTAAGCTGACTGGCTGGCTCGAGAATTACGCATGTGTGAGACTGCGACCAATGTTTCGTTCATTTTTTTCTTTTTCCTTTCCAATCGTGCTTCATTCTATTTCGCTGCTGCTCTGGTTGCCCGTTTTGGTCGGTACGATTTGAGGAGCACAAAATGGACCAATCAAAAATGGGCACATAGTGCATTTTGACAAGGCTTGATATTTCACAATTATTCAATTATTTATCTCAAGAAAAATGATATGTTATTCGTTATGATAGATGCGTAGATATATTTCCTATCAATTGATGCAAAAACCTTTGCGATCTATTGAGAAATGCTCTAGTTATAAGCGTTCCAAATCTTGCATTTTTTCCTACTTGTTCAGTGCCTGGATTTCCATTTCACCCCCTATATCTTCCGGTTAGACGTAGTCCTACGTCAAAACTACAACCTGACGTTGTACAGAACCTTATGGACGGGGTAAAGAGGAAGGTGCGAGCATACGGGCTTGGGCTCGAAGTATGAATAAAAAGAAAATGCCAAAAGTTGTTTAATAGTTTTTATTTTACTGTCTAAAATTTTCAAAAGGATCGGTCTACTGGGCGAATTTCTACAGCGTTTTTTCCGTGATGCAATTTGATGTGACACACCCTTTAGTATAGCTGAAAAATGGAGAGGTTTATTTAATGAATTTATCCTCCTTGGTGAGTGTGGCTGTAGGAATAGGAAGTTGATTAAAGTATAATGTAATGGATAGAAGATAGATGTGGGTATGAAAGTATATATTATATTATTTGTTATTTATTATTATTGAATGCGTGTATATACATGTATGAATACCTTCTTTCCGACCCGTACATACATGTGTATACACACATAAACACGCATACATGACTGTGAAGTGGCGAACTTTAATAAGCAATTTCCAAGGTATTTAGTATTTCGGTTTAGATTTTACCAAAGAAGTCGGTTTCTTTCAGAAACGCAATTAAATTGGTTTCTTGGGTCACGTCTCTACTGAGGATATCTCGGAGACTCTGACCTATGTTGTGTCGGACTCGAGCATCTTTGGTATGTTGACATTCAAGTAAAAGATGGCTAACGGAAACCAGAGCTTCGTTGCAAGCACATTGGGGTTTTTCGGCTCTGCAGAACAAGTGTGAGTGGGTGAAGTTAGTGTGCCCAATTCGAAGACGGGTAAGGACTTGCCTTTCCCTACTATTGAGACGGTCCTCCCAAGGGAGAGTGGAATTTTTAATTTTATGAAGATGAGTGGGACGGCTGTTTATCCAACCTATGTCCCAACTTTCACGGACTTGCTGTTTTACCCAGCGGACAATGTCAGATGGAGGACAGGGCATGTCTGGGGGTTCTATTTTGCTGCCCTTGCCGGCCAGTATGTCGGCGGCTGTGTTTCCGCGTATTCCTGAGTGACCAGGAACCCAGCAGAAGGAGATGTTTTTATTTGAAGCTGTTTGCTTAATCCATGGGTGTTTGCTGTTTCCACTTAGAAGATCGTGGAGACAGCTAGCTGAGTCTGAGAATATTGTGGTAGGAAGAAAATCATGGGTGCATTCTTGGGTAGCTATTAAAAGAGCGAAAGCTTCCGCACTGAAGATGGAGCATTGCGGTGGAAGAGAAAAGCTACCAGTGTATCTACTCTCAAAGATTCCACATCCAACTTCATCGGCACTGACTGAACCATCTGTGTATACCTGGTGGTTGATTTGAAAATTGGATGCAACGAGGTTATTGAAGCAGGCTTTGACTTTTGGAGAAGGGTCTCCCGCTCGAACTGCCTTGAGAAGTTCAAGGTTAATGTTCGGCGGTTTGACGTTCCAATTTCTTCCCGTCGCAGATGAACGTTCACATATATCGGGAAGATCTTTGTTCGTGAGATTTTTGAACCATGTTTTAGCTCTATGTATTAATGGGACATTGTGGTCGCTTTCGAGGAGTGACAAGTGACGGATGGCTTTATTGGTGATGGCTTTTGTTACCAGGTGGGTGAAGGGAAGTTGCCCACTTTCTGCCATTACAGCAAGAGTAGGACTGGTGGGAAAAGCGCCAATTGCGAGCCTAATTGCTTTATTGTAAATTGGTTGAATGGTGTTTAACACCTTGTTCCCTCCACGGCTGAAGGTGCCTATTCCGTAAAGGATTTGTGGGACCAACCAAACATTTACAACATTTAGCAGCGTCTTTCTATGACCAGAGGCTAGGTTGCCTGCGATAGACTTGATGATGTTCAATTTCTTTCTGGTGGCTATTTTGGTCTTTTGGGAATGTGATAGGAAGTTGAGTTTCTTGTCGAAAGTAACCCCTAGTATTTTCAATGTCCTCATTGTAGGGATCGGGGTTTTGTTGAGCTGAAGATAGGTTCTCCTTCTGAGAGCTTTTCCGATATGTATGTGTTTGGATTTCTCCGGGGAAATTTTAAAACCTGTTTTTAGAGCCCAGTTTTGGATGGAGTCTAAGGTTTTTTGAAGCCTCTTTCTCTGAATTAAGCCGAAGCAGCTCGTAGAGATAAGAGTGATGTCATCTGCATAGACTATGATCTTTATATGGTCCGGAATAATCTCGAATATAGATTGCATGGCAATGTTGAAGAGGGTTGGTGAAAGTGCTGAGCCTTGTGGGAAGCCGTTTTCTGGGATTTTTAGAGAAGATTGGTGGTTGTTAATAACGGTTTTGAAAGACCGGTTTTCTAGAAAACTTTTAACGAAGAGACCTAATCTCCCACGAATCCCCCAGTCGAAAAGGCTTTTCAGCACTGGGTACCTCCATGCCCGATCGAAGGCCTTGGATAAATCCAGGGAAACAATATCAATGTGGTGTAATTTTTCAGTTGCGTCGTCTAGGATTTTTTCGATTGCTACAAGGCAATCTTCTGTACCTTTTCCCGCACGGAAGGCGAATTGTCTGGGATCAATCAGCTTATTTGACTCTAGAAAAGTCGTTAAGCGTCGATTGATCATTTTTTCCAAGACTTTCCCAACACAACTTAGGAGAGTGATGGGGCGGAAATTGTCAAGAAGATGATTGTTCATGTCTGGTTTCGGGATACAGATCATTAAACCCTCTTTCCAGCAACTGGGGAGGGTTCCACTGTCCCAGACTTTGTTGAGGAGCTTCAGAAGTGCTTTTTTTCCCGAGATGGGGTAGATTCTTAAGCATAGGGTAGCTGATGTCATCAGGTCCTGTGGATCCTTGTTTGACTTTGTTCAGTACCCAATCGAGCTCTTTGAGGGAGAGGTTTTTGTTGAAGTCAAATTCCACATCGGTATGAAAATCGATGGGAATTCTTTCGCATTCCGTTTTGTGGGTTAGAAAGGTTTGGTCGTAGTTTTGATTGGAGGAGGCGGAAGCAAAGAAATCTCCAAACGCCTCGGCGATGATTTTCCGGTTTTCCGGTTGGTGTATTGACCGTTAATTAGAAGATTATATTCTTTGCTTCTTTTCTTTCCATGAAGCCTGCCAATCTTACTCCATAACTCCTTTGTTGACGCGTTGGGATTAATTTCGCTGACGAATTTAACCCAACTGTTGTGCTTGGCTGTGTTGATAGCAGTCTTAGCTTCTTTGCGAGCCCTTTGGAACTCTGCAAGCAGAGTGGGTCTCAGTGGGCTGTCCGGATGGGCCTTTCTTAATTTGCGTAGGGCCTTACGTCGACCTTTGATCGCTGCCTTCAGCTCAGGCGACCACCATGGGACACATTTCCTGCCAGGGATGCCACTGGTTCTGGGGATGTGCACCATTGCAACTTCTAGGACAACTTTGGAGAATTCCTTGGCTGTCCAATCTCGTTTAGCGGAGAGGCGGTTTTCAATGTCAAACTGATAGCCAGCCCAGTCAGCGTATTCAAATTTCCATCTTGGCCTTGTTGAAAACTCTGGAGAAGTTTGGCCGAAGGAAGTGAAGATTGGAAAATGATCGCTTCCGCAAGTATCATCGTGGATGTTCCAAGAAAGTTTTGAAGATAGTTTGTCTGATACTATAGTGAGATCCATGGCTGAAGTAGTACCAGAATAATGGATTCTGGTGTGTTGGCCGTTGTTAAGAAGGAGAAGAGAATGGTCGGATATGAAATCCTCAATGATGGATCCTTTTCGATCGAGGTATGCACCTCCCCAGGCGTATGAGTGGGCGTTGAAATCACCCATAAGCATGATTGGGGCGGGAAGTTGGGCGAACAGATGGTCCAGTTGGCCGCGTAGAGTGTTCGGATCGGAATCATAAGTGATGTAGATGCTAACGACGGTGATTGGAAAGGGGTGTTTAATGCGCACTACCACTGCCTGAAGATCAGTGGTAATGGGAAGAAGATCATGTGGAGTGCCATCTTTGATTGCGATTGCAACTCCGTTTTTTGAGGGGTTGGGACCCTCTTTGAAATATGTGATATATTTTGAGATGAAGTGTTTATTGAAATTGTTTGGTGTCATAGTTTCTTGAAGGGCTATGACTGTGGGATTAGAGTTCGAAATAAGCATTTTCAATTCTAGAATATTTCGTCGGATACTTCAGATGTTCCATTGTATCCCGAATTTCTGTGTTGGAGTGAATGTGTTGGTGTTTTTGACTCTAATTCCTAAGTCTTAAATGTGTGTATGTTTGAACTATTCAAGGAAAATTAGTTCGATGGTCCTTTACCCTTGGAAAGAGAAGCTTTCTTTGAGGTGTTGGTGTCGTTTTTGTTTGGTGTAGAAGTCTTTGGAGTGTTTGTTGTGTGTGTGTTGTTTTTTGTTGAGTGTGCGTTGCTGTTGTTGTTATTGTTGTTTTTTGTTTGATGTGTGTTGTTGTTGTTTTTTGTTGGTGTTGTGTTGTTATTTGTTGGTGGTGTAGTTCTTTGTTCGTTTTTTGTTCTTTTCTTGTCCTTGTTATTTTGGATTTCATCTTCGGATTTTTGATCTGAATCAGAAGATGATCCTTTCGCCATTTTCCGTTTATTTTTATTTTTGTTTGGAACATCAGAAGTGTCCATTGAAATGACTGATTCGGATTCGGATTCCGTTGTTGAGCTGTCGGTTGTCGACTCTGTCATAGAAGTATCGATTGTAGTGTCAATTGGGGGAGTGCTTTCGCGGCTAGAAGAGGCCGAAGCGGCCGAGACGCAGTTGCATTTGCAGTTGCAGCTGGGTGTTGGTTTTTGCAAGTTGGAGAGTCTGTCTTGCAGAACACTTGCAAAAGTTGGTCCATTATTTTGACTGTTGTATTTTTCTTTCGCCTCTTTGTAGGAGATACCATAGTCGATTCTTATTTTTGTGATGTTGTTCTCAGTTTGCCATACGGGGCATTTCCTATTCGAAGAGGAATGGTCCCCTTGGCAATTCAAGCAAAATGCTGAAGCATTGCAGGTTTTAATTCCATCCTTTTGTCCTGGATGTTCCTGTCCACAATTTCGGCAAAGCGGGTTCTCGCGTTTGCATCGTTTGCTAGTATGTCCAAATTTGTAGCACTTAAAGCATTGCATTGGGTTGGGATAGAAATTTCTAGTCCCAGCCCGAATAAATCCAAAATTAATGAACTCGGGAACAACAGTTCCACGAATCGTCAAAATAAGAGTGGCAGTTGGCACAACAATATTGTTCTCCTTCCTGGTGATGCGCTTGACATCGATCACACCTTGATCGGAAAGCTCTGTCACCAGTTCGGATTCCTTGATGTCAATTACATCACGGCAAGTAACAACGCATTTGCGTTGATTTAGGATTGGATGATAGATCACTTCAATAGGGGTTTCGTCGATTAATTTGTTAATTAAGAGGAGCTTACCGATTATATCCTCGTCCTTGGCAGTAAGGATATACTGCGTCCTCTTTTTGTCGTCCCGTTGCGGTCGCGCTGTGTAGTATTTCTTTCCTACAGCGTTGGCGTTGGCCCGGAGCTACTGGAAGCCATGCTGTTGTCGGCTACCCCCTAGGTATAGCCGACAGATCGATTTATTATTTAAAGGAGAGAACACTTATGAGGGCTTTTCACTTTGGGATATTATCTAGAAAAACACTGTCACTTTTTTTATAGAGCTCTTACAAAAACCACCAATAATCGCGAACAATTTAGGGGAATAAACTTTTGAATTTGTTTTCCTTCAGTCACTTCACCGTCCGTAATGCGTGTTTTCTTTTTAGTTTTTTGTTTATGTTAAAAATCACTACGATACTAGAAGAGAAACTGGCACCACTGCCCAAAGGAAAAAGGGGGCGTGGCGTCGGTGACGCCGCAAAAGCGCGCGCTTTTCCGGTTTGCCGGCAAGCGCCCGCTCCTAACGGTCGAAACTAGCCGTTGCTATCTGCTTCTCCTTCTGCTGCCACTTAAAAATAATTAAAGTTAACTCCTTCGGAATCGCCAGGGGGAGACGTCCTAGTCCGCTGTCCAAAACGCCAAACTGCCGAGCTGAAAAAAACCTGACCTTCTCGGTCGGAGGTTAAAATCAGTATGATGTATTTTTTTGCCATCGCTCCCTTTTAACGCTCATTCGTTCGTCTCGTTGGACTCGCCCCTCTGGCTGAGTCTGCCGATTCGTCTCTATCCTGTGAGTGTGTACCGCTAGAGTATAAAACACGCGGACCCTAAAAAAATATCTTATGTTCTTTCAAACCGTAAACCCGTGTGGTTGTACGGCATCGGCATCGTGGACGTAACAAAGGAGGACAAGTTAAGGGAAAGGCAAAGTCCCACTCGAACCGTGCAGGTGTGCCGTTCCCCGTAGGTGTATCCGCCAATTGCTCAGCAAGGGTAGATAGGCCGAGCACGTTAGTACCAGTGCACCAGTCCACCTAGCCGGCGTTATATAGTTTCGGCCGCCGAAGTGATCGAGTTGGCTGGTAAAGCTGCTCGCGACGATAAGAAAACCCGCATTCGGAACAGAACACATTCGGTTCGGTGGACATCAAGACAACAGGCAGTTGCAGCGAGTGGCGAGTGGCAAACGCAATCGCAAAACGGCATCAGGTAGCAGAAGAAAAAAGTTTGTTCTTTATACAAACTGCTTTGGTGGCAAATCCAGAACAAGGCGGCATCGAGGGTGTTCGCAATGGTTTTTTTCAAAACAACGAGTACTAAGTTTTCTAAATTGGAACCATTCCATAAAACAAGGCGCTTTTCAGGGCCAATAAACCTTCCAAAAAAGAGTTTAGGAAATGCAGTTCAATGCTTTCTAAAACATATCCAAAATAATAATAAAACACAAATTGATTTTTTCATAATTTGTTTGCCAGGATATGATGAGTATGTGAATTTGGCAGTTGTTCTGAGCTTATTGATTTTCACCAATTCTTAAATTGCTTCTAGATTGAAAGTACAGTAATTTACACTTATCTCGACATTTAGCTAATTGGACGGACCTGTAATGCGACATATTTAGTTGGACATTTTTGTAAACATAGAGTTCGGGGTCCAAATTATGACCCCACATTGAAAGTTGACACTGTATCACTGTCATCGCAAATGTTCAATTACAGGTTAAAATTACCTCCAATCCGATACTGAGTGGTGGTAATGCGACGTGCCATTGAATGTAATTTACTGTCATACTGTCATATATATAATATGTCACAAACTGGATGGGAAGAAATTTTCCAACTGTGAAAGCTGTGGCGAGTGGCAAATGCAATCGCTAAACAGAAAGGTTTAGCCGAACAAGATGGGGATATCGAGTGATAACAAAATAATAAACTCTTTAGATTGAAGATAATTTTGTGATCCTGAAAAGGACCCTTTTTAGCCTGCATGTGAATCCAACGAGCGAACAAATCGTAATGAATGTATTTTTTTGCCATCGCTCCCTTTTAACGCTCATTCGTTCGTCTCGTTTGACTCGCCCCTCTGGCTGAGTCTGCCGATTTGTCTCTATCCTGTGAGTGTGTACCGCTAGAGTATAAAACACGCGGACCCCAAAAAAAATATCTTATTTTCTTTCAAACCGTATACCCGTGTGGTTGTACGTCATCGGCATCGTGGACGTAACAAAGGAGGACAAGTTAAGGGAAAGGCAAAGTCTCACTCGAACCGTGCTTCAGTTCTCTGTTGGTCGCATTCACTGATTGCTCCGCAAGGGTAACTAGGCCGAACGGATTGGTGCCGGAGCACCAGTATACCTAACAGCGATTATACAGTTTCGGCCGTCGGAGTGCTTGAGTTGGCTTGCAAAGCTGCTCACGACAATCAGCAAACCCGCATCAAGAACAGAGCAGCTTAGTTTCAGTGAGTGGCACGTCGCATTAAATGTAATTCACTGAACAACATGTCAACGGTATAATAACATGTCTTTGTTACACGGGGAAGGATATAGAACTGACGAAGCAAATGAGAGCAAGGTGTCAACAACAACAACAACAACAACAACAAGGTGGGTACATTTTATATATCACAGTAATGTTACAAAAGGTATGACAATGCTATTAACTTGATAGCGCTTATACAAGTTAGAGGTGGCTGTGAAAATTTCTTTCTTAAAACAACAAGAAATTTTACGCTTTCGCGTGAGTTCGAGATTTTAGACTGACTTTATTTTCAATATGTACAATATTTATATACACCAGCTTAATCTAAAATATGAGGAATATCTCCTCTCTCTTTCTTGAAACCGATAACACATCGGTTTCATTTTTAGATCACCCATGTGGGCATTCTTCCTATCATCACCATGGACCTTATCTTATTTTCGAGTTGGTCCTTTCCATCCTTCGTCTAAGCGATAGGCCGTGCATCACTCATGCATTATGTTTTATTTCACCCTCGTTAGTAGATGCAACGTTGGTAGATGTTTGCGCGCGCAGAGAAAGATGGAAAGGGCAATAAATTGCATCCAGTGATGCACACATTAAATTGTTTACAAGACGCAATCTAAATGCTGCGCTTCGTCCTAACTCAGCGACTATTTCCCATTTAGATGATTTTGGTTTTATGATAAGCAATAACCGAAGGACATCAAGTATTTTGGAAGTTAATCTATACAATGAAAAGAAATGCTTGTAGTTGTCTTGCTCTTACTCATTTTCCCCCTTCGCTCAGCTGGGATCTTGTTTAAATATAATGTTAAGTTTTGCTTATTTACAACAAAGTCCTATCTGGCCGCGACATTCCGGACCCCGTAAATATATCCCATAGATTTACCAAATTCTAAAGATTATTTTAAGGTGAAGGTGGAAGCTAGCCATTGTAGTAGTATAGGTAAACCCACGTGTAAAAATGGGGTAATAGTGTTTGTGAGAGAAGAGCAAAGCACATGTAAATAGATCAATTCACTTATCAGACTGTGTGGCGCTTCATTGACACGAGTCTTTGAATACATTTGAAAAAAATAACAATTCAATACTGAAGATAAATGTATGAACGATATGTTCCGATGAACGATTGCAAACATAAATATATATGGAAGGTGCATTTGAATATGAAGTAAAATTCTGATTATACGCGAGCGTAACATGAGCAAATTTATAACACATGCGAATTGGGGCTCTTTTGATATTAACAAGTCCTTCCGCATAGTATCGATGCTGATAATTCCTCAATTTTTTTCCTTCGTTGGTCGTATTGTTTTCACATATTCACGTTGGAGACCCTTAACCCTTCTCTTCGTTGGCCGAGATATTTAGATTGAATGTAATACTTCTCCGTTTATTGTTTTTGAAAGCATAGGGAGCCGTGGCAGTGTTCCGAGCTCTGCAATACAATTTTCTTACCCTATGTTAAAGTTGCTAAAACTTACATTATATACCCATTAAACGTAAAAATAATGATTGTATTGATATCAACACAATTTTATCCTATTGATTTTCATAACATGAACCGCTATAACTCAGGAATAACATTTTATTGAGTGGTTTTGATAGCTGTTTCGATGATGTTGTCTGGCATCAGTGTCGAAAAAATAACGATGCTTTCACCAATACAAACAAAACCATTGCCGAAGATTGAAAAATGAAAATTTAACTTTCAGAGCACTTGCTCGAGTTTTCCGACGTTTTTCACTATACAGTGCGACAGCAGGTGAAAATTTAATATCTTGTGAGTAATCGATTAGAGTTTGGTTGATATTACTTCATAGGAAGTGTGCGAAAATGATCATTTCCTTCACACTGTTTCGCAAAATTATTGATTTTCGGGCGAGGGGTGAGGGAGTATAACCCTTCGCCTACTGCTCAGTGGAAACTAGGATCTACAGGGTCGTAAATAAGAACAAAGGTACATCACTCACACTTATCCATATTATTCTGTCAGATGTAATTCACATAGGATCTGGCAACAATCCTGAACCGAACAAGGAGGTTGAAACTGCGAGCGGATTAAGGTTTCTAATGCTCAAAGGCCACAGGGTCAACTGTTCTATGCCGAACCGCACAGTGAGGGAGGCATGAAGACACCTTTCGTGTCCGAAAAACGCAACAAGTAGTGAAATGTAGTGATTTTTCAACACCATGAACGGCTTCAAACTATTCTCATTCTTAGCATCTTTACTTGGAACAACAAACAACAATATAATAATCTTTTGGAATAAATTAACTATCCTATATAAGGTTCTTCTGTATACTTATTTTAAATCTAAATGTGACGTCACATGTTCTACTTGCGGTTTTATGAAGTTTATAAGGTTTATGTGGCTCACGGCGACGGATCAGGGTGGGTGGCGATGACGTGATATCTGCGGTGCGAGTGGTACGATGATTTCAATTCTGTTTCTGGTTCATGCAGTTTCCTTCCAACCGTGCAATAAACCTCTCCTCAATCTGCAGAGCACCGACAGACAACACGCACCTCTCTCGACTGCTGAGAGTGGAGGTGCGACTGTTTCCCTTGGATGGATGTGGTATAGTCTATTTCCAGATTGCTTAGCCACGGAGACTTTCTACAACACCAGTTCTATTGTTGGTTATTCAATCCTGATCGCACCGAGGAACACAATGGCGTCTTTGATCCTGGCGAATAACTGTATGTAATACAAAGAAAAAGGCCCTTTGTTGGACCTAACCGCCATGATTAGTCACAATCGCCACATTGTGGTGCCCCGAAACCGCAACGGACCGCATCTTCCCGCTTTTTCACAATCCTACATATGTATATGAATATATTCAAAGATTTACCTTTTTCTCACATAAAGTGTGACTGTACGTTGCACACTTTGAGATAGTTTTAAAGCGAATATCAAACCTACTAACACACAGTTTTCATTCGTCCAAAAGTGGCATGACGTTAGTAAAAATCACTTTTTACTTCTCTTGGCCCTTTCGGCCACTTACCCAATTTAATCACGGCGCGCACTAACTGCTCTCTAGTGTAGTCAGGATAGAACTCCGTTGACTCCTGCTAACACGCCGAGCAAGAGGTCGACAATCAACCTTATTAATCAAGAAAACCCGAGCTTTTCGATATTTATGTGTTGGATCCTACTCGCGAGTGCCTTCATCCCTACCCGATCCATGGAAGACCTTCTCGGGTGAACGGCAACTGTCATACGCCGAGAGTGAGTGATGAAGTGAGAAAATAGAAGGTGCGGGAAACTGAACATCGTGCGAAGAGTTAGATTTTGGTCGTCCTTCAAGTGTCGTATAAAAAAGTGTGACAGAGTCACACGCTATTTTGGAACTACCGGTTACAATACCCCTCCAACCGACTGAAAAATGAAATTTGTGTCATTTTTCTCCCTCATAAAGCACCAAAAAGAACTTTTTACCTGCGCTTCCAATAAGAACTCTTGCGATTCTGTTATCATTCTATCTAAGTACCTCTTCTCTTTCGGGAAGAGCAAATAGATCGATGTTTATCAATTCTCCAACTCTTAAGGCCCATTTATACGTTGCTAGTAGCTGACTTGACAATGAGCAGCTACTGACCCGGTGGACTCGCTTGACAATTGGTTGACTCGCCTTGTCCGTTCACACAGTGTGAGCTGCTGGCGAGAAACTAGATACTACGGCACGGGTTTACCAGGGATGCCAGGCGACTTTTCAAATGTCCATCAAATAGTCAGAAACAGCAATCAGGTCCGAATTTGTCAAATGATTGGTCCAAAATCGACTTCTTTATTGGCAGTTTTCATCTTAGGTTTTCAGTTGAATGTATCATCACACAATTTTATAGCAAAACAAACGCTGATCGTGTTTAAAAATACATACTTTGTGCTGAATTTCTTTGAACTGAAGGTACTATCCGAAAAAGCAGAAAGAGAAAAGGATTCGGGCCAGGAATTAGATGCAAAGAAAAGGAGCAACAAATACAATATTGAAGGAACTCTACGATGAGGATCCCCGAGATTACAGAGCAGTGTTGATAATAACACCTGAACAAGTGAAAAAACTGTTGGATTTAATTGCTCCACGAATACAACGCCAAGATACAGTCATGAGGGATGCTGTACCTGCAAGAGTTAAATTAGAAATGACATTGATGTGCCTTTGTTTTGGAATATCGTTGGGATTGTTGTCGATATTTTTTAGAATCTCGAAAACATCCATAGCTCAGATAATTCCGAAAGGATGTGATGTTATAAATGGTAGTCTAAAAGATTTTTTTTTTTAATTTTATTTATTTTGTGAAATGAAAATGATAGTCGATTTGCAGGTGCAATAAATACGCTTCAAAAATTTTAATAATGAATGAAAATGTACTTTTTTAAATCGAATATGTATTCTGTTTCTTAGAACAATACTTTTTTTTGTAAGTTGTGATCTGATAATGATTCTATATTAGAGATTCTCAAGAAAACTATCTCAAAAAGAAAGCGTGCCCCGCCAGCGTGCAAAACGAAATAACAATTATTTCGTTTAGAAACTATGAGGGTTTTATTTGTTTTTCCAATAATTTTCAAGTCTATAAATATCTTCACATATTTTCAAATATCTTAAAAATAGAGACATTTCATTACATTTGGCATCACTGATTCGAACGCTAAATTCTGTTTTTGACGTTGTGAAGCATGCAAGTGCGAGTAAATTCAAAAAACTTTGAAGTAGCTCGCACGCCGGATCACACATGACAATAACTGGCATGATGTGTTCACACGGTGTGAGTAGCTGCACTGCAGTAACTGACTAGACCGACTCGTATGCTTACTCGCACCGTCTGAACCCGGCTTTAGTGTTTACGTCAATTTTGACGTAGGACTACGTCTTTCATGTCTATACCGGGGTGTAAAATCAAAGTTTCGAAAACGAAAGCGTTACGCCGGAGACCGAGATTTTGAGCGTTAATAGCTCCTAAACAACTGAACGAAATGGTATGATAAACACTTCATTCGAAAGATAAAATGTCTACGCGTTATATACTTGTTACTTTTTGATCCAAAAACTTGTTTCAATAGTCTTAAAATTGCTTTCAAAACAGGCTATTGAAATCACCAATCGGTATATAAGCGAGCGGCGCTCGGAAATCCACTCAGTTTTTGAACAGCGATTGGAGCATGTTGTCGCTGTTGCGGTGAAGCTCTTTATTTATCATGAAAGCGCGGATGAACGGTGTCACCAAGAGCCTGTTTGTGCACCCTAGGCCAGAAGGGAATCTATCAGGAGGAGAGTGACGCCACAAACGGTTCCCTGGGAAGACATCGCTACACACACATACACGCGCGGCTATTAACAGGTGGTTATCGAGTTGGCATTAACCACTGGTGGGCTTCCAGTATCGAGGAAAATGTGGAAATATCTAATCGTTACTGAAAATAATCTGCCAGTTCCTCTGGGAATTTTCAAAATATATTCATGTGAAAGAGTTTAATTGAATGTTTTCTATCCATGTTACACTGTGACCAAATATGTTTCAATCAAGTGCTATTAACAGGTGGTTATCGAGTTGGCATTAACCACTGGTGGGCTTCCAGTATCGAGGAAAATGTGGAAATATCTAATCGTTACTGAAAATAATCTGCCAGTTCCTTTGGGAATTTTCAAAATATATTCATGTGAAAGAGTTTAATTGAATGTTTTCTGGATAGACACCATGTAACACTGTGACCAAATATGTTTCAATCAAGTGCTATTAACAGGTGGTTATCGAGTTGGCATTAACCACTGGTGGGCTTCCAGTATCGAGGAAAATGTGGAAATATCTAATCGTTACTGAAAATAATCTGCCAGTTCCTTTGGGAATTTTCAAAATATATTCATGTGAAAGAGTTTAATTGAATGTTTTCTATCCATGTTACACTGTGACCAAATATGTTTCAATCAAGTGCTATTAACAGGTGGTTATCGAGTTGGCATTAACCAATGGTGGGCTTCCAGTATCGAGGAAAATGTGGAAATATCTAATCGTTACTGAAAATAATCTGCCAGTTCCTTTGGGAATTTTCAAAATATATTCATGTGAAAGAGTTTAATTGAATGTTTTCTATCCATGTAACACTGTGACCAAATACATTTGGTTTTGTGGTTTTTCAATCAATCGCAATTAACAGGATAGCTTCAGAAGATTATTCTTCCCCATTAGTAGGATATTTCCGTATCCAATATTGTATGCGCCCGCAATCGATTATTGCTCAGTCGCCGAAAGTTCCGAGCTCAGAGAGTTCATTCCCCTCTAGTTTGCCTTCCAAATTGCCATCGTAAACCACACCTTCTCTCGATTCAATCACACACAAAAAGCATACTTGAGCGATATTCTGGTGGTGAGACACATTCATTTTTCGTGAGGACATCGACAAGACAACATCGTTGCCTAACGTGCTGGAGGAGGTGGACGGCGAAGGATCGACACATACACGCGCAGAACTCTTTTCGTTAGGATGCCATTCAGCATCGAGAAAGTTCCGGAAAGATCTAATCATTGCTGGAAAATAATCTGCCAGTTCCTTTGGGAATTTTCAAAATATATTCATGTGAAAGAGTTTAATTGAATGTTTTCTATCCAGGTTACACTGTGACCAAATATGTTTCAACCAAGTGCTATTAACAGGTGGTTATCGAGTTGGCATTAACCACTGGTGGGCTTCCAGTATCGAGGAAAATGTGGAAATAACTAATCGTTACTGAAAATAATCTGCCAGTTCCTCTAGGAATTTTCAAAATATATTCATGTGAAAGAGTTTAATTGAATGTTTTCTATCCATGTAACACTGTGACCAAATATGTTTCAATCAAGTGCTATTAACAGGTGGTTATCGAGTTGGCATTAACCACTGGTGGGCTTCCAGTATCGAGGAAAATGTGGAAATAACTAATCGTTACTGAAAATAATCTGCCAGTTCCTCTGGGAATTTTCAAAATATATTCATGTGAAAGAGTTTCATTGAATGTTTTCTATCCATGTAACACTGTGACCAAATATGTTTCAATCAAGTGCTATTAACAGGTGGTTATCGAGTTGGCATTAACCACTGGTGGGCTTCCAATATCGAGGAAAATGTGGAAATATCTAATCGTTACTGAAAATAATCTGCAGTTCCTTTGGGAATTTTCAAAATATATTCATGTGAAAGAGTTTAATTGAATGTTTTCTATCCATGTAACACTGTGACCAAATACATTTGGTTTTGTGGTTTTTCAATCAATCGCAATTAACTGGATAGCTTCAGAAGATTATTCTTCCCCATCAGTAGGATATTTCCGTATCCAATATTGTATGCGCCCGCAATCGATTATTGCTCAGTCGCCGAAAGTTCCGAGCTCAGAGAGTTCATTCCCCTCTAGTTTGCCTTCCAAATTGCCATTGTAAACCACACCTTCTCTCGATTCAGTCACACACAAAAAGCATACTTAAGCGATATTCTGGTGGTGAGACACATTCATTTTTCGTGAGGACATCGACAAGACAACATCGTTGCCTATCGTGCTGGAGGAGGTGGACGGCGGAGGATCGACACATACACGCGCAGAACTCTTTCCGTTAGGATGCCATTCAGCATCGAGAAAGTTCCGGAAAGATCTAATCATTGCTGGAAAATAATCTGCCAGTTCCTTTGGGAATTTTCAAAATATATTCATGTGAAAGAGTTTAATTGAATGTTTTCTATCCATGTAATACTGTGACCAAATATGTTTCAATCAAGTGCTATTAACAGGTGGTTATCGAGTTGGTATTAACCACTGGTGGGCTTCCAGTATCGAGGAAAATGTGGAAATAACTAATCGTTACTGAAAATAATCTGCCAGTTCCTCTGGGAATTTTCAAAATATATTCATGTGAAAGAGTTTAATTGAATGTTTTCTATCCATGTAACACTGTGACCAAATATGTTTCAATCAAGTGCTATTAACAGGTGGTTATCGAGTTGGCATTAACCACTGGTGGGCTTCCAGTATCGAGGAAAATGTGGAAATATCTAATCGTTACTGAAAATAATCTGCCAGTTCCTTTGGGAATTTTCAAAATATATTCATGTGAAAGAATTTAATTGAATGTTTTCTATCCATGTAACACTGTGACCAAATATGTTTCAATCAAGTGCTATTAACAGGTGGTTATCGAGTTGGCATTAACCACTGGTGGGCTTCCAGTATCGAGGAAAATGTGGAAATAACTAATCGTTACTGAAAATAATCTGCCAGTTCCTCTGGGAATTTTCAAAATATATTCATGTGAAAGAGTTTAATTGAATGTTTTCTATCCATGTAACACTGTGTCCAAATATGTTTCAATCAAGTGCTATTAACAGGTGGTTATCGAGTTGGCATTAACCACTGGTGGGCTTCCAGTATCGAAGAAAATGTGGAAATATCTAATCGTTACTGAAAATAATCTGCCAGTTCGTTTGGGAATTTTCAAAATATATTCATGTGAAAGAGTTTAATTGAATGTTTTCTATCCATGTAACACTGTGACCAAATACATTTGGTTTTGTGGTTTTTCAATCAATCGCAATCAACAGGATAGCTTCTGAAGATTATTCTTCCCCATCAGTAGGATATTTCCGTATCCAATATTGGATGCATAAAACCTTGTGCCTCCAACGTAACGCTCTCGTTTTCGAAGTTCTCCAAATATTCATTCATTCAGAATGAATTCAGATTCAACTTCATACAAATGATCTCTAAATCAACGATAGTCCTACGTCACCCTTGCGGTTATACCATAGATATAACCCACTTCCTGTTTTTTGTTGACAAAAATGGCGCAACTGTCTGATAATCAATCGGTTCGATTGGTTTCTGGCAATGGTTTCAAGTCCGCGGATGAGAAAATTCCGATAGATTTTCCAGAGTCGTCAATTAACTCATATGAACTCGTACCAACCCTGGCCTTAACTGTACACGGGATATAGCAAGGTGCAAGCTTGGCATTGAACTTGTCCACGGCGGAGGATTTCTTGAAACTCCTCTTGAGAACTCGCTGGCCTACTTGGTACACCGGGGCGACTTTCCTACGACGGAGATTGTAATAGTGTGAATTTTTCTCGTATTGTTTTTGTAAGTTTTTCACAACTATATCGCGAATGGATTGATCAAGCTTAGATTTGTTTTCTAGCCGTTTTTCTTCTGAAAGTAACTCCTCTTCCCTGTCGATTCTATGTTCATCTCCTCTGCCTACGACTTCATGCCCGAAGATGATCTTATATGGAGAAAAACCAGTCGAACTATGAGGTGTGGTATTCAGCACGTATTCTACTTCTGATATCCGGGCATCCCATAACTTTTGGTCTGTCCGAACGTAGGTGCGAATACATGCGTTTATTGTTCGGTTTAATCTTTCGACGGGGTTTGCCTGACAGTGATGTCGGGAGTTTGCCCAATGCTGGATACGAAATTTTTCTAGAAGCGATTTAAATTCCTTTGAGAAGAACGTTGATGCATTGTCGGAAATCAAATACTCCGGAACAGCATACCGTCTGAACAGATTCTCCTCTAAGATCTTGTTAACTTGGGAGGTAGAAATCTTGCGTAGTGGAAACAACCAGCAATACTTTGAGAATAGATCCATCACTACAAAGAGATGACAGTGACCGGATTTACTGCGGGGTAGCGATTGAATAAAATCAACCGCCAGTATCTGAAAGGGCTTCGTCGTAACTCTCTGTTGTCCCATCATGGGATGTTGCGATTGATTACTTGGTTTACTCTCCTGACATATTGTACATATCTGTATATACGCCTTGATCTCTTTGGCCATATGAGGCCAGCAGTATCTCCTACGAATCTTCGCTAGAGTTTTCTCGTAGCCCATGTGAAGTGCTTCATCATGCTCTTCGAACAGAATCTTGTCTCTCAAGACCACCGGAACACACAGCTTCCACTCGAAACGGTAATCAATATTTTCGGGACTGGAGACGAACTTTTTCAAAACGCCGTTCTCCACCCGGAAGTCCTTGAAATTTTCTGGTTGTTCTACCACTTTTTGCACCATATAATTGTACCAATCCGATTTGGCGGACGTTGTACTGACCTCTTCTACCGCCCTGGACAGGGCGTCAGGCACGATATTATCAACGCCTTTCCGGTGTTGAATTTTCATGTCATGCTTCTGGAGCTCAAGGCACCATCTACATAATCTGGAAGACGTTTTCCAACTGCTACGGAGAATATACGTCAAAGCTGATGCATCGGTAATGACCGTAAAGGGTGAACCTTCGATGTAGCAGCGGAATTTTTCCAGCGACTTCAGTACGGCTAACGCCTCCTTCTCCATAGCGGCGTACCGTTGCTGAGTGGCACCTAGCTTTTTCGAAAAATAGGCTACCGGCTTATCGACGTTATCATATGTTTGTGTTAACACGCCTGCGATAGCTGAGTCACTAGCATCGCAATGAACAGAAAATGGTTTGGAAAAGTTCGGATTTGTTAAGATGGGAGCACTGATTAACAACTCCTTGATCTTGACAAACGCGGCTTCAGCGGAATCGTTCCACTTGACATCTTTAGGTTTATCTTTAAGTAGATCGGTTAGGGGCCGCACAACATCACTAAAGGTAGCTATAAAACGCCGATAGTAGTTGCACATGCCCAGGAACCTCCGCACTGCTCGAAGAGATTTCGGTCGTTCATAATTAACGATGGCTTCAACGCGATCTGGATTCGGGCGAAGACCCGTTTTACTCAGAATGTACCCCAAATATGGAACTTCCGATACGCAAAACTGAGACTTTTCCAAATTTATCGATAAGTTCGCTGTTCGGAGTCTCGATGCCAGCTCTGTGAGTCTGTTCAGATGCTCTTCAAACGTGTTGCTTACCACGATGATGTCATCGAGGTAAACAAACACGTTTGGTTCCAGTTCACTCCCGCCTAAGACCCGGTCCATCAGCCGCGACAGGGTTGCCGGACTGTTGACCAAGCCAAAAGGCATTCGAGTGAACTGAAACAGCCTTCTCCCCAACACAGAGAACGCCGAGTACTTCCGAGAACGTGGATGCAACGGAACCTGCAGAAATGCTTTCGATAAGTATATCGTTGAGATATACGAACTCGGACCTAAACGACTCAGTATTCTATCTGCATGGGGGAGAGGGTAAGAGTCTCGAACTGTGCGCTCATTGAGCTTTCTGGCGTCCAGACACAACCTGACTGAACCATCTGGTTTGTCCACAGGGACGAGGCGAAGCGACCAGTCACTGTACGACCGTTCGATAATACCACATTTCAACAAACTATCTAATTCTTGGTTGATTTTCTCTTGTCTAGCTGGCGAAGTTGGAAAAGGGTTGATTCGTATCGGTGAAAGCTTCTTTGCTTCCTCTGACAGTTCGATTCGATGGCTGATCATCGAAGTAGTTTCTAGACGACCTTCTACTGCGGGTTTGAATAACTGTTTCACCTCCTCTAACTTTCGCGTCTGCTTATCGGTTAAACAGGCCTGCACGGTATGATTATGAACTTCTTCTAATGAAAATTTGTAATCGCGATCCACCATCGTGGGCACTATTCCAAACGACTGCCAAAAATCTGATCCCAAGATCAGTTTTCGTTTAACCGCTGGGATAACCAGTGCTGAGAGAATCTTGGTGACTCCATTGAAAGTTACTGGCAGTTCTACACTGCCCAATACATTCAACTTTTGTCCACTTGCGGTTTTCATATCAATGTGGACAGGTTGTAACTTTAGTCTGCATATTTTAAGAAGATTAGTATCCTGGCCTAAGACACTGCGGCTGGCCCCACTATCGAGTAACCCGATCAGTGGAACGTTCAGAACCTCTACTTTAACAAATGGTCGATCATCATCATTCATCTTCAGAAAATGCTCACTGATTTCTACAGTTGCATATTGTAAATACTCATCGTTTTGAACTTTACGTATACCTAGTGGAAACAAAATATTTTCCGGATTATCCTGGGGATTTCTTTCACCACGGCTCGCTGTCTGCCCCACCAGACGGTTACCTAGGCGTTTTTTTCACAGAAGGGACATGATTTGGTCTCCACGTTGTGGAAACCACATTTGTAGCAATACTTATGCTTTGGGCGTTCACATTCTGAATGGTGATGCCCTACAAGTCGGCAGTTGTAACACCTACCCGGCTTGGGCGGAATGTATTGATCCACCAAAATCTTCGGAATATCCGATTCATCGTTTTCACTGGGAGATGCATCCTCATCGGACTGTTTCTCTCGCGATGTCTTTCTATTCTTTTTTCCTACCTCCGGTTTTTCTATCCCTTTCTGTTTGGATAGGGATTTTGACTGATCTCCCTCTTTAACGAACTTCAATTTTGAATCCAACTTCAATTCCGAAACCTGAGCTCGATTCCGAGAAGTTTGTATTTCTTGACGAGTTTCATACTTGAACCAGAAAGT
Organism: Toxorhynchites rutilus septentrionalis; assembly: GCF_029784135.1. Classification (NCBI taxonomy): domain Eukaryota; kingdom Metazoa; phylum Arthropoda; class Insecta; order Diptera; family Culicidae; genus Toxorhynchites; species Toxorhynchites rutilus. Next base: position 106,225,333 of record NC_073744.1, read on the forward strand.
GGCATCAAGTTTGCGACAAAATGGTTTGAGATCGGCCAGATTGTCTATTTGCGCAGCCACTACATGCCCTTTATAATCTGCCCTCAAGTTACGAAACACAATCTCGAACTTCTTCTTCTCTGAAATCGGCTTTGTTAATGAATTGAAAATTTGCTGAATGTCAAAGAAGAAATCTTGAAAATTCTCCTTTGATCTTTGTTTCCTCTCTACAGCTCGACCTTCACTGACGTGATCGTGATCCGGGCTCAAAAATTCCTTTTTCAGTTCCGCCACTAGTTCACGCCAGGTTGTAAACTCTTCATTTTCGACCCCCTGCATGAGCCATATTTTGGCCAGACCAGAGATTAGATGGATCGCTGAACGAAACAACTCTTTCTCAGAAACACCTTCCGATTTTGCATAAAATTCCACCTCCTTAATAAAACGCATCAAACCGTGGCCTCCATCTCTCCCATCATATCGGCGCATGTTCCAGTCAGACACTGGTTTAGATCGCCTTGAATGGGACACTCGAGATTTTGGGTTTGGCTTCCGTGGTGTACCCTCCGATGACGTCGATGAATCATCCCCAAGATTGGGATCTATCATCTTATCATTCTTCGGTTTACTCACCAGATCCACTCTGTTCAGCAGGTACTCTTTAGGTTGCCGAAGAATATCCGATCCAGACGGCACCACAGAACTTTGAGGACCGTTTAGTAAGATGGAAGGATGTGAATGATTTAAACTAGAACGGAGTTGTCGTCGCGGTGACTACTTTGGACCTTGGATTGCCTGGACTCCTGATTCTCTCCGGAATTCGCTTCTGTATCGTCCGTCTGGGTCTCTTGAGACACTCGCGGCACAATCGACGGACCTGGTTGTCCTAATTGCAACTGTGTAAGCGAGTTCGTAATCTGGAGCATGACTTCCTTACGGATCGATTCTATCGGAGAAAACATCGTAAAGTATGAGCTATATAATCGACGTATCGTACCTAGAAGTTTGTCCAAGTCTTTTAGATCTTCATCCTTATCAGCTGATGCTTGGATGGCAGAACTGCGAACAAAATAGTGTACTAACCTTGTCCCTAGTGACTCCCGAACTCCCTCGAACTCTTTCTTCTTCTCCAAATAATCACTAATTTCTTTTATCTTTCCATCTATCAATTCGATTTCATTAGCTACTGTGCGTGTTTCACACTTTGTGAAATCAATTTCTTCCGGATCGCCTTTCTCTCGCTTCAATTTCTCACGCAAACGTCTCCTAAGTACCGATACACTTTCCTCCTTCTCGAATTGCACTGCTCTAGTTTCGAGTTCGAATTCAATTTCGTCCTTCTCAAGGTGGTGAACCAAAAGGGTCCGATATTTTATATTGATTTCCGAATCCATTGCTGGGAAATCTTTCGGGAACTAGAACCTTCTGGATGTAACGTGCGTTCGAATCACGACTAGATCAACATCTGTGCCCTTTCCAGACTCACTCTTATATCCAGCTGTACTCACCCTTCTCAGTCTTGATCTCAATTAACCAGACTCCAGGACGGTTTTCAAAACAGCCGATTTGATTCTAGGGCTCACTCGTTACACACAGAAAGCTCCAATATCCACGAGTATTTAGTGCTGTTTGTGCTAAGCACAACCGGAAACGAAAAATCAATCAATGACTTTAATACTGTAACACGGGGGGTGTTTCAATTTAAACTACACTTGGAAAATTTATACACTATATCCAAAGCCACTTGCCGTTTGGAGAACGCAGAATTTCAAAACAGTTATTCCTGTTTTTTCCTCCCTCAGTCGGGTGTGAAGAGATCCGTAACCAATTGTTCCAAATTATCTGTATAATTATTTTTATGTTGGGCGCCAATTTATAACCCTTCGCCTACTGCTCAGTGGAAACTAGGATCTACAGGGTCGTAAATAAGAACAAAGGTACATCACTCACACTTATCCATATTATTCTGTCAGATGTAATTCACATAGGATCTGGCAACAATCCTGAACCGAACAAGGAGGTTGAAACTGCGAGCGGATTAAGGTTTCTAATGCTCAAAGGCCACAGGGTCAACTGCTCTATGCCGAACCGCACAGTGAGGGAGGCATGAAGACACCTTTCGTGTCCGAAAAACGCAACAAATAGTGAAATGTAGTGATTTTTCAACACCATGAACGGCTTCAAACTATTCTCATTCTTAGCATCTTTACTTGGAACAACAAACAACAACATAATAATCTTTTGGAATAAATTAACTATCCTATATAAGGTTCTTCTGTATACTTATTTTAAATCTAAATGTGACGTCACATGCTTCTACTTGCGGTTTTATGAAGTTTATAAGGTTTATGTGGCTCACGGCGACGGATCAGGGTGGGTGGCGATGACGTGATATCTGCGGTGCGAGTGGTACGATGATTTCAATTCTGTTTCTGGTTCATGCAGTTTCCTTCCAACCGTGCAATAAACCTCTCCTCAATCTGCAGAGCACCGACAGACAACACGCACCTCTCTCGACTGCTGAGAGTGGTGGTGCGAATGTTTCCCTTGGATGGATGTGGTATAGTCTATTTCTAGATTGCTTAGCCACGGAGACTTTCTACAACACCAGTTCTATTGTTGGTTATTCAATCCTGATCGCGCCGAGGAACACAATGGCGTCTTTGATCCTGGCGAATAACTGTATGTAATACAAAGAAAAAGGCCCTTTGTTGGACCTAACCGCCATGATTAGTCACAATCGCCACATTGTGGTGCCCCGAAACCGCAACGGACCGCATCTTCCCGCTTTTTCACAATCCTACATATGTATATGAATATATTCAAAGATTTACCTTTTTCTCACATAAAGTGTGACTGTACGTTGCACACTTTGAGATAGTTTTAAAGCGAATATCAAACCTACTAACACACAGTTTTCATTCGTCCAAAAGTGGTTCTTTTCCTCACCGTCAACCTACGGAAGAAACCAGGCATGACGTTAGTAAAAATCACTTTTTACTTCTCTTGGCCCTTTCGGCCACTTACCCAATTTAATCACGGCGCGCACTAACTGCTCTCTAGTGTAGTCAGGATAGAACTCCGTTGACTCCTGCTAACACGCCGAGCAAGAGGTCGACAATCAACCTTATTAATCTAGAAAACCCGAGCTTTTCGGTATTTATGTGTTGGATCCTACTCGCGAGTGCCTTCATCCCTACCCGATCCATGGAAGACCTTCTCGGGTGAACGGCAACTGTCATACGCCGAGAGTGAGTGATGAAGTGAGAAAATAGAAGGTGCCGGAAACTGAACATCGTGCGGAGAGTTAGATTTTGGTCGTCCTTCAAGTGTCGTATAAAAAAGTGTGACAGAGTCACACGCTCTATTTTGGAACTACCGGTTACAGGAGGGAGATGGAAGAAATGAGCGCCATTGTGGCAGCCATTTGTGGCTAGCTTCCACCTTCACCTTAATCCTCTCATTCCATTCATGTTTTACGATAAGCGTCTTTTTATAAAAGTTACAATATTTATTTTCTGATATTATTCATTGTATCTCCTGTATTGAATTTTACATTTTCAAAGTTCTTTTACATATTTGCATACACATTTACTTGAACATATTTTCATGATACCTGCATTACTATTTTATATGTTACTAGCTGACCCGGCAAACTTCGTCCCGCCCAAAATTTGTTTTTTGTTATCAATACCTTCAAACATTCACGTTTTCTTACTAATCGCAAGTTCATGAGTTCAATCGCAGAACTGTTCATTGATTGATCTTCTAATCGACCCCGTTGAATTTACCTTTTACTATAAAATTTCTAGTACTTCTACCAAAACTCATCATTATAATACCAGATTATTTTAAAACACAATTCTCGTTCCAGATTTTTCAACCACTTGCAAATAACATAAATGTTTGAAACAGAAAATATGATAGAATGAAGGTAAACCCCTCCCCCTTCTCTCCTTAGAAAGGGAGGAGGATTGTCTATTCACCATAGAAACGTTTCATGCCTCCTAAAATCTTCAAATGCCAAATTTGGCTCCATTTGCTTGATTAGTTTTCGAGTTATGCAGAAATTTGTTTTTCATTTGTATGACAGCCCAAGAGAGGAGAGAGGACTATCTAACCACCATAGAAACATTTATTGCATCCTAAAACCTCCAATGCCAAATTTGGTTTCGTTCGTTTGCTTGATTAGTTCTCGAGTTATGCAGAAATTTGTGTTTCATTTGTATGGTAGCTCCCCTCCCCCCTTAGAGAGTGGGGTGGAGTACCGCGAAAACATTTATTGCGCCCTAAAACCTCCATATACCTAATTTGATTTCGTTTGCTTGATTAATTCTCGAGTAATGCAGAAATTTATGTTTCATTTGCATGGCAGCCCCCTCCCCCCAGAGAGGGGGAGGAGTATCCAACCAGTATCCAAGGAGTATTTGCTTGATTAATTCTCGAGTAATGCAGAAATTTGTGTTTCAATTGTATGACAGCACCAGAGCTGCAATCCATCACCGTCAATGTCACAAAAAAGCTGACCATAGTCACTCAATTCCTCTCACGGCACGTGAGATCCAAATATTCAGTAGTGATACTCACTCTTTTAACGTAGGACTACGTCTAACCGGAAGATATAGGGGGTGAAATGGAAATCTAGGCACTGAACAAGTAGCAAAAAATGCAAGATTTGGAACGCTTATAATTCGAGCATTTCTCAATAGATCGCAAAGGTTTTTGCATCAATTGATAGGAAATATATCTACGCATCTATCATAACGAATAAAATTTCATTTTTCTTGAGATAAATAATTGAATAATTGTGAAATATCAAGCATTGTCAAAATGCACTATGTGCCCATTTTTGATTGGTCCATTTTGTGCTCCTCAAATCGTACCGGCCAAAACGGGCAACCAGAGCAGCAGCGAAATAGAATGAAGCACGATTGGAAAGGAAAAAGAAAAAAATTAACGAAACATTGGTCGCAGTCTCACACATCCGTAATTCTCGAGCCAGCCAGTCAGCATAAAAATCCCCGCTCCGCTGCCGTAACGATCATTCTCATTCAAACCGTACACCATAGCGGTTCGCATCACAACACATCAACAAACCAACCCAAGCAGCCATGTCTGGACATGGTAAAGGAGGAAAAGTGAAGGGAAAGGCAAAATCCCGCTCGAACCGTGTTGATCTGGAGTTCCCCGCAAGGGTAGCTAGGCCGAGCGCGTTAGTACCAGTGCACCAGTCCACCTAGCCGGCGTTATATAGTTTCGGCCGCCGAAGTGATCGAGTTAGCTGGCAAAGCTGCTCGCGACGATAAGAAAACCCGCATTCGGAACAGAACACATTCGGTTCGGTGGACATCAAGACAACAGGCAGTTGCAGCGAGTGGCGAGTGGCAAACGCAATCGCAAAACGGCATCAGGTAGCAGAAGAAAAATGTTTGTTCTTTATACAAACTGCTTTGGTGGCATATCCAGAACAAGGCGGCATCGAGGGCGTTCGAAATGGTTTTTTTCAAAACCACGAGTACTAAGTTTTCTAAATTGGAACCATTCAATAAAACAATGCGCTTTTCAGGGCCATTAAACCTTCCAAAAAAGAGTTTAGGAAATACAGTTCAATGCTTTCTAAAACATTATCCAAAATAATAATAAAACATAAATTGATTTTTTCATAATTTGTTTGCCAGGATCTGATGAGTATGTGAATTTGGCAGTTGTTCTGAGCTTACTAACTATCAATAAGCACAGGGACTTTCCTGATTATTCAATTTTCACCAATTCTTAAATTGTTTTCAGGTTGAAAGTACAGTAATTTACAATTAGTTCGACATTTAGCTAATTGGACGGACATGCAATGCGACTTATTTAGTTGGACATTTTTGTAAACATAGAGATCCAAATTATGACCTCACATTGAAAGTCGACACTGTACCACTGTCATCGCAAATGTTCAATTACAGGTTAAAATCGCCTCCAATGCTACACTGAGTGGCGCTTCGGCACGTCGCATTGAATGTAATTTACTGTACAACATGTCACAAAGCTGGATGGGAAGAAATTTTCCAACTGTGAAAGCTGTGGCGAGTGGCAACAAATCGCTAAACAGGAAGGTTTAGCCGAACAAGATGGGAAAATCGAGTGATAACAAAACAATAAACTCTTTACATTGAAGATAATTTTGTGATCCTGAAAAGGACCCTTTTTAGCCTGCATGTGAATCCAACGAGCGAACGAATCGTAATGAATGTAGGGTCTCCAGTTCCCTGTTGGTCGCATTCACTGATTGCTCCGCAAGGGTAACTAGGCCGAACGGATTGGTGCCGGAGCACCAGTATACCTAACAGCGAGTTTCGGCCGTCGGAGTGCTCGAGTTGGCTTGCAAAGCTGCTCACGACAATCAGAAACCCCGCATCAAGAACAGAGCAGCTTCGGTTCGGCGCTCATCAAGGCAACAATTAGTTTCAGTGAGTGGCAAAGTGTTTCTCCGGCACGTCGCATTAAATGTAATTTACTGAACAACATGTCACAAGCTGGATGGGAAGAAATTTTCCAACTGTGAAAGCTATGGCGAGTGGCAAACGCAATAGCTAAACAGGAAGGTTTAACCGAACAAGATGGGAATATCGAGTGATAACAAAAACACAACACCAAAGGTTCTTTTCAGAACCATCAACATATTCATAAAGAGTAAACAGTCAACTAATCCATTTTTCAGGTAGATAGGTAGATATTCACGTAGGAGATGAAAATGAAACAATATATTTAAAATATATATTTAACAAAAGCTGTCCCCTTAGTATAGTCCTACGTCACTCCGGTTATGTCCCCGACATTACCCACCCGTCTTTTTGTTTCTGACACCTAACCAAATGACGGTTGGTTTCAATGCCTCTCACTGCCGATCGCTCTGTTTACAACTTTACGTTATGGGCACCTTACACGATCAAACTGATTGACAATAAGTGTCTTCAATATCGTGACAGCTAGGCTTTCGACATCCGATCTAACCTCAATCAATATTTTGCCACCTTACACGGTCAATATCGCCCTCAACCCGAGACAACGAAAATATCCGCGATGGCTAGTGGCGACATTCGAGTTTGGGATTCAAACTATTCTCCATCAGATTAGAAGGCTAAAAAGCAATTTTCAATTGGTTAAATTTGAATGAAAATATCTACTTGGTATTATTTAATTAGTTGAAGCGCGTGGTCTTAACTCTAACTTTACCTATTTTCTATGAATTTTCAGATATTCCTACTAAAATTTATTATTATTATATAACGTCAGTTTCAGATACAATTTTTGTATGAGATTTTCTCACCACTTGCAGAAAAAAAGTGATTTGCATTCACATAGAATACTAATTTGATTTGGAAAAGTTAATTTTCATTCATAATTTACACTTTTAAAACTCGTTTTTCCTCCTCAAAAACACATCATAATACTCGCTTCACAAATACAGACTGATCCTTTCAGTTTCAGGGATGCCAGATTATTTTAGATTGCGAAAATATATGCAAATTATATTATCTGCAAGCAAATGTTTTTATTCGATAAATAAGACTATGACAGTAGAACCCCGATTATCTGTATCTGTATCTGTACCCCGATTATCTGTATCTGTATCTATTTCTGTATTGATAAAACATAGTTTCTATGTTTAAACATCATCCCGACTATTCGCGGATAATCAGGATTCTACTGTAACTTGAATTAACACGTGATGTTTTTTCACCTGTGATTTTCCCAGATCTTCTCATTCTCCAAATTTTATAGCGGAGTGTGAAGAAACACACAACTTAGACTAAAGTGGCTGCCCCGCTTGCTAGCGCAAAGAATGACCGAGTTCAATGTTAAAAAATTCCTAAGACGTTGTTAATTTTCATTCACTCTCTCACCATCACATTGTCAGTTTACTTTGAGGTTTTGATTTGTATCGCGAAAAGTACTGTATTTTGCTATTTTAGATACAGTAATTTACATTTAATGCGACATTTTTCTAATTGGACAGACCTGTATGTGACACGTTTAGTTAGATTATTAGAAATTATGGCCCACATTGAAATTCGCCGCCAGACGTCGACGCTGTACCACTCTCATCTTCAATCTTCAAATCGCCTCCAATGCGACACTGAGTGGATCCTCGGCATGTCGCATTAAATGTAAATTACTGTATCAGTTTTCCAAACCAAAAGCTTTCATTTATGATTCCTACAATTTCAGAAGTTTATAAATTTTAATTGCAATCGCAAAAAAGACTAACAAACATTAAATGTCCGCTTGCAAATCTGGCAACTCTGTCTGGAAGTCCGTGAGGTAAAACGTCATCATCATGCATCCATATGAAATGTCACGATATTGATGCCCGAAAATCAGAAAATCCGGATTTCTGCGTTGTCGGCCATGTTCAGCTGTCATTATGCTCTCAAATGTCATCATATTGTCAATAAATTTGACCGTGTAAGGTCCGCTTAATGGGCACCTTACACGATCAACCGGATTGACAATAAGTGTCTTCAATATCGTGACAGCTAGGCTTTCAACATCTGATCTAACCTCAATCAATATTTTTCCACCTTACACGGTCAATATCGCCCTCAACCCGAGATAACGAAAATATCCGCGATGGCTAGTGGCGACATTCGAGTTTGGGATCCAAACTATTCTCTATCAGATTAGAAGGCTAAAAGGCAATTTTCAATTGGTAAAATTTGAATGAAAATATCTACTTGGTATTATTTAATTAGTTGAAGCGCGTAGTCCTAACCTTAACTTAACCTACTTCCTCTGAATTTTCAGATATTCCTACTAAAATGTATTATTATAATATAACGTCAATTTCAGACATAATTTTTGTATGGGATTTTCTCACCACTTGCAGAAAAAAAGTGATTTGCATTGACATAGAATACTAATTTGATTCGTAAAAGTTAATTTTCATTCATTATTTACACTTCAGAATTCGGTTTTTCTTTTCAAAAATACATCATAATACTCGTTTCACAAATACAGACTGTTCCTTTCAGTTTCAGAGATGCCAGATTATTTTAGTTTGCGAAAATATATGCAAGTTATTTTTTCGTGACTGCGAGTTCCATAGTAAATCAATAGGCCTTTCCGGAATTTGTTAGTGAGTGGTAGGCCCATGCTCTTTTGTTGTGGTCATGGCTTTTACATTATTTAGCCACTGGTGTACACGACCTTATAGATGGATAGTTGATTGATTTCTGTATTGATAGAACATAGTTTTTATGTTGAAACATCTCTTTTCGTGTTTGCATTTTTTTTGTCCTTTAATGGGTCATCCGCGATTTTCGTTAATCGCGGTGAGTTTGCCCGACTATTCCGCGGATAATCGGGATTCTACTGTAGCTTGAATTAACACATGATGTTTTTTCATCTGTGATTTTCCCAGATCTTCTCATTCTCCAAATTTTATAGCGGAGTGTGAAGCTTCCATTTATGATTCCTACAATTTCAGTAGTTTATAAATTTTAATTGCAATCGCAAAAAAGACTAACAAAAATTAAATGTGCGCTTGCATATCTGGCAACTCAGTCTGGAAGTCCGTGAGGTAAAACGTCAACATCATGCATCTATATGAAATGTCACGATATTGATGCTCGAAAATCAGAAAATCCGGATTTCTGCGTCGTCGGCCATGTTCAGCTGTCATTATGCTCTCAAATGTCATCATATTGTCAATAAAGTTGACCGTGTAAGGTCCGCTTTACGAGAGCGGTGGTTGTGGCGTATGATGGTAGTAGAAATGTGAGTGATCAGACAGTTCCAATCATTTTTGACAATCGCGACGGTTGTTTAGATTAAGAAGGTGGAGTTAACAGGTGGCTCATAATTTACACTATTTAGAAAAGACGTATGAGGAATGGCAAGACGAAAGGTTTGGATTTGTTTATTTTATTACTTACGTTGGTATGGTTACATTTGATTTCGTCGAAGGTATTTGAAGCAGTATAATAAATAAACAGTTGTCGTTGAAAATAGTAACCTAGTAACATTTATGCATATGCTTCCGCAAGCTGGCTCGGCTAATGTGATATGATTTATTCAGGGAATGCTTTGATCGTGGTACCGACATGGTGCATAATTTGCAGCTTTGTTTTTTGTGCTGGTTCATAACGGCAATCAACTGTGCCGACGAAACTGTAGCCAATGTTTAGTATTGTTTAGATACCACCTATGTAAATAAATTCAAACTTACGGGATACGTCCGAACGGCAATTCTGACATTACGTTTTACCTTCCACTTCACTTTCCTTGGTTTAGATTTGTTTGTTGAAATAGAAGTTGTTGTTGTTGTTAGAGATGTCTAAATTTTTCGTTTATTCTATTATCGATTAATAGTGGGCCATCGATTGTGGGGCCATTTTTAAATATTCGAGTCATTCGAACAATTGTCTTTCAGTATTCGAGTATTTATTTCTTGCAGTTAAAATAAACAAACATTCATAATAAAAAAGATTACGGTGTCATAATTTTAAAAGTTATATTAAATATAATTTTCATGGTGCATGGTGCAGCCAAAACCATTATTTGAATGAAATGGTATTTAAGTATATTGATAAATTTACCATTTCATAATTATTTGCGGATCATGAAAATGATTCGATTGAAAACCGACAAGGCGTTTTTTTTTTATTTAGAGTTAATCCTTACCAGATGTTAAGCCTATTGAAGTTTAGTTAATAAACGTGAGATGAACACAAAAATTTCATTTTTTTTTATAAAATGAAAGAAAATTGTGATCTCAAAGAATCGCTCAAAAATCATCCACTACCATTGAGGCTTTATTGAGAAACTTCTTATACAGTGTTACAAACTGCGCCACGAACACGTCCAGATGGAATATATGTTTGCTTTCTTGCTGCATCCAGTGTTCATAATGCCCGGCAAAATTCAATGTTTGCGTCTTCAGACTCATATCGCAATTTTTAACCAGATTCGGTACCAATCCACAGATTATAACATTCGATAGAACGCCTTGAAATAGCAGCTCGTATAGCCGTTCGCTCACCCCCTCCAGCTTATGTGGACTTTGTTCGAGGACAATCTGATTGGCGGTTTCTCGATGGAATATTTGCCAGTCAATTTCCGGTACTTCTTAGTTGACCTTGAACGGTTACTGTTGTACCTTGCAAGCTTCCAGCATGAGGATAGCGTAATTCTTTTCTCCGAAGGAATGTGCTGAAATGCAAATAGTGTTGTTAAATTCAAGAAACAAACAAATGACAATATTACATTCAAAATTTTAAGAATATCCTCCTAACATAGAGCCGGTCCCCTTATTCCCAAGCAACGACTTCTCACCGCGGGAATAACCAGCGAAGTAGAATTGGCGCACAAAATCAATCTGCACCTAGACACATACTTTTCAATGGTTCTTCTCAGCGTATCCTGGGTATCTTTGGTCAGCTAATCCACCACGGACAAAACGAGTCTCATATTCACTCTACCCGCTGGGATCAATTTGATTGATCAAATCCGACACGACCACCCTGTCATATATCCCGGTAACCGATGAATTCAACTCGATGTGGTAATTACTGCTGATGGTACTGATTTCCACCTTCCAGTTCGAGGGCGTAGTGAATTTTATTATTTCATTGCGTAGCCGTTCCACGCCCGGTTGGAAAAGTTTCCACAGCAGATACATGATGCGAGTTTTCTTACTGGCCCGGAAGGACCGTATAACATGAGATGCGGGAAGTCTCCCTGGGACCGAAGATTAATCAGATGCACAACTTACGTTTTGTGGTAGTCCAGTTTGGACAGCTGGCGCGGTAAGGTAGCGGTCAACTCAGAGAGCCATTGTACACAAAAACATTTGATGTATAATACAAAAATACTTGGTGACTTGTTGCTTTCGTGTTGGTATTTGTCAGAGTAAATGCATCACCTCCAGATGTTTTTGAAAATCATCGACAAAAATCTGAAATGTTGATGAAATCTGAGATGCAGATACTTTTGTAACCGTGAGAATAGCAAAGTAATGTACAGGGAATCAAGTCATAAAGAGAAGAAATACCATATCCCTACAGTCTGCAACTGAAAATATAAGTTTGCAACAGGATAGACAGGACATTAAATATCAGTAAAATTGCGAACAAGTCTGCAAATTTAGTATCCTTGCAATGATGAGAAACAAATTTGGTAAAAAAATCGAAGTCGAACGGGTTAAAAAATGCATCATTTTGCTAATTTCAAACCCGATCGGGAGCCGGAATAGAGGGGATACGCAAGCAGTGTTATTCCACAAACTAAGTACTAATACAAATGACACGTGTATTACTACGTAGAGTCGGCGAAGTGCCGCTAAAAACGTTAAGGCCGTCTGAAAAGTTGAAAAGAAAATACATGCCTGAAAACACAATATTCTTCAAATTGTATTTAAAATGAAACTGTATATTCACATCTGGCATCCCTAGTCACAAAGAACGAACACAAAGAGGCGAATGTTGTGAATATCGCCAAACACCAAACCATCAGCTAGACTTTTGAGTGTCGCACTATTCTGACATTTCAGCGACAGGACACTCTGCAAGGAGCTCGGATTTCTACTGTCAAGTAGAAGTTCACCATGCGTTAGTGTTGTGATAATACTCTTCTCACACTATTGGACTGACTTTGTGATGGTCACCTAAGATGATCGTAGTACAAAATTTGTTGATTATCTTTGTGTGAGTACCATCACTTGATTCTCACGACAAATCGCAGCTCTGGACAGCACCCTCTTAGAGAGGGGGTTGAAGTGTCTAACCACCGTGAAAACATTTATTGCGCCCTGAAACCTAAATATGCCTAATTTGGTTTCGTTTACTTCATTAATTCTCGAGTAATACAGAAATTTGTGTTCCATTTGCATGGCCCCGCGCCTAAGAGAAGGGGAAAGAGTATCTAACCACCGTAAAAACATTTATTGCATCCTAAAATCTTCACATGCCAAATTTAGTTTCATTTCCTTGATTAATTCTCGAGTAATGCAGAAATTTGTATTTCATTTGTATGACAGCACCCCCTAAGAGAGGGAGGAGGAGTATTCTGCCACGATAGAATCATTTATTGCATCCTAAAACCTCCACATGCACATTCGTTTCATTTGTTTGATCAATTCTTGAGTAATGTAGAAATTTGTGTTTTATTTGTATGGCAAATCTATCGTCGGCTGAACTGCAAATCAAACTACTAGAATGGGCTCTTTAGAGAAAATTTTTACAAAAAAGACGGGTGGGTAATGTCGGGGACATAACCGGAGTGACGTAGAACTATACAAAGGGGACAGCTTTTGTTAAATATATATTTTAAATATATTGTTTTATTTTCTTCTCCTACGTGAATACCTACCTATCTACCTGAAAAATGGATTAGTTTACTGTTTACTCTTTATGAATATGTTGATGGTTCTGAAAAGAACCTTTGGTGTTGTGTTTTTGTTATCACTCGATATTCCCATCTTGTTCGGTTAAACCTTCCTGTTTAGCTATTTCGTTTGCCACTCGCCATAGCTTTCACAGTTGGAAAATTTCTTCCCATCCAGCTTGTGACATATTGTTCAGTAAATTACATTTAATGCGACTTTGCCACTCACTGAAACTAATTGTTGCCTTGCCGAACCGAAGCTGCTCTGTTCTTGATGCGGGTTTTCTGATTGTCGTGAGCAGCTTTGCAAGCCAACTCGAGCACTCCGACGGCCGAAACTCTATAATCGCTGTTAGGTATACTGGTGCTCCGGCACCAATCCGTTCGGCCTAGTTACCCTTGCAGAGCAATCAGTGAATGCGGCCAACAGGGAACTGGAGACCTGCACGGTTCGAGTGAGACTTTGCCTTTCCCTTAACTTGTCCTCCTTTGTTACGTCCACGATGCCGATGCCGTACAACCACACGGGTTTACGGTTTGAAAGAAAATGAGATATTTTTTTGGGGTCCGCGTGTTTTATACTCTAGCGCAATTTAAGAATTGGTGAAAATCAATAAGCTCAGAACAACTGCCAAATTCACATACTCATCATATCCTGGCAAACAAATTATGAAAAAATCAATTTGTGTTTTATTATTATTTTGGATAATGTTTTAGAAAGCATTGAACTGTATTTCCTAAACTCTTTTTTGGAAGGTTTAATGGCCCTGAAAAGCACCTTGTTTTATGGAATGGTTCCAATTTAGAAAACTTAGTACTCGTGGATTTGAAAAAAAACCATTTCGAACGCCCTCGATGCCGCCTTGTTCTGGATTTGCCACCAAAGCAGTTTGTATAAAGAACAAACTTTTTTCTTCTGCTACCTGATGCCGTTTTGCGATTGCGTTTGCCACTCGCCACTCGCTGCAACTGCCTGTTGTCTTGATGTCCACCGAACCGAATGTGTTCTGTTCCGAATGCGGGTTTTCTTATCGTCGCGAGCAGCTTTGCCAGCTAACTCGATCACTTCGGCGGCCGAAACTATATAACGCCGGCTAGGTGGACTGGTGCACTGGTACTAACGCGCTCGGCCTAGCTACCCTTGCGGGGAACTCCAGATCAACACGGTTCGAGCGGGATTTTGCCTTTCCCTTCACTTTTCCTCCTTTACCATGTCCAGACATGGCTGCTTGGGTTGGTTTGTTGATGTGTTGTGATGCGAACCGATGTGGTGTACGGTTTGAATGAGAATGATCGTTACGGAAGGAAGGAAGGTATTGTATTATAGAGACTTTAAACTTTTGTGTAGAAGTGCGATATCTTTCCCTCGAGTCTGTGTCGTGGCGAAAGTGTGGCGAGGCGAAAAGAAAAAATGCATACCTTTCAACTGTATGAACTTTGTTTCACATAATATCAGTTACAAACCATACCGTACAAATAAACGACGTGTTTTCTATGTGCTCTGTTTTTTACACCGGCCCACGCGGTATCCGAAAAGTCCCGTCGTTTTGTGCTTGGCCGTCGGAGTGTTGTCCACCTTGCAATCTGTCCGGGAGTGTCGGTTTTGTTTCCCAACAGCCTACAGGTTATGGGCCCAGCTCGGTGGTGAAAAACAGTGAAGTGAAAATTCCATTTGGAAAAATAATTTTCTCGATTGTTCGAGCGAAGCCATTTTGATTCTTCTTGGCGTGCTGTTCGTCGCTGCAAGGCAGCAGCGGATCTCGGGTGGCTGTATTAGTGAGACAGCAAAATTGATTGCCCGGTGTGTGAGCGGAAGCTCGAAGAACATTCTCGAACAACGTTACGTTAAACGGTGTGAATCGATTTCGACGTGTGTGCGCGTGTTTCATTCGGTTGTGTGGCTGTACGGGAACAGTTAGTCCACAGTGAAAGTATTTTCTTGCAGTGCGTTTCAGTGAATAGGAGATGATGGCTGAGAAATACTTGTTCGCCCGGTTGAATAATCAAAATTATTCGATTTGGAAGACGAGAATGGAGATGTTTTTGAAGCGTGAAGAGCGGTGGTATGTGATTGACAGTGCAAAACCTGAGCCAGTCACGGAAGCGTGGAAGAAAGACGATTCGAAGTGTCACGCGATAATTGTTTTATACGTGGAAGACAGCCAACTGAATTTGGTGAAGGATGCTAAATCCGCCAAGGAACTGTGGGACTGTTTGAAGCGATATCATGAGAAAACTACCATGACTTCGCGAGTGTCTTTACTGAAGAAAATTTGCAACTTGAACATGGCTGACGGTGAAGATTTAGAAAAACATTTGTTTGATCTCGAAGAGCTTTTTATTCGTCTCGCGTGTGCGGGCCAGGCGCTCGAAGAACCATTACAGATTGCAATGATATTGCGGAGTCTGCCGGACTCATATGGTGGTTTAGTTACGGCTTTAGAAAGCCGGCCAGAGGCAGATCTGACGATGTCGTTCGTCAAGCAAAAGTTGTTGGACGAATATCAACGGCGAATTGAGCGGAATCCAGAGTCGGGAGAAAAAGCCATGAAGCTGCAACAGAGTGGGCAGAAGAAACGATTGTGTTTTCACTGTCAGAAGCCCGGTCACTTTCGAAAGGATTGCCGGCAGTGGCTGCAACAACAGAAGAAGAGTGACGGGGAACCAGTGAGTGCGAAGGCAGGAAAACAAACAGCGAAGAAAAGTGATGTGAAAGCCAAACTAACGGCTGAAAAGGATGTTCCGATTTGTTTTACGGTCGGGAGTGCTCGTCGAAAGGGATGTTGGTACATTGACAGTGGCTGCTCGAGTCATATGACCAACGATCGCGCTTTCTTTACGAAATTGGATGAAAACAAGCAAGTGCAGGTAGTGCTCGCTGATGGCTCGGTGTCAAAGTCGCGCGGAATCGGGGAAGGATTCATAAAATGCGTGGATAAAGACGGTGATGTGCAAAAAGTTAAATTAACGGAAGTGATTTTCATACCAGCGCTGGACAGTGGATTAATCTCGGTGCGTAAGCTGACGACGAAGGGTTTTCAAGTGAACTTCGTTGGGTCATCATGTTCGGTAGTGAGCACCGCCGGTAAAACTGTGGCGTTGGGAGAACTAAATGGAAAATTGTTTGTGTTGAAAACAGTGGACTATGCGAATATGAGCAAGGAGCAGCATCATTTATCAAACTGCCAACATGTGTGGCATCGGCGGTTCGGACATCGGGATCCGGTAGTGCTGGAGAAACTGAAAGCAGGTAATCTCAGTTTCGGATTCAAGATGGAGGATTGCGGTCTGCGGCAGGTTTGCGAAGACTGTTTGAAAGGGAAGCTCTCACGTACTTCTTTTCCCAAAACATCTGAGAGCAGAGCCACTAGAGTACTCGACTTGATTCATACGGATGTTTGCGGTCCGATGATCAACGTGACCCCAGGAGGATGCAGGTACTTGATGACCCTCATTGACGATTTTAGTCGCTATACCGTTGTATGTTTGTTGCGACGGAAATCAGATGTAGCTGGTTGTATAAAACGTTACGTAGCTCACGTTAAGACGCGATTCGGGAGAGTTCCATGTATAATTAGGTCCGACGGGGGCAGAGAATATGTCAACAACGAACTGAAGACGTTCTACGAGCAGGAAGGTATTCAAGCTCAGTACACTGCTGCCTATAGCCCGCAGCAGAACGGTGTAGCCGAGCGGAAAAACCGTACGTTGCAAGAGATGGCAACATGTATGTTGCTCGACGCAGGACTCGGAAAGCAGTACTGGGGTGAGGCGGTTATGACCGCTGCATACGTACAGAATCGTTTACCTTCGCGTGTGGTTGACAAGACACCATACGAGAAATGGTTTGGAAAGGTTCCAAAGCTAGGTCATTTACGAGTGTTCGGGTGTTCGGCCTATGTACATATTCCGGAAGTTAAAAGAAATAAATTCGACTGCAAAGCGCAAAAATTAACTTTTGTCGGCTATTGCGAGGATCGTAAAGCATTTAGATTCCTTGACCCTGAGACGGACAGAATCACGATCAGTCGTGACGCGCGCTTTATTGAACTGGAGGACAGCCCTCGCATGATAAAGTCAAAATCCCAAGCATCGGGAGAAACTGAAGCTGATTTTGACTGGCCTGAAACTGAAGCGTTGCAGGAGGAGACAGGTCTTCAGGAAGAAAAATGCGTTCAGGAGGAGCATCAGGTTCCAGATCACGATTCGGATGTGGAATTTTATGATTTGGAAGAGCAAGAGCAAACTGATGAACGAGTCGCAGATGGAGCAGAGGTTTTAGCGTCGGACGAGATGCAGAATAGTGACAAACGGTCGACGCGAGGAGTACTTCCGCGAAGACTACACGATTATGTGGCTTTGGTTGTTGAAGGTGAGCCAACCTGTTATGATGAAGCTGTTCAAGGACCTGAGCGGGATTTATGGCAAGCAGCGATGAAAGAAGAGTATGACAATTTGATGCAGAATGATACATGGAAGCTTGTCGAGCTTCCCGCTGGTCGGAAACCGATCGGGAGCAAATGGGTATTCAAGAAAAAGGAAGATAGTGCTGGAAATGTCACCAGATACAAGGCTCGCTTAGTAGCCCAGGGATACTCGCAACAGTTTGGAGTAGACTACGATTCCGTTTTCGCGCCAGTAGCTGCTCAAACTACGTTGAAGGTTTTGTTGACTATAGCTGGTCATAAGCAGATGAAGATCCATCATCTTGACGTTAAAGGTGCATACTTACACGGCCGATTGAAAGAGGAGTTATACATGCAGCAACCAAGAGGTTTCCAGCAATCTGGCGATGAGAGACTGGTCTGTAAGCTACAACGCAGTCTTTACGAATTGAAGCAAGGAGCGCGAGTGTGGAATGAGACGATTCGTGGAATCCTCGAAGAGATGGACTTCGAGCAATCAAGTGCAGATCCTTGTTTGTACACGAAACGAACTCCTGATGGTTTGATGTATTTGCTTATTTACGTGGACGATATTCTGGTAGCCTGTCAGTCGAGGGAAGAAATAACGAAACTGGAGGATGAGCTGAAGAAAAAGTTGACTCTATCGTCACTGGGGGACGTTAGTTACTTCCTGAGTATCAGGATCAGGAAAGATTTAAATGGCTATTACTCGATGGATCAGCAAGGTTATATTATGAGGGTTGCTAACCATTTTAATCTTGACCGTGCTAAAGGATCGAAAGTTCCACTAGATACAGGCTACTACCGCAGCAGGGAAGGCAGCAAGGTGATGTCTGATAATAAACAATATCAATGTCTAATCGGTGCGTTGCTTTACGTGGCTGTCAATACAAGACCAGATGTATCAGCAAGCGTTGCGATTTTGAGCAGGAGAGTAAGTGCTCCAACGGAAGCAGATTGGGTGGAGTTGAAAAGAGTGGTTAGGTATCTCGTATCCACCAGCGATTACGTACTTCAACTGATCAGCAAGAGAGAAGAGTCACTTACGTTAATCGGGTACAGTGACGCCGATTGGAGTAGTGATACGGATGATCGCAAGTCTAACACCGGAAACGTGTTCCAGCTTGGGCAAGCGACAATTGGATGGATCAGCCGCAAGCAAACTTCAGTGTCTCTATCGAGTATGGAGGCCGAATATATAGCCTTATCCGAGGCTTGCAGAGAAATTTTGTGGTTACGAAAGCTACTTGCGGATTTCGAGGAAACACAGGAGGGACCGACCACTGTGCTGGAAGATAACATCAGCTGTATCGACTTCGTCGCAATCGACCGTTCTTCAAGACGATCAAAGCACATTGACACTCGTCTACATTTCGCGAAGGATTTGTCGGAGAAAGGCATCGTAGCAGTAGAATATTGTCCGTCGAAATCGATGATCGCCGACATTCTGACCAAGCCATTGGGTTGTGTTAAACAGAAGCAGTTTTCGGAGATGTTGGGCTTAACGAAGTCTGATAACCGCTAAAGATATCGAGGAGGAGTGTAGAAGTGCGATATCTTTCCCTCGAGTCTGTGTCGTGGCGAAAGTGTGGCGAGGCGAAAAGAAAAAATGCATACCTTTCAACTGTATGAACTTTGTTTCACATAATATCAGTTACAAACCATACCGTACAAATAAACGACGTGTTTTCTATGTGCTCTGTTTTTTACACCGGCCCACGCGGTATCCGAAAAGTCCCGTCGTTTTGTGCTTGGCCGTCGGAGTGTTGTCCACCTTGCAATCTGTCCGGGAGTGTCGGTTTTGTTTCCCAACAGCCTACATTTTGCAGTTCATTCGTCTCTAGCCTTGAGTAAGGCCCTTTGAAAACTCTACTCCAGCGCTACCACCTCCGCCCTCTTGCCTTGAGAAAGGCACTCGATCCCTCGCCGTCCTGCTCGTCCAGCAACGATGTTGTCCAGTCGGTGTCCACACAAAGAATGATCGTTACGGCAGCGGAGCGGGAATTTTTAAGCTGACTGGCTGGCTCGAGAATTACGCATGTGTGAGACTGCGACCAATGTTTCGTTCATTTTTGACGTAAGACTACGTCTATCATTTCTATACCGGGGTGTAAAACCAAAGTTTCGAGAACGAAAGCGTTACGCTGGAGACCGAGATTTTGAGCGTTAATAGCTCTTAAACAACTGAACAAAATGGTATGATAAACACTTCATTTGAAAGATAAAATGTCTACGCGTCATATACTTGTTACTTTTTGATCCAAAAACTTGTTTCAATAGTCTTAAAATTGCTTTCAAAACAGGCTATTGAAATCACCAATCGGTATATAAGCGAGCGCCGCTCGTAAACCCACTCAGTTATGATTGAACAGCGATTGGAGCATGTTGTCGCTGTTGTTGTGAAGCTAATTTCGTTTATCATGAAAACGCTGATGAATGGTGTCACCAAGAGCCTGTTTGTGCACCTAAGGCCAAAAGGGAATCCATCAGGAGGAGAGTGATGCCACGGTTCCGCTTGAAACATCGGAGCAGCCGCCACACACACACACATACACGCGCGGAATTCTCGTTGCTATCATCGTTGCTGAAAAATAATCTGCCAGTTCCCCTGGGAATTGAAAAATACATTCATGCGAAATAGTTTATTTTAATGTTTTCTATCCATATAACACTGCAACCAAATACATTTGGTTTTGTTATTTTTCAATCAATCGCAATTAACAGGAAAGCTTCTGAATATTTTTTTCCCCATCAGTGGAAATTTTCGTATCCAATATTGGGTGCATAACATGAAAAACGGAAAATGTTTCACATCGCGAAAATCAAGTCATTTTCGAGCGATTATTTGCTTTCTACTCATATAATGCTGCGAACAAATACATTTCGTTTTGGATTTTTTCAATCAAGTGCGATCAACGTAAGAATGTAATGAACGTAAGAATGCGAATGTCTTTCGGCAATTTATTAGAGGTGCAATGAATCTTTAGGAATTCCCGCTCTACGCGCACTGGCAAACAATGATTACTCAACAATTTCTCAAACGAGAAATGGGTGTTGTGAGAAAGGATTAGCGAACGCGAAAACGACAAACGGGAGAAATATACGTTCGGAGGTTGAAGGAAATTGGCAGAAAACTTCTTCATTCTATCATTCAAATAATGTGATTCATACCACATCGTTTTGCCAGAAAGAGATTATTAATGTTCAAAGGAGGAATCGAGTCCTCCGAGGAAATTACCCAGCGCAAATTAGAGTCGACTATCGATTGCGGCATTCGTACACAAATAATTTTATAGTGCAGTTTCACCAAAGTGATTTCTTCGGATATATTCACTACATCATGTCATGTATTTCATATTCTTCATTGAGAAATCCATATCCATGGCACCTATCGGTAACGAATTATTATCGAAACCACGATTTTCGCTAAATGCTCCTTTCAGTTCGGCCTGTAAAAAACTTTTCTGTACTCTAATCCATCAAATTTGGAGCCCTGAAAAGGGCCGTTGATTATATGCTAAGCTAATATAGCACGCTCTCCTCGGATACGATGGGCCAGCTGGATGTCCTTGGGCATGATGTGACGCGTTTTGCATGGATAGCACACAAATTGGTATCTTCGAATAAGCCTCCTGCAGCGTCATAGCCGCGGAACTTTGGAAGCGCAAGTCGGTTTTGAAGTCCTGAGCAATTCCACGATCCAAATGCTGCAAAGGTAGCTGCGGATCAGCAATTCGGTCGACTTCTGATAGCGATGAATTTCACGCAAAGTTCCCGGTCGATAGCGATGTGGCTTCTCCACCTATCCTGCTACTGGTGCGCTTATCCGAGCTGGCTTCGTGTGCCTTACCACCGAATGACTAACGAGCTGTCTGCGAAAGACTAACGAGCTCGAGTCCTCACGGTGCGAGAGTAGAGTAAGAAATGAACGAAAGCAGGAAGGAAGGAAGGTATTGAATTAGAGAGACTTTAAACTCTGAGAGTTCATTCGTCTCTTGCCCTTGAGGGCGGGAAATTTAACTAAAGGAAAACTAAGAAAACTATTGCAAAATTCGTTATTCTCGCTCGACTCAGTCTTAGTAACCGCTATGGACGTATGTCGTATCGCCGCACCCTACACGGCTCTGGGGCCAAAAACACAACCAAACAATTGGAGCAGGGAAAAAGCCCATTTTAGTGTGCTTGAAGAGCTTGCTTCTAAAATGGGCGTAAAAACCTGCTCATCTTTTGCTGAAATTAGAAGAGAAAACAAACGTAGTTTTATCAGTATAGGTAGATTTAGTAATTTGACATTAGATCTGATCGAATAAACCTGTATCCTTTAGGAACTAGATGGTCCTTTTTTGCTCGACGGCGTCGTCCGATAGTACTGTCCTTATGGTGTCTGCAACCTGAAACTTTATTCTTGAAGCATTAAATTTAGGGCATGTGATTAATATGTGTTCCATCGTGAGTCTTCGCCATCAATCCCACTGAGTGAAATGGAGGACAACTCCCGGCCTTTAGAGAAAATATAATATTACACTAGGAACCGCCGCTCACCCTACCATCTCAAAAATAAGGTGAGAGTCGGTTTCCGGTCCTACGATTATGAAAGTTATTTAAAGAAATAATCCGATTAAATATAATATGAATAAGTGAAAGCCTGAAGACCGCCCTCCGTCCCATCCCTCTTGAATAAGGCGGAAGGTGACTCCAGGTCTTTCGATTTATGAATTATTTTATGAAAAGTATGGTAAATATGGTCTCTTGATACGATCGAGGGCTGGAGCCGCCGTCCATCCTATCTCCCTCAGAAATAAGGTGGACGGCAACTCCGGGCCGTTCGGTTTAACTAAAATAATGTTGATTGATATAAAAATGCTGCAGATTAAAGGTTAAAATTATGTAATAGAAGTAATAATTTATTTGTTTTTATTATTACCCTTTGGAGGGCTGGAAACTTTCCTGGTGTGTGTGTTATTTGTGTTAGTGTTATTTTTATTTGGAGTGGAGTGGTATAGAGTGTTAGCATGTGATTGTTGATTGTTGTTATGTGGGTGTTTATTGTTGGTGTGTGTGTGTGTTGTTTCTTTCATTTATTTGATTTGTTTGTTCGTTCCTTGTCCGTTTCCGTTGGACTTCTTTGATTTGCTTGTTTTCCTCATCAGAAGACTTATGTTCTTCAGAAGATATTCCTTTGTTCGAGATTTTCCTTTTATTTTTATTCCTAATTTCAATGTATTCCATTGGATTATCTGATTCCTCTTCGGTTTGCATGTCCTGTCTATCCTCTTCAGATTCTATATTCTTTGGTTCTTCCATTTCTTCTTCTTCTGATTCTTCGGAATCTTCTTCAGATTCATCTATCGAGCTTTCCGTTTCATTGCCTGAAGTAATGGATTGGCTATTATCCTGATTGGGTCTAGCGGAATTACATTGGCATTTGCATTGAGTGCAGCCATCTACTGTTGTTTGAATGGTATTAAGTCTGTCCTGCAGCACACTGGAATAGGTTATTCCATTGTTCTGGAGGTCATACTTTTTCCTAGCTTCGTTGTGAGATATTCCCTCATCTACTCTTATTCTGGTTATGTTGTTTTCTCTTACCCATATTGGGCACGTCCTGTTGGATGAGGTATGATCACCCTTACAGTTGACGCAAAATTCAGGGGATTTACAAATTTTGTTTCCGGAAATATTTGTTTTGTGTTCTTTTCCACAGTTTTTGCAGAGTGGAGTATTTCGTCTGCACCGTTTTGTTGTGTGCCCAAAGCGGTAACACTTAAAACATTGCATGGGGTTTGGATAATAATTCCTAGTCCCTGCTCGAAGAAATCCAAAATTTATATATTCAGGAACAACAGTTCCACGAATGGTCAGAATTAATGTTGGTGTGGCTATAATCAAATCATTTTCTTTCCTGGTGATACGCTTTACCTCGATCACTTTTTGATCGGCTAGTTCTTTTAACAATTCGTCTTCCTTTAAATCTAGAACTTCACGACAGGTGACAACGCATTTGCGTTGATTTAGAGTCGGATGGTGAATAATTTCTATTGGGGTGTCATCAATTAGCTTGTTAATTGAAAGTAAATTTTCGATAACATCCTTTTCTCTTACTGAGAGTACATATTGAATTCGGTTTTTATCGTCTCGTTGTGGTCTTGCACTTTCTAAGGATCCTGCCTTGGCAACTGTCTTGCTTACAAGAAAGGGGTTCGAGGGGAGGGTATCTTCCCCTGTGGCCCGTAATAGAAGAATTTCAAGATCACCACTCAGTGGGTCATCTACTCTTATTCTGGTTATGTTGTTTTCTCTTACCCACAATGGGGGGACAATGCCAACGCAGTTACAAGAACAAACACCGAAATCACTTGGCGGAAAAACACTATTTTTAAAAACACTTGGAAAAAATCACTTTTTAAATGTTAGTTAAATTAAAATCAATTTGGGATATGTAGTAAAAAAAATTTTTTTAACCTATACCCTTTGGGCGTCCTATCTCTCACTAACTCCTGGTATTAAGAAAGGTTTGGTCACTCACCGATCGTGTTGAAGAACCACTCCTAATACACCACCAAATGGTAGTGGGGTAGCGGGGAAGGGACCGGATACCGCCGACGGCAGGGCAATCGCCGCAGCGGTTCGAAGCGACGAAGCGAAGAAAACCTCTTTCCACACCTCCTGAGCTGCTGATGATTGATGAGTAGAAATTGCGCCAAAATCGCGCGTCACTGTCAGGGAAAACGTTGCTGATGAGACGGGCACAAACAGCGGGACACGCAAGGGGCAGTGAAAACTGCCGGTCAAAGTGGCCAATCCGACCGAACCAACTTCCTGAATGGCCGTTGGGGGCTTCTCGGCTGCTTCCTCCTTTCCTGGTATCCGGACAACTGTTGCTAAAAAAAACGCTATATTTAGGACCGAAATCAGCTTTGAAAAACAGGAAGTGGGTTATATCTATGGTATAACCGCAAGGGTGACGTAGGACTATCGTTGATTTAGAGATCATTTGTTTGAAGTTGAATCTGAATTCATTCTGAATGAATGGATATTTGGGCGACTTCGAAAACGAGAGCGTTACGTTGGAGGCACAAGGTTTTATGCATCCAATATTGGATACGGAAATATCCTACTGATGGGGAAGAATAATCTTCAGAACCTATCCTGTTAATTGCGATTGATTGAAAAACCACAAAACCAAATGTATTTGATCACCGTGTTACATGGAAAGAAAACATTCAAATAAACTCTTTCACATGAATATATTTTGAAAATTCCCAAAGGAACTGACAGATTATTTTCAGTAACGATTAGATATTTCCACATTTTCCTCGATACTGGAAGCCCACCAGTGGTTAATGCCAACTCGATAACCACCTGTTAATAGCACTTGATTGAAACATATTTGGTCACAGTGTTACATGGATAGAAAACATTCAATTAAACTCTTTCACATGAATATATTTTGAAAATTTCCAGAGGAACTAGCAGATTATATTCAGTAACGATTAGATATTTCCACATTTTCCTCGATACTGGAAGCCCACCAGTGGTTAATACCAACTCGATAAACACCTGTTAATAGCACTTGATTGAAACATATTTGGTCACAGTGTTACATGGATAGAAAACATTCAAATAAACTCTTTAACATGAATATATTTTGAAAATTCCCAAAGGAACTGGCAGATTATTTTCAGTAACGATTAGATATTTCCACATTTTCCTCGATGCTGGAAGCCCACCAGTGGTTAATGCCAACTCGATAACCACCTGTTAATAGCACTTGATTGAAACATATTTGGTCACAGTGTTACATGGATAGAAAACATTCAATTAAACTCTTTCACATGAATATATTTTGAAAATTCCCAGAGGAACTGGCAGATTATTTTCAGTAACGATTAGATATTTCCACATTTTCCTCGATACTGGAAGCCCACCAGTGGTTAATGCCAACTCGATAACCACCTGTTAATAGCACTTGATTGAAATATATTTGGTCACAGTGTTACATGGATAGAAAACATTCAATTAAACTCTTTCACATGAATATATTTTGAAAATTCCCAAAGGAACTGGTAGATTATTTTCCAGCAATGATTAGATCTTTCCGGAACTTTCTCGATGCTGAATGGCATCCTAACGGAAAGAGTTCTGCGCGTGTATGTGTCGATCCTTCGCCGTCCACCTCCTCCAGCACGTTAGGCAACGATGTTGTCTTGTCGATGTCCTCACGAAAAATGAATGTGTCTCACCACCAGAATATCGCTTAAGTATGCTTTTTGTGTGTGATTGAATCGAGAGATGGTGTGGTTTACGATGGCAATTTGGAAGGCAAACTAGAGGGGAATGAACTCTCTGAGCTCGGAACTTTCGGCGACTGAGCAATAATCGATTGCGGGCGCATACAATATTGGATACGGAAATATCCTACTGATGGGGAAGAATAATCTTCTGAAGCTATCCTGTTAATTGCGATTGATTGAAAAACCACAAAACCAAATGTATTTGGTCACAGTGTTACATGGATAGAAAACATTCAATTAAACTCTTTCACATGAATATATTTTGAAAATTCTCAAAGGAACTGGCAGATTATTTTCAGTAACAATTAGATATTTCCACATTTTCCTCGATACTGGAAGCCCACCAGTGGTTAATGCCAACTCGATAACCACCTGTTAATAGCACTTGATTGAAACATATTTGGTCACAGTGTTACATGGATAGAAAACATTCAATTAAACTCTTTCACATGAATATATTTTGAAAATTCCCAAAGGAACTGGCAGATTATTTTCAGTAACGATTAGATATTTCCACATTTTCCTCGATACTGGAAGCCCACCAGTGGTTAATGCCAACTCGATAACCACCTGTTAATAGCACTTGATTGAAACATATTTGGTCACAGTGTTACATGGATAGAAAACATTCAATTAAACTCTTTCACATGAATATAGTTTGAAAATTCCCAGAGGAACTGGCAGATTATTTTCAGTAACGATTAGATATTTCCACATTTTCCTCGATACTGGAAGCCCACCAGTGGTTAATGTCAACTCGATAACCACCTGTTAATAGCCGCGCGTGTATGTGTGTGTAGCGATGTCTTCCCAGGGAACCGTTTGTGGCATCACTCTCCTCCTGATAGATTCCCTTCTGGCCTAGGGTGCACAAACAAGCTCTTGGTGACACCGTTCATCCGCGCTTTCATGATAAATAAAGAGCTTCACCGCAACAGCGACAACATGCTCCAATCGCTGTTCAATTAGAACTGAGTGGATTTCTTCTTCTTCTTCTTTTTGGCTTTAAGAGGGTTTAAACTTTTCAGTTCATTCGCCTCTAGCTCTGAGAAGAGCCATTGAGCACCAGTCTTGAGGAGGCTGGTGAAAAAGAAGAAAAAACCATATTCAGCGGACCTGTCTGCTCAGATGTAAAACCGGGCGAAGGCAGGAAAGGATCCTATGCCATATAAGATGTTTAATATGAGCTGTAACGTAATTGTATTGTTATTAATTAGTACCAAAGCGGCGACGAAGCATCGTAGAACCAAGCTCTAGAACAAAGGGAAAGGGAGGGAGTGGGGGGTGGGGTGAAAAGGAAAGGAAAGGTAAGGAGAAGGGGTGGGATGGAGTGGGAAGGAATGATGTGATGTTGGGTGATTTATAAATGTAGTTAGTTTAATGGTGTTAGTAAAATGCTGGATAAGTATGAATTAGTGTGGTTAGAATTGAGTAAATAAAATAATAATATGTTTAAAAGGTATGCTGTTTGATTATATAGTACTGCTGCATATGCTGGAAAAAGTTAATTTGTGAGTTATATATGGAAGATGTTTATGTTTATATATTTTTATTTGTTTTAATATTTTTGTATGTTATATGTTTATAGATGCATACACATACATACGCCATTTTTGTTAGATTTGTAATTTTGTACATAAACCTGTGCATGCATGCGCATGTACATGCATACATATATATACATTTTATTTACTTATATCTACATGTATATGCATACGCGGCGGTGAAGTGACTAACTGAAATAAGAGTGTATTTTAGATTTTACCAAAGGAGCCGGTTTCTTTCAGAAACGCAATCAAATTGGTTTCCTGTGTCTCGTCTCTACTGAGAATGTCTCGGAGACTCTGACCTATATTGTGTCGGACACGAGCATCTTTGGTGTGTTGGCATTCTAGTAGAAGATGCCTGACTGAAACTTGGGCTGAGTTACATGCGCAAAGTGGTCTTTCGGTTTTCTTCATTAGGTGTGAGTGTGTGAAAAAAGTGTGTCCAATTCGAAGACGGGTTAGCACCCGTCTTTCTTTGCTGTTGTTTTGATCAAACCAAGGAAGTGTGGTATTTTTGATTTGATGGAGATGGGTGGGAGGGCTATTTAACCAGCCTATGTTCCAGCTTTCGCGAATTTGCTGTTTGACCCAGCGAACTATATCAGTTCGAGGACAGGGTATAACTGGTGGTTCCATTTTGCTACCCTTACCGGCCAGTTTGTCTGCGGCTGTGTTTCCGAGGATTCCGGAATGACCAGGAACCCAACAGTAGGAGATGTTTTTTTCTGAAGCAGCCTCTTCTGTCTGTATTATCCATGGGTGTTTACTGTTTCCACTGAGCAGGTCTTGAAGACAGCTAGCTGAATCGGAGAAAATTACCGTAGGAAGGTGATCATGGGTACACTCTTGTGTAGCTATTAATAGAGCAAAAGCTTCCGCACTGAAGATGGAGCATTGCGGTGGAAGAGAAAAGCTACCGGTGTATCTGTTCTCGAAAATTCCACACCCAACTCCATCGGAGTTAACAGAACCGTCTGTGTAGACCTGGTGTTTGTTTTGAAAGTGAGTAGCCGTGAGATGGTTGAAGCAGGCTTTAATTTTTGGTGGAGGGTCGCCTGCACGGACAGTCTTGAGAAGATCAAGATTCACGTTCGGCGGTATGACGTTCCATTTTCTTCCCGTGGCAGTTGAAAGTGCACATATATCGGGAAGGTCTTGGTTCGTGAGGTCTTTGAACCAATTTATAGCTCGAATTACTGATGGTGCATTGGGGTCATTGTCAGGAAGTGAAAGTTGTCGGATGGCTTTGCCTGTGATGATTCTTGTTACAAGGTGTTTGAAAGGCAGATGACCACTTTCCGCCATAACAGCAAGAGTGGGGCTTGTGGTGAAGACTCCTGTTGCTAGCTTTATTGCTTTGTTGTAGATGGGTTCAATGGCGTTGAGTACTCTGTCCCCACCACGGCTGAAGATGCCTACTCCGTAAAGGATTTGGGGGATCAACCAGATATTGATGATTTTAAGCAGTGTTTCTCTGTGTCCAGAGGATAAACTTCCTGTAATGGATTTGAGGATATTCATTTTCCTGCTGGCGGCTTTTTTGACCAATTGAGCATGATGTAAAAAGTTAAGCCTGGTATCGAAGGTAACACCCAGTATTCTGAGTGTTCTCTTCTGAGGGATTTCGGATTGATTAAGCTTTAGGACGGATTTCTTTTTGAGTGTTTTGCCAATGTGAATGAATCGGGATTTTTCTGGCGAAAATTGGAATCCTATGTGTTGGGCCCAGTTTTGTATGGAATCAATTGTACTTTGAAGTCTCTTTCTCTGTGCTAGCCCAAAGCCACTGACAGAGACAAGAGTGATATCATCAGCATAAACAAAAATGTTTATACTGTCGGGAATTAATTCAAAAATAGGTTGCATGGCAACATTGAAGAGTGTTGGAGAAAGGACTGAACCTTGGGGAAACCCGTTTTCAAGAATTTTCAATGAAGACTTGTGATTGTTGATGATTGTTTTAAAGGTTCTGTTTTCCAGAAACCCTTTGATGAAGAAGCCTAATCTACCACGAACCCCCCAGTTGAAAAGATTTTTCAGAACTGGGTACCTCCATGCTCGATCGAAGGCCTTGCTAAGATCGAGTGATACAACATCTGCGTGCAGATTACTTTCAGCGGCGTCGTCTAGGACTTTTTCGAGAGCTACGAGGCAGTCTTCTGTACTTTTACCCGCGCGGAAGGCAAATTGTCTAGGGTCGAGCAGCTTGTTTGACTCTAAAAAGGTCGTTAAGCGCCGGTTGATAATTTTTTCCATGATTTTACCGACGCAACTCAGAAGAGTAATGGGACGGAAGTTGTCCAGCAGGTGATTATTCTTGTCTGGTTTAGGCAGAGAGACCATTAGGCCCTCTTTCCAGCTATTTGGGAAAATTCCACTGTTCCATACATTGTTGTAAAGTTTTAAAAGAACTTTTTTCCCAAGATAGGGTAGGTTTTTCAGCATTGGGTAGCTGATGTCATCTGGTCCAGTGGAGCCGCGTGTTGTTTTGTTTAAGGCCCATTCTAGTTCTTTGAGGGAAATAGTTTTGTTGAAGTCAAAATTTGCGTCGGTGTTAAAATCAATGGGGATTTTTTCGCATACTGCCTTGCGGGTTTGGAAGGTGGTATCGAAGCTTTGGTTGGATGAGGTGGAGGCAAAGAAATCTCCGAAAGCCTCTGCTATAGTTTTCCGATCATTTGTATAATGACCGGCAATTAGAAGGTTGTATTCATTGTTCCTTTTTTTGCCATGAAGCCTGCCAATTTTGCTCCATAATTCCTTTGACGACGTGTTAGGATTAATATCATTGACGAATTTAATCCAGCTGTTATGCTTGGCTGTTTTAATAATAGCTCTAGCATTGTTGCGAGCCCTTTGGAATTTCTCTAGCAGAGTGTGCTTAGATGGGTTATCCGGGTGGGCCTTTCTTAGCTTGCGTAAGGCTTTTCTTCTGTCTTTGATGGCTGTATTTACTTCAGGTGTCCACCATGGGACGCATTTTCTACCAGGATTTCCGCTGGTTCTAGGAATGTGTCGTATTGCAACCTCAAGGACGGCTTGGGAAAAGTCCTCGGGTGTCCAATCTTGTTTGGCTGAGAGGCAGCTTTCAATGTCACATTGATAGCCAGCCCAGTTTGCATATTCAAATTTCCATCTAGGCCTTGTTGAAACTTCTGGAGAAGGTTGGCCAAGGGAAATACATATTGGGAGATGATCGCTGTTGCAGCAATCATCGTGAGTGTTCCATGAAAGCTTTGAACAAAGTTGAGGGGATATGATGGTGAGATCTATGGCCGAAGAAGAGCCAGAAGCAGAATTGATTCTGGTGTGTTGGCCGTTGTTCAGAAAAGTGAGAGTATTATCGGAGAGAAAATCCTCTAAAATGGACCCTCTTCGATTGAGGTATGAGCATCCCCAGGCATACGAGTGAGCATTGAAATCACCCATAAGGAGAACTGGGGAGGGAAGTTGGTTGAGAAGATGTTCCAGTTGACCCCGTAGAGGAGCCACATCGGACGTAGGAGAAATGTATATGCTGGCTACTGTGATTGGAAACGGAAGGTTTATGCGTATTGCCACTGCTTGTAGAGCGGTGTTAACGGGGAGAAAATTGTGGGGGGTGCCGATTTTTATTGAAGTTGCAACCCCGTTGAATGAAGGGTTGGGTCCTTCTTTGAAATAAGTGGTGTAACCTTTGATAGAATCTTTGTGAAAATTTTTCTGCGTCATAGTCTCTTGAAGAGCTATGATTGTGGGATTATATTTATAAATTAATGTTTGTAATTCCGGAAAATTTCTTTGGAGACTTCGAATGTTCCATTGAATGGCTAGTTTGTTCGTTGGAGTGAATGTATTGGCGGGTTTGGTGGATCTTATTTACCCTTGGAAGGGGTGCTGTTCTTTCCGGATCTCTTGTCATTTTTGTTTTGTTTGTTGTTGTTTTGTTTGTTATTTTGTGTGTTGTTGTTCTGTGTGTTGTTGTTTTGTGTGTTGTTGTTTTGTGTGTTGTTGTTTTGTGTGTTATGTGTGTTGCTGTTTTGTGTGCTGTGGTGTGGTGCGTTGTTTTGTGTGTTGTTTTTTTTGTGGTGTGGTTTCCTTTGATTCCTGATTGTTTCGTGTCTTCTTCCTTTGTTTCTCTTTATTTTGTCGAAGTTCATCTTCTGAGGTTTTTAGCTCTTCTGAAGATGTGTTTTTGGAAGATATCTTCCTCTTGGTTTTTCTTGGGGCCTCAGATATTGTCATTGAAACATCGGAATCATATTCTGATTCGCTGGTCGAGGTATCAGATTCGGACATAGTAGTGTCAACTGTGGATGGAGTGCATTCGCGACTTGTTGCTGGACTGTTTTCAGCTGAAACGCAACTACATTTGCACTTGTTGCAGCTAGCAGTCGGTTTTTGAATATTATTTATTCTGTCTTGTAGAACACTTGAATATGAAGGTCCATTATTTTTAATGTTGTACAGATCCTTGGCTTGTTTATATGAAATGCCTTGATCTATTCTAATCTTGGTTATGTTATTTTCTTTTAGCCATATTGGGCACTTACTGCTTGAAGAGGAGTGGTCCCCTTGGCAATTAATGCAGTGGGCGACATCGTTACACGTTTTGATTTCTGTGCCATGTTCTTTGCCGCAATTTCGACAGAGTGGATTCTCGCGTTGGCATCGTTTCGACGTATGTCCAAAGCGGAAGCACTTGAAACATTGCATCGGGTTCGGGTAAAAATTCCGAGTCCCGATGCGAAGGAATCCAAATAAAATTATTTCTGGGATCACTGTCCCACGGATGGTCAGAATTAGGGTAGCTGTGGGGATAACTATATTGTTTTCCTTCCTAGTGATCCGCTTAACTTCGATCACTTGTTGGTCGGCAAGTTCAGTGAGAATTACTGATTCAGGTATTTCAATCACTTCACGGCATGTGACAACGCATTTGCGTTGATTTAATGTTGGGTGATATATTACCTCAACAGGTGTTTTATCGATGAGTTCATTTATTAAGAGGAGCTTACCGATGGTGTCCTCGTCTCTGGCCGTTAAGATGTACTGCGTTCTCTTCTTATCGTCCTTTGATGGTCGGGCGTTGTTTTTATCAAAATCTTTAACGAAATTGGCGATGGTTTTGCTCACAACAAATGGGTTGGATGGTAACACATGATCTCCTGTAGCACGCAAGAGTAAAATTTGAAGATTACCGTTCAGAGGGTCAACCCACTCTGGAGCGGTACGTTGAGTCGGCTTTCCTTGGTAAAAATTTGTAGCCCGGCCTCCCGGAGGCCCGGAGCTACTGGACGCCATGATATTGCCTAGCTACACCCTGGGTATAGCCGGCAGAATGGTTTCGGTTTACACAAACCTCACAAAACACTATTCGGATATGTGCGAGAAAACGTTTAACACACTCAATGGAGAAAAACGAAATAGCCCAAAACTGATTAACTGTAACGCGAAAATTTGGAAAAAACGTACTAAAATTTTTCAGTCGTATACACTTTCAGTTCAATCACTTCACCGTTGTAATTCGTTTGCGTATATTCACGCTATGTATTATTTGGTTCTAAACACTAAAAGAGGCACTATGAGGGTAGCGTCAGTGACGCCACGAAAGCGCGCGCTTTTTCCGGCAAGCCGGTGAGCGCCCGCTTTCCACGGTCGAAACGAGCTGATGCCTTCTCCTATTCGCCTTCTGCTTCCACGCCAAATGAATCCGCTTCAAAATCGCCAACGGGAGACGTCCCAGTCTGCTGTCCAAAACGCCAAAACGCCGAGCTGAAAAAGACGACCTTCTCGGTCGGAGGTAAAAATCAGTATGAACTGAGTGGATTTCCGAGCGCCGCTCGCTTATATACCGATTGGTGATTTCAATAGCCTGTTTTGAAAGCAATTTTAAGACTATTGAAACAAGTTTTTGGATCAAAAAGAAACAAGTATATAACGCGTAGACATTTTATCTTTCGAATGAAGTGTTTATCATACCATTTCGTTCAGTTGTTTAGGAGCTATTAACGCTCAAAATCTCGGTCTCCGGCGTAACGCTTTCGGTTTCGAAGCTTTGATTTTACACCCCGGTATAGAAATGAAAGACGTAGTCCTACATCAAAAAGCTATACATTCGGTTGTAGGAGAAAACTTCTATAGTTATTATTCTCTTTTAGAATGGCGCTAAAACATAACCGTTGCGGTCGAGTGTCAGTAGCACCATTGAACGAAAGTAAAGGAAGCGTCATTTTATAAACCATAAAAGTATAGAATCTAAATCCCACCCTTATTATATTCGTGAGTATACAGTAAGCTTATACAATAAAGAGGGTGGGGTTTACATTCGATTCTTTTATGTTTTATAAAATGACACTTCCCTTGCTTTCGTTCATTTCTTACTCTACTCTCGCACCGTGAGGACTCGTTTCATCGGGACTAAGCAGACAGCTCGTTAGTCCTTCGGTGGTAAGGCACCACGAAAGCAGCTCGGATAAGCGCACCAGTAGCAGAATAGGTGGAGAAGCCACATCGCTATTGACCGGGAACTTCGCATGAAATTCGTCGCTATCAGAAGTCGACCGAATTGCTGATCCGCAAGCTACCTTTGCAGCATTTGGTTCGTGGAATTGCTCAGGACTTCAAAACCGACTTGCGCTTCCAAAGTTCCGCGGCTATGACGCTGCAGGAGGCTTATTCGAAGATACCAATTTGTGTGCTATCCATGCAAAACGCGTCACATCATGCCCAAGGACATCCAGCTGGCCCATCGTATCCGAGGAGAGCGTGCTATATTAGCTTAGCATATAATCAACGGCCCTTTTCAGGGCTCCAAATTTGATGGATTAGAGTACAGAAAAGTTTTTTACAGGCCGAACTGAAAGGAGCATTTAGCGAAAATCGCGGTGTCGATGATAATTCGATACCGATAGGTGCCATGGATATGGATTTCATAATGAAGAATATGAAATACATGACATGATGTAGTGAATATATCCCCATATCGAAGAAATCACTTTGATGAAACTGTTTACCATTGGTCGTTTTTAAGTGTTGGGAAAGGGCATTATTTTTGCTGAGTAAATTCCAAGAAAAAATCCATTCCTTCTTTAAGCGTGATTCATTCTGCTTCGGATCAACGGAACAGTGATAATCATTTCATACAAAAGATAAAATGTCCAAGAGTTATATGATTGCTATTTATTGAGTCGGAAAATTGTTTCAATAGCTTAATGATAGCTTCGAAAACAGGTTATAAAATGACGCTTCCTTTGCTTTCGTTCATTTCTTACTCTACTCTCGCACCGTGACGACTCGTTTGTTTGGGACCAAGCAGATAGCAGGTTAGTCTTTCAGTGGTAAGGCACACGAAGCGCACCAGCCGCAGGATAGGTGAAGAAGCCACATCGCTATCGACCGGGAACTTTGCGTGAAATTCATCGCTATCGGAAGTCGGCCGAATTGCTGCTCCGCAAGCTACCTTTGCAGCTTTTGGTTCGTGGAATTGCTCAGGACTTCAAAACCGACTTGCGCTTCCAAAGTTCCGCGGTTATGACGCTGCAGGAGGCTTATTCGAAGATACAAATTTGTGTGCTATCCACGTAAAACGCGTCACATCATGCCCAAGGACATTCAGCTGGCCCGTCGAATCCAAGGAGAGGGTGCTATATTAGCTTAGCATATAATCAACGGCCCTTTTCAGGGCTCCAAATCTGATGGATTAGAGTTCAGAAAAGTTTGTTGCAGGCCAAACTGAAATGAGAATTTTCGTTTGGATGCCATACAGCATCGAGAAAATTCCGGAAAGATCTAATCGTTGCTGAAAAATAATCTGCCAGTTCCCTGGGAATTGAAGAATACATCCATGCGGAAGAGTTTATTTTAATGTTTTCTAATTATATGGCGAACACAGCGACCAAATACATTTGATTTCGTAATTTTTCAATCAAGTGTAATTAGCTGGAAAGCTTCTGAAGATTATTCTTTCCCATCAGTAGGATATTTTCGTATCCAATATTGGATGCATAACATGAAAAACGGAAAATGTTTCGTATCGCGAAAATTATATAATTTTCAATCGATTATTGCTCAGTCGCCGAAATTTTCATACTCAGAGAGTTCATTCTCCTCTAGTTTGCCTTCCAAATTGCCATCGTAAACCACACCTTCTCTCGATTCAATCACGCACGAAAATCATACTGAAATGATATTGTGGTGGTGAAACCGATTCATTTTTCGTGAGGCGTCGTGCACAAATTACGTAACGCGATAAGGGGGGAGGGGGTAGATGTTGCGTTACTTTCTGTTTATTAGAGATAAGAAATTGCGTTACGAAAGAGGGGGAGGTTCAAAATCCGGATTTTTGCGTTACGTAATTTGTGCACGACGCCTGAGGACATCGACAAGACAACATCGTTACTGAACGAGCTGAACGGCGAGGGATCGAGGTATTCATTACCTGGCTTGACCTGACCTGAAATGCAATCAGTTTGTTTTAACTGTGAGGAAGCGCAGAAAAGCCGATCGATCAGAAGGAGAAGAGAAGGTGACCAAGAGAGTATCAGCATCGAAATACGGTTCCTCGGGAAGACATAGAAGCAGCCGCCACACACACACATATACACGCGCGCAACTCTTTTCGTTTGCTGGTTATCGAGAGGAAACCTGGAAAGAAATGATCGTTGCTGAAAAATAATCTGCCAGTTCCCCTTGGAATTGAAAATTACATTCAAGTGAGTTTATTTTAATGTTTTCTATCCATATAATACTGCGACCACATACATTTGGTTTTGTGATTTGTCAATCAAGTGCAGTTAACAGGAAAGCTTCTGAAGATTATTCTTCAGAACAAGGTTTTTTGTATCCAATATTGGATGCATAAAACCTTGAGTCTTCAAAGTAACACTCTCGTTTTTGAAGTCACCCAAATATTTATTTATTCATTCATTCAGGATGGATTTAGATTCAACTTCAAACAAATGATCTCTAAATCAACGATAGTCCTACGTCACCCTTGCGGTTATACCATAGATATAACCCACTTCCTGTTTTTCTTTTTCCTTTCCAATCGTGCTTCGTTCTATTTCGCTGCTGCTCTGGTTGCCCGTTTTGGTCGGTACGATTTGAGGAGCACAAAATGAACCTATCAAAAATGGGCACATAGTGCATTTTGACAATGCTTGATATTTCACAATTATTCAATTATTTATCTCAAGAAAAATGAAATGTTATTCGTTATGATAGATGCGTAGATATATTTCCTATCAATTGATGCAAAAACCTTTGCGATCTATTGAGAAATGCTCGAGTTATAAGCGTTCCAAATCTTGCATTTTTCCTACTTGTTCAGTGCCTAGATTTCCATTTCAACCCCCATATCTTACGGTTAGACGTAGTCCTACGTCAAAATTCTAGGAGGTTGTCAAGATACGACCGCATTGTTGACGTAGAACTACGCTGTAGTTTAATTCAAGTTTTTATAACTTATAACTTTATAACTTGTTTATAACTGCGGATATTATTTTATAATGCTACGAAAAATTTAAAATAATCATTCTACCAGTTTGGTCGCCCTGAAATGTTTTTTTGACGTAGGACTACGTCTTTCATTTCTATACCGGGGTGTAAAACCAAAGTTTCGAAAATGAAAGCGTTACGCCGGAAACCGAGATTTTGAGCGTTAATAGCTCTTAAACAACTGAACGAAATGGTATGATAAACACTTCATTCGAAAGATAAAATGTCTACGCGTCATATACTTGTTACTTTTTCTTCCAAAAACTTGTTTCAATAGTCTTAAAATTGCTTTCAAAACAGGCTATTGAAATCACCAATCGGTATATAAGCGAGCGCCGCTCGTAAACCCCCTCAGTTATGATTGAACAGCGATTGGAGCATGTTGTCGCTGTGTTGTGAAACTATTTTCGTTTATCATGAATGCGCTAATGAACGGTGTCACCAAGAGCCTGTATGTGCACCTAAGGCCAGAAGGAAATCCATCAGGAGGAGAGTGATGCCACGGTTCCGCTTGAAACATCGGCCGCCACACACACATATACACGCGCGGAATTCTCGTTGCTGAAAAATAATCTGCCAGTTCCCCTGGGAATTGAAAAATACATTCATGCGAAAGAGTTTATTTTAATGTTTTCTATCCATATAACACTGCAACCAAATACATTTGGTTTTGGGATTTTTCAATCAATCGCAATTAATAGGA
Source organism: Toxorhynchites rutilus septentrionalis (assembly GCF_029784135.1). Taxonomy (NCBI): domain Eukaryota; kingdom Metazoa; phylum Arthropoda; class Insecta; order Diptera; family Culicidae; genus Toxorhynchites; species Toxorhynchites rutilus. The sequence goes on from NC_073744.1 coordinate 106,263,110, forward strand.
AAGCTTCTGAATATTTTTTTTCCCATCAGTGGAAAACTTTCGTATCCAATATTGGATGCATAACATGAAAAACGTGAAACATCATCGCGAAAATCAAGTCATTTTCGAGCGATTATTTGTTTTCTACTCATAGAATGCTGCGATCAAATACATTTCGTTTTGGATTTTTTCAATCAATGCGATCAACCTAAGACCACGTCTTTCGGCAATTTATTAGAGGTGCAATGAATCTTTAGAAATTCCCGCTCTACGCGCACTGGCAAACAATGTTTACTCAACAATTTCTCAAACGAGAAATGGGTGTTGTGAGAAAGGATTAGCGAACGCGAAAACGACAAACGGGAAGATATGTTTGGAGGTTGAAGGAAATTGGCAGAAAACTTCTTCATTCTATCATTCAAATAATGTGATTCATACCACTTCGTATTACCAGAAAGAGTTTCTTAATGCTCAAAGGAGGAATCGAGTCCTCCGAGGAAATTACCCAGCGCAAATTAGAGTCGACTATCGATTGCGGCATTCGTACACAAATAATTTTATAATGCAGTTTCACCAAAGTGATTTCTTCGGATATATTCACTACATCATGTCATATATTTCATATTCTTCATTATGAAATTCATATCCATGGCACCTATCGGTATCGAATTATCATCGACACCACGATTTTCGCTAAATGCTCCTTTCAGTTCGGCCTGTAAAAAACTTTTCTGAACTTTAATCCATCAAATTGGGAGCCCTGAAAAGGGCCGTTGATTATATGCTAAGCTAATATAACACGCTCTCCTCGGATACGATGGGCCAGCTGGATGTCCTTGGGCATGATGTGACGCGTTTTGCATGGATAACACACAAATTGGTATCTTCGAATAAGCCTCCTGCAGCGTCATAACTGCGGAACTTTGGAAGCGCAAGTCGGTTTTGAAGTCCTGAGCAATTCCACGATCCAAATGCTGCAAAGGTAGCTGCGGATCAGCAATTCGGTCGACTTCTGATAGCGACGAATTTCACGCAAAGTTCCCGGTCGATAGCGATGTGGCTTCTTGTGCCTTACCACCGAAAGACTAACGAGCTGTCTGCCAAAGACTAACGAGCTCGAGTCCTCACGGTGCGAGAGTAGAGTAAGAAATGAACGAAAGCAAAGGAAGTGTCATTTTATAAACCATAAAAGTATAGAATCTAAACCCCACCCTTATTATATTCGTAAGTATACAGTAAGCTCATATAATAAAGAGGGTGGGGTTTACATTCGATACTTTTATGTTTTATAAAATGACGCTTCCCTTGCTTTCGTTCAATTAGAGGCGAATGAACTGAAAAGTTTAAAACCTCTATAATTCATCACGTTCGTTTCGTTCATTTCTTACTCTACTCTCGCACCGCGAGAACTCGTTTCATCGGGACTAAGCAGACAGCTCGTTAGTCTTTCGGTGGTAAGGCACCACGAAAGCAGCTCGGATAAGCGCATGACATGATGTAGTGAATATATCCCCATATCGAAGAAATTAAACTGTTTACCGTTTGTCGTTTTCAATTGTTGGGAAAGGGTATTATTTTTGCAGAGTAAATTCCAAGAAAAAATCCATTCCTTCTTTAAGCGTGATTCATTCTGCTTCGGATCAACGGAACAGTATGATAATCATTTCATACAAAAGATAAAATGTCCAAGAGTTATATGATTGCTATTTATTGAGTCGAAAAATTGTTTCAATAGCTTAATGACAGCTTCGAAAACAGGTTATTGAAATCATTCGTATCCGTATGTAGCGCGCCCACTTGGAAACCCATTAATCTTATTGGAATGTGAGATGGGGAAGCTCATACTTACGTCTATGCATTATGCCCCCGCACACTACAGACTTTTTTTCAGCCGACAGTTTTTTTCAGCCGGTCGACAAGTCAGTCTGCAGTCTGCGGGGCTCTTAATTTAGTTTTTGCAGGCCGAACCGAAAAATTTTCAGTCGAGTTAACTCTTTTTTACAGTAATGCTTTTGAATCCGGACACTTTGCATTACATTCAATATCATACCACAGCCATAACATTTTTTTCATGTTGAATTTATGCGATTAATAGTTACTAATATAGTTACTGATAGTTTCTTGATAGTTACTAATCAATCGCATTAATTCAACATGCAGAAAATGTTGTGGCTGCGGTATGGTATTAACTGTAACGCAAAGTGTCCAGATTCGAATACATTACTGTATACTTACTTCGATGTTATTCGTTTCTCTCTCAGGGTAAGCAACGAATATAATAAGGGTGGGGTTTAGATTCTATACTTTTATGGTTTATAAAATGACGCTTCCTTTGCTTTCGTTTTCATCATTCTTTGTGTGGACACCGACTGGACAACATCGTTGCTGGACGAGCTGGACGGCGAGGGATCGAGTGCCTTTCTCAAGGCAAGACGGTGGAGGTGGTAGCGCTGGAGTAGATTAGAGTAGAGTTTTCAAAGGGCCTTTCTCAAGGCTAGAGACGAATGAACTGCAAAAGTTTAAAGTCTCTATAATACAATACCTGCCTGCCTGCTTTCGTTCATTTCTTACTCTACTATCGCACCGTGAGGGCTCGTTTGTTTGGGACAAAGCAGACAGCTCGTTAGTCTTTCGGTGGTAAGGCACCACGAAAGCAGCTCGGATAAGCGCACCAGCCGCAGGAAGTGTGGAGAAGCCACATCGCTATCGACCGGGAACTTTGCGTAAAATTCGTCGCTATCAGAAGTCGCTGATCCGCAAGCTACCTTTGCAGCATTTGGTTCGTGGAATTGCTCAGGATTTCAAAACCGACTTGCGCTTCCAAAGTTCCGCGGTTATGACGCTGCAGGAGTCCTATTCGAAGATACCAATTTGTGTGCTATCCATGCAAAACGCGTCACATCATGCCCAAGGACATCCAGCTGGCCCATCATATCCGAGGAGAGCGTGCTATATTAGCTTAGCATATAATCAACGGCCCTTTTCAGGGCTCCAAATTTGATGGATTAGAGTTCAGAAAAGTTTTTTGCAGGCCAAACTGAAACGAGAATTTTCGTTTGGATGCCATACAGCATCGAGAAAATTCCGGAAAGATCTAATCGTTGCTGAAAAACAATCTGCCAGTTCCCTGGGAATTGAAAAATGCATTCATGCGAAAGAGTTTATTTTAATGTTTTCTAACCATATAACACAGCGACCAAATACATTTGATTTCGTAATTTTTCAATCAAGTGTAATTAGCTGGAAAGCTTCGGAAGATTATTCTTTCCCATCAGTAGGATATTTTCGTTTCTAATATTGTATGCGCGCGCAACGGAAAATGTTTCGTATCGCGAAAATTATATAATTTTCAATCGATTATTGCTCAGTCGCCGAAATTTTCATACTCAGAGTTTGTTCTCCTCTAGTTTGCCTTCCAAATTGCCATCGTAAACCACACCTTCTCTCGATTCAATCACGCACGAAAAGCATACTTAAATGATATTCTGGTGGTGAAACCCATTCATTTTTCGTGAGGCGTCGTGCACAAATTACGTAACGCGATAAGGGGGGAGGGGGTAGATGTTGCGTTACTTTCTGTTTATTAGAGATAGGAAATTGCGTTACCAAAGGGGGGGGGGGGGGAGGTGGTTCAAGATCCGGATTTTTAGCGTTACGTAATTTGTGCACGACGCCTGAGGACATCGAAAAGACAACATCGTTACTGAACGAGCTGAACGGCGAGGGATCGAGGGATTCATTACCTGGCCTGACCTGACCTGAAATGCAATCAGTTTGTTTTAACTGTGAGGGAGCGCAGAAAAGCCGATCGATCAGAAGGAGAAGAGAAGGTGACCAAGAGAGCATCGAAATACGGTTCCTCGGGAAGACATTGAAGCAGCCGCCACACACACACACACATACACGCGCGCAACTCTTTTCGTTTGCTGGTTATCGAGAAGAAACCTGGAAAGAAATGATCGTTACTGAAAAATAATCTGCCAGTTCCCCTTGGAATTGAAAATTGCATTCAAGCGAGTTTATTTTCATTTTTTCTATCCATATAATACTGCGACCACATACATTTGGTTTTGTGGTTTGTCAATCAAGTGCAGTTAACAGGAAAGCTTCTGAAGATTATTCTTCAGAACAAGGTTTTTTGTATCCAATATTGGATGCATATAACCTTGAGCCTCCAACGTAATTCTCTCGTTTTTGAAGCCACCCAAATATTTATTTATTCATTCATTCAAGATGGATTTAGATTCAACTTCAAACAAATGATTCCTAAATCAACGATAGTCCTACGTCACCCTTGCGGTTATACCATAGATATAACCCACTTCCTGTTTTTTGACGTAGGACTACGTCAAACCGGAAGATATAGGGGGTGAAATGGAAATCCAGGCACTGAACAAGTAGGAAAAAATGCAAGATTTGGAACGCTTATAACTCGAGCATTTCTCAATAGATCGCAAAGGTTTTTGCATCAATAGATAGGAAATATATCTACGCATCTATCATAACGAATAACATTTCATTTTTCTTGAGATAAATAATTGAATAATTGTGAAATATCAAGCATTATCAAAATGCACTATGTGCCCATTTTTGATTGGTCCATTTTTTGCTCCTCAAATCGTACCGACCAAAACGGGCAACCAGAACAGCAGCGAAATAGAATGAAGCACGATTGGAAAGGAAAAAGAAAAAAATGAACGAAACATTGGTCGCAGTCTCACACATGCGTAATTCTCGAGCCAACCAGTCAGCTTAAAAATCCCCGCTCCGCTGCCGTAACGATCATTCTCATTCGAACCGTACACCACATCGGTTCGCATCACAACACATCAACAAACCAACCCAAGCAGCCATGTCTGGACATGGTAAAGGAGGAAAAGTGAAGGGAAAGGCAAAATCCCGCTCGAACCGTGTTGATCTGAAGTTCCCCGCAAGGGTAGCTAGGCCGAGCGCGTTAGTACCAGTGCACCAGTCCACCTAGCCGGCGTTATATAGTTTCGGCCGCCGAAGTGATCGAGTTGGCTGGTAGAGCTGCTCGCGACGATAAGAAAAACCGCATTCAGAACAGAACACATCAAGACAACAACAGACAGTTGCAGCGAGTGGCGAGTGGCAAACGCAATCGCAAAACGGCATCAGGTAGCAGAAGAAAAAAGTTTGTTCTTTATACAAACTGCTTTGGTGGCAAATCCAGAACAAGGCGGCATCGAGGGCGTTCGAAATGTTTTTTTTCAAAACCACGAGTACTACGTTTTCTAAATTGGAACCATTCCATAAAACAAGGCGCTTTTCAGGGCCATTAAACCTACCAAAAAAGAGTTTAGAAGATACAGTTCAATGCTTTCTAAAACATTATCCAAAATAATAATGAAACACAAATTGATTTTTTCATAATTTGTTTGCCAGGATATGATGAGTATGTGAATTTGGCAGTTGTTCTGAGCTTATTGATAGTTGGGGACTTTCCTGATTATTCAATTTTCACCAATTCTTAAATTGTTTCCAGATTGAAAGTACAGTAATTTACAATTAGTTCGACATTTAGCTAATTGGACGGACATGTAATGCGACTTATTTAGTTGGACATTTTTGTAAACATAGAGATCCAAATTATGACCCCAAATTGAAAGTCGACACTGTACCACTGTCATCGTAAATATTCAATTACAGGTTGAAATCGCCTCCAATGCGACACTGAGTGGCGCTTCGGCACGTTGCATTGAATGTAATTTACTGTAAAATATGTCACAAGCTGGATGGGAAGAAATTTTCCAACTGTGAAAGCTGTGGCGAGTGGCAAATGCAATCGCTAAACAGAAAGGGTTAGCCGAACAAGATGGGGATATCGAGTGATAACAAAACAATAAACTCTTTGGATTGAAGATAATTATGTGATCCTGAAAAGGACCCTCTTTAGCCTGCATGTGAATCCAACGAGCGAACAAATCATAATGAATGTATTTTCTTCTTCTTCTTTTTGGCTTTAAGAGGGTTTAAACTTTTCAGTTCATTCGCCTCTAGCTCTGAGAAGAGCCATTGAGCACCAGTCTTGAGGAGGCTGGTGAAAAAAGAAGAAAAAACCATATTCAGCGGACCTGTCTGCTCAGATGTAAAACCGGGCGAAAGCAGGAAAGGATCCTATGCCATATAAGATGTTTAATATAAGCTGTAACGTAATTGTGTTGTTATTAATTAGTACCAAAGCGGCGACGAAGCATCGTAGAACCAAGCTCTAGAACAAAGGGAAAGGGAGGGAGTGGGGGGGGGGGGGTTGGTGAAAAGGAATGGAAAGGTAAGGAGAAGGGGTGGGATGGAGTGATAAGGAATGATGTGATGTTGGTGATTTATAAATGTAGTTAGTTTAATGGTGTTAGTAAAATGCTGGATAAGTATGAATTAGTGTGGTTAGAATTGAGTAAATAAAATAATAATATGTTTAAAAGGTATGCTGTTTTATTATATAGTCCTGCTGCATATGCTGGAAAAAGTTAATTTGTGAGTTATATATGGAAGATGCTTATGTTTATATATTTTTATTTGTTTTAATATTTTTGTATGTTATATGTTTATAGATGCATACACATACATACGCCATTTTTGTAAGATTTGTAATTTTGTACATAAACCTGTGCATGCATGCGCATGTACATGCATACATATATATACATTTTATTTACTTATATCTACATGTATATGCATACGCGGCGGTGAAGTGACTAACTGAAATAAGAGTGTATTTTAGATTTTACCAAAGAAGCCGGTTTCTTTCAGAAACGCAATCAAATTGGTTTCCTGTGTCTCGTCTCTACTGAGAATGTCTCGGAGACTCTGACCTATATTGTGTCGGACACGAGCATCTTTGGTGTGTTGGCATTCTAGTAGAAGATGCCTGACTGAAACTTGGGCTGAGTTACATGCGCAAAGTGGTCTTTCGGTTTTCTTCATTAGGTGTGAGTGTGTGAAAAAAGTGTGTCCAATTCGAAGACGGGTTAGCACCCGTCTTTCTTTGCTGTTGTTTTGATCAAACCAAGGAAGTGTGGTATTTTTGATTTGATGGAGATGGGTGGGAGGGCTATTTAACCAGCCTATGTTCCAGCTTTCGCGAATTTGCTGTTTGACCCAGCGAACTATATCAGTTCGAGGACAGGGTATAACTGGTGGTTCCATTTTGCTACCCTTACCGGCCAGTTTGTCTGCGGCTGTGTTTCCGAGGATTCCGGAATGACCAGGAACCCAACAGTAGGAGATGTTTTTTTCTGAAGCAGCCTCTTCTGTCTGTATTATCCATGGGTGTTTACTGTTTCCACTGAGCAGGTCTTGAAGACAGCTAGCTGAATCGGAGAAAATTACCGTAGGAAGGTGATCATGGGTACACTCTTGTGTAGCTATTAATAGAGCAAAAGCTTCCGCACTGAAGATGGAGCATTGCGGTGGAAGAGAAAAGCTACCGGTGTATCTGTTCTCGAAAATTCCACACCCAACTCCATCGGAGTTAACAGAACCGTCTGTGTAGACCTGGTGTTTGTTTTGAAAGTGAGTAGCCGTGAGATGGTTGAAGCAGGCTTTAATTTTTGGTGGAGGGTCGCCTGCACGGACAGTCTTGAGAAGATCAAGATTCACGTTCGGCGGTATGACGTTCCATTTTCTTCCCGTGGCAGTTGAAAGTGCGCATATATCGGGAAGGTCCTGATTTGTGAGGTCTTTGAACCAGTTTTTAGCTCGAATTACTAATGGTACATGGGGGTCATTGTCAGGAAGCGAAAGTTGTCGGATGGCTTTACCTGTGATAATTCTTGTCACAAGGTATTTGAAAGGTAGATGGCCACTTTCCGCAATGACGGCAGAAGTGGGACTCGTGATGAAGGCTCCTGTTGCTAGCTTTATTGCTTTGGTGTAGATGGGTTCAATGGCGTTGAGTACTCTGTCCCCACCACGGCTGAAGATGCCTACTCCGTAGAGAATTTGGGGGATCAACCAGACATTGATAATTTTCAGCAATGTTTCTCTGTGTCCAGAGGATAAACTTCCTGTAATAGACTTCAGGATATTCATTTTACCGTTCGCTGTTTTTTTGACTAATTGAACATGATGTAAAAAGTTAAGCCTGGTATCGAAGGTTACGCCCAGTATTCTTAGTGTTCTCTTCTGAGGGATTTCGGTTTGATTAAGCTTTAGGGCGGATTTCTTTTTGAGTGATTTGCCAATGTGAATGAATCGGGATTTTTCTGGCGAAAATTGGAATCCTATGTGTTGGGCCCAGTTTTGTATGGAATCAATTGTACTTTGAAGTCTCTTTCTCTGTGCTAGCCCAAAGCCACTGACAGAAACAAGAGTGATATCATCAGCATAAACAAAAATGTTTATACTGTCGGGAATTAATTCAAAAATAGGTTGCATGGCAACATTGAAGAGTGTTGGAGAAAGGACTGAACCTTGGGGAAACCCGTTTTCAAGAATTTTCAATGAAGACTTGTGATTGTTGATGATTGTTTTAAAGGTTCTGTTTTCCAGAAACCCTTTGATGAAGAAGCCTAATCTACCACGAACCCCCCAGTTGAAAAGATTTTTCAGAACTGGGTACCTCCATGCTCGATCGAAGGCATGCTAAGGCCCTTGCTAAGATCGAGTGATACAACATCTGCGTGCAGATTACTTTCAGCGGCGTCGTCTAGGACTTTTTCGAGAGCTACGAGGCAGTCTTCTGTACTTTTACCCGCGCGGAAGGCAAATTGTCTAGGGTCGAGCAGCTTGTTTGACTCTAAAAAGGTCGTTAAGCGCCGGTTGATAATTTTTTCCATGATTTTACCGACGCAACTCAGAAGAGTGATGGGACGGAAGTTGTCCAGCAGGTGATTATTCTTGTCTGGTTTAGGCAGAGAGACCATTAGGCCCTCTTTCCAGCAATTTGGGAAAATTCCACTGTTCCATACATTGTTGTAAAGTTTTAAAAGAACTTTTTTCCCAAGATAGGGTAGGTTTTTCAGCATTGGGTAGCTGATGTCATCTGGTCCAGTGGAGCCGCGTGTTGCTTTGTTTAAAGCCCATTCTAGTTCTTTGAATGAAAGATTTCTATTGAAGTCAAAATCTGCATCGGTGTCAAAATCAATGGGGATTTTTTCGCATTCTGCCTTGCGAGTTTGGAAGGTAGTATCGAAGCTTTGGGTAGCTGAGGTGGAGGCAAAGAAATCTCCGAAGGCCTCTGCTATCGTTTTGCGATCATTTGTGTACTGACCGTTGATTAGAAGGTTGTATTCATTGTTCCTTTTTTTCCCATGAAGCCTGCCAATTTTGCTCCATAATTCCTTTGACGACGTGTTGGGATTAATATCGTTGACAAATTTAATCCAGCTGTTATGCTTGGCTGTTTTAATAATAGCTCTAGCATTTTTGCGAGCCCTTTGGAATTCCTCTAGCAGAGTGTGCTTAGATGGGTTATCCGGATGGGCCTTTCTTAGCTTGCGTAAGGCTTTTCTCCTGTCTTTGATAGCTTTATTTACTTCAGGTGTCCACCATGGGACGCATTTTCTACCAGGATTTCCGCTGGTTCTAGGAATGTGCCGAATTGCAACCTCAAGGACGGCTTGGGAAAAGTCCTCGGGTGTCCAATCTTGTTTGGCTGAGAGGCAGCTTTCAATGTCACATTGATAGCCAGCCCAGTTTGCATATTCAAATTTCCATCTAGGCCTTGTTGAAACTTCTGGAGAAGGTTGGCCAAGGGAAATACATATTGGGAGATGATCGCTGTTGCAGCAATCATCGTGGGTGTTCCATGAAAGCTTTGAACAAAGTTGAGGGGATACGATGGTGAGATCTATGGCCGAAGAAGAGCCAGAAGCAGAATTGATTCTGGTGTGTTGGCCGTTGTTCAGAAGAGTGAGAGTATTATCGGAGAGAAAATCCTCTAAAATGGAACCTCTTCGATTGAGGTATGAACATCCCCAGGCGTATGAGTGAGCATTGAAATCACCCATAAGGAGAACTGGGGAGGGAAGTTGGTTAAGAAGATGGTCCAGTTGATTCCGTAGAAGAGCCGGGTCGGACGTAGGAGAAATGTATATGCTGGCTACTGTGATTGGAAACGGAAGGTTTATGCGTATTGCCACTGCTTGTAGAGCGGTGTTAACGGGGAGAAAATTGTGGGGGGTGCCGATTTTTATTGAAGTTGCAACCCCGTTGAATGAAGGGTTGGGTCCTTCTTTGAAATAAGTGGTGTAACCTTTGATAGAATCTTTGTGAAAATTTTTCTGCGTCATAGTCTCTTGAAGAGCTATGATTGTGGGATTATATTTATAAATTAATGTTTGTAATTCCGGAAAATTTCTTTGGAGACTTCGAATGTTCCATTGAATAGCTAGTTTGCTCGTTGAAGTGAATGTATTGACGAGTAAGGTGGATCTTATTTCCCCTTTGAAGGGGTGCTGTTCTTTCCGGATTTCTTGTCATTTTTGTTTGGGGTGGAGGAAGTTAGTGTTTTTGTCGTTTTCTTGTTGTTGTTTTGTGTGTTGTTGTTTTGTGTATTGTTATTGTGTGTGCTGTTGTTTTGTGTGTTGGTGTTTTGTGTGTTTTGGTTTTGTGTGTTGTTTTTTTGTGGTGTGGTTTCCGTTGATTCCTGATTGTTTCGTGTCTTCTTTCTTTGTTTCTCTTTATTTTGTCGAAGTTCATCTTCCGAGGTTTTTAGCTCCTCTGAAGATGTGTCTTTGGAAGATATCTTCCTTTTGGTTTTCCTTGGAGCCTCAGAGATTGCCATAGAAACATCGGAATCATATTCTGATTCGGTGGTCGAGGTATCGGTTTCCGTGATGGTGGTGTCTATTGAAGATGGAGTGCTTTCGCGACTCGCGTCGGAATTTGTCATGGCGGAGGTGCATTGACATTTGCATTTACTGCAGCTAGCAGTGGGTGTTTCAGTTTGAAGGGTGTTCAGCCTGTTTTGCAGGACACTAGAATAAGTTGGTCCATTGTTTTGAATATTGAATAGATCTTTGGCTTCTTTATAAGAGATGCCTTGATCTATTCTAATTTTTGTAATGTTGTTTTCTTTGAGCCATACAGGGCATTTCCTGCTAGAAGAGGAATGGTTCCCTTGGCAGTTAATACAATATGCGATATCATTACACGTCTTAATTTCTGTTTCCGATTCGTGTTCTTTACCGCAGTTTCGACAAAGTGGGTTTTCACGCTGGCATCGTTTTGATGTGTGTCCAAAACGGAAACATTTAAAACACTGCATCGGGTTCGGGTAAAAATTCCTAGTCCCGATGCGAAGATATCCGAAGGAAATTGTTTCTGGGATTACTGTGCCACGAATGGTCAAAATCAGTGTGGCTGTAGGTATGATTACGTCGTTCTCTTTCCTAGTGATCCGCTTGACTTCGATCACTTTTTGGTCGGCAAGTTCGGTAAGAATTTCGGTTTACTTTAAATTGATTACTTCTCTGCAGGTGACAACGCATTTGCGTTGATTTAGTGTTGGGTGATAGATTACCTCGACAGGTGTCTTATCAATTAATTGGGTAATAAGAAGTAGCTTACCTATAGTGTCTTCATCTCTGGATGTTAAGACATATTGCATCCTCTTCTTGTCATCTCGTGAAGGCCTCGCGCTATCGAAATCTTTAACGGCATTGGTGATTGTTTTCCTAACAATGAACGGGTTGGTTGGTAGCACGTTCTCTCCGGTAGCACGTAGGAGCAAAATTTGCAGGTTCCCGTTATTAGGATCGGCCCACTTTGGAGCGGTGCGTTGGGTCGGTTTCCCTTGATAAAAATTTGTAGCTCGGCCTCCTGGAGGCCCAGAGCTACTGGATGCCATGGTGTTGCCTGGCTACACCGTGGGTATAGCCGGCAGAATGGTTCTAGTAAGCACAAGAATTGGTAAGCACTATTCGGATATGTGCCCGAAAAATATTTTTAACAACACTGGTTCGGGAGATAAACACTCCGAAGAACGCAAAAAACCACTATAAAGCGCAGTAAAAACAAGAGAAATACACTATGGAATTTATGTTGTTTACAACTTTTGGTCCTGAAGGGCTAAATCACTTCACCGTGCGTATTTGCGAGCATATATTTCCACTAATTGTATGGTAACAAATTTATTTATTCACTGAAACAAGCGCGAAAGAGAACAGCGTCGGTGACGCCACAAAAGCGCGCGCTTTTCCGGCTGGCCGGTAAGCGCACACTCTCCACGGTCGGAAACGAGCTGATGCCCCTTCTTATTCGCCTTCTGCTACCACGCCAAATGAATCCGCTTCAAAATCGCCAACGGGAGACGTCCCAGTCTGCTGTCCAAAACGCCAAAACGCCGAGCTGAAAAAGACGACCTTCTCGGTCGGAGGTAAAAATCAGTATGGTGAATGTATTTTTTTGCCATCGCTCCCTTTTAACGCTCATTCGTTCGTCTCGTTGGACTCGCCCCTCTGGCTGAGTCTGCCGATTTGTCTCTATCCTGTGAGTGTGTACCGCTAGAGTATAAAACACGCGGACCCCAAAAAAATATCTTATTTTCTTTCAAACCGTAAACCCGTGTGGTTGTACGGCATCGGCATCGTGGACGTAACAAAGGAGGACAAGTTAAGGGAAAGGCAAAGTTTCACTCGAACCGTGCAGGTCTCCAGTTCCCTGTTGGTCGCATTCACTGATTGCTCCGCAAGGGTAACTAGGCCGAACGGATTGGTGCCGGAGCACCAGTATACCTAACAGCGATTATAGAGTTTCGGCCGTCGGAGTGCTCGAGTTGGCTTGCAAAGCTGCTCACGACAATCAGAAAACCCGCATCAAGAACAGAGCAACTTCGGTTCGGCGCTCATCAAGGCAACAATTAGTTTCAGTGAGTGGCAAAGTGTTTCTCCGGCACGTCGCATTAAATGTAATTTACTGAACAACATGTCACAAGCTGGATGGGAAGAAATTTTCCAACTGTGAAAGCTGTGGCGAGTGGCAAACGCAATAGCTAAACAGGAAGGTATTACCAAACAAGATGGGAAATCGAGTGATAACAAAAACACAACACCAAAGGTTCTTTTCAGAACCATCAACATATTCATAAAGAGTAAACAGTAAACTAATCCATTTTTCAGGTAGATAGGTAGGTATTCACGTATTCAAAATAAAACAATATATTTAAAATATATATTTAACAAAAGCTGTCCCCTTTGTATTGTCCTACGTCACTCCGGTTTTGTCCCCGACATTACCCACCCGTCTTTTTATTGTAGAATCAAATTGTTTGAATCATAGAATTGTTTGATGAATTATTCTTGTGCTCGCAGAACAATACATGCTCGAGATAAGCGCGTTTGTCATCCTTAGTGGAGAAAGTTTTGCTACTGGCAAGCGAAACCAAATCACGTACAAAATTCCAGAACAACATTTACTTTCTTGGTTTTCTGTTAATCTCAACAACCTTGAAAAGAGTAGCACTGCTTCATTATGATCAAGACTAGCCCAAATGCAATCCTAGTTGATAGCAGTTTTGCGACTGGCACGCGAATCCAAATAAATTTGTAACTTATTATAACTTATTGTATAACTTGGTATTACCCAAATAATTTTTTGGTGCATAACCTTAACATCTGCTTCACCATAGCGTCAGTTCAATGCATTGATGACAGAAAATAAACAATGTTAACTGCTTGGTGGAAGGCTGAATATTTGCCTCAGCAGAGATTTATTACTAATACTCTAGCGTAAATATTTCCCTCCCGCTATCTCCTTGTTTATATTTATCATTACGACTGCATTATTTGCAACACCAAACAATCGTCAATCATAGCATAAAAAAATTAGACGATTGTTGCATCGTTACAGGGCCAATAGACACGGGAGCAGATAAAAATGAGGTTTCAGCGTAGCGAAGATGCACTATTTTTACGTATGGGTTATGGAGCACGTACATACGCACACAAATATCCATATATCTGTGGCTTCTTCTTCTTCTTGTATGGCGTTAACGTTCCCTGTGGAACTTTTGCCGTCTCAACATATGCATTAACTAGCGTCATTCATTAATACTTAGTTGAGATTTCTTAAGCCAAATAACACGCCTTGAATGTATTCCGAGGGGCAAGCTCTAGAATACGCGTGACCACAGTGCAAATCTGAGGAAATTTCTTTGACGAAAAATCCTCCGGCCAGAACGGGAATCGAACCCGCACACCCGGCATGATAATGTGAGACGCTAACCACTCGGCCACGGGTGCACCCTAATATCGGTGGCTTGAAGCAACTAAATATACACACTTATCTCCGTTTTGCGCTCTTCTCAATCGAAGCCCTTTCTGTTAATATTGCCAGTCTAGATTAGCTTAGCTGTCATCCTTTGTGGAGAGAGTTTCCCTAGTGTCATGCGAAACCAATCATTTTTAGCAAACATGTGCGTCGCTAATTTCCATAAAAATGACTCTCCTAGAGGGGCCTTTTTTAAACAAACGACAATGAGTTGATTCTCAAAGCCCTAACTGAACATCTTTGAGTAATATTAAGACTACATCAAAGCTCGTATAGCCGTTCTCTCACAGCTTCCAGCTTCTATGGACTTTGCTCGAGGACAATCTGAATGGCGGTTTCTCGGAGGAATAGTTACCAGTCGATTTCCGGCACCTGTTGGTTCACCGTGAACGAGTGCTGTTGTACCTTGCAAGCTTCCAGCATGAGCATAGTGCGTCGCAAATTGCTCTCGGTCATGGCGGTATTTCTTTTCGCTAGCCCCGAAGAAATGTGTAAACTTTCTTTCTTCCGATGAGTTGAAATGCAAATAGTCAGACAACTGTGAAACCAAAACCAAAAAAGTACGGCAAATGGTTATGGAAGTTATAGTTTCTGCAGAAAATTATTTATTGCGTGTTCGTATACATTTGTATTAAAGGTAAAACCATGTAGAATGATATATTAATCAAAAGATGAATAATTTTTGTCAGTTCCTTCCCTGATCTCATCGGAGAAGGACGTGTTTTTCTTTCGCTTCAGAGTGGAAAGGAAGTATCAAGTTTTTTTACTCTTTTGCTACCTATTTTTAAAAATTTGTGTTTTTCCAGTTATACATACTCGCCAGCGCTCAGGATCTAAACAGGGCACCCATCGACTACCTGGACTAACATCGTCACCGGCTTGCAGTCAGCTACCCAGCTTGTTGGAGTTACTCTTCGAAAACAGGTAGGCTAAGTTCTGCTTTTTGCTACCCTTTTTTTGCTTTTCCTTCCTGTTGTTATCGTCCTCATTAACAAGTAATTAATTTCTTGCTTTCACAATGGAAGTGGATGTTACTAAACACCACTATCCCTCCCACTCCTAATAATGAATCAACTATCCCGGAGTCGGGGAACCCCGATCCACCATCAAAAACAGCTCCACTGATTAAGTCCTATCCTGAAGATTCCGGTGGACCTTACCATGTTTTTTTTCGCCCCCGTCAGAAAGCTCTGCGAATTTTGACAATAGCCAGAGAACTCGAACAGAATTTCAGCACGGTCGATTCGATAAAACTAATTAGACAGAACAAGCTTCGCGTGGTTGTCAAAGACCGCAAGCAAGCCACTGAAATTACGCAATGCAAACTTTTTACGGAGGAATATTTTGTTTATATTCCTTCAAAAGACGTTGAAATTGATGGTGTCATCACCATCACCTAGTCTAACGTGTGATGAAATATTACACGAAGGAAAAGGTCGATTCAAGAATGCCAATATTGATCATCTGAAGATACTTGCCTCCAAGAAATTGCATTCGGTATCTCATTCCGAAAAAGGGAAAGAGTACTACGAATCAGGTTCGTTTCGAGTAACCTTTCCCGGAAAAGCTCTTCCACAATTTGTGGAAATTGAAAAGGTTCTGCTTCCGGTGCGCCTTTACGTACCTAAAGTGATGAGTTGTATGAAATGCAAGCAATTGGGACATACAGACTCCCACCGCAGCAACAAGATACGTTGTGCAAAATGTGGGGTGATGCATGAGGATAAATCATGCTCTGAAGATGCCGATAACTGCATTTTTTGCAAAGGAGAAGTTCACGATCTTTCTGCGTGTCCAGCGTTTTAATCGCGGGAGGTTAAGAACTCTCTCAAACAACAATCCAAGACGACTTATGCTGAAATGCTCAAAAGGGCTGTGGCGAAAGAGACCCCTAATCCTGGAGTACAAGAAAACCCTTATGCAATTCTGCCAACCGATGATTGTGAAAATTTTACTTCCATTGAAGAAGCATTCATGGCAATACCGGGAGGCTCAAGAAAAAGAAAAATTTCTGCTCATCTTACTCCTCCGACTCCTCGTAAGAAGCAAGAAAACGTTAACCCAATTGAGAAACCCTCTGGAAATGATAAAACTCCAAAACAAACACCTCCTGGTTTTACTTCACCGAGAACACAAAAAGACGTGAACACTCCCTCCGGGTCTTCCAAAGCTGGGTTATTTTCCCTTCCAAGTATTGCGAGTCACATTCTAGATGCTTTAAACATTCCAGAGCCCCTCAAAAGTATTATCGTTGGTTTGGTTTCTGTATTTTTTGCCTCTTCTTCTTCTTTTTGGCTTTAAGAGGGTTTAAACTTTTCAGTTCATTCGCCTCTATGCATTGTTTGCATTATTGACAGAAAAATGGCCCCTCCTTGCAACCATTTTCTCTCTCGATGCCTAATTGTTCTATAAGCGATATAGATACAATTAATGTTATTCAATGGAACTGCAGAAGTATTAAACCCAAAATCGAATCGTTAAAATTTTTAGTCAACAATATAAATTCTGACGTATTTGCTTTTTGTGAAAGATGGCTTACCCCTAATGAAAACTTGAATTTTCATGATTTTAACATAATCCGTTTAGACCGAAGAGACTCACACGGTGGCGTTCTTTTGGGGATCAAAAAATGCCATTCCTTCTATAAAATCCCATTACCATCGCTTCTAGGAATCGAGGTAGTTGCTTGTCAAACCACAATAAGGGGAAAATACCTATGCATTGCTTCTGTATATATTCCTCCCAGAGTTGGGATTTCACTCGATGGAATTATCGAGATTTTACCTGAACCCAAGTTAATTGGTGTGGCCTGGGGAGCACTCTATGATGATAACCGTTCCTCAATCATCTACGATCCATACGTTAATTTCAATTTATCAATTTTGAACACTGGCGAAGCTACAAGAGTACCCAAACCCCCTGCAAGAGAAAGTACACTAGACTTGTCACTCTGTTCGTCCGCTTCATCGTTATATTGTATGTGGGAAGTAATCCGAGATATTCACGGTAGCGATCACTTACCAATCCTTTTTTCTATTGCCAATTAGATGTGCCCACAGAAATTGGTAGAAGTTGTATACGATCTTATCCATAATATTGACTGGGAAAAATTTGCTAGTATTATATCAGAGAGCATCAATTCGACTCCTGAACTTCCACCCCTCGAAGAATATGATTTCATTGCTAGTTTGATTTATCACACTGCCATTCAAGCTCAAAAGAAACGTTTCCCTGGTGCAAAACTTCGTCGACGCCCTAGTGCCCCTTGGTGGGACAAAGAGTGCTCGGATGCTTATTTCAATAAATCTTCTGCTTTCAAAAATTTTCGCAAAAATGGCTCAATGGAAAATTTTGATAAATATGAACTTTTGGAGACCATATTCAAAAATCTTATTGGAGCGAAAAAACGCAGTTACTGGCGACGATATGTCAATGATTTGTCAAGGGAAACATCTATGAGTACCCTATGGAACACAGCCATGTGTTTGCGAAACAAAAACCATACAAACGAAAACAAAGAGTATTCCGACCGATGGATTCTTGATTTTACCAAAAAAGTATATCTAGATTTTGTCCCTGCAGAAGACATATCTCTATACATCGTCTTCCAATAGTAATAACGAGACATTGTTTCCTATGATTGAATTCTCACTTGCACTTCTTTCGTGCAATAATTCAGCTCCTGGTTCCAATGGAATCAAATTTAATCTTTTGAAGAACCTTCCAAACGTCGATAAAAAACGTTTATTAAGGTTATTTAATAAGTTTATTGAGCAAAATATTGTCCCTATCGAGTGGAGACAAGGTAGAGTAATAGCCATTCAAAAACCGAATAAGCCAGTTTCCCACCATAACTCATACAGACCAATAACCATGCTATCTTGCATCCGTGAGTTATTGGAAAAAATGATACTCCGACGTTTAGACGAATGGGTTGAAGAGAATAACTTTTTATCAGATACGCAGTTCGGTTTCCGCAAGGGTAAAGATACAAATGATTGTCTCGCGTTACTTGTTTCCGAATTCAGACGACCTTTGGTAATAAAAAAACAGATGGCTTCTGTTTTCTTAGACATTAAAGGGGCGTTTGACTCAGTATTTATAAGAATTTTATCCGATAAACTTCACAACCATGGATTTTCACCAATTTTAAACAACTTTTTGTTTAATCTGTTATCCGAAAAGCACATGCACTTTTCTCATGGAAATTCTGCCGTTTCTAGGACTAGCTACATAGGTCTACCTCAAGGTTCTTGCTTAAGTCCTCTTCTGTATAATTTCTATATTAATGATATAGACGATCATCTTGCAGATGGATGTACTTTGAGGCAACTGGCAGTTGATCATGTCATATCAGGTACTAGAACTATTGATTTGCAAGGACCGCTGCAAATTTCCTTAAATAATTTATCTACATGTGCTGTGAAGCTAGGTATTGAATTCTCAACTGAGAAAACAGAAATGTTTGTATTTTCTAGGAAGCACCAACATTCTGAACTTCTGCTTCAATTATTCAACAAAACCATCGTTCAATACACAAGCTTCAAATATCTTGGAGTTTGGTTTGATGCTAAATGTACATGGGGAAAACATATTGAGTATCTGAATAAAAAATGTCAACAGAGAACAAATTTTCTCCGGACAGTTACTGGAACATGGTGGGGTGCTCACCCAGAAGACCTAATACGGCTGTTCAAAACTACAATACTGTCAGTCATGGAGTATGGTTCGTTTTGTTTCCGTTCTGCTGCTAAAACCCACATCATTAAACTGCTGAGGATACAGTATCGTTGCTTGCGTTTAGCCTTAGGGTGCATGCAATCAACACACAACATGAGCCTTGAAGTCCTGGCAGGTGTTTTACCAATGCAGCTTCGGTTTTGGGAACTGTCCTATCGCTTCTTAATCCGAAGCGAGATCATGAACCCATTAGTAATTATGAATTGTAAGAAGCTTCTCGAATTGAACCAACGGTCGAGATCCATGGATATGTACTCTCATTACATTTCTCAAGAAATAAAACCTTCAGCAGACATCTTCAATAATGTTAGCTTTCCGAACTTTTGCAGATCTTCCGTTGATTTCGATCTTTCTATGAAAGACGAAACGAAAATTAAGATCTCGAATCGCTCAAAAATCACCCATTTATATTAAGGAAGCTTGGTTAAGAAACTACCTATACAGTGCCATAAACTGCATCATGAATGCTTCCAAATGGAATATATGTTTGCATCCTTGCTGAATCAGGTGTCCATCCTGCCAGGCAAAGTTCAACGTTTGCGCTTTCAGACTCATCGCAATATTCAACCAGATTCTGTGCTTAGTAACGGAATATAACATCCGATGGGATGCCTTGGGTTAGCAGCTCGTATAGCCGTTCCCGCACCGCTTCCAGTTTCTCTGGACTTTGAGGACAATCTGATCGGTGGTTTCTCGGAAGAATACATGATTTTCGGCATCTCTTCGTTCACCTTGGACGGATACTGTTGTACCTTGCAAGCTATAGGCATGAGGGAAGCACGTTGCAAATTGCGCTCGGACTTGGCGGTAATTATTTTCGCTAGCTCCGAATGAATTTGTAAGCTTTAGGATTCAAATTGATATTTTATACATAGATGAAACAGAGCGCACACAATATAAACAGTGCCCTTTAAGTTGAAGGTAGAAGCTAGCCACAATGGCGGTAATTTCTTTCATCACCCTCCCTCACCCCTCGCCCGAAAATCAATAATTTTGCGAAACAGTGTGAAGAAAATGATCGTTTTCGCACACTCTTCATCAAGGAATATCAACCAAACTCTAATCGATTACTCACAAGATATTAAATTTTCATTTGATGTCGCACTGTATAGTGAAAAACGTCGGAAAATTCGAGCTAGTGCTCTGAAAGTCAAATTTTCATTGTCAATCTTCGGCAATGATTTTGTTTGTATTGGTGAAAGCATCGTTATTTTTTCGACACTGATGCCAGACAACATCATCGAAACAGCTAAAAAACCATAAAATGTTATTCCTGAGTCATTGCGTTTCATGTCATGAACATCAATAGAATAAAATTGTGTTGATATCAATACCATTATTATTTTCACGTTTAATGGGTCTATAATGTAAGTTTTAGCAACTTTAACATTGGGTAAAAAATTTGTATTGCAGAGCTCGAAACACTGCCACGGCATAGGCACTTTCAAAAACAGTAAACGGAAAAGTATTACATTCAATCAAAATGCCTTTGCCAACGAAGCGGAGGGTTAAGGCTCTCCAACGTGAATATGTGAAAACAATACGATCAACGATGGAAAATGTTAACGAATTATCAACATCGAGTTACTATGCGGAAGAACTTGTTAATACCAAAAGAGCCTCAATTCGCATGTGTTATAAATTTGCTCATGTTACGTATGATCAGAATTTTACTTCATATGCAAATGCACCTTCTATATATATTTATATCTGCAATTGCTCATCGGAACATATCGTTCAAACATGTTACTTTAGTATTGAATTGTTATTTTTTTCATATGTATTCAAAGTCAATGAAGTGTCAATGAAGCGCCACACAGTCGGATAAGTGAATTAATTTATTTACGTGTGCTTTGCTCTTCTCTCACAAACACTATTACCCCATTTTTACACGTGGGTTTACCTATACTACTACAATGCTACGCAAATAGATCAATTCATTACACATTAATATATTTCTTCACACTTCACACTGTTTCGCAAAACTATTGATTTTCGGGCGAGGGGTGAGGGAGGGAGATGAAATAAATGAGCGCCATTGTGGCAGCCATTTGTGGCTAGCTTCCACCTTCACCTTAAAAACTTTCAGGAGTAAATGTCATCACCTCCAGAGATGCCAGATGATTTTTCTAAAAGTTTTCGATGAACATTTGAAATGTTGATGTGCATAAATATCTGCCAGCTACCTTTGTATCCGCGAGACTCGCAAAGTAGTGTCTGAAAAAAGAGGTTATTAGCGGAGGAAGCTGAACCAAGCCATAAAGAAAAGTAATATCACATCCCTACAGTCTGCAACTGAAATATAAGGGTGCAACAGGATTGAGTTTGCCAAAAAATATAAATATCAGTAAAATTGCGAACATGTCTGAGAATTTGGCATCCTTGCGCTGCTGGAAAACAAATTTCGAAATAATTCGAAGTCGAACGAATTGATAAATGTGCTTAATCGAAGTCGAACAAAATGCAAATGCTTAATCGAAGGTAACAAAATGCATCATTTTCCTTATTTCAAATCCGATCGTGAACCGGAATAGAGGTGAATATCTGTATAGTTTTTCATACAGAATTGCGTGTAAAATGAATGCAGTTGTAAAATATTCAAATTGATGGAACCAAATATCTTTTAGGAGTAACGAAGAAACTTAAAATTTTGTGTTATAATGGATTTTTACTAATTTTCCAAAAATGCATGATATTGTTTTTATCAACCAAATTGAAGCTACCATTTTGTCAAATTCCGATCACTTCATTGCAAAAACTGAATTTATTGAACATGAATGTTATTTTGATACCTATGAATGTTGTTATACAGAAAGGTTTACCCTAAAGAACATCGGGGTTCTCATTATTCAATTATTTCTAACATTGATGTTCAGTAAATTTAATTTCAAAATGAAGTGCTCGGAATTTGAGTCTGTTCGGAATATAAGTCAAAGCGGTACAGCGTCCTAAAATCACTTAAAGATTTCGACCCTTTACTCCTCAATCCTTTGTTAAATGTAGATCTATAGATATCAATGCATGGACGGCGCCAGTGGTTGTATGGTTAGCGTAACAGCCTCACAATCCGATCGGCCTGGGTTCAATCCCAGCTGGCGTCGTTGGGATTTTCTGAGGCGAAAAATCTCTGGTTACGTCTTCCTTCGGAGCGGAAGTAAAAGAAGTTGGCCCGGCTCATGAGTTGTTGAGTCTGATAGGTAGGAACAGGTGGAGTCGCCTCCCTGATGTCGGTGATTGGCACTAAAGTGGCGGAAATAGGCCGACGAAAAATAAGCGAAGATAAAAAAAAAAAAAAAATATCAATGCATGCTTCCTACTTTATCTTTTCATTCCTTGTATTATGTATGAAAAATTGTTCTGATCGTTTGTGTGCGCTCGAAAAGTTCGGTACTGATGGAGCTCATATTATGATAAAATATACAACACACTTCGATGATTGTTTTTGCTACTGCCAACACCTCAGGAAGCTTTATGATTTCCAGATGGAATAAGCACACTTCTGAAATAAAGCTGTGAACGTAAATGTACTTTCTACTATTGAATGTGTATTCTATGTGATAGCAACATATTTTTTTAAAGTGTTTAAAAAAATTGAACTAAAATTATATCTGATAATGATTTTAAATCAATTTATTTTTATTCGATTGGCGTTACTCAAAATCAATCTTTTTCGGATGCGGATTGTTCAACTGTATTTTGCACGTTTCCGTGTTGGAAAACCAGATAGACTTTATATCTTATCGCAGATAATACAAAAACAAAGTATTTCAAGCATTTAAAATTCAACTCATAACAAAAATATGCTTTGTTTTGCTAATCGTTTCTCTGCCATAAAACCTCAATGTGCCACAGCAAAACGTGACAGGGTACAGCTAGTAAAATTTGAAACAAATAAACTTGAATAGAATTAAAACATAATTTATGCGCATTTCAGTTATTTCATCAATTATTCTAGTAAAATAAGGAAAAATGTCCACGCTTGTCCACAGAGGAGGAGGGGGGAGTCTAAAATCGTACTTTTCCTGTCCACGTGGTATGTGTACAGCCCCTAGGTTCTCGACTCTGTTCCTTCACTATCATGAAATCTCGAAGCGTAGTATAGTAAATGAATGCAATTTTTCATTCATCGTGAAGAATCGTGTCGTCTATTTCGTCTGCAATGATGTCAGGGCAAAAGAACTTTTGAAATCATAAAAAAACGTTGACGTGTACAAGTTATTGTTACCAAACAAAACACCAACAAAATGCAAAAAAAAACTGAAGTACTATCGTCGGCCACTAAGCGATACTATGCTCACGACATCACTGCGGTGCGACCTATTTTGCGAACGTAACCACTGTGGTTACAACGGACGGCAGAGTGTTAATGAATGACTCAAAAATAGGTCTACCGTCATGTGTATTGATATAAACTAAATATGAAAACTTTTTATGTATTAAAACTATGGAAAAATGTCATACGGTATATTTGATGTGGTTTATGAGTTTATTTTTCATAAACCTGTGAAATATTGTTATATCCAAAAAGTCTGCAACAAAAATAAAAATTGTTTTACAGATATGTCTGTGAATTTACAAACATATCTGTAAATCTGGCATCTCTGGTGGTCTGAGAATTTATTGCAAGAAATCGCTTGAAAAAATGCATGAATTTGCTTGAAAATGAAGTGAATTGAGTCCGCACCACTTAGGTCAAAACGTTTTTTTATTCACTCAGTTTCAACCTAGTTTCGCACAATACAACCATACTGAACTGTCAAGTTCCGAGAATTGTTTTGGAAAATTCAAAAATAAAGACTGAAAATGGGAAAGCTGCTGCTTTTGCTTTTGTATTATTGGAATCGTATTCCAATTCGGAGTCTGATTTTGAATGTGTGCTTTCATTGGAAGGCGAAAATAATGATGGATATTCAGCTGGAATAAACATGAATAAACATTTCAAAATCAATATTATGAATGAAAATTTACTTTAATGAAAATTTTACTTTAATGTATCGAATTATATGTGATGAAATAAGAGGTTTTTTCCCGAAATTACAAAAACATATTGAACGAAAACTGTGTCTGATGATGATTTTATATTATAATAGTTATTATTTGTGGAACAAACAGGAAATGCATCGACAAATGGTTAAGTGAGTGTCAGGACTACATGTTTTAGGTAATCAAACAATATGAAGCAGAAATTTCCATTAAAACTTTTATATTTTTACACTGCACTTGGCTCTTCTGATCTGATAGAGAATAATTTACCTCCCAAGCACTAATATCGCCACCAGACGTCGACACTGTACTTGTGTCATCGCAAATTGGGCTCTTGCTACACATACATGCAGAGCATCTGTTGGGCAAACATCATTTGTTCACATTCGTAGCTTCTACCCAGCAAACATTAAATCGTATAATTTTGCACGTGCCAAGTCTTACAAGAAATCCGAATAAATCATAATCACTTATAATATCAATCAAAGTATGTATCGTGTATATTTGAAATCGCATTAAATGTAAAAACTCGATTTTAAATACTATTATCAAATTAAGTCGCAATTCGGTATAATAAACATCAATTTTATGATGTACATTGTCGTAAAATATATTTAATCCGCATCATATGCGTATATGACGCTGATGCAGTTTGTGTGTCGTATAAGCGTATAATTTAAATCGATTCAGTACTGTAGTAAATCGTGTTGCATGCTGAAGAAAATCATGAAACAGTAAATCATATTAGATCCTCATAAAGAACATATTACATCATATTGAAATGTAAATGAAATGCTGATGCACTTTTAACCGCTGTTGAATTAAATTCAGATAGCTTCAGATAGCCGCGCGAGATAGCTGGTGGATGATAATCCAGACGACCAGAGTTCGAACCCACATCGGAGCAGTTTTCACCAAACATCAATCTGTACCATTTTAAACATTCATATCCCACTCCCAACACAAGACAATCAAACAATTATTGTTTTTACAAACATGAATACTCATATATAAAAATGGCAATTCGTGAGGCTATAATAAACATTTCACGAAAATATTTTGCGCCATTTGTTTTTGACGTAGGACTACGTCTAACCGGAAGATATAGGGGGTGAAATGAAAATCTAGGCACTGAACAAGTAGGAAAAAATGCAAGATTTGGAACGCTTATAACTCGAGCATTTCTCAATAGATCGCAAAGGTTTTTGCATCAATTGATAGGAAATATATCTACGCATCTATCATAACGAATAACATTTCATTTTTCTTGAGATAAATAATTAAATAATTGTGAAATATCAAGCATTGTCCAAATGCACTATGTGCCCATTTTTGATTGGACCATTTTGTGCTCCTCAAATCGTACCGTCCAAAACGGGCAACCAGAGCAGCAGCAAAATACAATGAAGCACGATTGGAAAGGAAAAAGAAAAAAAAAGACGGGTGGGTAATGTCGGGGACATAACCGGAGTGACGTAGGACTATACAAAGGGGACAGCTTTCATACTCTAGCGGTACACACTCACAGGATAGAGACAAATCGGCAGACTCAGCCAAAGGGGCGGGTCCAACGAGACGAACGAATGAGCGTTAAAAGGGAGCGATGGCAAAAAAATACATTCATTACGATTTGTTCGCTCGTTGGATTCACATACAGACTAAAAAGGGTCCTTTTCAGGATCACAAAAAGTCTAAAGAGTTTATTGTTTTGTTATCACTCGATATCCCCATCTTGTTCGGCTAAAACTTCCTGTTTAGCGATTTGTTGTCACTCGCCACAGCTTTCACAGTTGGAAAATTTCTTCCCATCCAGCTTGTGACATATTTTACAGTAAATTACATTCAATGGCACGTCGCATTACCACCACTCAGTGCCGGATTGGAGGTAATTTTAACCTGTAATTGAACATTTGCGATGACAGTGGTACAGTGTCGACTTTCAATGTGGGGTCATAATTTGGATCTCTATGTTTACAAAAATGTCCAACTAAATAAGTCGCATTACATGTCCGTCCAATTAGCTAAATGTCGAACTAATTATAGATTACTGTACTTTAAATCTGGAAACAATTTAGGAATTGGTGAAAATTGAATAATCAGGAAAGTCCCTAACTATCAATAAGCTCAGAACAACTGCCAAATTCACATACTCATCAAATCCTGGCAAACAAATTATGAAAACATCAATTTGTGTTTTATTATTATTTTGGATAATGTTTTAGAAAGCATTGAACTTTATTTCCTAAACTCTTTTTTGGAAGGTTTAATGGCCCTGAAAAGCGCCTTGTTTTATGGAATGGTTCCAATTTAGAAAACTTAGTACTCGTGGTTTTGAAAAAAACCATTTCGAACGCCCTCGATGCCGCCTTGTTCTGGATTTGCCGCCAAAGCAGTTTGTATAAAGAACAAACTTTTTTCTTCTGCTACCTGATGCCGTTTTGCGATTGCGTTTGCCACTCGCCATTCGCTGCAACTGCCTGTTGTCTTGATGTCCGCCGAACCGAATGTGTTCTGTTCCGAATGCAGGTTTTCTTATCGTCGCGAGCACCTAAGCCAGCTAACTCGATCACTCCGGCGGCCGAAACTATATAACGCCGGCTAGGTGGACTGGTACACAGGTACTAACGCGCTCGACCTAGCAACCTTTTCCGGTGCAATTGGCGGATACACCTACGGGAAATTGCAGACCACCACGGTTCGAGCGGGATTTTGCCTTTCCCTTCTCTTTTCCTCCTTTGATGAGTACACGATGCCGATGCCGTACAACCACACGGGTTTACGGTTTGAAAGAAAATAAGATATTTTTTTGGGTTCCGCGTGTTTTATACTCTAGCGGTACACACTCACAGGATAGAGACAAATCGGCAGACTCAGCCAAAGGGGCGGGTCCAACGAGACGAACGAATGAGCGTTAAAAGGGAGCGATGGCAAAAAAATACATTCATTACAATTTGTTCGCTCGTTGGATTAACATACAGACTAAAAAGGGTCCTTTTCAGGATCACAAAAAGTCTAAAGAGTTTATTGTTTTGTTATCACTCGATATCCCAATCTTGTTCGGCTAAACCTTCCTGTTTAGCGATTTGTTGTCACTCGCCACAGCTTTCACAGTTGGAAAATTTTTTCCCATCCAGCTTGTGACATATTTTACAGTAAATTACATTCAATGGCACGTCGCATTACCACCACTCAGTGCCGGATTGGAGGTAATTTTAACCTGTAATTGAACATTTGCGATGACAGTGGTACAGTGTCGACTTTCAATGTGGGGTCATAATTTGGATCTCTATGTTTACAAAAATGTCCAACTAAATAAGTCGCATTACATGTCCGTCCAATTAGCTAAATGTCGAACTAATTATAGATTACTGTACTTTAAATCTGGAAACAATTTAAGAATTGGTGAAAATTGAATAATCAGGAAAGTCCCTAACTATCAATAAGCTCAGAACAACTGCCAAATTCACATACTCATCAAATCCTGGCAAACAAATTATGAAAACATCAATTTGTGTTTTATTATTATTTTGGATAATGTTTTAGAAAGCATTGAACTTTATTTCCTAAACTCTTTTTTGGAAGGTTTAATGGCCCTGAAAAGCGCCTTGTTTTATGGAATGGTTCCAATTTAGAAAACTTAGTACTCGTGGTTTTGAAAAAAACCATTTCGAACGCCCTCGATGCCGCCTTGTTCTGGATTTGCCGCCAAAGCAGTTTGTATAAAGAACAAACTTTTTTCTTCTGCTACCTGATGCCGTTTTGCGATTGCGTTTGCCACTCGCCATTCGCTGCAACTGCCTGTTGTCTTGATGTCCGCCGAACCGAATGTGTTCTGTTCCGAATGCAGGTTTTCTTATCGTCGCGAGCACCTAAGCCAGCTAACTCGATCACTCCGGCGGCCGAAACTATATAACGCCGGCTAGGTGGACTGGTACACAGGTACTAACGCGCTCGACCTAGCAACCTTTTCCGGTGCAATTGGCGGATACACCTACGGGAAATTGCAGACCACCACGGTTCGAGCGGGATTTTGCCTTTCCCTTCTCTTTTCCTCCTTTGATGAGTACACGATGCCGATGCCGTACAACCACACGGGTTTACGGTTTGAAAGAAAATAAGATATTTTTTTGGGTTCCGCGTGTTTTATACTCTAGCGGTACACACTCACAGGATAGAGACAAATCGGCAGACTCAGCCAAAGGGGCGGGTCCAACGAGACGAACGAATGAGCGTTAAAAGGGAGCGATGGCAAAAAAATACATTCATTACAATTTGTTCGCTCGTTGGATTAACATACAGACTAAAAAGGGTCCTTTTCAGGATCACAAAAAGTCTAAAGAGTTTATTGTTTTGTTATCACTCGATATCCCAATCTTGTTCGGCTAAACCTTCCTGTTTAGCGATTTGTTGTCACTCGCCACAGCTTTCACAGTTGGAAAATTTTTTCCCATCCAGCTTGTGACATATTTTACAGTAAATTACATTCAATGGCACGTCGCATTACCACCACTCAGTGCCGGATTGGAGGTAATTTTAACCTGTAATTGAACATTTGCGATGACAGTGGTACAGTGTCGACTTTCAATGTGGGGTCATAATTTGGATCTCTATGTTTACAAAAATGTCCAACTAAATAAGTCGCATTACATGTCCGTCCAATTAGCTAAATGTCGAACTAATTATAGATTACTGTACTTTAAATCTGGAAACAATTTAAGAATTGGTGAAAATTGAATAATCAGGAAAGTCCCTAACTATCAATAAGCTCAGAACAACTGCCAAATTCACATACTCATCAAATCCTGGCAAACAAATTATGAAAACATCAATTTGTGTTTTATTATTATTTTGGATAATGTTTTAGAAAGCATTGAACTTTATTTCCTAAACTCTTTTTTGGAAGGTTTAATGGCCCTGAAAAGCGCCTTGTTTTATGGAATGGTTCCAATTTAGAAAACTTAGTACTCGTGGTTTTGAAAAAAACCATTTCGAACGCCCTCGATGCCGCCTTGTTCTGGATTTGCCGCCAAAGCAGTTTGTATAAAGAACAAACTTTTTTCTTCTGCTACCTGATGCCGTTTTGCGATTGCGTTTGCCACTCGCCATTCGCTGCAACTGCCTGTTGTCTTGATGTCCGCCGAACCGAATGTGTTCTGTTCCGAATGCAGGTTTTCTTATCGTCGCGAGCAGCTTTGCCAGCTAACTCGATCACTTCGGCGGCCGAAGCTATATAACGCCGGCTAGGTGGACTGGTACACCTAGCTACCTAGCTACCCTTGCGGGGAACTCCAGATCAACACGAGCGGGAACTCCAGATCAAGGTTCGAGCGGGATTTTGCCTTTCCCTTCACTTTTCCTCCTTTGCCATATCCAACCATGGCTGCTTGTGTTGGTTTGTTGATGTGAGGTGATGCGAAACGATGTGGTGTACGGTTCGGATGAGAATGATCGTTACGGCAGCGGAGAGGGGATTTTTAAGCTGACTGGCTGGCTCGAGAATTACGCATGTGTGAGACTGCGACCAATGTTTCCCTCATTTTTTTCTTTTTCCTTTCCAATCGTGCTTCATTCTATTTCGCTGCTGCTCTGGTTGCCCGTTTTGGTCGGTACGATTTGAGGAGCACAAAATGGACCAATCAAAAATGGGCACATAGTGTATTTGGACAATGCTTGATATTTCACAATTATTCAATTATTTATCTCAAGAAAAATGAAATGTTATTCGTTATGATAGATGCGTAGATATATTTCCTATCAATTGATGCAAAAACCTTTGCGATCTATTGAGAAATGCTCGAGTTATAAGCGTTCCAAATCTTGCATTTTTTCCTACTTGTTCAGCGCCTAGATTTCCATTTCACCCCCTATATCTTCCGGTTAGACGTAGTCCTACGTCAAAAATGAACGAAACATTGGTCGCAGTCTCACACATGCATAATTCTCGAGCCAGCCAGTCAGCTTAAAAATCCCCGCTCCGCTGCCGTAACGATCATTCTCATCGAAACCGTACACCACATCGTTTCGCATCACATCACATCAACAAACCAACACAAGCAGCCATGTCTGGACATGACAAAGGAGGAAAAGTGAAGAGAAAGGCAAAATCCCGCTCGAACCGTGTTGGTTTGCATTTCCCCGTAGGTGTATTCACCAATTGCTCCACAAGGGTAGCTAGGCCGAGCGCGTTAGTACCAGTCCACCTAGCCGCCGTTATATAGTTCCGGCCGCCGAAGTGATCGAGTTGGCTGGCAAAGCTGCTCGCGACGATAAGAAAACTCGCATTCAGAACAGAACACATTCGGTTCGGTGGACATCAAGACAACAACAGGCAGTTGCAGCGAGTGGCGAGTGGCAAACGCAATCGCAAAACGGCAGCAGGTAGCAGAAGAAAAAAGTTTGTTCTTTATACAAACTGCTTTGGTGGCAAATCCAGAACAAGGCGGCATCGAGGGCGTTCGAAATGGTTTTTTTCAAAACCACGAGTACTAAGTTTTCTAAATTGGAACCATTCCATAAAACATGGCGCTTTTCAGGGCCATTAAACCTTCCAAAAAAGTGTTTACGAAATAAGGTTCAATGCTTTCTAAAACAATATCCCAAATAATAATAAAACACAAATTTATTTTTTCATAATTTGTTTGCCAGGAGATAATTTGTTTGAGTATGAGAATTTGGCAGTTGTTCTGAGCTTATTGATGGTTGGGGACTTTCCCGATTATTCAATTTTCACCAATTCTTAAATTGATTTTAGATTGAAAGTACAGTCATTTACATTTAGCTCGACATTTAGCTAATTGGACGGACCTGTAATGCGACATATTTATTTGGACATTTTTGTAAATATAGAGTTCGGGGTCCAAATTTTGACCCCACATTAAAAGTGGACACTGTACCACTGTCATCGCAAATGTTCAATTACAGGTTAAAATCGCCTCCAATGCGACACTGAGTGGTGTTTCGGCACGTCGCATTAAATATAATTTATGTTGTACAGTAACTCACAGTCACAGTCACAAGCTGGATGGGAAGAAATTTTCTAACTGTGAAAGCTGTGGCGAGTGGCAAACGCAATCGCTAAACAGCCGAACAAGATGGGGATATCGAGTGATAACAAAACAATAAACTCTTTAGATTAAAGATAATTTTGTGATCCTGAAAAGGACCTTTTTTAGCCTGCATCTGAATCCAACGAGCGAATAAATCGTAATGAATGTATTTTCTTCTTCTTCTTCTTTTTGGCTTTAAGAGGGTTTAGACTTTTCAGTTCATTCGCCTCTATGAATGTATTTTTTTGCCATCGCTGCCTTTTAACGCTCATTCGTTCGTCTCGTTGGACTCGCCCCTTTGGCTGAGTCTGCCGATTTGTCTCTATCCTGTGAGCGTGTACCGCTAAAGTACAAAACGCGCGGATCCGCTGAAAAATATATCATTCTCTTTCAAACCGTAAATCAGTGTGGTTGTATGGCATCATTTCACATCTCACCGCATCAACGGATTGGTGCCGTAGCACCAGTATACCTAATAGCGGTTATAGAATTTCTGCCGCCGGAGTGCTCGAGTTGAGCACATTCGGTTCGGTGGCAACAACTAGTTTCAGCGAGTGGCAAACGCAATCGCAAAACGGCACCAGGTAGAAGAAGGAAAAAGTTTGTTTATACAACCTGCTTTGGTGGCAAAACTAGCCTCCGTAAAACACGGCGCTTTTCAGGGCCATTAAACCATTCAAAGAAGAGTTATTAAAAGTTATTTACAATACCAATGCATTCTAAAGTGACATAATATGACATATAATATTATTTTATTTTTTATTTATTAAATCGTTTATTTTTACAGGCTCAGTTACATAAGTTTAAAGGAGCCAAACTCCTATTTGTATAGTTACAAGTATATATAAACATTTTTTATTAATTCTAATGTTAATGAAGTAGAGAACCGATTACTCGCGGCTTGCTCGAGTTTAGAAGGGTGACATTTTGTTTCAGGAAAAGGATGGGATATAAGGATATGTTGACAATGTTCACACTCACATTCGCACTCACATTCATCATACTCAATTCTTAAGCCTATCTTATATCTAACATGTATTTACATTTCACCTTATTCTACTGTTAGTAAGAAGGGATTTGATTTCTCGCGAAGGAAAAGGAAAAGGAGAATATAAGGATATAAGGACAATCACACACGAAGATCGATAGCTTTTAGGAAGACATATATTTGGGACATGTAATCAAGGTCTAACCGAGCCAACACATCTCTCACCGGCACATTGGGCTGCCTTCCTCTAGCCCGAAGAGAGTTTTCTAAATTCGATCTGGCAACAAGATACACCTCGCACGACCAAACAACGTGTTCGATGTCGTGGTAACCTTGGCCACAAGCACAGATATTGCCATCGGCATTTAATCTTGCCGAAAGAGTAGCGCGTCTAACGAACAGTGATTGGACATGAGTCGAGAGAAGGTGCGAATAAAGTCCCGACTCAAGTCCAGACTTTTGAACCATGGTTTGTGGCTAACCTTAGGGATAATCGAGTGAAACCACCGGCCCAATTCATCTTCGTTCCATTTACGTTGCCAGTTAGCGATGGTATTTTTACGGACTAAAGAATAAAATTCATTGAAAGCGATTTGACGCTGATAAATATCGTCTTCAATTGCACCTACCTTTGCCAATGAGTCAGCCCTCTCGTTACCCGGAATTGAGCAATGTGAGGGGACCCAGACAAAGGTAATGACATAACAGCGTCTGGTTAAAGCACTCAAATTTTCTCGTATTCTCTCAAGGAAGTACGGCGAGTGCTTTTCCGGCCTCACTGAACGGATAGCTTCGACAGAGCTAAGACTATCCGTTACAATGTAATAGTGTTCAACAGGTCGTGAGTCGACGCTGTCCAGCGCCCAATGTATTGCTGCCAATTCAGCAATATACACTGAGCAAGGATTCTGAAGACTGTGGGAGGTGCTAAAAATTTCGTTGAACACTCCAAATCCTGTGGACTCATTCATAGAGGACCCATCAGTAAAGTACATATTATCACAATTGACACGCCCATACTTTGCATTGAAGATCGTAGGAACGATCCCCGATCGATGATAATCTGGAATTCCATGGATTTTCTACTTCATGAACAGATCAAAATGTACAGAGGAATTGATGTAGTCAGGAAAACAAACACGGTTGGGAGTATACGAAGAAGGATCAACCTGCATGGAGATGAATTCATGATATGAGCTCATGAATCCTGAATGAAAATTTAGCTCGATAAGCTGCTCAAAATTTCCGATCACCAATGGGTTCATAACCTTACACCGGATGAGAAACCGAAGAGATAATAAATTGAAGCGATCTTTTAGTGGGAGTACGCCTGCCAAAACCTCAGACTCATGGACTCATGGTATGCGTTGAGGGCATACATCCCAACGCAATACGGAGACAAAGATATTGAATTCGCTCGAGTTTAATGAGATGTGTTTTGGCAGCTGATTGAAAACAGAAACTGCCATACTCCATCACTGAGAGAATAGTTGTTCGATACAACATTATAAGATCTTCGGGATGGGCTCCCCACCATGTGCCGGTAATTGTACGGAGAAAGATTATTCTTTGTTGGCATTTTTTACTCAGATACCTAATATGGGCCCCCCAAGTACATTTGGAGTCGAACCAGACCCCAAGATACTTGAATGACATAGCATGAGTGATCGGTTTACCCAAAAGTTGAAGCTTTGGTTTTGCTGGTCTATGCTTCCTAGAAAAAACCACCATCTCTGTTTTCTCCGTGGAGAATTCGATCCCTAGCCCAATGGCCCAGGTTGAAAAATTGTTCAAAGTATCTTGTAAGGGTCCTTGCAGGTCGGATTCGTTTGATCCTACGACAGACACCACTCAGTCATCTGCAAGTTGTCTGAGGCTGCAATTTTGTGTAAGACAATTGTCGACGTCGCTTACATAGAAGTTGTACAAAAGGGGGCTTAAACATGAGCCCTGGGGGAGGCCCATGTAGGAGACCCGATTTACTGTCGAATCCCCGTGAGAAAAATTCAACTGTTTCTCACAAAGCAAGTTATATAACATATTATTCAACAGAGGCGGCAGACCCCGAGAGTGTAATTTGTCTGACAAAACCTCTATTGAAACAAAATCAAAGGCCCCCTTTATGTCCAAGAATACTGAAGCCATTTGTTTTTTTTCGGCGTAAGCCATTTGAATTTCTGAAGAAAGCAACGCAAGACAATCATTCGTCCCCTTGCTCCTGCGGAACCCATATTGTGTATCTGAGAGTAAGCCATTCGTTTCAACCCAATGATCAAGGCGAAACAAGATCATTTTCTCCAACAATTTCCGTATACAAGACAGCATTGCTATTGGGCGGTACGAATTGAAGTCGGACGCGGGTTTTCCGGGTTTTTGAATAGCTATAATTCGCACTTGTCTCCAATCATCTGGAACAATATTATGCTCCAGAAACCGATTGAATAAATTCAACAAGCGATGTTTCGCCACATCAGGGAGGTTTTTTAACAAGTTGAACTTAATTCTATCCGTTCCTGGAGCAGAATTCTTACAAGAAAGGAGAGCAAGAGAGAATTCTACCATCGAAAACTCGGAATCAAGATCGCACCTATCTTGTGGTATATCTCGAAAAATTTTTTGCACAGGAGCGGAATCGGGACAAACCTTCCGTGCAAAATTAAAAATCCATCGATGTGAATATTCTTCGCTTTCATTCGATGAAGAGCGATTTCTCATGTTTCGAGCCACTTTCCATAATTTTTTCATTGACGTTTCTCGTGACAAACCTCCCACGAAATTTCGCCGATAAGCACGTTTTTTCCCTTTGATCAAGTTTTTAAATTGATTTTCAAGGTCCAAATACGTTTGAAAATTCTCAATGGTTCCACGTTTCCGAAAGGCTTTAAATGCGTTCGATTTATCCTGATAAAGCTTGGAACATTGGCTATCCCACCATGGATTGGGAGGCCTTTGACGAAAAGTGGAGCCTGGGATGGGTTTCGTTTGAGCGCGAACCGCGCTGTCATATATCAAACGAGAAAGGAAGTTATACTCCTCCAATGGAGGCAAACCATCTCTGGAATTGATGGTTAGAGCAATTGCGTCCGCATATTTTTTCCAGTCAATGTGTCTTGTGAGGTCATATGTCATGTTTATAGATTCAGAAGAATTCGAACCAATGGTGATGGAAATTTTGATTGGCATGTGGTCACTGCCGTTGGGGTTCTGGATTACATTCCACTTGCAATCTAACGATAGTAAATTCGAGCAAAGCGAGAGGTCAAGAGCACTTGGGTTAGCAGGAGGTTTAGGTACACGTGTTGTTTCCCCAGTGTTCAAAACGGTCATATTGAAGCTGATACAAAGGTCATATATCAACAATGAACGATTGTCGTCGTACTGTTCCCCCCAGGCAGTTCCGTGAGAGTTGAAGTCTCTCAAGATCAATCGTGGCTCAGGAAGGAGTGAGCACATGTCAACAAGTTGATTGCGGCTAACCGCAGCTCTCGGAGGCCAATACAAGCTGACAATACAGAGGTCTTTGCCTCTGATGTTTGCATGACAAGCAACAGCTTCGATCCCTCCAATAGGTGGAAGGTCAATTCGAAAAAATGAGTGGCACTTATTGATACCCAATAGCACCCCTCCGTATCTGTCATCACGGTCCAAGCGTATGATATTAAAATCGTGGAAAGAGAGATCATCTCGCGAAGAAAGCCAAGTTTCGGACAGAGCAAAAACATCACAATTGAACTTATGAATTAAAAATTTGAATATATCCAATTTAGGGATAAGACTACGACAATTCTACTGTAAAACAGTGATATCTCCGACCTCTCTATTTAAATTAGACATCAAGAGAGATAATCATTGCAAGGAGGGGCCATGTTTGCATCAATTGTTGCAAAATTGTCTTTAATACTGGAAGCATTGAGATGACAATGGTTCTGATGGAGTCGGAAACATTAAAACACTTGAAGATTTGATCCAAAAGGTCAGACAACTTTATAAATCCCGATTGGGAAGTTGAACTGGACGGAAAAATAGGGACAGTTGGGGTTTTTGATGTCCCCTCGAGTGCTGGGCCATTCGAAGGTGAACTATTCCCACGGAAGCCAGGAGGAACCTGATTTTGCTTGTCCGCTGCACTCGATTTTTTAGGCATGCTAACAGGGGGTATCACCGGAGGGGCTTGTCCTTGAACTTTGGGAGTGGTCACATTTTTGCGCCGGGGATTCCCTTGGAAAATGAACGGTGTGCCCCCGTTAGCTGTGTCCGCTTCTATTTCGTCAACGGGCAACGTGGCGAAGACATTTTGTGTGTTGATTGGTTGTTGTTGTTGGGCCAGTGGAGAAGCGCCCTTTAAAATATCCGCAAAAGAGCGTTTCGAGCGTTCCTTCAAAGAGCGCTTCTGTTTCTCCCAGCGACTCTTGTAAGTTTCACAAACTGAGAGCTCGTGTGGGGATCCCCCGCAATATGGACATTTATGCTCAGTCGCACTGCAGGATTTCCCCTCATGTTGCTCTCCGCAAGTGGCACAGCGCTCCTTGTTGGCACAATAATCTGAAGTGTGACCAACTGACTTGCATTTTTGGCAAGTCATGGGCTTTGGCACGAAGAGTCGCACAGGCAATCTCAATTTGCCCACCATGACGTAGTCAGGTAGAGCGGAACCAGCAAAAGTTACTCGAAACGAGTCTGACGGCGTGAATTTAGTTTTTCCCTCTTCTTGGGATACTTTTCCTAGTTGGCGGCTGTCCAAAATTTTAACACCCACCAACGGGAGTCTCTTAAATTTACCAACTCCTTCTTTCATCATTTCGCACGTCAGACCAGTTTCAGTTACCACCCCCGAGATTTCTACGTCATGGGAGGGCACGTAGACGCGATACTCTAGGGAGAATCGCTCGTCGATCACAATTGCATTCGCATGTTTCCGATCACTCACGACAACACGCAGTTTGTTCGGTCTAACCTTAGAGATTTCGACCACGGAGGAATATAATCTTGCCAGATCTTTCGAAACCTGAATGACATTAATTGACTTTCCTTTTGGTTTAGGCCGGAAAAAAACAACCCATGGACCAGCTCCAAGTGCATCGTCTGGATAGACCTTGACACGAGGAGAGGAAACAACTGAGGGGGAGGACGAGGTCGATTGTTGAACGGGAGCGGGATCAGTAGGGCTGGGAGGCAAGTTCGGTAGTAGAGCGGAAGCGGGAGCGGGAGATTGAGGGGGCGAAGAGGAAAAGTTTGCCAATTTTCTTGAGGGGGGCTTGTTAAGGTAGATTACCTCTTTCTCTGAAGAGACATCTTCTGAGGGGGGAACGCGTTTAAGCGACTTCCCAGCCCCCGTTGTAGCTAGTGAGGAGGAAACAGTAGTTTAAATCTCCATGTCAACATGACCTTCTGCCATTACGGCAGATATAAAATAATATAATTTTTATTTTTTTTTGTATTTCTAAACCTAATATATATTATACCTAAATCGCACACCAATGCGAATGAAATGAAACGGTGTCCCAATCGAACCGCGTGGCAATCGCTCGGCACAGATGCAACGGTATATCGCACCACAACACGATGATGGAATCAATGACGATGCTAAAGCACACACAGCGATGATACGGCACACGCACCGCGTCCGCCGTGGAGGACTTCTTCCTCACGCTGGTAGTGATTACTGCTCTCCCCACTCGCGCAATAAAGAGAACCCCGTTAGGGCGAAATAACTTCACCAGCCACGAACTGATAACGGTATAATCTCCACTCTATAATAGACGCGAACAAATTTGCGACCGATGTCTTCGGACTGCGCGAGCTGAATGACATATAATATGAACTGAATTATTTTGTTTATGCGTGTTTTTGAACTTATTGATGGTTGGGGTCTTTTAAATTGATCATTCAGTTTTCACAAACCCATACATGGTTTCCGAATTAAAAGTGGCTTCAAATTACAATACATTGTATGCAGGATGGCATTAACGAATTTTCTCGGTAGCATGAACTGCTTTCTTTGGATGATAACTGATGTTGAAAATTGACTGACGTTACATCTGCATTGTATAGAAAAATAACTAAGGAGCAACATGATGCGCTATGTAGTTCCTGCTGCTCTGTTCTTATTTTAAAGGACTTTAATCCGAAGGTCATCCGTCCCTGTATTTACTGTTGGTTTTTCAGAACGCTTATAGCTCGTTTATTTCTCGACAGATCGTAGAGTTCGTCTCCAAAACCTCAGTTCTTTTTCATTTTTATTTACTTTGTTTGCGGAGACTACAAATCTTACAATTCATTCGTCTCCGAAACCACAGTTTAAGGTACGGTAATGTGCTCAATAGAGAAATATATGATAGTGAATGAGCTGATGACCACCTATGCATTCCCTATCACAGCCATCATTTTGATTGTACGATATGTGCATACGCCAAAAGAAGTTTGTAAAAAAAAACGCAAAAACACAACACCAAAGGTTCTTTTCTGAACCCCCAACATGTTCATAAAGAGTAAACAGTAAACTAATCCATTTTTCAGGTAGATAAGTAGGTATTCACGTAGGAGAAGAAAATAAAACAATATATTTAAAATATATATTTAGCAAAAGCTGTCCCCTTTGTATGGTCCTACGTCACTCCGGTTATGTCCCCGACATTACCCACCCGTCTTTTTTTTTCTATGTCTGTAATAAATCGTATATGAGTATGGCAAAAGTTGTATTTGGTGCTTTGACAATTCATGAATATATTTACATTAGATCGCAATTCAATTTCAACAAAATCGCTATTATAGCCGGTCAAAGTTGCATATTCATCCAAACAAATTCGGTAAGCACAAGGCAGACAATCGGATATCCCCGTCCGGGATATCTTAGGTAGCCGGGATCCTGATCTTCTGCTTCATCTATACCTGTTCCTCAGAAACGCCGATGTCAACGTTTAATGATGTTTCCTTCGTTGTGTCCCCGTTTCATATCCCTCCTATCCGATCGATAAACTTTTACTTAGTCGCGGCAATACATACACACACTCTTTACAGATGCACGGGCCGAAGGTTGTGCAGTCCACTAATCATTCAACAAGAGCCAAAGGTTGTACCGCTCATGACAACTCTACACGAGCTGATGATTGCGCCGGCTAGTGACCATTCTATCCTGGATTCCTCGAGTCGAGAAAGACGCACCACGCTAGATATGGGGTACAGACTAGGGGGCGTTGCTGATTAATGGTCAGCTGCATCCCAATAGGAAGTATCCCGTGTCGGGCACACGTACAGAGCATCGAAGACTGCAACATACCAATTATGAGAACACTTGTAATACTAACCTCGAGCCAACCGCGAGTAATCGGTTACATATTACTAACATAGTTGTAAGACAAAAATTGTCAAAATATTGGACTCCCGGCCCCGTCAGGCTAACGCCACATGTGCCTTAATAAAATATATATTTTGAGAAAAAAGAGAAATTCGGTAAGCATTTGCCATGTATGTATATGGCCTCCACTTTTGCATGCATATGCCAGTTAGGCGCATTATATGCCAACCAAGTTTTAGGGCATATGATGTTATATATACGCTTGTTATGCGATTTAATGTTTGCTGGGTATGCAGTAGAAGCGGATTCATTATCAATCGACGTTCTTGTAAACGATTTAAATATAGTATAGTAGATCTTTCTATTAGCGCGAAATATTTCATAGTGCTCACCTGAACTTTGTGAAACAGTGTAACCCCCCCGACTATTAATGGAAGAGGACTCTTAAGGTCGAGCAGCGTTTCGCCTCAAACCCTGTTGGGACCGGAAGGACACTTACTAAGTAGGAACACACAATAATACAACACGTGTCCACTAATCGTCAACCGCACACGTTCTTCTCAATTCGAATCTCACTAACTTAGGCTCAAAGGCTTCTAAGCTAATTCCTCTGACCACTATCTGCGAGCGAGGCCTGGTGGTTCCGTTCGAACCCGAATAACGCGTACTCAAAAAAACAGAGAAAAACAATCAAGGGCTGTTTGTTGTGGTAGATAAGTTCGAAAACGAAGGCGATATTTAATAACGGAATTTATTTTAGGGATTTTGTTTGTGGGTGGATGTGAGGGTGATTAAATTGGTGACTACACACGGTACTTGCAATTTTTTTGTGGGTTGCCTCCGTTCTCCTTCTCGGCTAGATATACCAGCTGCAGTTTTTGATTTAGTCACTGGTGTCTTGATTGACCAGTAATCCGGTAGATTGTCCCTTGTCAGGGCCTCTTCCTGTGCCACCTTGTATAACGTCCCCGTGCGGGCCTGTAGAGAGAAGCCAATACAAAAAGGCCCGTTGGCCGGACCTGACCAACAAAATGCATTAGTACATTTGTGTGATGTCACCAGTTTTTATTTTAATGATCCATTGAAATAGTTTCTAATCAATTACCTTTTTTTTTAATGTGTTAGATTTATAAGTGTGTTCGTTTTTCCTTGATATTATCTCACTGATTTTAGTGTGACTATAGTTTAAGGTAAGATTATTGTTTCGTTTTATTATATTGACCATTTTTATTATACTGACCATAATTTTATGACGATTTAATTTTAAACCACAAACACACACACACACACACACACACACACACACACACACACACACACACACATATATATATATATACATATATATATTGATATTTTAAAACTAATTGTATTTTTTAAACCTACAAAAAACACTTGATTATGAATTTGAACATGCAACAATTATCTATACAAATTTACATTCACGACGCGCACTTCTATTCTCGAGGACAGTCGACGACAGAAAGAACGAGCACAGTTTAAGCCGAGAACAAATAAAATGTCGAGAGACCGGACACATAATTGTCCTATCAAGTTGTAAGTTGTGCGAGCTGACCAACTCTTGGACACATACCTACAACGTTCACACCACTTCTTCCATGTCCTACGGTCCCCTCTCCATCGTATGCTTATCATATGTCAAGTGACAGATGCAAAGCAGACAGTGGAGATTTTGGCGCATCGATTTGTGGCGAAGCTGCAAAGGTCTTAAGTGACCGAAGGTTACAATATCCCGTCGTCTCTCCCAACAAAAAATGAAATTAATGTATTTGTTTCATTTTTTAGAACTATGACGTTGTAGGAAAAAGATGATTTGATTCTTTTTGGCCCTTTGAAAATTAAACGTTTATCTTCTTTATTCATTTGCAAAAGGAAAGGGTTGTACCCCTCGTTAGAAGCTGTTATAACAGTTATACAATTGACATCTGTCAGACTGTGGTCGTTATACAAATGTTGTTTATTTTGATATTAACAACTGTCACAAGACTGGTATCTCTTTACAGATACACGGGCCAAAGGTTGTGCAGTCCACTGATCATTCAACAAGAGCCAAAGGTTGTATCGCTCATGACAACTCTACACGAGCTGATGTTTGCGCCGGCTAGTGACCATTCTATCCTGAATTCCTCGAGTCGAGAAGACGCACCACGCTAGATATGGGGTACAGACTAGGGGGCGTTGCTGATTAATGGTCAGCTGCATCCCAAAAGGAAGTATCCCGTGTCGGGCACAGGTACAGAGCATTGGAGACTGCAACATCACAATTACGAAAACACCTCGAGCCAACCGCGAGTAATCGGTTGCATATTACTAACATAGTTATAAGGCAAACATTGTCGAAATATTGAACTCCCGGCCCCGTCAGGTTGACGCCATATGAGTCTTAATAAAAATATATATTTTGGATAAAAAAAAAAAAAAAAAGACTGATATTAATTTTCAGGTTTCAAATCGGCGGTGGAATATACGCCAATAGGCTTCCCTTTTTCGTCGGCCAGCTCATACGAACTTGTCCCGATTCTGGCTAAGACCGTACACGGAAGATATAAGGCATCTAGCTTCGCATTGTATCCTGCTACCGCTGAGGATTGTTTACGATTGCGCCGGTAAACTCGCTGGCCAACATCGTAAACTGGGGCGGCTTGGTCTGATCGCAAGTGATACGTTTTAATATTTCTGTTATGAGCTTTTTGTAAATTCTTAATTACTATGGAATAAACCTGCTGGTCAATATACTTTTTCCTATCTATTCTTTCGTCTTCCGTTATTATCTTCTCATCTCTATCTATCCGATGTTCGTCCGCCTTACCTATAATTTCGTGTCCGAAAAGAATTCTATATGGTGAGAATCCCGTGGAAGAATGTGGAGTGCTATTTAGACAATATTCAATTTCAGAAACACGAGAGTCCCACAGCTTCTGGTTTTGCTTCACATACGAGCGGATACACGAGTTTATAGTGCGATTCAATCTTTCAACAGGATTTGATTGACTGTGGTATTTTGAATTAGTCCAATGCTGTATGCCGTATTTGGTCAACAGAGCTTTGAACTCAGTGGAAAGGAATGAAGATGCATTATCTGTGATAATGAATTCTGGGACTGAGTATCGTCGAAACCAGGTTTCTTCTAGAAGTTTTGACACTATGCTTACTGAGATTCGTTTGATAGGAATAAGGATAGACCATTTTGAGAACAGGTCCATTATTACAAGAAGGTGCACGTTTCCACTTTTGCTGCGTGGAAGTGATTGACTAAAATCCAACGCAATAATCTGGAATGGTTTAGTTGTTATTCTCTGTTTCCCAGGTGCTGGAAGTTGTGAACGATGTGCGGGCTTATTCTGCTTACACATGGTGCATTTTCGAATGTAATTGCGGATGTCATTAGCCATACGAGGCCAGAAGTATTTTTTTCTAACTTTTGCAAGTGTTTTCTCACACCCCAGATGGAGACTATCGTCATGTTCCTCAACCATAATTTTCTCTTTAAGCTTTTCAGGCTCACAGATTTTCCAGGAGAACCGATAATCTAGGAGATCATCGGGCGAGGATATCAATTTTTTTAGGATTCCTTTATCGATTCGGTAATCTTTGAATTTTTCAGGTTCTTGCTGAATTTTTTCGACCATTTCAGCGTACCACCCGACATGATCGTTGGATGTGATGAGCTCTTCGACAGCCCTAGATAAAGCGTCTGCTACTACATTGTCCGTTCCCTTGCGATGAAGAA
This sequence comes from Toxorhynchites rutilus septentrionalis, assembly GCF_029784135.1. NCBI lineage: Eukaryota > Metazoa > Arthropoda > Insecta > Diptera > Culicidae > Toxorhynchites > Toxorhynchites rutilus. Next base: position 106,306,123 of record NC_073744.1, read on the forward strand.
TCACCATATCATGACGTTGCAAGTCTATACTCCATCGACATAGGCGTGAGGAGGTGCGCCAGCAGCTTCTCATAATATACGTTAAGGCGGACGCATCAGTATATACTGTGAACTTGGATCCTTCTATATAACATCAGAACTTTTCTACTGATCGGATAACCGCGAGGCCTTCCTTCTCAGTAGCGGAATATCTCTGTTGAATAAGCGTTAATTTTTGGGAGAAGTATGCGATGGGTTTCTCGATACCCTTTGGGGATTGTGTCAGTACACCAGCTATTGCAGTGTCGCTGGCATCACAATGAATCGTAAACGGTAAGGAAAAATTCGGATTGGTCAAAATCGGTACACTAATAAGTAATTCTTTGATTTTGTGAAAGGCGGTTTCCGATTTATCATTCCAACGAATTGATTTTGGATTATTCTTCAGGAGGTCAGTTAGGTGCTGGGTGATTTCGCTAAAGTTTGCTAAAAACCTTCTGTAATAATTACACATTCCAAGAAATCTGCGTAATGCTTTCAACGAATGTGGTCTTTCAAAATTTCCTATAGCAGCTACCCTATCAGGATTAGGACTGAGACCATTTTGACTCAGAATGTAACCTAAGTAAGGCACTTCGGCAACGCAAAATTTTGATTTTTGTAAGTTGATAGATAAATTCGCCGCTTTAAGCCTGTGGGCTACCTCGTGAAGCATGTTTATATGTTCGTTAAACGTGTCACTTGCGACAATTATATCGTCAAGGTATGTAAATTCATTTGGTTCGAGTTCGCCTCCGCCTAGCACCCGGTCCATAAGTCTTGATAGAGTTGCCGGACTATTTACTAGGCCAAAAGGCATCCTCGTAAATTGATATAACCCACGGCCTAATACCGAGAAAGCCGTGTGTCTGCGAGTAAACAACAACAAACCCAACAGTACATCCCTGGCTCTTACTTTGCTATAAAGCGCTGAGTTCCCAGTTGTGAAACAATAACGCGAGAGAAGTACTTGTGAGAGTCAGTTAGAATTTGTTTTGTTTTTTTTGTCATGTCTGTAAATAGAGAGAGGAGAATAAAAAAAAACATTGTTGTTCAGTTTTTGTGCAGTACAAGTATGTAATTGTTAAGACATGTTCCTGAATGTAAAATAAAAAATGTAGTTTGATATTTGTAAGAATAAATGTATTTTGTGCTGTGAAATTTGTGAAGTTTATTCAACCACCAAGTGGAAGCAATCGGGGAACCCCGGAGGAATAGTTGGAATTGCTGTACAATTGCCACCATCAGTGTTGTACCACCCACCACCCGCTGGAATACGGGTTTATAAGAGGGATATTGGTTGGAATACAACATTTTGGTCCTTCGAACCGGATCCAACGAATCAGAACCAAGGATTTGACCATTATAACGTCACCAACAAGTACTCGGACTGGCAATTGAGGACAACCTATTTATCGCAAATAGAATAATTGATCGGCAGCCATCACTACACAGCACAAATCACCAAAAGGAACAATTGCAATTGTTTGGACATCCACCGGCAGTTATTTTTGTTCAGGTTAGTTAGAGCAAATAATACCTATATGTCCAGCGAAGCTCGCACCATAGTTCGGTACTAACACTGGTTCATTTCCGGAAATCACGTTTTCGAGAACGGGAGCGTTAACGAGGATTGAAAATCAACAATCGCAATTGTTGGATTGAGCGCTACATGAACATCCGCTTATACATATCTGCCTGGGTGAGTGCATTAGAATAGTATATGCGCCGAAGCTAGGCAAGATTAATACACGTTTTAAAATAAATTTGTATCCTCTTCGATTCATTCATACAACCCACTTCCCTGCACATCAATGAGAGTATTGGTCTACAAGTAAACATATATTGGTTCATTGGTTAATTGTTGCAATTGGGCAATTTCTACTGGTTCATTGATTGGCGCGACGATTAGTTCTCCGGGTGAGTTGGAACTGTATATGTCCACCGAAGTTATTTTACGGAATATTACATAAAATACCCCACCTCTTCGCTAAAACACCTGCCCCATCGGAGTACAAAGTAAAAATTGCTTGGCGATTACAATCTCATCGCTAGACTGTTCGCACATCACATTGGGTGCATCGGTTTACGTTGTAAGGTAAACTACACTAGTATATGCCTAGCGGAGCTAGGACTTCGATCGATATCTACCAACACGTTCAATCCTTTTCAACAACGGTGCCGATAACGTTCCATCAACATGCCGCCAGTAATATCCGCTGCTAAGAAGGCTCCTTCGCTGAAGCTGCTCATAGCGAGGTTGAACGATGTCCAGGTTTCTTTCAACGATATCTGGCGTTTCGTGGAAAACTACGAAGAAACTGCAACTGTTAGGCAAGGCGCAAATTGAGACGCATATAGCGCGAGTAACTTGGCGCGATATAGCGCCTGTTTTTGTGGCTAATGAAAACAGATAGAAGGGCGCAAATTGGCCAGATGACGCGAGATGGTGGAGCGCTCGTGAGACACGACTCGCGCGACGCTGTGGCTGAACCACAGTTTCTCGTGCTGGTCATGCCGGTTGTGGTAGTTGTGTTGGTGAACAATCATATAGCGCCGTGGGTTTGACACTGTATGGCTGTACTGGTCGGGTGATTGTGTTAGTAAATAAATATATCGCGCAACTCTGTGTTAATCAGTCATTGTATGCGAGTGGTATGTTATTTACACCAAACTGCGACTCAATATGCGCTCCACCACGCTACGTTTGTGGCACGTATGAGTCGTGTTGGTAGTCTCGCGTTCGCTTACGAGCGCTATATGCTTCTCAATTTGCGCCTAGCCTTACAGATGTTGACATTCGGTTAGAGAAGGTAGATGAGCTATGGGAGAAGTTTTGTGATACATTGGTAGAGAATAGGGCACATGAAGATTATCTCGCGGATGAGGAATCGTACGATAAGGACCGACAGGAATTTAGTGATAGGTATTATCGAGCCAAATCATTCCTCGTAGATAAATCTAAGAAGCTGCAGGGTCCAATGGGGCTGGAACAGTCTGTTCGAATGAACGATTCAGTGGTTTATGGTGTTGATCGCGTGCGTCTCCCTCAAATAAGTTTACCTTCATTCAATGGGGACATAGATGAGTGGCTGAGTTTCCGAGATCTATTCACTTCACTCATCCACCATAAAACGGAGTTACCAGAGGTGGAGAAGTTCCACTACCTCAAGGGTTGTCTTCAGGGGGAAACGAAAAGCCTGATGGATCCGCTGAAAATTACAAGGGCCAATTATCAAATTGCCTGGGATATGTTGTTGAAGCGTTTTGATAACAGTAAACAATTGAGGAAACGTCAAGTACAATCGCTGTTTAAGCTTCCAACATTAACCAAGGAATCAGTCAGCGAACGTCACATCTTGTTAGAGGGATTCAAGAGGGTCGTGAAAAATTTAGATCAAGTCATAGAACCGGAGGACTATAAGGATCTACTGCTTGTCCACATACTTACAGCACGACTTGACCCGGTAACACGCAGAGGCTGGGAGGAATTCTCTACGTCCAAGGAGCAAGATACATTGTCCGACTTAACGGACTTCATTCGGCGACATGTTCAAATGCTTGAATCTCTTTCCAGCAAATCCGTGGATGTTAAAGGACCAAACCCACTCCAACAGTTTTCGAAACCGAGAACAGCGTTTACGAAAACCAATTATAGCAGCATGCAGAGTTTCGAAGGGCGTTGTGTGGCCTGTAAGGGCGAGCATCTATTGTACCAATGTCAAGTGTTTCATCGGCTAAAGGTAGCGGAAGGAGACGCACTTTTAAGGACCCATTCGCTTTGCCGCAATTGTTTTTGGGTAGGACATCAGGCGATGGATTGTAAATCCTAGCTTTCCTGTCGAAAATGCCAGGGTCGACACCATACATTGGTATGCTTCAAGACAGAAGAGGAAGGCTTCATGAAGGGTACGGTGGTTGCAAAGGGAATCTGGATCAAAGGCATCAACTTCAACCCAAACAGCAAATGTGTCAACCAAAACCGTTTGCACAACGCAGCAGTTCTCTTCTCAGGTGTTACTGGCTACTGCTGTTGTCTTGATGGTGGATGATAGTGGTCAGGTGTTCCCGGCTCGTGCTTTATTGGATTCAGGTTCCGAGAGTAATTTTATATCAGAACGGCTGAGTCAGCGGATGTGTGTCAGCCGAGAAAGAGTGGATATATCGGTTCTCGGAATAGGTCAAGCAGCTACAGAAGTCAAATACCGAATTCGGGCGATGGTACGGTCGCGAGTGTCCGAATACTCGAGGGACATGGATTTTTTAATTCTGTCGAAGGTCACAGTGAATCTTCCGACTTTAACGGTTAATACGGAAGGGTGGTCGATTCCAAACGGTGTTGAGCTGGCTGATCCTGCATTCTTCCAATCGAAAGGAGTGGACGTTGTCTTGGGCATCGAAGCATTCTTCGAGTTTTTCGGAACTGGTAGAAAAATTACGTTAGGTGAGAGACTACCAGCGTTGAATGAATCAGTCTTCGGCTGGGTAGTGTGTGGAGGTTTGTTAGTACCGAGTCAATCAATTCAAGTCAACTGCAACATATCTGCATCAGGAAACTTGGAGTCATTGGTCGCAAGAATCTGGGAATATGAAGAGATTGGAGTATCAAACCATTATTCGCCGGAAGAAACTCGCTGTGCAGAACATTTGAACGAACGGTACAGCGTGGAATAGATGGCCGAGTCACGGTGACATTGCCCAAGGATGAGGGTGTCCTTCGTAGATTAGGAAAATCGAAAGAAATCGCACTAAGACGTTTGCAGGGAACCGAACGAAGACTGTTGCGTGATACTCTACTACGTGATCAGTATTTGGCGTTCATGCAGGAGTACCTTCAGCTCGGTCACATGAGAAAGGTTGATTAGGTTTCTGATGAGGTTCAACGATCTACCTCATCTCCCGGTAGTCAAGGAGACTAGCACTACCACAAAACTACGTGTTGTCTTTGAAGCATCTTGTAAAACTTCGACAGGAGTATCATTAAATGACGGATTGCTGGTGGGGCCAGTGATTCAGGAAGATCTACGATCAATAATTCTTCGGTGTCGCACGAAGCAGATCATGCTCGTTGCCGATGTAGAGAAGATGTTCAGGCAAATAAACATCTGTCAAAGGGATAAACCACTGCAATCGATTCTCTGGCGATCTTCTCCCGACGACGAGCCAGAGGCCTACGAGCTGGGCACGGTCACGTACGGCACTAAACCTGCACCATTTCTTGCTACTCGTACACTCAAGCAGCTTGCTATGGAAGAAGTCAGTCGTTTTCCTCTGGCAGCCAAGGCAGTTTGTGAGGATACCTACATGGACGATATCATTACCGGAGCGGATGCAGCGAATTTGGCCATCGAGTTGAGGATGCAGCTCGATAAAATGATGAGTGCTGGTGGGTTTCACCTCCGGAAGTGGGCGTCGAGTTCTCAATTAGTTTTAGAAGGAATCAAAGAGGAAAATTTAGCGATTCGAGACTTGGAGGGTATTAATTTGGACCCAGATCCGTCAGTGAAGACACTGGGCCTGACTTGGCTGCCGAAAACAGACACTTTAAAGTTTCAATTCAATATTCCGTTACCGATTACAACCACAGCACTATCTAAGCGACAAATCCTTTCGGTAATAGCTACGCTGTTCGACCCTTTGGGACTCCTGGGAGTTACTATTACAAGAGCCAAGATCTTTATGCAAATGTTGTGGACGTTGAAAGATGACAAGGATGAAAGGATGAATTGGGATACCCCGGTACCTTCGACGGTGGGTGAGATCTGGCGCAGTTATCACCGACAGCATTCACTACTAAATGAAATCCGGAGTGAACGCTGTGTTATAATACCAGATCCAATTCTGGTCGAGATACATTGCTTCTCTGATGCGTCTGAGAAAGCATATGAAGCATGTGTATACATCAAGAGCATGGATTCGAGTGGAAGTATAAGAGTTAGGTTGCTATCGTCCAAATCAAGGGTTGCTCCATTAAAATCGCAGTCTATTCCGAGATTAGAGCTACGGGTCACCGTATCTCGTCCGTTCTCACGAACGGGCGTTGACTACTTCGGACCACTTTATCTAAAATTAACCCCGCGACGACCAGCAGTGAAGGCCTATGTAGCGATCTTCGTTTGTATGTGTACCAAGGCAGTACACTTAGAGCTGGTGAGTGATTTATCTACCGACCGGTTTCTGTAAGCGCTGCGGAGATTTATCTCAAGGAGAGAGATGTGTACGGATATTTACTCCGACAATGGCACCAACTTCATCGGAGCTCGCAATAAACTTCGGGAAGATTTGAAATTGCTGAGAGATAGCAGCCACCGAAATCAAGTGTACAAGGAGTGTTCCAATCAAGGGATTCAATGGCACTTTAATCCACCTAGCGCGCCACACTTCGGAGGCTTGTGGGAGGCTGCCGTACGATCAGCAAAAAACCATTTATTGAAGGTTCTTGGTGAGAGTGTGGCGACTCCCGAGGATATGAGCACATTGCTCGTTCAAGTGGAAGGATGCCTTAATTCAAGACCGTTAACACAAATGTCTAAGGACCCGAATGACTTGGAACCGTTGACACCGGCCCATTTCCTCATAGGAACTTCTTTACAGGCGATTCCGGAAGAAAATGTGGAAACAATGCCCACTATTCGTTTGAATTATTGGCAGTTAATCCAGAAACGGTTACAAGACTTCTGGAAGAGATGGCGTAGAGATTATTTGGCCCAGCTGCAAGGAAGGATGAAGCGATGGAAACCACCTGTTGACATCGTAGTTGGTAGTTTGGTAATCATTCAAGACGACAATCAGCCCCCTATGCGGTGGAAAATGGGAAGAATTATGGAGGTACATCCTGGGGATGATGGAATTGTGCGGGTGGTGACACTTAAAACATCTGCAGGAATATTGAAACGACCGGTGGAAAAATTATGCGTTTTGCCAATCGAAGAACCCAGCAATTAAGCCTTTGGACGTAAATTTGTTGCTCCCAGATTCCTTTCCTGTCGAAGAGGTTTTTTGTGTCATTTCAGAAATATGGTATTTCAGGGTGGGTGAGGATGTCTGCGAGTAAACAACAACAAACCCAACAGTACATCCCTGGCTCTTACTTTGCTATAAAGCGCTGAGTTCCCAGTTGTGAAACAATAACGCGAGAGAAGTACTTGTGAGAGTCAGTTAGAATTTGTTTTGTTTTTGCTTTGTTTTTTTGACGTAGGACTACGTCTTTCATTTCTATACCGGGGTGTAAAATCAAAGTTTCGAAAACGAAAGCGTTACGCCGGAGACCGAGATTTTGAGTGTTAATAGCTCCTAAACAACTGAACGAAATGGTATGATAAACACTTCATTCGAAAGATAAAATGTCTACGCGTTCTATACTTGTTACTTTCTGATCCAAAAACTTGTTTCAATAGTCTTAAATTTGCTTTCAAAATAGGCTATTGAAATCACCAATCGGTATATAAGCGAGCGCCGCTCGGAAATCCACTCAGTTCTAATTGAACAGCGATTGGAGCATGTTGTCGCTGTTGTGGTGAAACTCTTCATTTATCATGAAAGCGCGGATGAACGGTGTCACCAAGAGCCTGTTTGTGCACCTTAGGCCAGAAGGGAATCCATCAGGAGGAGAGTGATGCTACAAACGGTTCCCCGGGAAGATCTCGAAGCAGCCGCTACACACACACATACACGCACGGAATTCTTTCCGTTTGGATCGAGAAAGATCCGGAAAATAATCTGCCAGTTCCTCTAGGAATTTAAAAATACATTCATGTGAAAGAGTTTATTTGAATGTTTTCTATCCATGTAACACTGTGACCAAATATGTTTCAATCAAGTGCTATTAACAGATGGTTATCGAGTTAGCATTAACCACTGGTGGGCTTCCAGTATCGAGGAAAATGTGGAAATATCTAATCGTTACTGAAAATAATCTGCCAGTTCCTCTGGGAATTTAAAATTACATTCATATGAAAGAGTTTATTTTAATGTTTTCTATCCATGTAACACTGTGACCAAATACATCAGGTTTTGTGATTTTTCAATCAATCGCAATCAACAGGATAGCTTCTGAAGATTATTCTTCCCCATCAGTAGGATATTTCCGTATCCAATATTGGATGCATAAAACCTTGTGCCTCCAACGTAACGCTCTCGTTTTCGAAGTTCTCCAAATATTCATTCAGGGGGTCTTCGTAGCCACTTGGTTACGCGTTCGCTTACTAAGCGATCGATCGTGAGTTCAAACTCAGGGCCCTCAATTGACCATCTTTGTGTTGTTATAAAATAACTACGTTCACGCAACCATCATTAGCTATGGAAATCGATCCACGGTGGAACAAAGATCGATTTATCCATACAACTGCTCTGCTCTGCAAGAAACATCGGGCTGCTGTTCTATAAATAACCCAACAATGATCAATATCAACTGTCTCCGCTGTCCGGTCTGCTGAACAATGGAAGAACAGATAGAATACCCTTACGCCTAAATGGCTACTACAGTGTAATTTACCATAATGTAATGGAACAGAAAATCTAACGCCTAAATGGCTACTACTTCTACTGTGTAATTTACAATTTATAGAAACATAAACATATGTACATGTACACGATAAAAACCCGGCTCCGTTACAGATAAAATGCTAATGAGCCTGATAAATAAAACAATGGGATAAAAAAAATTCATTCATTCAGAATGAATTCAGATTCAACTTCATACAAATGATCTCTAAATCAACGATAGTCCTACGTCACCCTTGCGGTTATACCATAGATATAACCCACTTCCTGTTTTTTTTTGTCATGTCTGTAAATAGAGAGAGAAGAATAAAAAAAACATTGTTGTTCAGTTTTTGTGCAGTACAAGTAATTGTTAAGACATGTTCCTGAATGTAAAATAAAAAATGTAGTTTGATATTTGTAAGAATAAATGTATTTTGTGCTGTGAAATTTGTGAAGTTTATTCAACCACCAAGTGGAAGCAATCAGGGAACCCCGGAGGAATAGTTGGAATTGCTGTACAATTGCCACCATCAGTGTTGTACCACCCACCACCCGCTGGAATACGGGTTTATAAGGAGGATATTGGTTGGAATACAACATACAATTATTTCCGTGATCTATTGGGCTGTTTCAAAAGTTTATGATTTGCTCAGCATCTACTATCCTACACGCGAATGATATGTCCACCCATACCTATCATCGCTCACGCACCGTGTTACAGTCGAATACGACCCATCCACATGCCTATCTTATGTCTAGCATAAGGCATCTCAAGTGTTGAGAAAGTTCGTGCACCTCGAGGAAGGTTCTTTTGAAACAAATCAATAGAAGCCATCCTATGCGCGATCAGTGCGACTACCCGCACATATCATCGCTCACGCACCACGTTGCAGTCGAATGTGACCCATCCACATGCCTATCTTATGTCTAGCATAAGGCATCTCAAGTGTTGAGAAAGTTCGTGCACCTCGAGGAAGGTTCTTTTGAAACAAATCAATAGAAGCCATCCTATGCGCGATCAGTGTGACTACCCGCACATATCATCGCTCACGCACCACGTTGCAGTCGAATGTGACCCATCCACATGCCTATCTTATGTCTAGCATAAGGCATCTCAAGTGTTGAGAAAGTTCGTGCACCTCGAGGAAGGTTCTTTTGAAACAAATCAATAGAAGCCATCCTATGCGCGATCAGTGTGACTACCCGCACATATCATCGCTCACGCACCACGTTGCAGTCGAATGTGACCCATCCACATGCCTATCTTATATCTAGCATAAGGCATCTCAAGTGTTGAGAAAGTTCGTGCACCTCGAGGAAGGTTCTTTTGAAACAAATCAATAGAAGCCATCCTATGCGCGATCAGTGTGACTACCCGCACATATCATCGCTCACGCACCACGTTGCAGTCGAATGTGACCCATCCACATGCCTATCTTATGTCTAGCATAAGGCATCTCAAGTGTTGAGAAAGTTCGTGCACCTCGAGGAAGGTTCTTTTGAAACAAATCAATAGAAGCCATCCTATGCGCGATCAGTGTGACTACCCGCACATATCATCGCTCACGCACCACGTTGCAGTCGAATGTGACCCATCCACATGCCTATCTTATGTCTAGCATAAGGCATCTCAAGTGTTGAGAAAGTTCGTGCACCTCGAGGAAGGTTCTTTTGAAACAAATCAATAGAAGCCATCCTATGCGCGATCAGTGTGACTACCCGCACATATCATCGCTCACGCACCACGTTGCAGTCGAATGTGACCCATCCACATGCCTTCAGGCATCCGAAAAATTTTTAATAAAAAAAAGAGAAGTCACCACATGCAGCACTAAGCTGCAGTAGGACTTCTCTTCTAACCACAACAACCGTACACGTACCCCATCCACATGCCTATCTCCGACACTCGGCATGGACCTTCAAGTGCCCGAAAATGTTTAAATAAAAAAAAGAGAAGTCACCACATGCAGCACTAAGCTACAGTAGGACTTCTCTTTCAAACACAACAACCGTACACGTACAAGGCCAACCTTCAAGCATGGGTAGTCTGAGAGGATCGAAGTGTACACCTCTCTGCAACTCGCAACTCCCAGCCTGTAAACCTATCGTTTGTAGGAGGTCTCAGGTGTCCAGATGCCACGCAACACGGTGGACACGCAAACGCGCACCACCTCTACGTGCTGGGCTCATCCCTTTTCGCTCGCAGCTACTCAGGGAATCCAGTCACACATCATTTGAGGCCTATAAGAACAATCTCATGTATGGAGAAGATGGAACACACAAAGACTTTCATCTTGGGACGTGTGTTCATCAAGCCGTGCGCCGGGGCCTTCGCACGTTTGACTATCTTCAATGTTTTTCCACCACCGAAGGCCGAAAAACACCATACGCATATGCGCTACCTAAGCAGCGCATATAGTTAAATTGGTAAATATAGGCGGCACTCAAAAATGTGTACATCGCACAATGATTGTACGATGTGCAATATGCGTTCAACTTGTCGGTGTTCATGTGTCCTGCAGTTCACATTCTGACGCGCAATTTGCTGCGGTCTTCATCGATCCACGAGCCGAGTGTAGTCACACATCATTTGAGGCCTATAAGAACAATCTCATGTATGGAGAAGATGGAACACACAAAG